>NC_045573.1:8893269-9508461 GCF_009819795.1 Aythya fuligula
TTCTCAAATCATCCCTTAAGCAGCCAGTAATAATGATCACTTCTGAGTGGTGTGTGTCACTGTCATTTTAATGTGCCATGTTGTAAATAGTAACGTGTCCCCTCTGTGAACCCTGCACAGAGCAAGCTGCCCTCTGATGCTCTCTGGTTGTTTATAAGATGAACATTGGTGTGCTTGGAGTCTGGGGGATCCGTTACAATCTCCATCCTCGGTCTGGCAGAACGTGCTGCTTAGACCTGCTCATGCCACTGGTTTCTTGTCCTGTGTTTAGGAACACTTCTTTTTGTTTTGAAAACTATTTTCATCTCGCCCTATTGTTTCCCGATATTTTTCTCCTACTCGCTAAGACACTCAGCTTCTTAAAATTCTTGTCTTTCCAGTTGAAAGGAAATTCATGTTTTATGAAGGGAGTCGGAAAAGCTGCCAATCCAAACTGGTACAAAAGGTTCCTGCTGTGATGCTTCGTGGTAAACACGGCGCTGCGAGGCTGTCAGGTACTTCAGTGTTACAGGTGGCTGAGTTCATTGCAAACAGGTCGCCCAACACCAAGCTCCCTCTTATGAGAGTTCTTTATAAGCCAATCCACTAATGGCGCTGTTTGTAAGCCTTTATTGCATAATTTGCTTGCATTTATTTAATCTGTGAGGAATCTGCCAAGAGCTTTCTCTGATTATTTGCTATTCATGCTATGCAATTGATCGCATAAAGCGGTTGCTCTATCTGCCTTTTTCCTTTAGTTTGTATGTTTTGAAATAGAGAATTAACATTAATGAGTGGTGAATGCTTTTGCTGATGCACAAGCCTCTTTGTCCTCATGCAGCATAGGTGTTTGTACGAAGCTGCTTCCAGGCATTTGAGCGATAGCACACGAGTGGTTCCTGCTCCACTGTAGGCTCACATAAATGAGACATTCAGGGGCTGGATCTTTGTGTTTGCTTTTTCACTAGATAAGTGTGTTTCCCTTTGTATATTTACTTATCCTCTCAATTCCATGTTGCATTTATTTTTGTTTACTTTATCTTTTCTAATCTTTTTCATCCATCATTCTGAAAGGCACGTACCGTAATATTGTTTACTCCAACTTTTGAGTTAAACATGTCTTTACCTATCCCAACCTCAGTAATATTACTTGAGTCTGGAAAAAGCTTGTGCCTGTGGTTCTTGATTTACCCAACTCAGATGTCTGTGTTCCTCCAGCATTTCAGGAAGCTGTCTGTGCTGGGGCATGCCTTTTGAGCTGGTGTCAGTGGACGTGTCCAACAGCATCAGCCCCAGTAAGGGCCACGTTGTATTGGTCTGATCCGTGGCTCAAGTGTGCTGCTCTGTCTTCTGCCTCCAAGTACTGCTCTGTTCTATTTTCAGCTAGTTTTTTATTCATTTAACTCTTAAAAGAAGGGTTGATTGGAAGGCTGTCTTGGGAAGGATTTAGCCTAGAGAGAGTTTTCCAGATTGGCTGCACCAATGTTGAATTAGAATGGGGATGAGCACTTAACAGCTCTGCAAGTGGTCTCTGAGCTGAAGCCCTGCAGTGATGGTGAAGAACAGGTTCAAGAAAAAAAACCCTTTTTGCCGGAGTTGTGAGTAGGTTACTAATTGTTTGAATTACTCCAGCAAAAGCCCCTTGTACTCCAAGAAGCATCACTGAAGGATAAGCTAGCAACAGTGCCCCAGCTGAGCTGCTGAACCATCAACCAGAGCTCCTGAAGAGATGCTGCCTGTTTGTGCCTGCGTGAAACAGCTGTTTGGCTGTGGCGTCAAAGGAGAGGCAATCCTCCAGGTTCTGGGGCGGGGTGGTAGGAGGGCAGTTAATGCTGTCTAGGGTATTTCATAACAGCTGTTGGGCGCAGTCAGAGCAGCTTTAAAGCAGCAGCTTGCATCTGCTGGGATTTACAGAACCCTAAAATGTTCCCAGTGGAAGTTTGGGCTCCTGCCTGAAGCAAGGAGGTCTTTTACTACCCCCTGGAAACAGCCCAGGGACACTCCTCTCTGCTGACCACGGTTGGTCTGAGCAATGCACAGCTCCTGATCCTGGTGCTGCTGGGGCTGAGGGGATGTGGTGGGGCACTAGGTGAGTGCTGTCCCACAGCCAGGGGTTGCTGAAGCTCCTCTGCCAGGTCATCCTGAAGGGACAGAGCTGAGAAGCGATGGAGTAGCACGAGGACAAAGAAAAATGTTTGTGGTTCCTGTCTCAGATATACTATTGATATCCTGTACTACAGAGCAGCATCTCAGTGCTCAGCCCCTGCAGTGGTGTGGGGTTTGACTAAGAGGCACGGTGTCATTAATCTTCTGTTGGTGATTAGCTTTTTTTCTCCTTTTTTTTAATTTCCTTTCTGGATGTGCAGGACAAACTGTTAGTGCTTCCAGCCACAGCAGTACTTGTCTAACCATGTGCCATGGCTGTACCTGTGTCAGGCTCCTGATGAGCATGTGGGCAGGTGACCTCAGGGCTTTCTTGCAGCTCACGCTGTTGTAAGGGATAGAGTTGGAGGCATCTCTTGCATCATTGGCTTGTTTTTCCCTGTTCTCTCCCTTTTCCCCCACTTATGAATGCGAGTGCATGAAAAGTAATCTCTCCTGATCCCAGCAAACTCCGGGGGGTCATGAATTAATAGCAAAGGTTATTGGGGTGGCAACTTAGTTGATGCAGTGTTGTTTGAACTTGCTCGTTTGATGTTGCCTGTGGAAGGCAGGAGAGCAGTGTCCCTGCAGCTGCCCTCACCCGAGGCAGGCTGAGCATGTCCGCAGGCTCTGCTTTTCATTGTTTATTTTTCTCAGGTGGCTCAGGCCAGCACTGCCCATGGATTGCCTTCGCCGACCCCTCTAGCATCTTGCCAGGGATGGATCCGTATCATGGGGCTGCCGTTTGCAGCAGTGCCCACCAACCCCACCACGCTGCGCTTGGTGCAAGTGTGAGGTGGAGGAAAAGCCCTGCTGTGGGCAGTCTGCCTGCCCCCGGCCCGGAGAGGCAAGGGCCTCTGCTGGACTTGGCTGTGTGGCCTTAAATAGCAGCCTGGCTATCGGTGCTCTCCAGATGTGTGTTATTTCCTAGAGTGCTGGCGTGTGGCGGAACAGCCCAGAAACATCTGATTGCCTGCAAAAGAGAGAAACTGTAGATTGTAAGTGCTCTGGAACTATCCGAAAGTAAATTTGGTCTGTGTAACTGCAGAAGATTATTGAATGCATCTAGAAATGATACCTTTGAGGCTCCCGTGTTACCTTGACTGAACATTTCTTGGGTGTCCTGGGCCTGGTTCAGCCCCAAGGGCACTTGTACACAGCTAAAGTGCCATCAGTTCAAAATTGCATTGCACCTGAGATGTCCTCCCTCTTGCTCTGCCTTGTAAGATCCTCATTTTTCTCCTCATTTGATGTGAACTGACCAAAATGTGATTGGCAACCAAGCTCTGAAGCTAGGCGAGTTTCCCTGGGAAAACATCCCAGTCCCCCCAGGACTGATGGTCGGGCAGCCCTGCTCTGTCAGCAGCCTCTGCTCAGGTGGGCTGGAGGCGCTTTGCAGGGAAGCAGGAAAGAAGCTGGTAGTGTGAAACCACAGAAATGCAAAGAAACGAACGTGTGTGTGTATAGTTAACAAACAGAACTAAACTTTATTTTCTTCTGCCTTCTAATGCGTCTCCTGCCGATCCACATGCCACCAGTCCCACTTGGAAACCCAGTTCCAACTGTTATAGTTGTGTAAATGTGGTTGTTTGATGTAGCTGTTTAGGAGAAAACATTGAAGTAGCCCCTGTAACATGCTGCCGTGCTCTGTGTCCCGTGCCCCGCGGCTCTGCTGGAGCAAGATAAGCGAAGCCGCCCCTTCATGCTGCCGGCAGAGCTCAGGTGGCCGTCCCAGGGGACTGTGTCGCCAGCAGCAGCTTGTGCTTGTCCCACTGAGCCTTGTGTCTCTCATCCAAGCTTGTTTTCTTCCTACTGACTTTAAGTAAATTAGCTTCTACTCTTTTTCCTTCATCCCTTGGAGAGAGGAAAAAAAGAAAAGAGGAAAGAAAGGATAAGAACTAGCTTAGAAACTGTTGAATGTGCGAATGCAATTTCTCAGCAGAGTTTTTCTTGCTGTTCTGCCTGCTGTAGCGGCATGGTGCTCCCAACAGCCCCTCTGGGTATGGGGCAGTCCTCCCTCTGCTGAGAAGAGGGTCAGGTCCTACCTGAAATTGCAGGGAGGTACAGCCAAATCCTAGTGCAGCAGGTGGGAGAAGTGTCTCTGGTTTTCTCTGTTTTATCTAATGCCACTGGTGGCTTGGTTATTGCTCAGCCACAGCAACGTTGCTGCTTGATTTATACAGCTTTGGTCTTTCTTGCTCCTGTGCAGCTTGAGTGCAGCCGTCACAAAAGCCATCTGCAGCTCGTGCCTTTATTTCTTGGGTTTCTAGGCTGGCAGATGGCATGGACAAAAAAAGAGCCTTCCTCTGTCTAAATTAAGCAATAACACATCAACTTCCAATCACATTCTTCTTATCACCTCGTGATCACGCTTCCCTGAAATCCCTGCTTCCAGAGCTAAGCATGACGGATGCTTCTCAGCCTTACGGTTTGCGTCTGCAAGAAGTCTCCGTGCCACCAGCCCTGAAAGAATATTTCAAGAAACTGCACACCTGTCCTTGCCTCCCACCTCCTGGTTTGCAGCAGCTCTGCTCAGCCAGCCATTTGTTGCTGCTGAAATAAAATACTGGCAGATCGCTGCTTGGGGTAGGGGCTGGAGCTGACGTGCTGCTGGCTGAACGGGTTTGCTCCCCTTTGGTGTAAGTTTGGGGAGCACTGCAGTTCTGAAATCTCATTTTACAGGTTTTCTATCTTGTCACGATAAAAAGACATAATGTGACTCTGTTCAGTTAGGGATTTCTTTTCTTTTGACCTGCCGGTTTATTACGGTTTCCTTGTTTGGCCTAATTAAAGCACTGCATGTAGCAGCTTGTTAGTCTGAGCTCCGTCCCTGCATCGCTCCGGGTCGTGCATCTTCGCTGATCGCTTTAGCAGCAAGAGTGGCCCTGGGCGAATAATTTGTAGCAAATCACTTGACTGACTGAACATCGCCTCCTTTCTTGGTTTATGAATTGTCTGTGGCAGAATTGTTGTTTTCCCAGGCTTGTTACTGTAATGATTTCCCAGCTAATTCCTGCAAATAATTTTTGGGCTGGGGTTTCTCAACCAGGGTTCCTTGTGACTCGGTGTTCCCCAGTCAAGCTGCTCCAGCTGGACCTGGAATTTACATAAGATGCTTCTGTTTCTATTGAATGAGTGCAACCAACTTCAACGTTAAAATTTAATGCATAAATTCTTGGGTGATTCTTGGGTGTTGTAGGTGTTTTAGTCCTTCCAGTTTACTAAATGTTTGCATGTGGAAGTTGAACAATAGAAACTAATTACATGAAAATGTCTCTTATTCCTGGCTATTTTGTGTTGTATACTTTTTTTATGATGTTCCCTTAGTTCCCACCTGTCCCCAGCTGCTTCTGCCTGCCTTCATCAGCTTGGGCCACTCCATGCCTCCCAGCGAGATGGCATCTTGCCCCCAGAGGAGGCGTTTCCTGTGCAGGAGGGGATTACGTCACTGTGTAAGTGAAGACAAGCGCTTTGTTAGCTCTGCACGATGCTCTAATGGAAAAACATGCTGGCTATTTTCTGCTCTTTCCTCAAAAGTTGATATGCTGGGAAATTGTAAGCAAGTAGTGACAGGTGACTCATTTATTTTTGTCAGCTTAGCAACAAAGGCTGCCCTTTGCCACCGCGTTGGTTTGTTATGGCAGTGTGTTGGCTGATATTGAAACTCATCAGGATTTTTAATATATCTTACTCATACAGCATCATGGCTGTGCAACTACATTCCTCTTTTTTTTTTTTTTTTTCTTCTAAAATGATTTCATTTCTAGCTTCTTCCCATTACTTCCTTAATCTTCTACATCTACAGGCATGTGCACACTGCTTTCCTGAGGTACTTCTGCTAGCCTAAGGGTAGCAGTTTTGAGGCTCATCGGATCATTACTGCCTTCCTCCTTTTACAACCCGAAGTGGAAGGGGAAATGGGAGAGGAATAGTGATAAGTTTTTTATTTTTATTTCTTTTCTGGAAGATGTGATATGCCATTGCCAGAAATGATTGGGAGTGACGTGCCAGCAAGCTGCTGAACGTGTCAGTTAGCAAATACTGTCAAAGTTAGGAAATGCCTGGAGCAGTGACAACACCGAGCCCTGTGCCATCCTGCCCAGGCTGGTGTGAACCCAACCAGCCTGAGCAGTGCCATGGGAAGCAGGGAGCTCAGCGTGGGCATCCCCTGTGTCATCGCCCACCTGCAGGGGAGACCGGAGCTCTGCTGGTGGAGGGATGCCTGGGAACAGGTCCAGCTCTGCTCTTAGAGGGGCTGGAAAAGTGTTTGTTTGGTTTTAATTACATTGCATATGCATCCCCCACGTAACTTGCTGCTCCCGTAGCATAAGTGAAAATCATTCTCTTGACCTTCTGCTGCTGTCACCTAACACTGGGGTGAGCCCGGGGGCAGCAGGACTTGCCAGGACCACCTGACAGTCAGTCCAGAGCTCACTGGGTGTTTGACCATGAGCAGTGACACCATGATGGAGGTGCTTCCCACAGCTCTTCTCACTGCTGGAGGTGGAGGTGGGTAGCACGCTGCCCACCCAGAACAAGCCGCTTGTCTCCTCGTTCACACTGATGAAGCAACAGTTACTCCTCCAGATGGGCTTTGCTCTGCTGGTGGCTTCACTGAGCTGTGCTGAATCTGGTCCAAAGTTTCTGGGTGTCCCTTGAGCTGGAAGAGGTAACTCACTGCCCTGCCTCCTGCTGCGTAGCACGTCGTGTGGCCAAAGCTCTGCTCATCTCTGGTCTGACAGGATCACTTGTTAGAGTTTCTTGTCTCTGCCTGGCAGCTGCTTATGGTTGTGGTATGGAAAAAGCCAGGGGACTTGGCAGGCATCACTTTGTGCTCGTCTCTGTATTTTGAGCATGTTAATGTGAACAAGCACAGCAGTGGTCTTGGAGGGTATTGGTTGTGTGTTTTCCTTGCATGTTGTTGTTTGCACATTGGTTGTGCGTTTTCCTTATCCTCTTCATTTTTCAGTGAAGAGGATAAGGAAATACTTCTGTGGCCTTTGACCTTCACATAGCTAAAAGCTGCTGGATCCCTTATTTATTTTCAGCAAAGGTTCTGGGAACTTTCTTTCCCTAAATGTTACCAACGCTTACATTGAAACATGTTTTCATAGCACATTTCTAGACCCTCTAGCTTCAACAAAGCATTGAATAGTTCACGGATGGCGCCACTGCAATTATCTGTCCTCCATGCATTCCTCTTAGCTTTCCGACGCAAACCCCGTGTTAACCATACATCATTATTAGAGTGACTCCATAACACTAATTGACATGGAATGAGATTCAGAGCAGGAAACAGACAGGCTCTAGCATTCACTATGAACAGACTGCAAATTAGTGTTACTGCTGTAAAGGTTAACTGAAATTGAAAACTGTTCTCTTACTACCATGTAAGCTGAATGTTTCCTTTTTGGGGGGAAATAGCCATGATTGGTGCCTAAATAGCAGAGGGGATACAAAGAGAAGGAGAGCAACTCACCTTGAGGAAATCTCATAGCAATGCGTCACTGCTGTACAGTGCCATGCCCAGAGGAGCTGTGGCTGTCCCAACCCTGGAAGTGTTCAGGGCCAGTCTGGATGGGGCTGTGGGCAGCCTGGGCTGGTGAGACGCGTCCCTGCCCCTGACAGGGGGTTGGAACTGTGTGGTCTTTAAGGTGCCTGCCAGCCCAAACCTTTCTGTGGTTCTGAGACTTTGGACATGCTAAGGAGCGTGTGCTGGTTGGATCAGATTAGACCCCCTGTCCTACTGATGGGGATTTCCTTATTTCAGCACTGCGTGCCTACTTGGTGTCTGCCCAAAAAGGTACACAAGGCTGGATGTGCTATGTGTCTGCAGTCAGGTCAGTCTGGGGAGGGAGGTACTTCTATTTCTTAATTTTAAGCCAAAGATTTATATGACTGAAAGAAAAATATGGAATGGATCTTGACTTCGCAATCTTTATAAAGGTCCTTCTCCCTTTTTCTGATACTCCTCTTGTGTTAAACATTTACTGTAAACACAAGAAGCACTTGTTCAACACTTGTGTTCCCTGAGAATACTAAATTTTGGGTTAGGATTAAGAAGTACTGAATGTTTGGTAGTGAAAGCAGACCATAGCAGAATCATCTTCATTATTCAGACTTTCTCATGTGATAATATGGCAATCTTCCCCATGATTATACTACTAGAATTATTTGAAACCTTTTTCCCTTAGTAGCAGTCCATGACAATCCCCCCAAAATCAACTGAAGGATTAGCAATATATGTAAGAGCCAATAAAATAGTTATTCCATGACAGAGATGTTCATTAGCTTATGTACATTAGATTTTTCTTGCAGAAGCACTAATAATGAGGAAATACCACCTGCTTGTTTTAAATGCACCGGGGGATTTTCCCAGAGCACTTCTGTCCTCTTGCCCCTGCGCTTCCCAGTGGCTGCAGCAGCGAGCACCTCGTCCCTACCCGGCATTGCCGTGTTCCAGCCGCAAGGTGAATTCCCCCATGGCATGGGGTGTTTCTGATGACACACGCACAGAGCCAGTAAGACCCGATAATATATTGCTTATTAGGATGCATGAAGATGCTGGAGGATGTCCGGCCACACTTTTTTGCTTACGAGGATGTTCAGACAGAGCAGTGGAAAAGCTGAGTGGACACTTCATTAATGACTATGTACTTGTGAGAGCAGACTTAGGAAAGCAGAGAAGTGCTGTGCAAATGGTTCATTAATTTTGCTTTAAATGATCCAGAGGGTAGGAAACTGACTATTGGTGACTAAAATAATTTGACCAGGAGAAACATGAACGCAGAAAAACCTTTTCACCTTATATGAAAAAGGTACATGCATTAGAAAGATCAGCAGAAATACTGCCACTCCCCAGGAACCTTTCATTTTTTCTTTCTGCAGGCTCCTAGCTTGCCCATCAGTTGATGCAATGTAGCAGGAGCCCTTCAGAGGTTTGACCCCACTTGGTGAAATGAACCAAATCTGTTTTGCTCGCTGACGAATTACACTGCTGCAGAAAGAAGGTACGAGTCCTGGAGCAATGAAAAGTTCTGCTTTTTTTCCTCCTTTCTGCAGAAGGTGGTACGTGGAAGTCAAAGCATGGTGTGAATTCCTTTCAGGTTAAATTCCTGTTTCTGTCATGTTCTTTAGTAGGAAGTTTTCTAAGGTATTGAGCTCAACATGAATGTGGCCAAATTCTATCATCATTTAACTTGACAATAAAATACCTTTTTGTTTATAACTTTGAATTTAAAGTTAATTCTGCATCACCTGCAGAAAACATAAGAAATGTGTTGTCTGCTTCCCAGCCCACTAGGTAGGTGTCATGTCCAAGAATGCTCTCAGGGTAGTCATTTCCAGCTCAGAAATACGTACAAAATAACGTGTAGCCTCTTTTTCTGCCAGAAAAAAAAAAAAAATACAGTATGTTTCACTTCATTTTTTTCATTTTTGTCTTCCTTAATATGCATGTCATCACACCAATTAAATAATTTCTTAGTTAAAAAAAATCACTTATAGTTTCTCCTGAGCTAAAGCATTTTTTTCTGTGTGCAAGTGCCTATCTGCACTGTAATCAGCTTGTCTTTGAAGAGCTGTATTTAATCTAACACGATTTCATCCTATGGCTTGCTATCGGCAGGCTGTGTTGTGTGCTGCGTCCCTGCAATTAGGCTACCAGGAAATGTGAAAATAACATAAATATTCAGTGATGAATTTAGGACTGACTTGTTCCAAAATACTGATACTGAATTTCAAAACTGTGAAATGAACGGTTCCCAGGGTCTGACGTTTCCCTAACACCCAGAACATATGTTTTGGTTTAATTCCGAATATCGTTTTTCATTATCAGCAGCTCCCTGGTGTGGGAAGCACCGACTGGGTGAGCGCCTAGAGCTTGTTAGGGCACTGTCACCAGTACAAGGCTCCCCCGCATCAGGATTTTAATGTCTCTGAAATTCCCCCGGACACCTACACCTTTCTGAAGGCCTAATCCTGACCTGTTTCCAGCTGCGGAGAAAGAAGGCTTTAGTGGCCTTTGTAAATAACTTCATTTGTATTGCGATTGCTTTTAGAAACCCTCCTTATGGACAAAACCTAACTGTGATGCTCTGGAAACAACAAGGAGCCAGCAGTGCTGCCCCCAGCCTCGCAGCCCTCCCCCTGGGCTACTGCACTTTGGGCACAGAAACAATACCAAATACCTTTGGCCCTAAAAAATAATAATAAAGTATTCTAGTTTGGGTGCAGTTTTGCACTGAGACATTTTTAACTGAGGGTGAAATATGTTGTCCTTCAGAAGATGGTTTTGTTTACCTCAATCAGTGCTAAAATATTCATTAAAGACATCAGAACTGCTTTTGTATTATGCAAAGAAACTTTGTATTTAGTGTTGTCGGTATGTGTTTGGCATATGAATGTATAATGTTGTTAATGCTCAGACACTGCAAATAGTTGCTTTAAAAAAGGATCCCAATGACTTTCTAAAATGTGTATTTGATTTAAAAAAAAAAAAAAATAAGCTGAGGATTATACCAGCCCTCTGGATAATTTTCATATGAAAGACTGTGGACAAAATCTTTTCTCCCAGGGCTTTTCATAAGGGCTAAATTAATTTAAATAGAAAATGTGAGATGTAACAAACAAAATAACAAAAACAAAACAAAAACACCTTCCCCCCCACCTTTCCACTAGTTCTGTCATTGCTTTCTTGTACGAAGGACCTCCCAGCTGGGCTGTCATGCTGGTGGCATTAGTCAAATTTTCCACTGAAGCAAATGCAAAATGTTCTGCAAATTTCACAGAAATGGTTTATAATCCTCAGTCTAAGAAGCTGGGGAATTCCAAATTAAAATTGGCTTTGGACATGCATGTCAGTAAATGAGGTGGTTAGAGGCACCAGCACCCAGTGCTTGCGTCCTCCTGGCAGTATGTTGTTACTTTGAGCTTTTGTAGCAGAAAATAGCTCATCAGATTACAGCAGATTATTATTATTATTTTTTAATGGGCTATCATGAAGTTTCAGGAAGTTTGCATCAGTTCTCTTGTCAGGACATAAAAGCAAGATTCAGGAATAAATACAAACTATTTGGGCATAGGTAGAGATGAACTTGCCCTCTTTAACAAAACTACAGTCAGGTATGGAGTAACCAAGTGTAACTGCATCTTGGTAATCTGTTTTGGCTCATTGTACTAAAGAGAAGAAAAGAGCAATGCTTTTGCAACTTAGAACAGTATTGAACGATTTTAGAAAGAGGACTAAAGAAGAGAGGACTTGATACCACTTAATAAGGCCATTCTAAATCAAAATGTTGTTTTTCCCTTGGAATTATTCCATTCCAGTTCTCTGATTTGAGCTTTTGTATTCTTCTATTAGAGATTTAGCTGCTAATAGGATTCTTGAGGTGAAACAGTGGTAAATTTCTATTTTTATTCATCAAGTAGCCTGAGCACATTCTTCTGCTTTTTGTCATCTTCTGCATAGCTCCATGCAGCTGAGTGCTTTCCTATTCCCCCAACTGCTGTAACTCAGTGTGATGACTTTAAATAATGGGAAGAAATAAAAAATGATGGAGTTAAGCATATTGGAGTGGAAATAATGTGAAAAATATTATTCAGAGTAGATACAGATCTTAGTTCTAATTTCACCTGTCCATTGCTACATTAAAAAAATGTTCCTTTTATGGCCCAAATCAACAAAATGTCAAACTCCTGACGGGAAATGACCTCACTATCGCCTGAAAATAAGTCAGTGCTAGTCCTGTCCATATATCTCACTAAATAAAATATCCCTTAATGCATCTGTTATGTGAGGATGTTTAAATGTGCTTGATAGCATTTAGTTTTCATTGCTACAGCGTGAAGTTAGAGCTCTGAGTGGTCGGAGAGGACTCTGAGGTGTGAATGGGTAGTAGCAGAAGGCGGCTGGAGGCTCTGCTGCAGTGACCTGTGTGCTGTTGGTGTTACAGGGGAAGGAAGGTTGATTCCTTGCTGCAAGCCTGCAGGTACCTTCCCTGCTTGGGTCATTGAGGCATGTGTGTGCGTATGGGGTTTGTTCTGGCGTTTTTGCAGATGGACAAATGGGCATAAGGTGCCACAGCAGCCTGATGATAGGTCTCGATGCACCTTCTTCATCTTCCACATCTATGTATTGCATCTACTCTCTATACTGTTTTGTGGTCGGTTTGCTGCATGGTAAGCTGTGTTTTAAGATGTACTTGCCTGTGGCTGTGGACTGAGTGTGTGTGTGTGTGTGTGTGCTGGCAAGCTCAGCCAGACCTCAACCCAAAGAGGCAGGGATGGCAGAAAACGAGCCTCTGGGCAAGGGGTACTGCGTGCCCTGCCAGTGCTGCTTCATGTGAAAAGTGTGGCTGTGCCAGGTTAGAGGATTTTTTGTTCAATACCTGTATAAATCAGAGGACAAGGATGAATAGCTGTGATTTATGTTTCGCATTGCTGTAGTCCTGATGCTTTCTGCCGGAGAGGAGTGGCCAAAGCAGGTGATCCATCCAAAGAGGAATTGTGTGCTGCCTGCTGGACCGAGGCCAGGTGCAGCCCTTATCACATCACCTGCTGAAACTGGGAGCACAGCAGTGGTGATGGGCTGATTAACCAAGAGGGATGCTGGTCAGCCTGCTCCTCCAAGGGGTTGCTCTGTGACCGAAGGAAATCGTGGCTTGATCTATAAGACCATTAAAAAAGAAGTTTTCTTTTCATGTTGCCTGGGATGGCCTTTTTACTGGAGCCTTAATCTAAAGAGGTGCTGCTGCTAAGCAGGCTGCTTCCTGGTCCTCACCTGCATCGTCTGCACTCGCTGCCTGACCCTGCCTTTCCAGCACGTAGTGACTCTTTGGAAAAAATACCTCCATTAACAAGATGTGTGCTGGCGTTCTGGAAGTTTCTGCTGTAACCCTTCCTTTCACTGCTTGTTTTGTTGCTTAAATGAAGCTTCACGTTCACAGCAGCTCATAATCCCACAGCAGCACCAGTGTTTAACACAAAACCAGAGATGTCTTAAGGCTTTTTGCATGAACACAGCGCTGTGCGTTGCTGTTCTCCCCGTGTACACACAACTTCTGACAGATTTTTGGAGTGGAAGTGAAGTGACATCCGTGTCTTTGGTGGACGTGCAAAGAGAGGAGTTAGTTATGTGTTTTTCTAGGTTCTTTATTTCCCAAGCTCTGCTTTTTGAACATTCAGGTGAACTCGTGTCTCTTTGAACATCCTTTTCCTTAGATTTCAGAGCGCTGCTGTGCTGGTTCTTCTTTATCTTCCTGCTCCATCAGAGCTCGGCGATGAAGCAGCAACGCTTCTGTGACAGCTGCTTACGTTGTCAAAGGAAACTTGTTCTGTTGTGCCTCAGCAGAAGGTTCCTGCACTGCACAATCCCTGATTTTCACTTTTTTAATCAGCTCTCAAAGTTCCTGGGGTGTCTTGGCCAACAGCAGTGTTATTTACAGCCTGCCTGCCTGCCTCAGGAGCAGGAGATAAAAGACTTCTTTTACACCCAGAAGTTGTATGTCTAAACAGAGCAGAAGATGTAATGAGCTTGATGCATTATAATGGGAGAAATGGGTTTCTTCTGCTCCTGACCTGAGTTTCTAATATGCCACAACAGACTATTAGCATGGCCTCAGTTGAAAATTAGGCTGAGAAAAGATGAGGGAAAAGACTCTGGTGCCTGTTTCTTCTTCTGGGGGCTCAAACCTGCTGAGCTGCAACCCTGTAATTGTCCTGAGACCAGGAATGTTGAAGGACCCTCAAAAAGGGAGGGGAACCGAGTGGGGACTGCCTCCCATAGTACAGCATCTCTGCAGGCTGCTTGGCTGTCCCCTGTGTGTCAGGCATTTTAGTGGCAGAAGAGCAGAGCTTTTTGCTGAGTAAGTGGAAGTTCCTTATGATGTAGATGTGAAAGTATTAAATAAAGGCTTTTGACTTAGGGGAAAAAAACACAAAGGAAGCTGGTAGAAGGAAAGTATCATCAGTCTGTCTAGGATTTCTGCTAGAATAAGCAGGGAAATTATTAATTGGTGTTTTGGGAGAGGTAATAAAACTTCAACAACCAAAATTAAGTCCTTATCTCTTTGGCAACAGAAAGAGAAGACTACAGAGGTTATATTGGGAAATAATGTCCGTGTTCTCCAAATTCAAGTGGCTTCTGAGTGCAGGAACGTTTGCTGGCTCCAGTGCCGAAGTTGCCAGCAGGTATTTTGCACTTGTTAAATCCTCTTCCTTAACTGAAGGGTTGAGGTAGATCACAGCAACAAAGCACATGTGTGGTATGTTCAGGAGAAGCCTAAACATTTTTTTTTTAAGCTGTGATAGGTGAATGGTGATTTTTATGCTTTCACATGTAAATTCTGAGCTTTACTAAAAGCTCTAGAAAAACGCACATCCCTCTGCCATGCTTCTCTTCACCCTGGGTGTCTGCTTCCCCCCTCAGGGTGTTTAACAGGGGCATCCCCCTGCCTTTGCTGGCTTTTTGGTGGTACAGTTCCATGCACAGTAATGAATCGGGACCGTTGCTTAAGTTTTGGGTTTGGGAATTACAGCTTTGAATCTGCATTTCGTAGTGCAGGTCCCTCGTTAATGTGTATGTTGTGTTGCTGGCTTGGAGCATATTGCTGCTTCCCAACTCTTAGGCCTTCCGAGCTGTGATGTGGTGCTTGAGATTTTAGGCCATTTAGCTGCAGCACCTTGTGTAAGGGAGGATAGGTTTTCGTCACACAAGATGCGGGGTTTTTCCACCCGTGTTCCCAGGCGGTGTGTGCGTGCTCTGTGCAGGGCACAGCCTGCTAGCGCGCTCTGATCTGCTGGTTTGCTGCCTTCTGTCCTGGAGGGAACTGCGCTTCTGGAGAGCTAGGGTTATACAAAAATAATGTGCTTCGGGTGTCTGCAGTCAGGAAGACGTGATAAACCACGCTGTGATTATTACTAAGGCACCGGCTTGGAGTACTCTTAGCTCCAGACAAAAATATTCAGCCGGAGGATTTCCTGTGGCTGCAGTGATGGATGCTGCAGGGAGAAAAATACCCTTCCAGCTCCTTCTCCAGTTACTTGAAAGAGAAGCGTAGAGAAAGAAACCTGGAAATGCTCCTAGAAAAGAAGTTTGAAGGACAGCTATTCTTTAATAGAAAAGTGGAGTGTAAATCACAGTAGGATGACAACCTGCCTCTGTCATTCCCCACCGATCCTCTTCCAGCAGAAGGGCTGTTGCAGTCAGCTGTCTGTCTCCGCAGCGTGTTCGGTGGAACTGTTTTCTGTGTAAAGTGAAAATGGGACACCCGTAATGTGGAGACATTCTGGCAGACAGGACATCAGGAAATGCATATGATGCTCTTGTAATGATGTTTTCTAGTGGCTGCAGCTTTTGTCAAATGAGCACAGAAATCCATCAGTGGTAATATTCCACAAAAGCTCAAATACGGCCAAATGGCGAGGCAGTGGAACACATGTGCTGAATTGGCTGTAGCTTTGAGCTGAGCATTCAGTTTATCTGCTTTGGCAGAAGACAATGAATTTCTGATATCCTTATCTTTTTGTGATAGCTTTTCCTAGGCCATCCTTACTTCGCCTTTATGAGCCCTAGGGTGACTGCGAGAAACTGTTTGCTTCAAATGGCCCCTCTGCTGTGTGGTGCTGCTCTGGGCTCTGCCTTTGTGCAAGCACTGCTGTGCCCGTTCCCATCCCTTTCGCATCCCCGGCACCGGGTTTTGTTCTCGTTAGGCAAGATGTGCCTGGTACACGCTGCAGTCCGAGTCCTTCTCGTGTCTCCTATTGCCATGTGCCTAATGGCAGATAAGCAGTATGCAGCTTGTTATCTCAACAGAGAGCCAGAGCCTTGCTGTGGTTAGTGGAGCCACGATAATTGATATTAGCTGAGTCTGCAGCATCGTTACAAGCTTTTGGCTTGCCTAATGCTCTTCCCTAAAATTGAGCTGCTGCATCTGTGGGGGGTCGGCATGTTTTGGGGGGTGGTTGGAGCAGTTGGATCAGCACGAGGTGCTTCTCATCAGTTTGTAACTCTGGCCTCACTTCTTTAGCTGCTACTGTACCCTGGCACCAACTTTGTTGGCCTTGTAGGGGACGAACAGAATGAAATGGCAATTCCGGACTGCTCAGAGATAGGAAGTAGGAGCTGTGCTCGTGCCCTGAAAGTCTCTCCGGCTACCATCCATTCACTAAGGCAACCCGTGGTGTTCTCCTAAAAGGAGTACGTTTCTGCCTTTCAACTGCAAACACATTTAGCATGATCTTTATATGGCAGCTCTCCATTATGAGGTTATTATTATTATTATTATTATGGAATAGTGAAGTTCTCTTGCATAGATTTGTTATGACTGCTCTAATTGGTCTGATTTACGATCTGGTTATTCTACTCTACTACTAGATCCCAAATTAATTAATGCTGCAGCATTGCTGGCTCATTAGCAATATTCCTTTGGCTCATCCCCCACAGAAGTGTATCATTAACCTCGGACGTGGTTTCTTTGTTGTTGTGACATCACTCGCTTGTCCTTCCCTCTCGGTGACTCAGTGCTGCTCCTTGACACCCAAAGAGCCACCTCAGCTGCCTTGCTTGCTGCATGCTTTCCTCATGGATTCCTGTGTGCTCTGTTCTGCTCGTTGGCTGGGCAGCACGACGTGCTGTTGCATCTTCCCTGAGCCTTCTGCCTTTGCTGCTTGTATGCAAGGCAGCACTCGGGGTGTCACTGCGGGAGCCGTTTGATTTATTTGCATGTGAGAGAGATGCATCTCATTGAGTTCTTCTGCTTTGGCAATAACTAGGTATCAATATATCAATTGTCAGGTCAAGCCTTCCAAATAACATCTGGCTGAGCTGCTGTTCTCTTATTTTTTTATTTGTTAATAAAGCAATTCTTCCTCATATCATCCTGCAAAGTGCTATTACTCAGAGGTTGTGTTTTTTTTTTGTGTTATGGCTCTGAGTCTCATTTTGAAACAAACCTCTAAGCCCCAGTTGTGATGGGATTGTCTGTCAGAGCCGCTGTTTATCAAACACGGCCTCGCTCCTCTGCAAAGCGTTCACCTATGCAGCACGTTGTGGCTTTGTGCTGTGTTACAGTGCTGCCACCTCAGATGCTTCGAGAGCCGCGTGGCTGTGCGTTCATCACCTGAGGCAGCTACAAGTCACCTGCTGGACGCTGGATATCACCTGAAGGTTTTACAGAACGTATCGTTTTAGATGGTTTTGACATTTCTGCCTGTGTTGGGTTACCTGAAGTGAGTGAACAGAAGATGTAGCAGATTTTCACCATCCTGTTTTTCGTTTGTAATTGCGTTGGGGTCCCACAGGTCTCCCACTCTTCATCCCCTACTCGTGACCAGTCCTGGACACACGGAATGATTTGTGTGGTTACCCTGACATCAAGCAGAGGGTAGCTTTACCCACCGTCCTGCCTGCTTCTGGTCGTAGCAGGTGAAGTCCTTGGCTCAGAGGTTGATGCCACGTAGGTGCCGTTGGTCTCGGTGTGCGGGCACCGTAATGCTGGTGTCCTGCTCACGGGGCGTGTCCTTTAGGGATGCTGCTGAGGAGCAGCACCTAGGAATATAACGTTCATTCACGGCACTGCAAAACTGCAGCTAAGCTCCATAATAAGCACTTCAGCTCTCTGGGTAGAGGTCAAAAAGGAGGCTTTTCAAAGCCAGCTATTCAACACCAATTAAAGTCATTAGCTAAAACTCACTAATTCTAGCTCCCTATTCATATTTAAGGTACAGACATGGATGATACAGGCATGACAAATTACAGGAATAGAAACAACCTGAAGGGCGTGTAAAGCAAAGGAAGAGTTGAATTTTGTTGGTTTTCTGTAGGATGCAAGTGTGACTTAGCTAAGGACTGTGACTGGACTGGAAATGTTCAAACTTCGAATTGGGATCGCAGCTTTCAGTTTCAGTGTATTTCTCTGAGAGGCTCACTGTTTTTCCAAGTGAAACTAGAGGTACCCCTCTACTCACCCAATTCATCACTTGGTACATGAGAACAAAGACTTCTCAGATTAATCCTTGCCTGGATCAAGTCACCTGCCATAGAGAACAGCAGCCAAATGAAGTGTGTGGTGATTTCTCTTCTGTTGGTGTAGTCTTGGCTGCTCATCCTTGAGTAGCTGAGAGCTTTAAGCAGCGCTTTTCCCTGTCATGTAATCAGACATCCATCTGAAGGGCTGGGAGACGTCCTTCAGACGTGGCTGGTTAGGTGTTCCTATCACTTGGCCACCATCCTGCAGCCCTTCCCAAAACCTCCAGCCAAGTCCCGCCTATGGATCTGGAATGGGCTGGCGAGCTTTAGACTGCAGCATTGCCAATGTTTTAGAGTTCACCACATGTCAGATAGGAGTCAAAAGGAAAGCATTAAAATTCCCCTAAATACATGTGACCTTGTCATCACGTTGTCATCTTCTTGACCTCTGTATCACCAGTGTCTCTTATGTTTCAAGTCAAAGCCAAATTTTGAAGCCTCAGAATTTCCAAAGGACAGATTTTGCTCTTTCTCATCAGTTCTCTGCCTTGCACTGGAGACTTTTTCAGCACAAGGACACGATGGCTTGTGGTGGCATCCTGGGGAGAGAGGTCTGAACCTCTGTGAGTGGCCGTCAACAGGATTTGCTGAGCACAGTCGTGTAATCCCATGTTCTTCAACTGGACATTCAGTAAGGCAAAAATGATGCAGCAGCCTCCCTGGAGGAGTGGTGGGTGTGATCAAACATATTTTTACCATGGTACAACATCTGATGAGATGCCAAGAACATTGTTCCTTATCACTGTCAGCATCCAGTAAGAAAGATGGGCCTCAGACACTGAGAATAAAAAGCTGCAAACCAAAACCAGGGCAAGAAGTGGCAAGGTCCTCTCAGTGATGCTGCAGATGCTTGTATGGGTGATGGATACAAGGGACGGGGCAGAGGTCAGCATTTTGGTCATGGTGCTAATCAGATTTGCCCTATCAGATCTCCCGGGTAGCTGGGATCACCAGCCCTCCTTTGCACCAGCTTCCTTTGCCTGTGTATTTTGTAAACCTCAGAATAACATTTCCCCACAACCACCAAACCAATAAAGAGGTCAGCCTTCCCGCAGACTGGAAGGTATTAATTGGAGTAGCAATTTAAAGCTGCTTGAAGCCTAGATCCTGGTCATTCCTTCTAAGCCTTGCATTTAGGATTATTTGAATTGATGTACATTTCTTTCTGAGAAGCTTCTTGCTACAGGCGCTGTATTGACATTGCCAGTGTCTGCAGCTTCTGCAACAAAGCAGGCACCTTCAGCAAAGGCTTTGGCAGGAAGAAGGCTCAGCCTGTTCGCAAGCCAGGCAGGGTCAGGAGCTGAAGCCAGATCTCAGGAGTGTGTTAACATTTCTTCTAATCACAAACCCTCTTTTCTTTCAGTGACTCAGTAGTACAGCCAAAATCACCACTGAAGTTTAACCAGTTCTTTTCATCAAGACTGGAACTGCATGTAGGGTCGTCATTCCAGAATGCACTGATGAGCTACACGAAGCCTGAAGGAAAAAACAGATGTAGGAAAGTAATTCTTGATGCTAGAGATTCCAGCTTCATGCACGTGAACAAAGTATCTCTTAGTCTTTGTATTCCTGTAAGGGGAGATGCATGTGGGTGTATATGATAAATGGAGAGAAGGACATTAACGAGCCTTTAAAAACCAAAACAAAGCAGATGCCCCGTATGATGCAGTGTACGTGGCAGTCTGTAAGCAGTTTGTTACAGTTGTCTCTCAAAGCATTTCCCGGACTAGGATGGTAGATAATTTGGAAGCATATTATTTAATGGGAAGAAATAAAGGATATGACATCCAAAAGTGAAATTAATTCTGTAGAGCTTTAACTAGAGTGGAGCAAATTCTTGGGAATGTCTCCAGGTCAGTACAAGTCAAGCCAGATTTTGATTTAGCAATACCAAAATCTCAGCCTGTTCTCCTGCCAGTTAGTTAATTGCAAGTACCCAGTATTATTGCTGTGGGAAGGTGGATGTGCGTTGCCCTCCTTTGTGAGCCTCTAGGAGCAGTGATTACAGCTGCCCCGGGAAATAAAGGGATCATGACATTCACTTGTATGCACTTGAATTGTGCCATTGTTGGGCCTTATGATGAGAAGCATGGCAAAACCTCTGCTTAATTAGAATTAGTTTCTTTACATGACATGGATAGTGAGGATCTGTAAGAAGACTTAGACAGAAACTATTTTTGTTTAAATAATTTCTCACTTCCTGCATTATTCAAGAATTTGGGCCTTCCGCAAAGCCCCTCCAGCATCCCCTGCCACAAACAAAGGCCCATCTGTGACCTGATCACTGCATACAGCGAGAGACTTTTGTCCTTCCCAAGTTACAGATGAAACTGAAAAATCAAAATAAAAAAATTTCTCATCTTGCTAAGGAATCCTGAGGTTGGAGAGTGTGAATTTGCTTGGAGTTTTACTGCTTTGTTAGTAGGGCACAAAGATTTGTATGAATCTTGAAGGTTTGCCTTTTAGACAAAGCTGAGTTCAACTTTATACTGAAGTTACATCTGGCAAATGCGATCTGAAATTAGATTTTTTTTTTTTCCTTCAGGAAGAAGTTGCCTGCAAAAAAAATCATGCTTTCCCCACTAAAATTGCTCACCTTGGGGTCCTTTGTTAATCTGAGAAGATCTTTGACATGTCTGTAAAGCTACGTAAGCTCTTCAGCTCGGCTGTGTTAGAGGGTCAGCATGCTAGCAGACATGGGTCTCCATATACTTCTATAGAAGAATGTACCAGGTTGTTTTCTGATGGGATCAAAGCGAGCAGGAATTCCTCAGAGGTGCTTTGGGGGAAGGGAGGCCCTATGTGGTGCAGGACAAAAGGTGAGAGTGGTACCAGAGCCAGTTGCCAGACCTAATATGCTTGACACGGTGTCCTTAGGACAACAAGCTGTGGGTAATCATGTTGGATAGGCAGATAGCATAAAGATACTGGATTTATTTAATTGTGGAACTGATGAAGAGGTCACCCAAAGCATGCACAGTGAAGCTATGTGGGGGGAATGAAAAGGACTTGGAACCTTTCCCTTCTCTTAATCCCCAGTGCCCATCCCTGTGCACCATGGGCAGCAGCAGATTGAAGCAGGGAAGTGTTGCATGCTCGTGAATGCTGTGAGAGCCTTTCTGAACATTGCTGTTTTCTGACAAAGCATGTTCTCACACTGTCCTTTGATGGCCAGAATTGCTTTTGCTCAGTGCTTAACCCTGACCATCTGTGATCTGAAACCCTGTGGGGTGAAGAGGATCGGAAGCATCACTATAAAAGCCAGTGTTAAAAGACGTGCTTTTAAAAAGTATACAAAAAGTAGCAGGAAATCTTGAATCATTTCCTACCAAAGGAAAGGTGGTGGACTGAACCCTCTTGACTTCACCATGAGTCACCGCGTCCCAGCCATGCGCTGGTTAGGAGAAGGGGAGGACCGACCCCAGAGCCATGGCTTTGAGTTCAAGATGATCAACAGGCGAGTTCAACCATTTCATGAAAGTCTTCTGGAGATGACTCACAGCTCTGCCTTAATGCTGCAGCCTGTGAGCTAAAGCATGTGATTTGGAGAGTGCAAGTGGAGGTATCTGCCACAGATCCGTCAGGCTTTTACTGCAGGTGGAAACTCTCAGCACCTTGTTGAGTAATGCAGTCTGTAAGCATGATGAGGCATTTCCCATTATTTTAAAGTAAAGAATAAGGAAAAGGTGATTTTTAGAACAAAAACTAGTTTATTTTGGCTTTTATAATTTCAGATTTTCATAGTTTTGCATTTTTTTCCCACAGGACCTCCATCAGAATGTGAATGCACGGAGTTCCTAGAAAAACAACCGAGGCGCGCCTCCGGGCCAGCTCTGCAGGACGTCTGTGATGGGTGAGTGCAGAACGGCCATCGCTGGGGCACGAGTGATTTTCAAATATGTTGGGCCATAAGTAAATGTTGAACAAGTGTATGGTGCCATAAAGGCAAGATAATAGTCTGAATGGACAAATAGAGTTGCCAAAGGCTCTGCTAAATCTTGAAGACAGCTGGAAAAGGACTGAACAGTATTTCTCTCTGAAGTTTTATGTGCAAAGCACCTCTGGAAAGCCAGCCAGCCAGAGGTGCTGTTTCTCAGGGCGGTAGCCTTGGTGCACTTCACATACTTGGTGGTGATTGGGGAACATGGAGGACGGTCTGGGTCGGTGTACTGAAGATGTCTCAGTACTGCTCTGCTAACGTGGTGTATTTCAGAGAGGCAGACTTTAACTGAAGGATCTGGAAGACATTTGGGCCTGCAGCAGATCTGGTGAGTGACAGGTTGAAGGGTCCAGCTGGAAACTTTGGCAGAGCTCGCGGAGTATGTGATAAAACAGATTAGGACTGGCATGGAACAAAACAGCCTGAGATTATCTGTTGGAAGATCTCGAATTAACCCATTACCCTTGGATTCACACGGAGTACAAGCTGCCTGTTTGTCTCCTGATGGGTGGGTAACCTGGCATGCTGGTGGTGCAGGTGTGAGAGCAGCTCAGGGGTCGCACAGAGAGGAGCTGATGCCCAGGGTCCTGCAGTGCTCAGAGCCAGAGCCCTGCAGAAACCTCTGCCTCTTTGGGCACCAGTGTGGTACATGGGGGTGATGGCAGCCTGAACTGTGCAGGATTATCCTTCAGATGGATATTATTGTTGCAGCAGAAGATGAATGAACTAACAATCTGAAAACAGAACATTTACTGATTTTAAATTGAAAATTGGTGCATCATCCCATGTATTATCCCTCTTAGCCCTGAAAGGGAAGTCAAACAGAATGGAAGCTGAACACTCTTGGCTTTTTGGTGGCTGGCTAAAGGAATGAGTTAGGGGTAAATAAATAGAAAAGATTTCACTGTGATAACAGCTGGGGAAAGTGCTCGTTATTGTGTTAAGCATATTCAAGTCATTGGTGTTTTTAAATTTGGGAGTTGGTTCACTGAAAGGTCAGGGACTGAATCAATGAGGAGGAGTTTTGAGGATGTCTCCAGGCAATGAGAACCTCTGCACAGAGTACGCCTAGAGCTGAGAATGCCCTCCTGCCCAAAGCCATGTTTCAAGAACATTTCCCTTCCGCTAAGGCAGGAATTGAAAGATGAGCAGGATTTCTACTCTTGGTGTCAGATGCTGATGTTCCCTTTGTTTTTTCTTGGTTATAGCAGGGGTGAAAAATGGAATATATAGGTAGTACTGAAAAAGAGAAACTGAAAGTGAAAAATACCCACTGCTGCTGGGAAATCTGAACTGCCGTTTTGAGGGGAAGCAAAGCAGCAAGGGCTGCTGTGGGCAAGGTTGGTGGTCTCCCTCACCCTGTGTTCAGAGCTGTTCTATCTGCAGCAAAGCACCAGGATCGCTGTGGGAATCTCCTTTTCACAGAGATGACAGCTTGAGAACTTCCCCATTGTTCTCTGGGGCGTATGCTTCACAAGCTGTGGTGTGTAAGAGGTGTGCAGGGAGCTTTTAGGGTCAGCAGCATTGTCTGTTCTTGCTGTGTTAGGGCATTAAGAGCTGGGCAGGTGGCACAGGAGAAAGTAACGCCCTAGGAAGTGTCCTAACCTCCTGCAGAACGAGCACAGCATGCAGGGCAGTTTGTTAGAGGAATGAACTGTAGCTTGTACCTGGCTGCCCTCTCAAATCTTGCCGAGTGGTGTGTGCAAGCATCCATCCAGCAGCGCCTTTTAAAGTGGTTGAAAATAAACATGGCAATATATAATGCAGACCAGAGCAGACTGAGGCAGTGAACTCTGGAGGAGTGTACAGTCAGCTCCAGAAAATAAGGATGCTGTGGCACATGATGTTCTCTGGTCCTTTTTTTTTCTTTTTTTTTTTTTTTTCTTTCAGTAATGATGGGAAAGGTTCAGTTATTTATATCCTTGCTAGTGTGTACTGGGAGGTAATCTGAGATATTGCCCACTCTTACTGAGATATTTACAATCTCAGCAAAATATTCTGCTCTTTTATCTTGGAAACATGCAAGGAGAGAATGAGCATGAGCATGCAAATGAGAATCTACATTAGTGATGTGGATTAGCCAGGCTTGCTGTGGACGAGAGCTACTTGTTGCCATTCACCCAGAAATACATGGCATCGTGTCACACTGATGGCTGGAGTGCTCAGGCAGGGTATCAGAGGGAGGATTGCAATTTTTTTTTTTAATTATTGTTTGTTTGTTTGCTTGTTTGTGATAGCACAACTCCATGGGAAATAATGTTTGGTCCCAGAAACAGGTTTGCAGGAACTCCTGGGAGGCATCGTGAATGCTCAGGCATTCAGGTACACACCCCAGAGCATAAATGGGGAATTGATACATGTGAATAGACCATGGGTCTGAATAATCATTCTCCCAAAGTCTCCAGGGAATGCTGCTAGTCTGAACACTGCAGGAGGAGAGCTAGGATTTATTTGGTGAAGATTCACTTACCATAAATAAATAAAAATAAATAAGTAGGCTAAATGAGTAATGAATAGTTCAGCCAGCTCTAATGCTAAATAAACAGACTGAATGGTAATGAATATATCGGAACACATTTGAACTGGAGCTAGAAATCCAAGGAGAAATAACTGGCACTTAAATTAAAGCTCAATATAAAATATAAATATATGATATAAAATATAGATCTTTTTTTTTCTCCTGAGATTTTAAAGATTCATCTGCTCTCAGTGTTTGCAAGGCTTGAGCTCCACACGCTGCTCAGTGCCGTACAGTGACATACATCACAGAAGAGTTGTAAAATTCCTTGATGTATGCTTTTGGACAGTAGCTATATTTGTAGCGGCTCTCATGGAGGGTGGTATTTATACTGGTAGGAGAGTACTTTAAATTCATGCAGCTATCTCCATATAAAGCATTTTTATAGGATTTTCCACACTATGGGGGGTTGCACGACTTTAATTATGCAACTCAAGCCGAATCGGTAAAACTTCTGTGTGAAGATAAGCCCTTTAGCAAGGCAGACTCCTGCGCCTGAACTTAAAAGAAAATCATTTTCTTCTTGTGAGTTCCCCTGAGAACAGCAGGAAAAATCAATAGCTGCTCCGGCACGCAGGAGGGGCTGCTCTTTGCAGGCAGCCCTGGGGTGTTGCAGTGCACGTGCTGCCTTGTGCTCCGATCCTGGCGTAGCTGAGGTCACCCACCCCTGGGTGGCACGAGGCTGCCCGGGGGCCACCAAGTGCTAATCAGACACTTGTGGCCACTTGAGTCCACTTAGCAAATTTGGTAGGGCTGCAAACAGCGGTGGGAGTCAAAGACTGAAGAGCAGCTCGAGTGAAACTGGCTGATCAAGGCAAAGAAAAATCAGCGTGCAGATGGAGCTGCTGAAAAGGGGCAAGATTATTTTCTTTGGAGAAACCATGGCTGCTCTTTCAGGGAGGGCAAAACACCTGGGGAGCGGGATGGGACCAGCTTTGGGCCTTCATGGGACCGGTCCTGGTTGATGGGCTGGGGACATCCTATTCCAGGCATGGCTGGTGGCTGGGAGCTGGCAGGTGGAGATGCTTGTTTGCTCACTCAGGCTTTGTAGAGCAGCAGATGCTGAGGCCCACTGTGGGGTTAGAAGCGTTTTGGAGACCAAGTGGCAGCTAGAAATTGATACCAATATCCCTGTGGTGGGCAGGCTGAAAATTATATGTCTCTAAGGACATGGGGTGACAGCATGGTGGCATCGATAGGGAAAGGAGCCAGAGGAGCTAAAAATCACTGGTTCACATGATTTTAAAAAATGGATGGAGAAATGCTTTCCCTTCAGGTTGTCTCCATCGCTGTGTTCTGCAAAGCAGCTTTTGAGGGCAGAACACATCTGTATTCTGACTGCACTACACAACACGCAGAATGTAAGAACTTAGAAGAAACTAATAAGGTATGTAGTCCCCCAATGTGAGCTGAAATGAAAAAATGAGAGCTTTTTGCTTTATTATAATAGCGTGGAGCAGAGTGAAATAATGGCTCTGCATATGAAATAGTTAGGAGGATAATCAACCCAAACCTCCTATGATCCTACAATAGAGGCACCAACACTGGAGGCAGGCAGTGGAGTTAATAAATTAAGGTGCAACTAAAATAGATTCATGGTCATTTAACAACGTGTCAGGGCTCCTAGAAAAATGAGTATAATGTATTTAAGTCTAATGTAAAAATAACTTTAAACAGAAAAGAATGAAGGAAGGGGAAAATGGGAGAAGATTTATTGCAGCAAACAGCTGAGGTCAATTTGCTTTCACAGCAGATGAGAAGAAAACAGCACATGTATGCCAGGAGCTGGCTGTAGCACTTCCTCCTTCCTTCTGTAGGAAGCAAAATAGGTTGAGAAAGTATCTGAATGCTCTTCTGGTGAGTTGCTCAAGTGCCTAGGAAAGGCCAAGTGTGAAGCCTCATCTTGAATTTTCCTGGAGCAGTCGTTTTCCACAGAAGTCAATAGCCTCGTTTCATGAGAACCAACCTCTGATCACCAGCTCAGGACTTGGCTGCCCAGCAAATATTCACATGGGGTTTTTGTTGTATTTGGGAGGGAGGGTTGGTGGAATTCACTTGAGCCATTGGTATTTTATTTTCTGTTCCCTCTACATTGTTGTCAGCTTGGGAGACATCACTGTCTGCTGGGTTTCTATCTAAGGATGGCAGTCAGCAATCCAGCTTGGGCAGAGTAGATGTTGCCAGCGATTCCCTGGCCCCTGGGAATCCATCTCTGTCTGCAGCCTTTGGCTACATAGTTTAAGAAAAATCTATGCAGTTACTTAAGTACATAATTACTTTTAAACTTTGCCCTACAGAGAAGCAGGGGGGATTCAGAGGTACCTATGCAGGCGCTCAGGTTGGCTTTAAGTCAGCCAAGGAAACGGCTGGCTGGGTGCTGGGAATGCTTTGGTGGGGGTTTGCAGGCAGAACATAAAGACCAGTTTTGCTAAACAGGCAATTGAGGACTAACCCCTCTCAGATGGACACAGTCCAAGCACAAAGCTTTGCCCTGCAGAGTTTTGTTGTAGGACGCTGAGTTGCTCCTGCAGTGCTGAAGCTGTGTCCCTGCCCGTGCCTCTCCCTGGCCGTTGCACCCCTGGGCAGCCCCAGCTGCCATCAGGCAGCGCTGACAGAGGTATAATCATTGCACCTCACCCCAGGCATGTGAGGGCCTTTAGGAATGAAATATTCATTGGTTTTGCACAGTGGTCTCCCTCCAAAGGACTCTGAAATGTGAACTAGAAGAGGGTGTGGTGTTTGCAGGCAGGACCCTTGCTATTGCAATCCCTTTCCTCTGTTTCCCCTCAATGCTCCATGCAGGGCTGCATCGGCTCTGCTGGCTTTTCTGGTGAGAAATGCAGGGAATAATTGTATTTCTTAGAGCAGTATTACTTCCTCTGCTCCTGTGAAAGCATGCATGTGCCCAAACGGGCTCTCTAAGGACTGCATTTTAAAAGAGATCTAAGTGTATGCTTAAAAACCTTTCCTTTCTTCCTGGGATTAAAATAGAGACATTAATTCTGATGTTTAATGGCTTTATTGCGATGGTGCTTGCATCCCTCCCATGTTCATTTTTTGTGACTTGTTTAGCACTTAGTGTCAGTGCTGTTCCCTGAAACAGCATGCTCTAAGTGAGCGGGCTCCTGGATGACATGGATGATTTATAAATACTTTATACAGTCAGAACATATTTGTGCTGGGCAGCCGTTTATTTGGCCATTTCCAGAGACTGTCTGAGCCACTAACAGTTACATTATAGAGACAAATGGAACTGAGTTTCTTCTCAAAAAAGGCTGCTTTTGGCCATTACCCTAACAAACATACTATTGCCAGATAAAGAATAGATAGGAAGCTTAAGCTTAAAAGATACTTCGGAAAAATAAAAACTCTGAGCTTGCCCCCTTTGAAGTTGATATGAAACTCCACTGATGTCAGCGCTGCAGGTGTGAGGCTTGAGAGAATTATAAAGCATAAGAAATATTTATGGTCTTTGCTTTATGAATCCAGTGTTTGATTTAAAGGTTGCACATCTTTACTCTAAAAATCTCTGGCTGAAATCTCTTATTGGAGGCAGTAAGCTACCCTGGACTATTAAGTCTTATAGCTATGCCTAAAAATAAATGTCAAAGAAACAGGTGCAGGTAAATGCAAGCCTTGATCCTGCTTTAAGATCTCGGCTGGATCCCTGCAGGCTAGGATCCGCCAGTGTAGATCTGACAGCAGGGTCAGTTTTGCTGGGAACTGCAGCAAAGAAATGTCCAGGTCATGTTTTCAGTGGCCTCGGAAATTTGCTTCATGCAACTGAGTTTAATGGGGCAGCAGGAAAGCAGGTTGTGTCTCTGCCCAGCCAGCTGTGTGGGCTTGAGGTTGAAAGTGCCAACCACTGTAGCTGTCTCTTGCACAGCTCATCCCCTCTGCAGCCCCTAGGCCTCGCTGCAGCAGGACTTCATTGGCATGCAGGACGGGTTTGCAGAGCCCTTTTCCCTCCTGCTCCCTCCTTCCTGAAGCTGCTGCAGGTCTTCCCAGCAGCTCCGCTGGCTTTGCTTGTTTGTTTGCCTTCCGTCATCCTACTTGTTCTCCATACTTCGAGGTCACTACACGACCGGCAGATCTGCCCAATTTATTCCTGCGTATGACAAAAGAGGCCCGGGTCAGGCAATGAGCCGTGAACTTCTCTTTCTATTTCGCTGCGGTTGTACGGCAGTGATCTGCACACTGCCAGTCATCCACCATATTGATGAGATTAGCTGGTAATTAAAAACCCAGCCAAGCCAGGCAGGGGAAGATGACTCAATTAGCAGAATGTCACTGAATCTAATTTACTTTGCTTATCACAGATTTATTCTCTAATGAATTAGAAAAGAAGAGCAGGACACCTTCAGAGGGAGATCTGGGGGCTTAAAAGCTTAAATACTTTCCAACCCCTTTATGCTCCTGGTTTGGTTTGCAGGGAGTGTGCAGATACTGCCAATTGCACCAAAAGGCTGGCTCCCAATAAAGGTACCCTAAGGTCATGCATGAGCAGGACTCCTGCTGTCAGCTGTTTCCTGAGAAAGGTGCTGGTCAGGTCAGACCTTCCCTTGCTTAGAAACCTTCGTGTGTTTCCAGGTTGAGGGCACGGAGGGGCTTTGGATGGCATTTTATTGGCATTGTGCTGGGTGAGCGTTCGATGTAAATGATGGTGGAACTGACACTGAATGTGATATTTGGCAGAGGAAAGCATGAGGGATTTCCTGGCTCCAAAAGCATGTCAGAAATAGACATTTTCGGCTGTAATGAGTATTTTAAGGTATTTCTCAGTGTTTTTCTCATTTCAGCTGTGATGTTCTGATGATTAACAATTAGAATAACGTATTTTACCAAAGCCCTTTGGAAATAGTTTAAGAGACTATTGGACAGATGTACAGCTGAATTTGTATGTAAAGTGGAGGCTATAAACCATTAGCTCTCCTGCTCTCTTCATAGTAGATGGCGTAGCGTATTATGGGTGATTTAAGTGAGGATATTACCAGGCCTTGAGCTCTTAATCTGATCTGCATGACAAAACCCACATGGCTTTATGGGGTCTTAGCGATCTCACTGGGGCTGTACGGGGGTCTGTACACAGCAGGCACACAGTAGGATCAGGGTTATAGGCTGTGGGGTGGTCACTCCTGTTAGAGCTCGTGCGTTGCTGATCCATACCTGTGCTTTAAAGGCTGGTACGACAATTTCTGTTTGGGCAAGGAGACTATAACTGGAGCAAAACATCTAATTCTGATAACTGCTCAAGTAATAATAAATATAATAGAAAATATGAAGCTTTTAAAGCTTCCAAAGCTATTAGAGGATCTCAAGAGAGAGACTTAATCCACACTGGCATCTCTACCAGTCCAGCGAGCAGTTTTGGAAAGTGTAATGAGATGTATGCTTTTTTGTAAGCATATACGTGTATGTTGATTGCAGAAGGGAGAGAAGGGTTCATAATGAGAATGAATAGGATGGGAAGTCATCTCTATTTCTGTCCTGAATCCATTACCAAGGCATGAGAAATGTCAGTTCAGAGTGAGTCTGGAACTGCCCCTAAAATTCAGTACTTCCTCTAAATGTGTAACAGCTTCAGCAGAGAAGAAAAGTTTAGACATAGATTGCTGTGCACAGATGGACACAAGTATTCTGCAGCTCTGAATGTTACACTTTAATATTCTTTCCTGCTATTTTCAATCCCTGCTCCCTTATTTCTTGCCCCAGTAGTTCTCCATATCACTGAAAGCAGTTTGTTGAGCAATGTGTAGTCATCACAGCACTTCCCTACCATATCTCAATTGCAGCAGGCTGGTTGGTTTCCAGAGATGTGGCCATTGCCAAATGTACCTCTCTAAACTGGAGAGAGGAAAACTCACTAAGGTATTCTCATTAAGCTAATAATGACAAGGAAGTTCAGATCCTCTCCACTGAGTCACCAGAGTTACAGAGCCAGGAGATTCTGTGTCATGTTCAAATGCTGTCAGCAGCTCTTGCTAAATGACTGTTTTGTATGTGTGCACTTGCTGAGATCATGATTCTGAGGGTTCTGTAAACTAACTATAAAAATTATGACTGGTTGGAGTACTGATACTAATGTACTATAACTATTACTAATTCCATTCTAGCTCAGCTGTTAATATGGTATTGCAATTTCTTGCAGATTTTGAGAGGAGATTGCAAACCACAGATAACTTTAGCAGGTCTGTGTCGTAGCAGCAGCGGAGTTGGTGTGTTAAGTAGCAGGGGTTAATGCAAAAGGGGTAGGAGTGAGCAGAAGTGGTGAAGAAAGCTGGGGAGCTCCTCAAGGATCCAAGGATGAGAAGCCGTACCTTGATGCTGTGAAAGAGGAGAGAAGCTGAAGGATCTAATCACCAAAGCTTATGGGGAAGAGCTGAAAGTGGACTGCAGAGGTTAGGAAGCCTGGAGGTGTGGGTGCTGGATGCTGCAGGTGATGAATGAACTGCTGTACCAGTGCACAGGAAACAGAGAGGGTATGCGGGGATGTGCAAGCTACTGAAAGCCTATCAGTTAAAAATGAAAGAGGCGAGGTAAAGACAGTGGCATTAGAGGAGCTGGTTCTGCTACACACTGTAAATCTCAGGGACGGGAAAGATCAAAGAGGAGTGGATCCTGGGATTAAGACTGTTGAAGGAGAGTCCCCCCGAGGCACTGGCTGTACGAGCCAGCTCAGCTATTGCTGCTGGGCTTGCAAGCAGTGCCATGGAAAAGGAGCGTTCAAACAGCTCCTAAGCCCTGTGGTGCGGCATCCCTCCTCCCCACAGGACCTCAAAGCGCTTCATAAAATCAGACACATCGGGAAGAGATCTCTGTCAAACCAAATGTTTATTTTAAGTGCTCTTACTGGAAAATACAGGGGATGAAAGGGACTTAAACCTCTCAGGCTCACATGTAAACCAGTGACAGTCCTCTGTGCTGATGTTTTAGAGAATCTTTTTTTTATACTGCCATCATCCATGCATGGCTCTCCCTTAACTCCTCAGGGGGCTCTGTCCCTTGTTGCTCCCCTCTCTGTAGCGAGACAGCCATGGTCCATTTACCTGGAGAGGATTTGGAGGCAGTGGGAATGCAATACGGAGAGAGGGAATGAGGTGTTCTCTCAGCACACAGACACTTAGTGCCAGAACCAGGAGATTAACTCGTAAAGGCACCAGGAAGTTGTAACGTGAAAACATTGCTGCCCAAGCAGCCAAAACTCAGCCTCAATTGCAGTTATGTAAATGTCCTGTGCCATGGAGGAGAACCAGAGCCCTGAGAAGAGAGAGCTGTAGGAGAGGGAGCTGGGGCTCCTGAAGTCCTTGTCCCTGTTCCCCATCTGCTCCTGCATGCCCGGACCCAAGTGTGAGGCTGCTACACGTGGTTTTCCCCTCATGCTATGGCAAATCATGGGGAATCCAGCTCAGGCTTAGTCTTTTGAGGAAGATGCTTCCCTCAAACACATTTAGAAAAAAAAAGGGGGGGGGGGAGAGGAGGGAGCAGAAAACTTTTTTTAATCAGCCCTTGAGAGAGTTAATGTAGGTCTTGAGCGGAGTAAGATTACGAATGCCTTAACAGTCTCTGTCTCTGTTAGCCAACTAACGTTTCTGTCTGACCCAGCCTGTCAAGGCCTTCTACAGATGAATACCAATGACCTGGGCCTTCATTATCCCATCATTACACAAATCCTGCTGTTAATTTATGTATAGGAAAGAAGTAGCAGCTACATAAGGCTCCATCAGCTGCATAATTACTGCATATATTATGAAACGGCAGCAAAAGCAGTCTGTGAATATAAACCATCTCTGCTCATTAGAAACCTGCAAGAATTAATTAACTGGGGCCTTATCCTGCCACCTGCAGAAGGGAGGTATTGTGGTGCTGTGGCCACGCCCAGCCTGCTGTAGGGCTGGGTGCCATTTTCCTTCTCTCTTTCGGTGGTATTTGAGTTCTTGGAATGCAGGTCCAGAGTAAACCTTTAAAACAACTGAAATGAATCCGTAGTTCAAATAGAAAATGAAAGGGTTTAGGAATTTTCCATGAGTGACATTTATATTCCAAGATTAATTTGCTAGCGCAGTCCTTATAACTTCCCAGGTTTCTGTTTGTTTATGTACCAGAAAAATGTGCTCTGCTAGACCGACTGTAGCGATTAGTTAAATTACTCATACATCCATTATTAGGAAGAAAAAAAATCACCAAAAACCTCTGTTCCACTTCGAGCCTACGTTTGTTTACTGCCACCTGTTAATAACTTTCTGCTTGAATGATGGCCACTCATTTTGTTTATGGCTCTTGAATGTCAACCGTGTACATATTTTTGATTTGATATTTTTGAAACCAAATTCAGGCTGGTAGATTCAGGTACCTATGGATGCATGTTTTCATGACCGCTTTTCAAGAGGAGTGGCATCGGGCTTTACCCAGTGTATGATGTGAGTGACACAGAGGGTTTGGTACTTAATTAAATGGGGGGGCTTGCTTACCTTCCCAGCTGATGTAGGTTTACATACAGGTAAAGGAAATCACAAAAATTGATGCAATTCCTGCAGCATTTAGATTATCAGAGAGAACAGTTATACACGGATGGGCATCCACTACAGTGGCTGGCTTTGGAGAAGAGGTGGCTGCCACACAGGATGGATTTCCAAGCCCAGGGAAGAGGAAAGGTTCTTGCTTTCAAAACAGACAGATGCATGCCTTGAGATTGCATAGATAGGGTGAGAAAATTTCGTACTTCCCAAAAGCTGTGTATTCATCATGGTAGGTGGAGGGAATAGGTAACCAGGGTGTGAAATGGGGAAACAGCTAGAGAAGGGAAGACAAACAAGAAAGGCAAAAAAATGCAGGTAATTCAATCATGATTCCAGGCTCTGGGGATTGGGTTCTCTGTGCACCTAAACATGGGCTTGCATGGGAAATGAACGCTGGGAAAAATAGCTCCTTGGTGTTAACCAGCCCTGCTCTGTCAGCTGGGGCAGGGATCGCTGTGACTGTTGTTCCTAATTTCAGGTGAGCGTGGGAGCTGTGGTTAGCAGTCAGACACCTCCATGCTGATAACACCGATTACACGTTTAATGCTGAATTTCTCGCAAAACACAGCAATAGCAAATCTCCTTTGAGTCAATTCTGGCATGAAAGGAGGAAAAGCTGCATTTCCCAGGAAGGAGTCTGCTTATTCTTTTCAAGATGATTGAGTCCTTTTGAGTTTATAGCTACTTTTTAAAGCAAACTGCATGTTTTCAGCAAGATTTTGTTTTGTTTTATTTTGTTTTTGTTTTGTTTTTAATACTCCTTCTTTGGAAATTGAAGTATTGCTTTTCTTTTGCTGTTTTGTTTGTAGAATCATATAAAGAATATTTGTTTATTCACACTTGTACTATGGGTACGTTACTGTGTCGTTTTTGTTTTATTTTCCCTTGGGAAAGGCCATGTTTGCTGCCCTGCTTTTGGATGCTGTGGGAGCCATGGGGTCACCTCTTCTAGAGGGGCTCAGAGACGTGCTCCAGCAAGGCTTAAAATAACTCGCTTCTGAAGCTTTCTAAAAGGATGTAAGGCAATCAAGTCCATCAGGCAGGGGCATTTTTATTTGGATCATTTCTTCCACCAAATAAAATAGATATAGTGTGCCCTCGCTGAATGAGATATATAAAAACTGATAAAATCAGATTTGCTCAAACTGATTAGATGTACGTAAAACTATAGTTTATTGACCTTTCTTGTAAATTCTTATTTTTCATGGAGTGCATTTACTAAAGGAAAAGGTTGCGAGTTTCTATCTACAGTTATTTCTGTTTCTGTCTCACATGTTCTTTTTGGCTATGAGAGACAGTCTTCAAAGCTGATTTTAATTCGAATGTCTGTTGTCTTCATGAATTCTCTTCCGAGATATGTACTTTCATTTTGTCTACTGGAAGTTTCTATTAATAGTTAGGTCAAACTGTGTGATGCCAGCATGCCTTTCTCAGGGGTAAGTTTTACAGAAGCTGTCAACTTAATAAGATAGCAATAAATTTCATTTAATATAAATCAGGACTTTCACAACAGTGTCTTTAAGTGGTTCATTTTGTCTGACAAACTGAAAGGTCTTGTGTTGCGTTGGCTTGCCTTGGTGGGATATTTCAAACGCCTGATATAATGAGGCCTTTTTCTCGTGTCTTTGGCTTCTCCGGCATAAATGCGTTGCTTCATTAGCAATTCCCTGTGAATGCTTCTGGTAAGGAGTGATTACTTTTCTTTACAAGTGTTGTCACTTCTCCTGTGGCTTAATTTGGGTTGCTGTGTAAAAGACATGGGGGGCATGGGGTGGGAAGAAATTCATATAAAAATTTTTGACTCATTCTCTGTAATCTCACCCCAGCGTTTTGCTAGCTCTGATGTATTCGGCGTTTTAAAGGGTATGTCAACACAGTAAATTTTATACTGCCAATAAAACCTGTTGGTGAGCTCACTGAGAAATTTCTAGACCTTGGAAGGCAATTAATGTTTGAAATATGTAGTAATCTGTTTATTGCAACATTTTACACATCTACAAAATTAGGTTACCAGTCAGTAGCTAGCTGTAAACTATGAGGCTGCAAGATAAACCTGAAATAGTAAATAGTGTGTATTACACTGCATGATCATTTTAATAGTCTAATTTTCAAAGGGGTGTGAGATAGAAAATTCATACTGTTTCCAAGTTACTCTTGAAATATAAATAGTGGAGATACGTAGCTTGGTGAATGGATCTCTGGCACATGGTAATTACGCTGATTCTAATGATAGTTAAACTCTAGTTTCAGCTAAATGCTAATAAGTGAGGGGTAGCATCCTTAATTAAATCTGCAGACTGTGTTAGGCTGTTGTTCAGGCTTCCTTACCATCTCAAGAGAACTCCCAGTTGCCACCTAGCCAAGCAATACCTTGGGTCCCTCAGGACCACCTGTGTCCAGAGGGCTAACTGGTGCTGCTGGAAGAGGGGCTGTCGTTGCTGGTCCTGTGACTTGGAGTTTCACTGGGGGTATGTTGTGTAGCCAGTGTCTTGGAAGGCAATTCAGTGATCCGGGAAGCTGAGCACGCCATGTCAAGAGGCAGACCCTAAGAAATCTGAGGTAGTGCTTGATCTGCAGGACCATCTGACCCTGTTTGGTCTGACTGCACCATGGTTGTGCACATAAACACCAACAGGGCTTTAGTGCTTTGCACTTAAGAGCCCTTCTTCGCTGCAGATATTTCTTCCTCCATGTATCTCCATTTTCAAGATGCTTGGAGCCCTTTGACTTTGAGATAAGGTGTTATATCTTTAAGATATGCACTCTGGTGGATGAATTATTCTCAAAAAGTGCTTAGATACTGCTGTTGGTGAGACAAGGCTGTAATGAAATGTCTTTGTAGGTTTTCAATGTTCTCAAATAAATTAAATTCTAGATTGTGTTAGAGGGTGTGTTGCCTTTTTGTAGTGGGTTTGTTGGAGCTGCACGCATCTCACATCTCTGCCAAACTGAACTTGAGCGCTCGTTCCCTCGTAGCACTGAGCCTCTTCAGCTCCTGAACATCAGGCTCACTTACTGCAGTTCTAAGAGTCAAAACGTTGAAGTGGCTGGGGAGGGCTCTTTAAGGATCTCTTGACGTCTTGAACCACAGTTTAATGAATTCCTTTGCAAGATGCATAATGAAGAGCTTGCAGGTTTCTATCAGTAGCTAAGTAAATCTGTCATTATCACTTCTGTGCAAGGTACGAACTCAAGACAAGGAAGGATGATCTGGTGCAAGTACGATGGCTGCTAATGTAATCCAGATCTCATATGCGCCTCCTGCAAATTGCAGTTAAGGTACTCAAATTCTTACAGACTAAATTCAAAGTTTCAGCCTAACCAAGAAGAAAATACATGACCTGGTTCTCTGCTCATGCACATCAAGTTACACCAGACTATTCTAGACTTCTGTCCATGGAAGGGAGAAGCACCAGTGAGCGCAGAAAAGTATTAGCCAAAGAGCTCTGGCTTTTTTCATTGCAGAAGTCAGTCATGAACAATTGGTGCCATTCAGGGCTGCAGCAGACAATTGGCAGAAGAAATCTTTTTCCTTTTTGTCTCATTGACACTAGAACATCCTTTTCTTGATATTCTTGTCTAGCTAATGGCTAGTTAGTAACAACCCTTTCTTCCTGAGGAAGTTCACAGGGAGGCCAACCTAAGGCCAACCTTGAATTTGCTGAAATGAAGGCGCTATTATATGGGTTTAGTCCGGGACACAGGATAGAAATAATGATTTCCTGATACTGATGGACAGAGGGCAGAAATCTAGGACCTTTCTTTGCCCTTCAGCAAACTCAACCATGAAAAAGCAGATATTGCTCTTCTATCTAAAAGGAGAAGAAAGGGCCCAGCAATATGTAATAAAATAAGTGTTAGGAGAGACAAACCTAAAAAACACTTCTGTCTCTCAACTGCTGAAGTCACACTAAGGAGTCATTCCTTTTTCTGCCTTGTTCACTCTTTATATTCAAAGTTTAAGTAAATATATAGTTTTACTTCACCATGCTCACCATGCTCCTGCCACCAATTTGACCGAGGTCTTTTACTATATGTGATTGAAGCAAGGCATCGGTGCTATCAATCTGTAAAGGAAATTTGAAGACACTTTTTGTCACCTCTAGTTGGCAAAGAAACTCTAATCTAGCCTCATTGATAACATCTTCAAGTCACCCAAATTTCTGGCCTTAATAATGGAAGCAGCATTTTGGTTGGAATTGAGTGAAAGAAGAGTAAATGGGGGGGAGTTCAGCTCTGCTGTTCTTTACATCCAAACTTTTAGAAAAGTTCTGAAAGAAATGGATGAAAAGCAAGTAGACCAAACCTGTTAGAAGTAAGACAAGAAGGAAGTAGGTGTAGTCAGAGGTCTGATGTATTTTGATTGCAGTCGTTGATTTGATTAACTGATGGTTTCTGCATCCAGGTAGTGTAGGGGATTGCTGGCCCTTGGTGAGCTGTGCTGCAATGTAGGGAGGCCAGGAGATGTGTAGGCAAAGCTTGCAGGGGCATGGTGGAGCCACCCAACCTTCAATGCAGCGAGACTGCTAGGCAGGAGGAAAGCCTCCAGGTAGGAGAGCATCTTCAGGGAGAGGGAGAAATGGGTCATGAGGGAGGAATCGTCCACCAGCTAGGGGATCTTCCCACCAGGAGGAATGTCCCCACTGGTACAGGCAGACTGGCTGTAGTGCTGGGAGGGTTTGATTATTAGAAATAGAGACCCACATCGACCACTAGTCTCATAGGAGTGTTAATAAGTGCAGTCTGTTAAGCAAGAAGTTAAAAGACAGGACTTTCATGGCTCTGAGGGGAACTGCTGGGAAAATAAAACACTACATGGGACTTTAGCTTCTGTTTGTTTACTTATAGAAAAATAAAATTAGAAGATACATGGATAAATATGATTTCATGAGAAAGTTAAAATAGGTTTTATACAAAAGGAAGTTATGGCTTAGAAATGAGAATTTTCTAAGACGATCATGTATATTAGGGTTATCCAGCTGATGTTCATTGTTAGTCTGACACTAACGGCTAAGCTCTCAATAAGGGAAAGCACTTTGGTTAAAGGACAGCAAGCAAATGATAAAAATGATGATTTTTACACTGGAGGAATGCTATTGATGGGCTTTCTGTGGATTTTAGGTAGAACCTATGCCATTCAACACATTTATAAATGGTCTGGAAAAGAGGATTAATTAATAGCGGGATGATAAAATTTACTGAAATGGAATATTCAGGGTGGTAAAAACTAAAATTGACTGCAGAATACACATGATAAAAAGTGACTGAATGGCAGCACAGAACCAAAGGTTCGGTATTAATAAATGCAAAGTAATATACGTGGGAAAAATAACCTTAAGTATTCATACACTTTGATGGGGTCTAGATTAGCTATTTCCACTGAGGAAGGTGCTCTGAAAGTCATTGTGAATATTCCTCTGAAAGCATCAGCTAATTCTAGCAGCAGTCAAAAAAGCAAATTGACTCTTGTGAATTATTAGGAAAGGAAGTGAGAACAATCCACAAAACATTATGTTACTCTATAAAGCTGTGCTCATCTCTCTGATTTGGTATGCTATTAAAGTCCTCATCTCAGAAAGGATATAAGTAGGGCTAGTGTGGAGACAGGCATGAATATTATTATATAGCTTCTGTGTGAGAAGGCTACAAGCCTTCATCTTGGAAAAATAGATCACTGAGAAGAAGATCAAATAGGGCTCTGTAAAATCAGCAGTGGTGTGGATTGGGTTGAATTAGGGATGATTTTTTTTTCTCATTGTTTCTCAATAAATGAAAAGCAAGAATAGAAATAGGCAATACATCTCAAATACAAAATAAAAAAGGAAATCTCTTGTGCCACTTAGGGTGTAGAAATCAGTCATGGGGAATGTAGAGTTTAAAGCTGTAAGTGGTATAGGGAAAAATTGGGCAGGTTTCTGAAGGGTTGATGTGTGGCTAATCAGCATGCTGGTGCAATGCACTGCCAATGTCTAAGAGCTTCCTAAATCAGGGTGGCGGGATTGTAGGGGAGGGAGTGCGCCATGGCTGTCTTCTCCTTGTTCCATAAATATGTAAGGTATTGCTGTCAGAGGCAGGGTGCTGAGCTGATCAGTATGGGTATTCCTCTGTTGAACTAGGCAGGTGAGAAAGATGATATTTTGGGATTGTGATCAAGTCATATCTGCCAAAAAAATCTTGCCTGCCACTTGCGTGTGGAGGATCAGAGTGCTCAAGGACAATAAGCTTAGGATTTTTGGCCCACTGGGAGGTGCTTGCAATGTCCGAAGCCTGAGCACAACTTCCCAGTGGCTTGTAAGGAGAAGATCACTTACTACCAGTTGACCCATTCAGACCATATTCTTTCAAAATTTCAGAACTGAAGAAATCCAAGCAAGCCTGGGTACAGTTAGGGCCCTTGAAGGCTCTTGCAACTTTATTGGTGATTAGGGGGTGCTTCAGCTGGGACTGCACATGAAGCCACCCTTAGTACAAACAGAGCAAAGAGCTTGAAAGCTGCTATGGCATCATTCTTACTCTTTGCGTGGGCACCAAGTCCTGTGTTGCTTTTTTAATTTTTTTGGCTTTTCTTCCCCCCTCAAGTCTTGCAAAGATTTTCCTTCTGTCTTATATGACTTGCCAAGCACTTGTCCCAGTTCTGGCAATCACATACAAAGAGAGATGAATACATCATAAAATGTATACGGCTTGAAGAGTTTTATGTCTTTTAAAGAGATCAGCTTGCCTTCCCCACAGTAAAACAGTTTGCGATCTGTGGATGAAAAAACCCCAGAGCTGTATAGAACAATGAACGCACTAAAACCCTCTGGGATAAATCCTACAGTGTTAGGCAGGCCTGAGATAATTATCGTTTTCCAGCAGAGGAACGAGGCAGCAAGCTGCGTAGAGTTCTATCTGTTCTCTTTCTATCAGCAGAGGAAGAACTTTCATGCTCAGTTGGTATGAAAAAATGTAATGAAACTCTACAGCAACTAACTTAAAAGCAGAATAACTCATTAGGACTTCTGTCCTCCAATTATGTCCCAATTTGCTTACCCCATCAGGTGCCGGTTAAATCCCACTTTATTTTGTATTTCCATCTATCATTCCAGCAATCGCTTTGATGCCTTTGAGGTTTATCTTGGCTGGTGTCACGGTACTGAGTGTGACTTAGACTGCAGACTGGAGTGTGGAGCTACCTTTGGACATGCTGACCTGGCCATAGCTGTGTTGGGTTCAGAGATTACCACCACCCCCAGCTTGTCCTATCCTTTTCCCCTGAGGTTTTCTGCACTCTTCAGCTCTGCCAGTATAACTTCCACATCTAAATAGAGTAGTCACAGAATCACATGAAGGCTGAGGTTGGAAGGCACATCTAGAGTCTGCCCAGTCCAAGTCCCTGATCAAAACAGGGTCAACTACAGAGAGTTGCCTGGGGCCACGTTTGAGTTTAGAATATCTGCAAGGATGAAGACTCCACAATCTCTATGGAAAACATGTTGCAGTGTTTGATCATCCTCACAGGAGAAAATAGCTTTTTCTTATGTTTGAATGGATTTTTTTTTTGTATTTCAGCTTGTGCCTGTTGATTCTTGTGCTGTCACCTAGAAGAGTCTGGCTCGTTCTTCTTTACTTGTCCCCACTTGGTATTTACATACACAAATAAGTCCTCCACCACCCTAAGCCTTCTTTCCCCAGAATGAACAAACACGCTTCTCTCTGCCTCTTGCATGTCAGGTGTCTCAAGCCTTTATTAACCTTAATAGTCTTTTGCTGGACTTTTTTTGAGCACCAGCCTGTCCAGAAGTGGCCACAGACAATAGCACTCCAGAGAGGGCTCCCCAGGGCTGAGCAGGGGTGAACAATTACCTCTTCCACCACTGGCAATGGTCTGCCGTGGATGACCCAGGCCCTGCCAGGATGCTGTTGGCCGCCTATGCTGCAAAGGTATGTTGCTGGCTCACGTTGAGCTTGGTGTCCACCAGCACCCAGCTCCTTTCCTGCAGAGGTGCTAAACCTCTGTGCTTTTGTTTTGTCAGAGGAACATGGGGAAATGGAAACGTTCTTAATAGTTGGTTTTTGTTTGTAAAACACAGGTCCTTTGGGCAGAACTGAAAAGAGCGGATTCCAGTGGTAGCTAAGTGCATGGCTTTGAGAGGACCCCGAGGGCAGGGGTGGAAGAGAGGAAGATGGCTGGGCCGAGAGGTCAGTTTAACCCTGCTCAGCAGCAGCCAGGACAACCCAGCTGAATGCAGCCTTTGTTCCTCAGAGTGGTGAAAGGCGTTAGCTGATCCTGTCTGAGCGAAGTCTGTGCAGACTTTTTGGGGGTGGGAAGGGATGGTGTTGTCTGAGGCTTGCTGGTGGCTAGAGCTGAGGGCATTTTTCACTTGCACGGGTCCAGGATCAGCAAGATGGGGGGACTGGGTGTAGAGGGACACAAGCCGGCTCCATGCATTGGCTTTGTTAGCAGTGGGGTGGTTGCAGTGCACCTGAGCTGTGATGTCCCAAACACTGCTCCCTTCTTCCAGCTGACTCCCTGTGGGTTTGCCAGCAAAGTTCCTCACGTGTTGGGAGCCCCTGCAGTGAACGGATGGGCACGTGTCACTTATGAAAACATCTTGCTTAGCCTGGTGTTAGCAAGCCATGGAACAGTGTTGAACAAGTGCATGCGGCCATAAGGCCCAGCTCAGCAGGGATAGTGGCTCAGCTCCTGGGAGCGGGATATCTGCGTTAGTCCCATCCGGCTCTTTAAGCAGGGCTAATTAGCCCATGCATCACTTGTCTCTCTTCTGGTGCCAAATCTGGAACTAGTCTGGGTATGAATGAAGTGTACTGTGTTTATCGTGTGCTGTAAGCATGCCTGTAGGTTGCTGTGTCACTTAGGCTTAGACCCACGAAGGGATTTGGATACCTAATTCTGTGCAGCCAGCAGGAATTAGACATCTAGGTCTGCCTGAGGACCCAGTCCTGAGGCTTTTAGGCCAGTGTTACTCAAAAGATACTCAGTATGATTCAGCATGTGTAAATCAGTGTTGATCTTTTTCTGAAGAAGGGTCACCTTGATTTATGCCAGCTCAGGATGTAACATGCAGATTTTGTAGGAAGATGCTTGCATTTTCTCCTGAAACCTATGGTTGTGTCCCGGTGATCTGTATTCCACTGCAGCACAGAGCTTTTTCAAAATTTGGGAGCCATTTACAACTTCACTGCCATGCTGTGACATGATGCATTGCTTTGTAAACAGGGTCTTAAACAAACGGGGTCTTAAATCTATAAACTGACAGGGGCTTGGCAACCCTTTGAAAATGTCTTTGCCAAATACCGTACATTACAGTACCCTCTCAACAGGCTTCACAAAGATCTGTCTGTCTGAAATGTTCACATCTCTTTTGACATGATACCAAGAGGCTATGAGACTCCCTGCGGCTTATTTCCCCTAAAAAATAAGAAAAAAGCTTGATCTGTTCTGTGTGTAAAATGATATGTCTGAAATGCATGGTATGCAAAATTCCTCTGATAATTAATTTCTTCCAAAATATCTTCTTTTTCAAAAAAAAAAAAAAAAAAAAAGAATATTGCTTTCAATTTTGCTTTTGGCACTTGCTTGTTAAGACATCCCCCAAACATAATATCCTCCCTGCAACATCTTGGCATTTGTGCGTCTTCTCTTCCCTCTCGCCTCCCTGTTCTCTAGAAGGAGGGAAAAGAGGATGCCTGCTGTGGTGCTGCTCTGTCCCACGTTATTCTCACACACACATTTCAACTCACCTTTCAACATATATTTTTTCCCCTCTTCACCAAGACTTGGCTGTGTTTTCGTGAAGCTTTACTTTTTGCTAAGGCATCCATAAGATCATTCTAACTTACTGTTTCACAGCACTTTGTTGCTTTTAAGCAGCGAGTTGTCTGTGAGCACTCGTGTTTGGTAAGAACTTTGGCTGTCTCGCTGTGAGCGCTAGCTCTGGTGCCCAGGCTCTTGGTAATGAGCCTTCTTGGGGCTTCATTATCATGGTTTGATGTGCTGCTGCTCTGCATACTTGTGAAGACAATGGAGTCTTTGCCATGTTGTCCTACTTCAAATCAAATCGCTCCCCTCCCCTCACTGTTGCAATTTCCATGGAAGGGGACAGAATTCTTTTCTAGCTCTCTCTCCTCCATTCCTCTTCTGCTGAATGAAACTGTGTCAGCTGGAAAGGCAGTAGGATGGAGCAAACAACTGCAGAGAGCAGTTGTCACTCAATTCTCATCAACAAAAAAAGTCCCATTTCTATCTCCTCTCCTTCCTTTCCACCTTCCTGTGACCTTTCACATGCCATGCCACATCACTTTGCCTGTCAAAGTGAGCACTGCACTGTTACCTGGGATGCTCTTATAGGATTTTGTTGTAGGAACCAGGCATCTTCAGGCTGCCTGTATTTACATGTATATGTCCTTACTCGTTACTGTCGCTTAAAAGTAGAATAAAGGAAAGTAAGAAGCGAGGCAGCAGGGTTCATTGACATGGATTTGATTGGGTTTTGTCTTTGACTTTCTTAGCCCTGTAGAGTCTGCTTGATGCAAAGGTGGAGCACTGGAAACCAGCTGTAAAAATGCATGCGGGCACACCAGCCCTGTTGTGCACTCAGCAGTTCTGTTTTCCTACAGCAGTTGCTTGAAAAGCATCAGGTTCGTAGAGGTCGTATCCACTAGTGGTCTCCTTCTGACCATGTGCCAAAATGAAGCACATTGTAAAATACAGAAGAAAACAGGAAATGTAGGGAGACGACAGCCTGTTACCTAGCTTGAAATTTGTCAGAGACATCATTTCTCCTTTTTTCTAAATGAGTCATAGAGTCTTTAGCAAGTGGTTGAAAAGGACCTCGATTTGGCTGATAGCTCCTACCTTCTCCTTAATGGAGAGAATAAAGCACCTCTCCTCTAAGTAGGGCATTCTGTGAAATGTGTTGGAAATACCTGGTACAGTGTGTCCAAAAGTAATAGGAAAGAACGTTTTTTGGATGCACCTGCATGTCATTCAGGATGGAAGCAGTTAATAATCCAATTACTTTACAGCATCCTCTTCAGCTTCAATTTCCATTCTCCTTTATAACAATCTCAGAGGCTGTTGCCAAACTGCCTAGACAGCCTTAGAGCTACCTGGTGAATCATAAATCTGCAGACAATGCTCTCCAAAAGTGAGCAGACTCAAACGATGTAAAATGAATTCTGGCCTTTTGCATCAACATCTCTTAACTTTTACGTTCTTTCTTAACTGATTTCATGCAGTCGGAGAAGTAGTCATTATTTTGGATTTTTTTTTTCTTGTTAGGCCTTTGTATTGCTCCTCATGTGCCAAACTTTCCATGTCAGAGAAAAATGAACTTCTTTGGTAGTGTAGGTGATGCAGCTGCTGTGCCTAGTACTTGGTAAAAAAACAAACTGTAGAGCAAGTTAAGATCTCAGTCTAGTTGTCAGTGAATTAAGATGTCCATGACATCCAAGGTAATGCTGCTGTTCACTGAAGGACTGTAGGAACCAAGCTGTATGTAGAGCCATCTGATCATGGAGGTATATTGGAAGGGCATGATTGGTGCCAGCACACCAATAGCCATCCTGTCACCTTGTTAACCTTCCTATCAGGACTATCACCCAATACTTCCTGCATACTGTCACAGATCAAGTCTTGTCTTACAGGGGAAAAAAAAAAAGCGTTCGTTAAAACATCCCTTTGATTTTCTTCATGCCGGACTAAAGTTTAAAAAAAATAAAATAAAACAAAAACTCGTAACAGTACACAAGATGAAGCCAATAGGCTTCACTTTTTTTTTTTTTTTTTTCTCTTCTGAACTTTTAGATGAAACTCATGGAGCGTGGGTGATCGTTGGACCAACAATCACTGCAGGGTGATGAGATGCCATAGATTTTCGAGACTTCTCAGGGTCATCTGAAGAACATGGTGGTTAAGTTTTATATGGGCTACATGAAAGAGCAGCAGGATGGGAAGGGTTTTTTTTCTCTCCTGCCATTCTTGTTTTGGGTTCATTTCTGGGCTTCAGTCCATGCGTGCGCTGGATGTGATAAATGACCACTGCAAGCATTCAGTAGGTGAGCAGGTTGTCCTTGGTGAGGAGGATATGCTGAATGGTGATCGGGAAAGGACCAGGCTTTATGCAAGTTATTTTTCACTTCAGTGTCCTAAGGTGGGCTTTACTGAATTTGTCTCTTCAATGGACCATTGGTGCCAAGGTATGGCTAACCTGGAACATTTTGATCCTTGCTTCAGGCTGTGCAGTATTTGCATGAGCACAATGGCAGCCGTAGCCTGTGATCCTGGAAGTCCTGCTTGCTCCTGAGACTTCCAGCTCAGAAGGGTCAGTTCCTGCCTGTGTGGCCCACAGATAGCTGAAATGTGAGCAAACCTCATTAATCTGAGAGCAAGATTTGTTCAGGAAGGTTTCATTCAATTACTCTTAGTGCTGCTGCAGTCAGTCCAGAGGACTTGACCGCAGTTCTCCAGAATGCCAACAGACAGAAGTATGCCAAGAGGGCAGATATTTGCCTCTTCCCCCATTGCTGTTTCTCACAGTATCCAAACCTTAATACAATGATAAAAGAAGAGGAAAAGTGTAAAGACAGCAAATACAATAACAGAATTACTTTTTGCAAAAATGTATGTAGAGCTTGTAGAAAATCTATAGTACTTGAATTTCCCCAAACAATGTGAACAAGCCAGTCACCTTCTATCTGACTCGTTATGTCTCATTGAGAAGTGAATTGTAGGTCTTTCTTATTGAAGCGTGATTAAGACTTACATGTCTCTTGTTGGCTAGATTTGCTATTGAGCACAGTAACAGCCAAAGAAAATGATGGTACAATTTTATGTGATTAGGACAAATCCTTAAAAATCTGGGCAATTTTCAGCAACTATGTTAGGACAGTGACTAAAACAGAAATTTTAAGACTTGTAAAGCTTCTTTGTTGGACCAAACAAACGTTTCTAATTGGTTGAGTGGAACTGTGTTTATTCTGATCCGTTTTCTTCTTTTTTTTTTTTTTTCTCTTGTAGACATCTGTTATTTTTCTGTTATTGCTTACGTAGCCTTTTTATGCAAATTTCCAAAAGTGAAAACATAGTCCATTCCTCTTCGAGCTTCATTTAGATGTTCTTTTGTGCAACTCCTTTTTTCTTGTTATTTTCTTTTATTAATTATCAAATTAATTGCCATAATTACACTAAACCAATAGGATCTACAATAAAGTTTTGTGTTAGGGATCTTGTCAGATGCAGTGCAAGTATTGTATACATCTTGGAGATGAGGAAAAAAACAAAACAGTTTGCAAATGAGGTCTTAAACTCGCAGCAACTGGAAATTTTAGCATTTGGCTCAAGGAAAAAATCAAAGCAGGCACTAAAACAAAACATAAATAATTTCCAAGTTTAATAATAACCTCTAGGTTATTAGCTAAACCAGTGTTGCAGGCACTGGCCTCATCAGTCTTTTCTGGTTTGGGATGAGATTGGAGGGCACGCTATGAAAACCTTGGGCTATTGAGTTGTCTCAGCCTTTATAGCCTTGACGTTGTTTACTTCATGGGTTTCTGCACCTGATTTTTGCTGTATTGGACTTGGAATCAGCCTGGGTTTGCAAACATAGGTGTTCACACACCACACTGCTTCATGAGCCTAATATGAAGATGAGTTCCTTTGTTTTGATAATTATATACTGCCTGCCCAAGAGTTTCTTTACAGCCTTAATAATTTGCAGCTGAACTTGAACACATCGTTCTATATGACACCCAATCTAGGAACATCAAAGTGCCACAAGGAAAGGAGAGGAATTGTCCTTGATCCCAAGACCTGCTTTTAGAGGTGAGATATGGTGCTTTGAGTTTTTTTGTTGTTGGCACTGGATGTGTATTGGCCAACATCTGCTTCTGTAAAAGCCCTTTAGGTTGATCTGATCTGCAATCAATACACTAACAAAATCAGCTTCCTCTCACACATTTATTTTAGCACAAAAAGAGGTTGCATCCATCAGTTTCTTCCAGTCCAGCTCCTGTGCCTGATTTTTTCTCCAGGACATGACTGCTACTGCATTATTTCTGTATTTTTGATGGGTAGGTTCATCACTGAATACAACCAGTAGTAAATTCCTCTCAAATCTTAGGAGTAAAAGTTGCTTTCTGAATGGAATTGTCTTTACATGTAAATATTATATAGTTCTTTCTTTACTTTTTCATCTTTGCTTTACATGTTCCTCTGATGCCTTATTGTCACAGATTCTTTTTCTAAATATTTGCCAGTTATCTGGTTTCTTTTAGGTTTAGTTTTTATCATCTCATGCGTTTTTTCCATGCTATGCTATCCTCTTCAATTCCTAAAACTAATTTTAATACCAGAACATGTTAGCTGCAGCTTACACATTTCTCTTTAATTCAAAAAGTCACCGGCTAGATTTTAAGTTAAAGATGGATCAAAGTGACCAGAAACATCTTAATTTTGGGGCAAAAACTAATACTTTTGTCCCATTTTTTCACCTCAATCTTTTTATTTATTTATTTATTGGACAGCTCTGTGGGAGATTGGGATCATCACAACTTCAGTAAAGAATTAGGAAAATATTTACTATGAGTGCGATGGTTTTCTAATTTTGAAACCAGTTCATCTGGTAGGATAAAATGTGATGCAGCAGCATTAGTGGTAGTGCCTGAGAAAGATTTTGCTATTGTCTCCTTCCAACCCGATATTCCCCTTCCAAGTGAAATCCCATGCAGGTGCTAAGGCCAGAATCAACCTAGAGAATCACCTACCAAGCAACTCTAACTTGGGCTGCCAAATAACTCTGATTTATTTTTGAGCGTGGATGCTGGTTTCAATAATGCATTTTTTCAGTGCACCTTCATTTATTTCATAATTTTACCCAGGTTATTCCCCGAGTATCTCGGTGAGACGTGCAGGCGGGGGTTGCAGAGCTATTAATCACCACCTGCCTCTCCTAGCGCTTGGCCAAGGGCACAACCCACAGGTAAAATGCTACTTCCTGCATTTTTCCCCCATTAAATACATTATTCATAGAGAAGTAGCAAAAGTAGAACTGCTGCAAAGAATAATGAATACACAAGTAAATATTTGCACAAATAACACGATGTGCTTCACACAGAGGACAGCCAGAGTCCCCAGGGCTGGGAGGACGTGCTCAGCGGAGAGCTGTGGGTCAGCTGCTGATGGTGATTCCTCCTTGCTGGGATCTTGCCCTGCTCTGCTGGTGTCCCCAGAGGCACGATGCCTGCCCTGACCATGGCAGACAGCACATTTTCTGTTGGGAATTGCAGGCCGTGCAGCCTGTGGCACTGTGAAAGGAGGTTTCCCTTGAGACAGGGTCTCAGGGCTGTAGTCTCCAATACAGCGTTTGTGTAGGAGGCCTGCAGGAGTCAGAAGGTAATTCGAAGCAGTAAGACCCATCTGTCATTCTTGTGACATTGCAACGTCTGTAAACTTCCCTGACACACAGTGTTAGAGTAATTCACGCTTAAAAGGGTATCTAGAGGTCTCCAGCCCAACCCAGGGCTCAAAGGAGGTCCAGTCACAGAAGGGTGCTTTTCCAGTCCAGTTTGGAGTATGTCCAAGGGTGGCGATCCCACACCCTCTTCTGGGTTCCTGTTCTAATAGCTGAATACCTTCGGGGTGAAAATATTTTCCCTAATATCTAATAGAATTTCCTGTATTATAATTCATGTCCATTAACTGCTTGTCCTGTTGCCAAGATTTAGTCTGGGCTTGTTATTTCTCATGGCAAAGTTTGACAAATAAATATTAATGTCTTACCGCTACTATTCCAGTACAAATAAGCAGAAGGGCTCTTACTGAGATGGACTTATTTAAAATTAGCTTTTTAAAAGTATTTTGGTGCATGAAAGCGCAAATTGGAATCCAGAAGCACTTTGGTTTTTGGAGTCTGCAGCAGATTGTTTTAAAGAATAGGTAGAAGACCCCAAGCAGAGACATGAACCTCAAATTTGATCACGTGTGGGCAGCCTCCATGCAAGAAAGGTACAAGAGTCATGTTCAAACTGAGGCAGTCCCAGGTAGCCTGAGGGCAGCCCTCGGAGGTAGAAAGGAGCAGTGAGCAGGATGAACAGTTTCAGAAGTGGCTTTTCATTGTGGTTGGCTCATTGTAAAAAGCTGAGCCAGGTTTTCCTGGATGCTTAATGTTTGCGATATCTATTGATTTCAGCTGGTGTCGGTGCATGCTCAACAGTTTCAGAAGTGTTGGAGCAGCTGCTATGCTGAGACTGCTGCACGTAATTACCGAGCGCAATAATCTCGTGGTTTGCTTGGGTTCCCTGCGCTGCTGTTAGCCAGCTCGCTATCTTTTGCCTTATCCTTACATCGCAGTGCCTTTAGGACAGGCCTATCTCTTTCGTTGTGTGCAGCAACTGGAGTGATAAAGATCCTGACTACGCCTAGTGCTTCTAAGAATTACTGCAAAAAAGCCCCGTCCCATAATTATTTATTAATACCGTATGCATCAATGTGAGACATTTCATTGGCTTTAATAGGCTTTGGATCAGTTTCCTTAGTACCTCTGGCCTTTTTTTGGTTCCATTATTCATGAAAGAACATGTTTAATTCAGAGTTAGGGACTGCAAATATATCTAGTATACCTTATGACCCTTCCTGGCTTCATCTGCAGTTACAGGAGTTATCCCCGAGTGTAGAGCTGCCTCAGTGCATGGCCAGGTATGTGGCAGACCCCCTTCAGAGGCTGCTCCATCTTGTATGAAATACATGTTGGGTTCCTCTGCCTAGCGTGGCTGGTTTTCTGTTATTTTACCCCATGACTGAGTGTGTTGTTAGAGCTCAGGGCACACCTCAGATCTAAGAAGCACCCATCGACCATGGGCTGCCAAGTCAGCGATGAAGTTGAACAGGTTGAAATCAGGGTCGTGCTCTGCTCCGTCCTATTTTCATTCAGGGACGGTCTTTTTGTCAGCCCTCCATTATCTGTCCCCCAGCTTTTACCTAAAGATAAAAAGAAACAGCTTATAATTCATTACACTTCATTAAAATGAAAATAAAATTTATTTTGCATCAAAATGTAAAAATATGACTTGTTCATTATTAGCATATAAATGATATTTTTTATGTCACTCTGCCACAAAATCACTTACATTTTCAATGATCACAGCACACAAAATTAATTTTTGATAGCCTTTTGTGATTTGGTTGGAAATTCTCATTTCTTTTTGTGCATTAACAGCAAACTGTATCCACTGCTATTCATACCAAATTTTAGATAATGAAGCAATTAAAAATACATGGATTGAAGATCTTATCTCATTTTTCCTCTGGCCTATTTCTGCTTCATTATTCATGAAGGGATATGTTTAATTCAGAGTTAGTAATTGCAGATATATCTAGTATAAATTGTGCCTCATATTCTTTTTCCCAGTTTCAATTTATTTTAGCAAATAGATCTGTGGGGAGAAGAAGAGCAAGAAAGACAAAAGGGCAAAAATTACATCTCGGTGTCGCCAAACAAAACCTTACAGGTCCATTGCTTGTAAAGTATGTCTGCAACTCGGGGAAGAAGTTGATGTGGTGAAGCACTGCACTTGGCATATTAACAGCCTTGTGTTTGGATCAAACGGAGGGATTAAGCGGTTCCGATACGAGGCAGTTGGAGACTTCGCGACTCCGTGTGACTGTTCTGCTGCTTTTATTGACAAAGTCAAAAAGTCCCAAAGAAGTGACAAGGAGGAGAGAAATGAGACTGGATAAATAGCACAGCTGAAATAGAATTAAGGTGTTTTAGGCAAAACAGAGGAGCTTTCACTTGGCCTGGAAGTGAGAACGAGTCTGGATCATGCTTTTCCATATGTCTGGATTGAGATGTGTCTATAAGGGCTTGATAAAACGTTCGGATCCCAAACACGTAAAAATTATTAAAGTTCCACTGGGTTTAGGATCCAAGAAAACAAAAGCCAGTAAGTGTGGGCTTGGCGGGGGCTGCCAAAGTGCAGGAAGGCTGCTCCTTGGCCAGCTGACTGCTGCTTTCCCCTCCCATAAATTTCAGCCTGGGGGCTGGATTAGGGTTTGGACGAGGGTACCAAGGAAAAGAGAGCTGAGACATGTGGGAGAGGGCTCAGACAAGGCAGCCAAGGCAGCAGGGGGGCTGCTGGTGCTGTTGTCCCCCAGCCCCAGTTAACGTGGGGCCAGGTGGAGCTCCTGAGCTGGGGCTCAGCTGCGGGCCCTCCAGGAGATTTGCTGCTGCCCTGCCAGGGTTGGGCGGACACCCATGCCTCCTCTTCATGGGGAGGTGCTAACAGGGAGAGTTATATCTGGGAAATGGCAGAGCTGACTTGGCTGCTGCAGTCCCAGGGTTGCTGTCTTGGGTTGTGGCTCTTTGTTGATCAGCTCTGTGGTCATGGTCGCTGTAGGACAAGGAGCAGGAGGACTGCTCCTTCTGCAGCCATGGTACGAGTTGTCACGCTTCCACTCTTGGTTCTCTGTCGGTGAGAAACCAGTGCAACTCGTGGCTGTGACATCCCCTGTCTCTCTAAAAGACAGTGTAGAGCAGAAATGCCTCTGCTCCTTTGCCTTTTGTGATGGCTCCAAAGAATAGGGCAAGAGATGGACTTACTGCATTTCTCATGTTACACGTGTTCCCCTCTTGGGATTTCAGAGTCAGCTTTCCTTAAGAGTTGTCACTGAAATAACGCCTACAGAAGACAGGGACAGAACATAGGTGAGTTCCCAACCCTCCCTGTGACTGTCAGATTGCAAAAGGGAAAACTTGTTTCTAATCTCTGAGGACACAGCTCCAAACCTCCCTTATGCCAGATGGATATTTTGTATGTACGTCTCGGAGTTGAAATAGAGTTTGTAGAATCAACGGTCTGGATTTATGAAGTATTGTGATCAGCACTTTCTAGTGCAATTATTAATGCAGATATTGCTACCCAGTTGGATGATTAACAGAATATCTTGCAAAGTGATGCATAGCCTTTCTTGTGTAGTCCTTGACTCCTTATTTCAGTAAGTTCATTAATTACAATCTTATTTTCTCCGTTAATGAATTTTAGTTTGTTCTGATAGCTCTGGAAGTCATCAAACACGTTGGGCTCTCTGCAAGTGAATCAGCTAAAGTTTTGGAAAGGTTTTATGGCACTTTATTTACACTTAGTCTCTTTAAGCATACAGAAGTAACAGCAGACTTGACAACACTCAGCATTCCTAACAAAAGTTCTGCCTACCTTCAGCTCCTTGTGCTCACTCCACGAGGAAAACTCACCCCTTCATAGCCAAGTATCCATATTTTCCACAGATGACATTGACAGGCAGTGCTTTTCAAAGAAGTTAGGCTGCCTTTGTTTATTCTGACCAACACAAGCAGTGCCTCCTGACCTGCTGGGGGTGAAGAGCAAGTGGAAGTGTGAGGCCGTGGCAGGACATCTGATCTGCCTTTGTCTGCACCATCACCTGTTGGTGACCTTGAGTGAGTGCGAGCCTTGTGCTTTGTGTCCGGCAATGTGCTGATAAATGTGTTCACAGCTTTCAGAGCCCACAGCTGCTGAAACCTAACGTTGGTTCATCCCATGCTGATGAAACTAAATATAATGCAAAATTCTTCCAAATGTGTGAAATCTGCATTGCTGGAATCCTGGTTTTAAGGAGTTCACTGGGAGCAGACTTCCTACAAGCACCACTGATGTATGGAGGAGCAGCTTCCAGCAGGGCTGCATTTTGAATTGCTGCAGCTGTGCTGAAGCTGACCCGCTCGCGGTGGTACCGGGGTACTTTGTGGTGCTACCAAGCCAACAGTGCAGCACAGGTAGTGTCTCAGAGGTGCATCTCCTCTTCACTGCGTGGCACATTTTTATTTCATTTTTTCTGCTTTGGTGATGCTTCCCTTGCTCCTACATTTTGTCCTTGCTTTGTCTTCTATCACTCCCTATATGGATTTGGTCCTTTATCTTTTGCTCTGTCTTTTCTCATTTTGGAGGAAAGAGGCCGTGTGTGTGTGTGTTGTTTTTTTTTTCTCCCCTTTATCTCAAACCATAGCTCCTCAACCTCCTCCTCCTTTTCCTTTCCCCTTATTTGTCACACAAGTGTTTCTGGATCTCTGCCTTGCCCTTCCATCACAGTTTTCTCCCTTTCCCTTGATCCATTTCCCTATGTCCTTTCGCCGGAGGGTGTCATAGGAAAATGCCATTGAACGCAGAGCAGCTGTCTCCTCCTCACTTTCCACTGCTGTTGCAAAATAGGGGCAGAAACATCCCCACATGTGTCCTTGAGAGAGACCTGGAGGCTGGAAACAGATAAGCTCTTGCTCAAAACTGGGTGATTCAGATACCGATCGCCCACAACAGCTGATCAGAAACACGTGTTTGGTGCAGACCTTACCTCCTTGGCATCCCGTCTCTGAACTGTGATGGTCATCTAAACATTCCCACCGAGTAGGACTTGACTAGCTTCACTTCATTAGAAACTAATTAGAACCATCACCCCAAGCTGAAATAATGCCTTTGAAGTACAGATATTTGCGCAGCTTTTCTTAATCAGGCCTTTCTTTTCATGCCCCTCTCTGTATGCTGAGTCCAGCCTGCACATGGACTAGAAAACCTGGAAAGAAAAACTCCTCTTGCAGTATTTCCAGTTGGAGCAAAACCAAAAATCCCTTGGAAATCTCATGATTTCCAGCACGGTGTACCTGCCAACAAAGTCTGGAGAAGCTGCAGTAAGCATCCAGATGTCTGGATAACTCCCCAAACTGAAAAATCTTTGGAGGTTTGTTTATTCTTAATGCAGAGAATAAAACCTTATTATTTACCAGTATTAATAAACTCCTTCAAGTGCCTGGTGCCTGCGAGGCAAAGCATCAGCTGTGTTGCTTGTCTCGATAAGCGTACAGGCCTGGGGGGCGTCTGGCCTGCGCAACGCTCAGCTAATTCGGTTCAGGGATTTAGTGCAGAACTTATTGTTGGGGAGATTAACGGGGGGATTCATGGAAAAGGTGATTTTTAAAGCGGAGACGTGAGGCTGAGATGGAGACCAGGATGGAGCCCTTATTTATACATCTCGACAGCTCTTGCCATAAATTCACAGCAGACTAGCTCAGGTCCCCGAGGAGCGAGCTGGATGGCACGGCCTTGCCGTTTCGGATGTTTCCCTTGTTTACTCTGTGCATCTTTATTAACAGCACCGTCGGGGTGCTGCGTTACGCACTGATCTGCCTTGCCAGCAGGAGCAGGGCACACATTCTGAAGGGCAGGTGTCAGCCACTTGCCAAGGGCACTGCTCTCGCGTGGATATTTAACTGTTTCCTAGGTCCCAAGAAAGACCCATGGAAAGAGGTCCATGGCACTGAGACAGCACAAATTACACTGCCAAGGAAAATATAGGGGAGGGGAGCTCTGTGCTTATGAATTTCATGCGTGGAAACCTGTCAGCCTAGCAGACACGTCTGCCTTGTTGCCCTCCTGCTGGATTACTGCCTGCTTGTTCAGATGGACTGGGAGAGAGCCACTGACCATTTCCTAGCGCTTCTCAAGCCTGAAGCCCACCAGCCGGCAGGAAAATAACCCAAAGGGTGTTTTAGAGCACCTGAAGCTTCAGCTATACCTGCTTGTGAGCTCCTGACCTCTGGTTTTGAAGGCGCTTCCTGTACCGGTTCATTCACGTAATTGCTGCTTTATGGTAGAGCCTCAACTACAAAACTTTCTGGGATTCCCTTGAAATTTCCTCAAGGGAAAAGGGGCAGCTTCTGAAAATTTTTGATGGCTTCTTGGAAGCACTTAAGACACCAAACGTTGATCTCAGTGCTGGGAAATGTGCAGTCTGCGGCATCTGCTTGACTTTACACTTGATAGAGGCTGATGGAAGAGGAGTACAAATTGTTTGGTAGACCTTTGGGGATGTTTCAAAGGGAAAATACCAATTTATATGTTTCTGTGTGGTGTGATATATACAGATGAGCATTTGTTTCTTCAGCTTCTTGTTGTTAAAGCAGTGAAAGGCACCAAGAAACTTCACTGGCAGAGCAAAAAAAACCCACCATGTAGCAAGCTAAACCAGACATGCAGCACTCATAGCTACCTCTCTGAATGCTTTACTTCTTACCACCCCGTCTCTCCGATGCAAAATCTCACCTTGCCTAAGTGGGACAGCCCCATTCATAGCCTGGTTTCACTTCAATGCTCCCAGATTTGCAGACTCTGTAAGTGAAAAACCTATGAGCTGAGGATCCCCCTGTAACTCTTCATCCCTCCTGAGCCCAGGCATTGCTCCCTGGGCATTTTCTGTAGCTTTTCCACTCTGTTTCTCCCAAGGTCTGCCTTTGACCAGGGCATCTCACCGCTGTGAAAAGCACTGAGGAGCTGCTGTGTGCAGCAGACCACTCTTCAGCTTCACCTCACCGGTGGTGGAGCATCCAGCCTGCTGGCAGCATCCCCCTGAAGGCCTTGCCCTGGCTCAGCCCTGCAATCTCAGGCTGTACCCCTGCCACGTCGCAGCTCCCGGCTGCTCGGGCTGTGCCGAGGCTCAGCTCTGCCTCTCTGCCTGCAGGTTTTGGCTGGGTGAGAGGCTGGCTGCAGGTAGGCTGCCAGCTGGCACGGCCAGTGCCGAGACCTGCACTGGGGTGAAATGCCCTGGAGAGAACATGCGCAGCCCCACGAGACCTTCCTGTCTCCCTGGCTTCACGAAGCACCCGGACCACAAAGCTTTCTGCTCATTGCACACCTGAATTTGTCTTGGATGTCTACTAACTTTTGTTTGCAAGTTGAATTTTGGCAGAGCTTTACTTGTTTGCATGTTTGTTTTTTAATGTTGTTGAGTTCTCTGGCTAAGGACGAGTTTGAGAGTTAAATTCCTGAGTCACACTACCAGCAGTCTGTGCAGTAACTGCAGCGGTTTGCCGGCTGGGTAAGGTCTGTTAGAAGTGCCCGCATCCCATGGTGGTGTCACTGTACCTGTCACTGCGGGTGGACAGCCTGACACCTCGTGTGCTGCACGCTGCAGTGTGCACATGGGTGTGCAATTTGGGAGGCTGGGGGAAAGGCTGGGCCCGTCTTGGCTTAGCCACACACATCATGCATCTTCTTCCTCTTCTTCATCAAGGACTATTCATGTAAGCACTGATAGGCTTTCTTTTTCTTTTTCTTTTTTCTTTCCCCGGGGCTGAACTCTTTCTTGTGTCCATGAAATATGATTTCAATTCGCACAGGAATGCCTGGGTGTTGCCTGGTCCTCCAGGGACTGATGGTGTGTCTCCAGAAATGATGTGCCTCATGCAAGCAATTTTTCTCTCAGGCCTGTTCAAACCTTTTGGCTTGTTCTCCACAACAAACAAACAAACAAAGCCAACAGGCTGTACTTAAGCTGTTTCTGTGGTGCAGACATCTGCTGTCATGTTAGTTAATCCTTCACCTTCTCGGTTCTTTGCAATCTCCCCTTTACCTCCCCTGCCCTTCTGTTTTCTCTCCTCTTTGGGTGGTGACCCTCACTGGGCTGGCTGCCTCCATGGGTGTGAGCCACAACAGGTTTTCTCCTACAGGAACAAAACTCTTGAAAACACGAGAGCACCCAGCCACGGCTGGCCCAGCGCACCTCCTCCTCGCCTTCAGCAGGTGCCGGGGCGCTGCAAGCACCGCGCAGCACGGGCAGCTGCCACGTGTGCTCCTTCTCATCCCGTTCAGCCCCGTTAGCAGGTTAGCACTTACTGCCTGCTCACGGGCTGATGCTGAGGCCTTGGAAAGCCCAGCAGTCCCCGAAGGTGTCCCATACACAGCCAGCCTCAGCTCGAACAGACTTTCCTGTCTAGCTCGAACCTTTTGTGTCCCTCCAAGAACAACTTGAGAGCGATGCCATGGAAGCACTCACTGCTGTGGGGATTCTTAGGCCTCACTTGGGAAAAGCCTGGGACTATTCCAGACCGTTACATCAGCCTCGTAAATGACTCACGCTGGCTGTCTGCACTTTCTATTACTGGTGAGGAGACAGCTGGGTTGGAGAGCTTTGGTCAGCCTCGTCTTTCCACAGGGCAAAAGGAAGGCTGAGCCAGCTCGTGGTGTAAACCCAGTGAGTTCAGCAGGGCGTATCGCTGTCCCAGGAGGTGCCTGTGTGATGCAGCTTGTCTACGTGGCGCTGAACAGAAATAAGAAGTGGTCAGATATTTTTCTTCGTGCTCTGTGAGGCAGCACCCCCCACCCTCTATTTTTCTGGTTCATCTGCTGAGAGTTTAGTGTTCATGCCAAGAGACCACAGCGAAGGCTTTTTCAGCCTGCCCCATTGCTCATTCCAGAAAATGGTGCCAAGGTAATTCACTCATAACCTCATAATATCAGAAAAGGAGGTCTAAGATTTCTTTCCTTGTCTGTAGTCCTATGGTCTTTTCTTTTTCCAGAATTTGTTGGTTTGTCCCTATTGAAAATTTATTTTCATGAGCTGTGCTCTTTCTGGGTGCATTTCTGCCATCATTTTGTTACAGCTTTGTGGCATTTGTTTTCAGGTTTTGAGCTGATGAGGTCCTGATCAGTAAGAAATGAAATAAGTAATACTTTATTAATGTTGCTGCTTGTTATCAGAGGTGGCTTTAAAAGAAGGCAGATAACCTTTATGGGAAAATCCAGGTGTTTTCATGTGCAGTCCAAATGGACTGAAACAACCATGGATTAAGCTGAAACACGTAGAAATGGGAAAACTTGAGAAGTTCAAATTATAGCAAAAGTTTGGGTTTTGCCTGAGTTTTGAAAATAATGGGAGAGGGATAATATGAAAAGATGAGGAAGGGCCATCTGAAATGTTCTGTGCCACGTGGGGAAAAAACAGATCTAACCAGATTGAGATGGATCCAGAGGGAGTGGTGAATTTGGACACTGTATGGGAAGGGCTCAGGAGAGCCAGGAGGGAAAGCATCTCCATGAGAAAGTGGAACAAAAGGCGGATTTGAAATGAGGGAAGCCACGGGACTTGTATGAGGGAAAGGAGAGAAAGTGTCATGCATATTACTTATAAGTTTTTTTTTCCAAATGATCTTACCACGTTTGCTTTCCAAACACGAGGCTGAAAACTCCAACGTAGGCAGATATTCTCACCAGATTTTCACTGCTTTCTGCTTCCAGCCTGCCTGGAAACCCCTCAAGATGAGGCTGTCACATAATTCAGCACATCTGCTTCTGGCCCCAAAAGCCATCGTGAACCTGGGCGAGGTTTGGCCCTGGTCTGGGTGGCTCCTGGGACAGGGAGCAAGCCTGGAACAAAAGCCAACTGCACATCTTGGAGCACCCAGAGAGGTTGGGCTCACGCTTGTGTAGTAATGGGCTGAAGAAAGGTTTGTACTAAGCCTTCTTAAATTCAGACAGATTAATCTATCAGTTGGTGACATTTCTGCTGACAATATTTATGAAGGGTGCAGTCACCTTTTATCCAGTTGTGGGCAGCTTTTGGTCCTGCAAAGCCCAGTGGAAGAAGTGATTTAGGATTATGGAAATTGGTAGCTCACCCCATTGTGAAATCCTTGTGTCAGGTTCTTAAAAAGGCATTAATGGTTAGGGTTGCGTGTATGCACAGAGTGTTTTGGCAGTCTCTACACACAGAACTTCTGGTTGTGTAGTCTGCTGCAGAACAGGAATCCTTTTCAGGAGAAATGCACTGTGCCAGTCATTTTCAGCACTGACATCTGATGCTTTCCTGCAGACATTGTGTTTGTTCAGCTGTGGGGACTACTTGGTGCAGTTCTTTTACCTGTTCTAGTTTTGTAACCATGCAGTTCTGCCTTCACTGGGTAGGAGCAGCACAAACGCCTTGGTGGGGCGAGAAGTTCCCAGCTCAGCCAGGCTCCGAGCCTGTCCCTGAAGGAGCTGCTGTGCCTTTGCACAGCTGGAAGTTGGTGGGAATTGAAGGTGCCCATTGCAGACCAGGATTAATTCTGCAAATGCGTGGACACCGGAGTTAATGTTACCAGCTTCAGTCAATTCGGTCAGTGTTCTCAGTCAGCTCTGCGCTCAGTGCTTCCTTGACCCTGGCGGTGTCAGTAGCTGTTGACTGTTGTCAGTAGCTGTTGAGTGAATTGAAATAGCAATTCCTATTTCACAGCACACGTTGACAGCTGCTGTGCGTGGTGCAGTCACAGGCGGTGATTAGTCACTGGAGACAGCGACTATTACTTGTACATTAAGCCATGCTACCTTAAAACTAAAAACCAGCAAAAAATGACTCACGTACTGACCGGGAAACCTTCATGAGAACATCAGGATGTGCTCCAGTACAGTATATGCCCAAAGCATGTGCTACATGAGCTGCTTTGCTGTGGGTGTTTTTTTCCTCAGTGAGCATTAAGTGTAGAATGTGGCAGTGGGGAGGAACTGTGGTCTGTGAAGTATCTGCCCAGTGTAATCTGAATATTCAAAAATACATAGGAGGTAAATAAAAATTACCTTGAAAACAGTCATTTCCTTCCCTGGGTCCTGCACTATTTGGTGCTGCAGCCCTGTCCAGGCACAGTCTGAGCAGGCTGTTTGCATGAGGTGACCCACCAGGACATCACACCCTATTGGGGATCTCATTAAGCTCTTTAGCTGCTCAGTCTTCCACTTTCTGAGTCCTACAGCACGAGCTTTGGCTTCCTGCGTTGGGTGTGCACGATGAAATGGCAGCTGGGTTCTGTGAGCAGAGACGGAGATGCCCATCCTGCAGCCCACATGCCTCCAGAGCCCTCTGTGGATGTGCAGGTTACTTGGGGTGGTTACAAAGGTGCTGCCTCTGGGTGGGAAGAGAAAGCCCCTGGTCTTGCTGTTAGTGCAGAGCACTGGGACAAGGCTTCAGCCTTCTTGGACTGTGCTGCAAAGAGCTGCTAGAAAAATCAGTCGAGGCATTTCCTCCTGCAGATGATTTCATCAAACAGTGACACTTTGCAGCCAGAACAATCTCCCATTAGCACTTCTGGTTGTATCGCTTCTGCAGTTAGCAGCACGCTCCCAGCACTAACAGAGACCAATTGGAGCATTCAGGCTGGCTCCTGCCCACCAAGCAACAGATTTAACTGACCGTTCTCCTGAACAGTTTGGTACCGCTAGGGGTAAACTGCAGAGAGGGAATTGCACTGGCCATTGAGACATGGTCAGAGAACTGTTATAGAGCACATGGGGCTTCGGATCCAAAATCCCTTCTTAGGTCTTTGGGATTTGGCAACGTGGCTCTCACAGTTGGATTTCAGTTACAGCAAATGGATTTTTCCTAGAATTGGAAAACAGCAGAGGCTGAAAGGGACCTCTGGAGGTCACCTCCTTCAGCCCCCTGCTTGAGGCAAGTTGATATTGTCAGTGTCCAGCTCTGCTCTTAGACTGCTGCAGCAGAGGAGGGCTCGGGGAAGTTTCAGTGAGGCACTAAAAATGGTTGCAAATAATTAACTGATATTAATTTTTGAATGGTCCTCCCCAGTCTGAGATACCGAGCCCTCCTCTGGGCTCTCCTGCTGTCTGAAGGGGGTTGCTATTTGCTGTTCTCACTGCCATGGTGTTGGAGTCCCTACTGGAGAAGTGTTCAGCTAGCTGCTGCTAGGTGCCTTGTGAAACCGCGTTTGTATGCAGCAGTTTGGAAAGCAGGTTGGGAACAAAGTGCTTCCCCCAGCATCATTTAGAAAGGTGGAGTAAATGCACTGCTGAACTGCTACTTCAGGCACCGATTTCAAACGAGAGATTGAGTTTTTATGGAGTTATCTCTTTTATTATATTCTGTTGCTATTCCCTGCCTCATTAGCAGCTTGGCTGTTCTTTCACATTTCTACCTCTTTCCCAACCTTCCTCTGCAAAAATGACAGTTCCTCTCTGAGGCAGCTCCTTTGCCAGCTGCTGTGATTTGCTCTGAATTTGTTGCCCTTCCCTTTCTGGCCCTTCAGCCCCCTGCCTCCCCTGAGGACGCAATGCTTTTCAGATGCTCTGAAAAGAGCACCTGGTAGCGCAGCACACGGAGGGACTCCTTCAGGACATGGGCTGCCCTCCTTCGTGCCTACAGAGGAGCCTGCCTGTGGATCCCAGGATGGTATTTTTGCACGCAGCCCACGACTGCTGGTGAAGCTCTGTAGATGTGGTCATTCATCGTGGAGACACACTTATCGTTACCTCTGGGATGCAGAGGGTGCAAGTAGGTAGGTGCTCTTTGTCACCCTGAGCTGAGATGACAACAACCATGGAACGCTGTGTTTTTGCAGCCTAAAAGCGTGTGTTACTAATGCAAATGAAGAACAAAATGGAGCAAAGTCTGTGATGAAATATTTAAGTTCTTCACATCTTAGTTTTTTCATCTCTGTACCTCCAAGGGACGACGTGCCATCTGAGCCTGGCTTTGTAGTGCCAGCTAGCAGCAGCATTTTGTCTCTGCTTGTAGAAGCTCCCCCACCTGCAGCCACGTGCTGCCTGCCAGCTGAGGCTCCTGTGCAGGGAAAGCGAGCACCCGGTGCTGAGTCCCAGCGTGCTCGTAGGGCAACCACTTGTTACCAGGAGCCTGAATTAAGCAGCTTGGAAAACATGTCAGCGTAGCGAGGAATGGCGGTGAGCCTCCAAATGAACTCTGGCAGAGGGGCTGAGACAGAGGGTGGACTCCTGCTTGTCCCCAGGATCTAAAAATGGTCTGCACTTAAAAAAAAAAAAAAAAAAAAAAAAGGTGTAACAAATGGCATCACAGCCCAGAGGAGATGTGGGGACTGCTTTGGTGCTGTGAGACAGTGAGTACTGCAGTAGGATTTCCGGAGGCATCCAGGGCAGTCACATCCCACACAACGTGAATAGCATCTGGGATCCTGAATCCCATATTTTCTTCAAAAAATTACAGGCTGTTTCTTTCTGACTATTTCTTCTCCATCCTTGCTCCCTCTGGACCACCAGTAGAGAGCATTGTGTTGCTCCAGCTCTCCTAGAAGGTGAAAAAAAGATGAAGAAGCACACGTCCCTCTGGAAAGAGAAGCTTTGACTACACTGGTTGTAGAGACCCGTATGGCCTCTATATGGCCTCTACTACCTATAGCTCTGCTGCCCAGACTGAATGCTTTGGCAGAGCTGCCCAGGGACTGCAGAAGCCAGGCTTAATGAACGCAGCAGACAGACTCTTCTGAATACAGATATGGTAGGGTGGGAGAAAGCAAATAATCCCTTCCTCATCCTTTTTCTGGAAGGCCACAGAAGCAATTCAGAATATGTCTGAGTAGTTCTGAACGTCAGGTTTTTGTTTGGGTATGTAAGAGACCTTTTCAGCAATGAAGATGTCTTGTGTCTGCTCATGTGCATAACTGCAAGCTCCGTGCAAAGATCTCGCAGAGCTGGCGGAGACAACATGCCACACGGTACAAATGGGAGGCTGACACAGTTCTCTGATGCGCTCACAACAATTCCTAGTAAAAAGCTGTATCCTCCTGCCTTCTCCCACGTCTGTGGCAGCAGGGCAGGCTGTGTGCTGTCCTTGAACTGGGGAGCATCTTGAAAATGCCTGAACAGCTCCTGGGCATCTGTCAGCCGCAGAAAGGGCTTCTGCACGTCAGCTGGAGAAGCGACCTGCACAGTCTGCAAGGTGTAAATCCTTTTGCTGGGATTCATGTAATACCAGGAAACATGAGAATCTGCAAATGACAGGCAGGAAAAAATAACAGAGAATTAAAGTTCCCAGCCCTGGTCTTTTTCTGCACTGCCAAACCAGGAAGAAAACCCGCTGTGACAAATGGACAGCTGAAATAAGGAGTCATTACAGCAGGCTGCTCTGCTACCCAGACATGTCTGAGCAGGTGAAACAAAGCCACGGCTCCCTTACCTTATGTTAAAAATGGTCCCACTTTCACCCTGGAGGTACAGTATTTCACGGCTTGTGATTTGTGGTGAAGTTACGATTTCTCAAATCAGCCTTTTTTTTCTTCTTTTTTTTTTACTTTCATACAAACATGAAATTAAAAGCAGAAAATGCTGCTATTTAGGGCTGGTTCATTCTTGGAGATTTTTTATCATGAGCGGCACTCTTCATTATCTGAGTTTTTTTATTAGTGGCTGGAAGGTGTGCAGTTCTCATAGAAATTATCACATGAAAAAATGTGAAAAACACGTAACAGAAACTGGAGAGGAAAAACACCATCTTTGACCTTCCCTTCAAACAGAGCCTTAAGGACAATAAAAAGCAAGCTCCAGGAACAGCTTCAGGTCTGCTCACCTGCCTCTGTAATATTGTCATGGGTTTTGAGCTTTTTTTTTTTTTTTTTTTTTTTTCTTGCACCAAAGCTTTGTTTTTCTGCCACCACAAGCAGGTCCTTGGGTGACTTTTGAGGGATGCTCCGAGTGGCTGTGTTACACAGTGGTGCAAGCTTGGAGATGCTCATCCTCTGTTCCAGTTTTCTGCATCATTTTTGCTCCAGCTCCGGTAAAGTGCAGCCCAATCCACCCGTGTGTACGCCTAGTCAACCAGCGTAGGAATGTGCTGTAAATAACACCTTTCATGCTCAAGGTACCACAGAGCTCTTTATGCAGAGCACCGTTAAATGCTGGCAGGAGAGGGGCCCCACAGACAAACAGCAGAGCAGAGCACGCTGAGCGATGCTGGACAAGAAAGCTTTCATCATCGCTGTGTGATCATGAAAGCACAGCCCAGCGCGAGGAGTAGGCTTTTTGGACATCTCTGTCAATTTGAGCAGAATGGGGCTGCGGAGGGGCAGGGGAAATTCTGGTATCACAGCTCACACAGGCACCTCGGGTGCTTTGATGATGTGCACCCCATGCCCATGGGCACATTGTGGGGACAAACGAGCTCTCAGGGAGGAGGCAGGTGTGTGGTCCCAGGGATTTCTCATTGCAAATAAGGTTAGTATTCATATTGCTTTAATACAAATGTTAATATAGTGTTTATATAGCATCTAATATATTAAGATGTTGTATTAATATTGGGGTGGCAGGTGAGAGCTGGAAGTGCAGATTAGCACCTTCTCATCCTGCTATGTTTTGCAAACCCATAGGAAAATCATTATCTCATTTACATAATAAATTGAATAATCTCTCATATACTCAGCTAATTATACCCAGCTCAGGTGTATTGAAATTAGCTACTGTCGTACACAGCAAGTGGGTCTGAAGAGAAACAAGTGTCTGATTGAAATCCCATTTAGTCCTGGCTCTGCTCTCTGCTTGCAGCTTCGGTGTCGCACCCGGGCAGGAGGGAAGTTGGTGCTGTCCCCATGGGGAGCTGTGGGATGTGACCGATGTTTATAGGATATTTGAGAGCCAGTGCCTGGGTGCTGAGATGAGCGTGGTGAGCCATGCAGAGCTGGTGGTAGACAGTTAAAGAAAATGGAAGAAAATGAGTCAAAACCTCAGTGAGAAACTGCCAACCTGACCCAGAAAGCCGTTATCTCCCAAACTTCGCATGCTCTCAGGCAGTTGCACTGAAAACTTCGGTGCAAATGCTTCTGTGCTTTGTATTAATCCTCAAGGCAGAAAGTAAGGTCACCACTGCAAAAACGTGGTAGCATTTTCATTTTAAAACAAGCCTAGGGCTTATTGAATTTTGCTCTAATTAAGAGGTCTTTTTTTGGTCTCTGTTCCCTTCCCCGCTGCATGCTGTGAGGCTGGTTTGTTTTCCTTGGCCTTGAAGACTGGGAAAAGCTTTTGGGGGAGATTTTTTAGACTTCACGGGTTTTCTGCTTCTGGCTTACGACTGATACACACGGTTCGCAGGGGGCAGGCTGCGAAGCGGAGCTGTGTGAGTTTGGAGCCCCGAAGAGCAGCATCCTGCTGCCCTTCGTGCTGCGGTCCGCATCGCACCATTGGCTTTACCCAACAACACAGCTGTGGTGTCTGAAGCAATTCAGGATGTTTTGAGGGGAATTTTGGCCTTTGAGGCATAAAGTTTAGAAGCGATGTATTATTAAACAGGGAGCAAAGCCAAAGGAAAGTGACTTTGCTGACTTCTGCAGGTGGTAGGGTGATGAAGTGCCGTGGGTTGGGGGGAGCTGTGGGTCACGGGACTCAGGGCTGTGTTTATGGGCATTTTGGGGCATTTCTTCTTGGGACCGGAGCTCACATGAGGCTGCTTGCCCTCAAACAAACAGCTGAGGATGAGGACACGTGTTTGTTTGCTGGTACCATGTGCAATGCCTTTTTGCATACATAGAGATAGATGGCGGTGCATCACCCCAACGGGTAAGCTGTGTGAGTATAGCGACAGCCACCCGAGTGTCTTGGGAGGTGTCTCACATTCCTCTTTAGACTAGTCACTTCCCACTCAACTGAGAATGAATTAAAAAAAGTATGAAAAGGCTCCTTTTTGTCTATCACAGCAGCAGCATCTTCTCTGGGCTTTTAATTTCCTCTATCCTCTGCTCCATTAATACCAGATAAGTGTGTTAAGAAGGTAAACATCAGCTCACAGCTTTATGGACGATTGATTGGAACAAAAAAAAAGCAGTTATAGTGCTGAGTGTAGCTGGCTCAAGCCTGTATAAAACCTCTTAAAAATTATTTACTAGGTACCCAATAAAGTGTGCCAGGATAGCCCGTTAAAACTGCAGAAGCAGGAGCCTCAGGGGAAATCTCCTTGCCCCGCTCCGTGCCAGTCCGGCTGGGCTGTCGGTAGCATTAGGAGTGAACGCAGCTCACAGCGACATGCAGCTCCTTTCTGTTTGTGGTGAATTTAAGTAGGATATTTATAGGCATCAGTCATCTCTGGTCTCCTTTGATCCATTCTTTCCAACCGAAGAAGCAGCGCTTTGAAAAAACCCCATCTTCATCGATGCAGTGGCAGAATTAGAGAGAAATGCCAAGATGCCAGCTTTCAAAATGCTTCTGACGCCTTTAATGTTTATTTTAACTTCTAAAAAATATCTGAAGGCATGATCCAGAAGCAGACGTGGGCAAGGAAAGCAGCAGAAGACCTTATTCCACCTCTGTCTATGGATAACATGTCTGCGTAGCACCAGCTCTGAGGTTATCCCAAATGCTCCCACCTGGAACACTACGTCCCTGCCTGAGCCCGTCTGGTGTAAACACGTCTGTACCAAACACGTTCACCCCTCATGTGCATATTGATGCTACACCAGCTCCTGACAGCGAGAATGCCGTGTTCAGAGCCCTGCTATTAGCTCTGACCGGCACGTGGATCCCCACGTACATCACCATGTACATCACCAGCGAATCGCAGGAGCTTTGAAGTCAATCACGGGCTTGGGATCTGAGCTCCTTTTCTTGGAGCAGAGCATGAAAGCAGAGGCACGAAGTTCCCTGCTGTCAGATGGCACTCAGTGGCTGATAAATTGGAGGTGAGGGCGACTTGGGAGCGCTGGGGATGCTCCTGTGGGCTACTATAGCAGGCGGTGCTATGGCCAGGGAGGCTCTCCCAGAAGAGCTGCTACAGGCAGCGAGGTGAAGGAGCGCAGTGCCAGGTCCCAGAGCCTCCCTCTGAGAAGCAAACAGAGTACATAGCCCCTCTGCAATGCCTTGTCTGAAGCCTGAGGCCATATCTGCATGTTAACAAACAGTTCTCATGATGCCAAGACTCACGGTAACAAAAATTCTCCGTCCCTACCCAAAGGGTGCATTTGCACCTTCTGTGTACCTACAAACCCACACCATGTGCAGCTCCTGTCCCTGTTTTTAAAAGGAAGCGTGGGCTTGGAGGTGAAGACATTCACGAAGGCTTTATGCTGGGAGCACACCAGGACACGCTCGGCTTGGCTCGGAGGCAGCCAAGCTGTTCAGCTGGCACTGGATGAACAAAAACATCTCGGCTCAGGAAACCTTTTCCCTCTTGCAGATGAGCTATTTACACAACTGGAGCGTCATCTTGCGATCAATACCAAGACCGAGGAGGGCGTAACACAACGGGTGTTGCCTTAGGTACACAATAAACAGTCAACAGGGTTGCTTGTATCCCCAGCTCTCTAATTCCTTTACCCTGCTTGAGCAGTCACTGATGAGGATCACCAGGAACACTGGGACCTGAGCACCCACATCATCCCCTTCATGCTGATAATGCAGCGTGAAATCGTTACCCTATTGATACTAATCAAACCACAGTACGTACTCACTGTCTGCAACATTTTACCAGGTAAAAACAATCAGTTTATTGGTAATCTGGTGTATTCTTGCTCTTGGGTCAAAGCACGAGTGATGATAAAAGCCACATGTATGTGTATCAACAGCACCCACAAACCCAGCAACAGGAACTTGGTGCAGGTTGTTTCAAGGTTGCAGTGTCCTCCACAGCCCAGCTTCTCCGTACAAATTAAACTCTGCCACATGAAATTCATTGGAAGGCTCGTGTTAGCTAGCCCTGAACTCACGTAATTGTTAAGCTTCATTAATTTGGTGTGTTTATTTAAATTGGCTGGTGCGTTCCTAAAATAGGTAATCTAGCATTTAAAAAAATGTTTCCTGATCAGCTTCATGGCGCTGTGAGCGGCTGTAAGCACAAACTGCTCCGTTACTCTTTTGTCTTCCTCATCTGAATGCAATGGATACCATAGAAATGAACAGAGCTGGAAAGGTGCTTAATTTATGAACCAAGACGTGCTTCTAAATAATCTCTAATTAAGTTCATCTGTGACCTGGCACACGGTGCCAAGTTTAGTCTGGGTGTTGCAGACCATTAGTAAACATTTTAATTGTAATAATCGCCACTGGCAGCAATTATTTTCAGAAGGACGGCTAATTTCAATCAGCAGAGGGGATCTGAATGCGAGGAACACCTATCCTGTCTTTTACAAACACCACCAAAGCAGCTGCATGCCAGCGTGCTGAACACCCAGCTTCACTTTGCAAGAGTGACGGTGGGGCTTTGCAGAAGCGGAGCTCATCTTCCCAAGCACTCAGCACCATCCCCTTGCCCAGCACCCATTGATGCAGGTCTGGAGGGAGCAACAAAACGCTCTGCTGGCCCCGGAGCTGCAGGACAGATAGCTTTTGGACAACACGGACGTAAGGCACCGGTAGGGTGAGGTGTGCATGAAATGACCCGTGCTGCTGCTGCTGCGAGGGGCTGTAGCTGCTCGCGTTGACTCGAGGCTCCTGGCACAGCGGCGGCTTGCCAGCTGGGATGGGAGCCAGCACCCTGCCCTGCTGCTGGCAGCGCTCTGCCAAGCTCAGAGGGAGCCGCCGCTGTTTGTGCTGGCGCGAGCTGGCACTGCGCTTAATTTCTGAACGACGGAAAAAGCTGGACACTCATCCAAAAATTCAAAATCGAGTGTAGGATTGTTGTCAAACGCTGTAATTAGACACAGAGCTGCAGATGAGGAATAAATGTGCTATTTCTTTGTTAAATTGTCTTTTCTACCCTAGCCCTGTGATGCTCACTGGGAAGACGTCACACGTAATGTTTTTCCCCGTGCACTCAGCGTGTTTCCATCGTACAGGCACTTTAGCACTGAATTAATTGCTACGTTAATGGATGTCTGTAGTCCATTAGTAAATTAAGACCTGATGCTAATCCTCTTGGGGGGAAGGAGAAGGGAGTCTATTTAGTACCAAAGCATTCAGTTCGTTACCAATGGACTCCAAATGTTCAAAGGCAGGAAGGGAAGTACATCAAAGACGCTTTAATTTGAAAAACATACGGGAAGCTGATCTCAAGGCCTGTCCATATTGCAGACCTTGTAGGAGCAGATAAATTAGCTTTGAATTTATTATCAACCTAATCACTGGGGATTGGGTATGGATGAACCTGTACCCCAGTCATTCTCTTCAAACAGCATCTGATAACACGGGTGTTTAACTTGTTGTATCTGACACCTGGAAGCGTACCAGTAAGCTGAAATTGCACGGGGATATAAGTAAAATAAGTGGGATTGCCCACTCTCCGAATCTGACAGCTCGTCCCTAGGCTCCGAAGTCAAGTCTGGAGAATCCAGCGACACAGGGGAAGGAAAATACAGGCATTAGTAAACACGGTGCTTCTTCACATAATTGGTACTGGCCTGCTTTGGACCTTGCCCAGAGGTGCTCCTGTGTTGCCTGGCCCCAGATGAACAGTTTGCACGTGTCATTGGGGATCCCTGCGGCTGGGTGCCATGCACCAGGGTCACGGGGAGCCCCGGTTGCCTTCTGCTGCCTGCTCTGCCTGCAGCCCCGCTCACCTGCAGTTACAGCCTCACCGCCCGCATCGCCACCGTGCCCAGCCCTTGTAGCACGCAGCGTGTAGGCTTGGCCAGGGTTGTGCTGCTTTGCGTTATAGATATGAATACCAACTGTGTGCTCAGACCAGATAACGCTTGACTCCTTCGTGAGCCTTACTGCCTTCCCCTCCCGCCCCCCAGTAGTTCTGCTCTATAAATACAAGCCAAGCTGGTGCGTTTTGCCTTTAATAGTACATGAAAATGAAGTCTGCTCTGCAAGGGATGCAATCACAGACCAAAAAGCGTTCATGTGGGTTTTTCCTCTCTACCAGCAAAAAAATATAACAGTTAATTAGGCTGGAAAACCCAAAGGAAAGTGAATTCAGATGGCCAATCACGGCGTGGCATGGAAAATATCTCCATGACAACAGAAATTTACAGCACTTCAATTTTAATATATCAAAGGATAAGGGCAATTTCACAGCCACTACGCAGAAGATGTACCCCTCTCTCTTTCTCCTGATAGTCCCTGGATTAAATGGAAGTCAGGCTAATGTGGTCCCAGATGTGAGAGCAAAAACAGGATTATGAAGCCTAAAAAACGTTATGAATGCAAATGCACCAGCAAGGTGAAAACTCGCCCTGCTGCATAGGACAAACATTTGGGCCCTTTTTTTGTGAGATGCTGCAGCATGTTATAGAGATGTCTTCTGACATTTCAGGATCACGTACTTCTGAACAAGCACAGGGCTCAGGGCGGTACGAGCAGGACAGGCAGCTCTTGTCCCGAGCAGCATGGTGCACCTCCCGGGGACGTTACCGCTGACATCTCTTGCTGCTACTGCTTTTTACCCTGTAATGAACTCCAGGGTGACAAGGGAAAAAAAAAAGGAAAAGACGAGTTTAGGATATATATCCAAAAGTCTGACCTACATTCCCCTGCTCATAATGAACAAGAATATCATGCTTCCACTTTAAATACTGCATCAATGTATTTTGTAGATGCATCTGCATGCATGCATGTCTCTTGTAGAAAATGTTTTAAAGTATTTAGTGGGGGATGAATCAATTAGGATAGATTTTAGAATAGATATTTCATTAGTGATTTCGCTAAAATTAATCTATTTGAAGTTTCAGTTAAAAATCAAACTGAAGCAGGATGGTATTGGCTGTTGGCAATATTGAAAAAATACTAAAACTGATAACAAAAGGATTTCTATTAAATTGTTTTGTAACTGGAGGAAGAAAAAATGCTACCAGGAAACACATCACTTCTGATTAGATTCAACAAGACGCTCCTGCACATGAAAGAGCATCGCTCTGTGCTGCATGCAAAGAGCTCCTCTCTGATTTTTGCACCTTTGAGCATGTTTGCTGTGGCACCTTCCCACCTGCCATGCCTTGGCCTCTTGGGCAGCACTGGCTGTTAGTGGACAGTGAGGAAAACATGGTCTGTAAGTACATGGGAATGGCACAGGGAGGAATAGCTGTGCTGTTCTTGTTTGTTTTCTGTAATACAATACGGAAAGCGCTAATAGGATTAGCCTTTCATGATGAGTGATAACAATATATAAAAAAAACAAATGTTAATAGGCAGCGTGAAATTGCTAACAAAGTAGAAAATTGCTAATAAAATCCAGTGGGTCTTGTTCTAACGTTGAGAGTACATCTGGCCTGTAGGACTGCTTCCTTCCCAAGCGCACAGAAGGCAGCAGGACGGTGAACAAAAAGGATTTTCAGTGCAGAGCCCAAGGGTGCTGCTCTTCTGAATCCTTACACTGGTGACCTTCAGCACCTGCAAAATGAAAACTGCCTTGCTTTAAAATAACCAAAACAGGGTTGAGCAGCCTTAAGAAAAGCCTTGGAAATTTGTTTACTAAAAATGTATGAACCCAAACCCAAATGCAGTGTGCGGGAAGGAAGCTGAGAGCACAGGCAGAAAGAGCAGACAGCGCTTGAAGGGGAACTGGTAAACGCAGACAAGGGAATGTAAAATACATAGCAAAGAAATTAATTGGATAAACAGGAGGGCCAAGAGGTAAAGCAGAAGAGAGACCTGGGTCCTGTAATAATGCTTTCAGAACTACTCAGATTAGAGGAGAAAGTAGAGATCAAATGAGCTAATTTAAGTAGATGCCAGACTCAAAGGATAATGTGAACCTTAATTACTTACTCTTGCTCTTCCTTCTCTTCTTAACTAAGTGAATTTCCCAGGCAGTCTTTCTGACTTTTGCCAGACAGGAACCAGACTGAACACTTTGACAAACGGAGTTGGCGAGGTCCTGTTCCTCGCCACGTTCTTCTTTCCATTTTTCCTTAGCTTTTAATTATTTTCCAGCCTGGCCATTTAGCTGCTCCCTTACTGAAAATCACTTAAAGAAGTATTTATGCACAAGGTGGGGAATGGCTCGGATGCCTTAAAGCCCCATGTTGCTGTCAGCCAAGTTGATGCCCTTCCCCTTCCAACCAGCCTGGTGCTCCTCGACCTCACCGATTGTAGGTAGACAGAAGTCCTCTCACCGTGTCTCTTGTACCCCATTTCAGCAAGGTTTTAGAAGCACTTAGTGACATTTTCCACTCACATTTGGGCTTTGATGTACTTCCTCACCATGGCTCACTTCTGAACTTTAGGGTCATTTCGGAAGGTTTCAGTTCTCCTGGGTGCAGTGCCCGAAGGCTCTGGGCAGGATTTTCTGCCTTCCAACACGTTTTAAGTAATAAACCCATCAGAAGGGCTTAGATGGCTTGAAAAGCTTCACCCGAAAAGCAAGAAAGTAGAAGTTTTATTTTTCTTAAGCTCCCGTAAATGATAAAAAAGAAATGTCAGTTTTATCTTTGGTGGTAAAATGTCCCTGCAAGTGCAGATGTGATTTGTGGTTTCGGGTGGGATGGAGGCAGAGCACCGGAGGGCCTGAGCCACCACTACAAAACTCAGCCTGTCTACATGATCTAGGGTCACCATCGGTGTCTGCTGGGCCGGTGGAGCACGGCTTGCTCTGGAGAAAGCCGTTGTGGGGCTGCTCGAGGGAGCTCCTGTGGGTTGGTGTGTGGGGGGAGAGCAGCCTCCATGGCTGGGCACCATCAGAGGAGCCTGCAAAAAACAGGTCAGGGGTTTGCCAGACTGCTCAAATACTGTATTGTGCTGCTGCTGTAATTAATGTCTTTATGGTGATGCTTACAGGAAAAAATACAACACAGTGTAAGGTGTAAGGAGCTGTGCCCCAGGAAGCTCTAATTGGATTTTCATCATCATCTCAGTGGTTTTGCATATCAGACTGGGCACTCTGGGGTGCCTCTTGTGAGCTATCCCTTCAACCTGACCTGAAAGGCCCTAATATGAGCTGGAGAGCACTAATCATTGGAGGGATGGCTTTAAGGAGAGCTGTTTCAGAAGCACAGATCTTGTGCATGAACCACGGCCTCTCCACAGGAGCAAATGGGAAATGTATGTCAGGTGTGGCACAGAAATTTTTACCTTTTTTAATAGCTCTGTGCTGTAAATGAGTGATCAGTCTGCTGGTAAGACACACGGACTGGGAACCACAGGAGTGATTCAGGGAAAGGCATTGTTGTCCTTTTCTCTCACAAGTGACTGCTAACAGAAATACCGCTCTGTCCAGAACAGCAGCTATAGCAACAGTAGGATTTCGCTGGGTAGAGGTCAGAGAGTATGCGCTGTTTTTCACTGCTGATTTTAACATGCCATCCCCACAACTGGCTATTATTTGTGGTGTTGGAAGCCCATTCCTATGATTATATTTCATCTGGCGCTACATCAGGGCTGAATAATTAAAGCTGTCAGCCAAAAAAAATGGAATATCTGTATACCTTTGAGAACAATTTCAAAATAATTTGCTGTCCCAGTTATCTCAAGAAAATCGTTAACAAAAGAAGCTATCCACAGGACAGAGGAAAGCATGCTTTGAGGGCATCGGTGTGTCTTTTCCACTGCATATTGCACAGAAAATTGTCACCAGTGACAGTAATATGAGAATCCCTGGTAACTGCTGGACAATATTTCCACAGGTGTGCTGGGAGTGAAAACCAAACACCCGTTAGCTGGGTACGAGAGTGCAAAGCCAGTGCCTGGACCCAACCGTCTCTGCTCAATGTCTGGATGTAGGAGGCAAAAGGTACGTGACATGTTCCTGTCTTCATGGCCTGAGCCGTGTCCTGGCCTGCCGTGCTGCTTGCTGTACTTTGCCAAATATTTTGGCTCAAAGAGTGGCCTGTGTCTCAGCAGGGTGCGGGTGGCTGGAGGAAAGACAGGCTGTGCTGGCCCTCGGGTGCTTTACTAGCAGAGCAGGGTGCTGTGGGTGCAGCTCTCTGTGGCTTGGGAGCGGTGCTGGGGCTCGCCAGCTGCCTTTGCACCCTCAGTAAAGTTGCCTGAGATTAAAGTTTGAGCTACAACTTCTCCAGACATGGAATCAGGAGGGAAAAACCAAAGCAGCATCCCTTTTCCTGGTGCTCTTTCTGTGCATGTTACAGGAGGTTCATTTATGCTCTGAACGCCTGTGCTGACACTAACGTAACTCAGGTACTCCGAGGATACAACCTCTGGACTCCTAGGTCAGCACGATACACAGTTTGTGGGACGATTTTGGGGATGTGAGCATGGGAGCTGGTGTTCTGCAGGCACCAGTTGTTCAAAATATTTATTGCTGACTTGCTAAATACAGAAAAATGTATTGGTGATGCCTTTCGTGTAACAGTCTGGGGCTGGGAGGGGTCTTGCGGGGCTTTGCTTTGCCATATCCTCTGATACAAATGTTTTGTGAATTCCTTTTTTTCTCTGCATCTGTCTTTTTAGGTTCTCTGCACTGGAAAGGAGACGCTCGTGTTGTATGCTGGTGTATGTATCCAATAACTCAACCTCTAGCTCATGCTGAATTTAAGGATAAACCTTTCTCTTCCCCGGGTTGCTTGCAGCAAGCTGCACAAATCCTGATGGCCTTAAACACACCGACCTGAGCCTCGGTGGAGCTGCTCATAGGTTGAGTTATGCACATTTGTACTGAGACGTTTAGCTGGTCAAAGACATCAGCAACCTAGATAATATCTGTGTGCAATTATGGGTCCTAATTGGGCATGTAGCTCAGCAGGAAAGCTGCCATTGGCATGCACAGGTGCCCGGTGGATATTAGTCATCCATGTAGCTGCAGAGCCCTGCGTTTCAAGCACCTGTTTGCTAAAACTCAGCTCTCACCTGGCTGTCAGTGCAGCTCCTGGGCTCGAGAAGGCTGAGACAACTCCCTCTCCATGGAAATAGCTGATGGAAGGAGTCAAATGATTTTGTTGGAGCCGAAGCTGCATTAGGTTGCCCTTGTGCTGGAAACTTGGCTTTATCTGTGCGGAGTTTAGGAAGTGGTTGCATGCTCTGAGGTTGGGCTGGCTTTCTTTGCAAGCCTGTTTGTATTTGTGCAGCACATGGAGCAGGTTAGAGTTTGCTTTTTTGTGAGGTTCCAGGGTCTGCTTTTAATAAGATTGCCTGCAAGCATTTGGATTTGCTCTTGCATATGGTAATGAACTTCTCATGTGCCTTTTAGGGGTCCCATTCCTCCAAGGCAGGCGCACAGCAAGCTGCTTTGCTCCCTGTACCGGCCCAGGGCTTTATTCCACACTGCCCACACTATATACATGGCTATATGTACCTTATGGGGACAAAAGAAGGTAGCCATATGGAGCAAACCTCCTGGCAGGGAGGTTCAGGCATGGAAGAGAGGCTATGGCTCTTGGGGTCCTTATGTCCCATAGACGTGGCAGCAGAGCAGCCCACAGCCATTTGCCCACGGCTCCCGACTTCAATCTGTGTACATTTAGTTCACGACTTCTGCTCTCTTCTTCTCTCCCATCCTTCTGTATGACTGTGCTTAAACCCTTAGAGCAGAGTCCATCTCCTTCCATGCAGGTGTGGAGCACAGCGCATGCTCAGGCTCAGGGCACTGAGGTTGTGCCCTGCCTGGTGCACTGCAGCAGTCGTTGGTTGACTCCGTACCAATCCTCAGTGTACACGTGGCAGAAGCAGTCACTGCCCATGTAATGGCAACACTGCTCCTACGTTCACCCCTTTCTTTCTCTAGGGACTTTTCCCCATCCTGGAGATCAGTCCAACCTGCTAACTGGTACACTGCTGGGAAATGCTAACTAAACCTTTCGCTCTCCAAAAAAGACATCATTTACTGCTCTCTTTCTGCTTTAATGCCTTGTTCGGTACAACTAATCTTGCTCCCTCCTGGCACTGAGCTGGCGGTGGGTTTTGCATACAGCTGGAGTTATCAAGGTGTATTTGTATTGTGTTGCTGCATCCCTGCCAGGGAGTCTGCTCGGACAGCAGCTGCACAGGGGGTTGGGATGGGAGATTCATCCTCCTGCGGTGGGAGTTCCTCACAATGGCAGAAAATCAAGGCAATAAATCAAGGGCATAAATATTAGCACCAAAGCATAAACCTGTAGGGCACACAGAAAAGCCACATACTGTTAAATCTCCCATTATTTATTGCTTTATCAGGTGGGTATTACTGCACTGTAAAGGATATATACGTTCCCCATCACAGGGAGGTAGGAACCATCCAGCAGCAGCAAATCAGGCCATAAGCTGCTGAGATATTGCTGCCCACCGGAATCTAGGAAGGATGCCTGTAGGTGGGAATTTGTGCTCCTGGTTATTTTTTTTTTCTTGTTAATTACCTAGAATTAAACAAAAGCTCTAAGGCATTACAGCTAGTGTTGTTTAAGGTCAGCTTTTTGGTCATAAATAGGAGTATTTGGGAAAATAAAGAACACCTGTGAAACTCGCTGGGAGTCGTTCAGTGTTACAGAGCTGTGTGCAGTGAGGGTTGCGTGTCCAGCTGTGTTTATAGCTGGGCCCTGACAGGTGACTGATCTCAGTTCGGTGGTTTAGGGGAGGAACAAGACAGTTCTGTGGGTTAAGCTGGTCCTGAAAGAAAAGGAGGGGGAAAAAAGAAAAAGTCAACAATTCCCATTTGGCATCAAAAAACTTTAATTTTTGTCATATGGTGATTAAAACTTTTTTTTCTTTGTCTTTTATCCTTCCTTGAAACAGAAATTAAACAACATTCCAAACGGTTTGCTTTGAAACCCAGCAGCAAGGCCAAAAGCCTCCATCTTGCCTGTTTTATCTGAAGGGAATAGCAAAAGGAAAATGTTCCCATCGTGTTCCCAAGGCTAATGAGCAAAGAGGTGCTGGAGCCAAACAACGATAATTGCAGGTACAGCAGAAGCACACAAACATTACCCCAGATTCAAGGGCTGCTTGGCAAACCCTTTGTCCAGCTGCCCCTTTGTCCATCTGTCCAGCTGTCCATCTAGCCTTGCTTTGCCCACCATCTGTCTCTGTTGAGCCAAGCAAGACTAAACGCAACTGTGAGCACCGTTGCTCCTTGCCGTGGGGAAAGCAGATGCATTTGCTTCGTGGTAATAGCTTACAGGAAGAAAGCGTTATGTATTATTTCCCCCCACCAAAGTACAGCCCGGAGAAGCCACAGCTCTTTGTGGTTTCACGTAATGCATGTGAAAGTCAGGTGTGGTTGCTAAAGAGTGTGCAGTTAAGTAGTGCTTGAGGAAACTGAGCCATGGAAGTTGTTGGGGTTTTGGGGGCTTGATTTTTTTCAAACAACAAACCTTTAAATGTTGGTTAACTCCTTACAAAGTGGCTCCAAGCCAAGTCCTGCTCCTCTGGACACGAAGCTTCAGGATTCACCAAGGAATGGAAATTGTTGGTATTTCTTTGGAGTCTCTTTCATGCCTTTTATTCAAAAGTGAAAGAATTAAAATACATTGGACTCCTTTTTGTGCCTCTCCCTCCAGACAAAAATATTTTTGTAATAAGAAAAACATTAGATATATGGATATGGTGCTGTTTTTCTACAGACACATCAGCCTACAGAGGCTCTGCAGTGGTCAGGGGTGACTGGCAGGGTTAGGTGTGGCAGCAGAAGTTCTCTCCTGAGGTTTGATTTTGGGGACAAAAATAACCACAACCAGCAACGCATGAAAACAAACCAAACCAAACCAAACCAAAAAAACTTCCTGCTCTGTGCAGCCCCCAAAAGGCTTTTTATTGGCCTTAGGGACACTGCTGACCTCAGGGGGCTGTTTGGCTGCTTTCAGGACCATGCAGGGCTTGGAAAAGCCAGATTTATGCTGGGTACAGGAGTCCTGGTGTGTGCGTGGAAGAGGCTGAGCCCTGGGACAGAGCAGGGCTTCAAGGAGACATCTCTTTGGGAACTCTTGTATTCTCCCACCCCAGCAGGAACCAACCCTGTGGCTACTGGAAAAGAAAAAAAAAAAAGTAAAGGATGTCATTTCTCTTTGGGAACTTGCTTTTGGCTCTGCCCATAAATGGAAAGGTTCTGAACCAAAACTCTTCCCACAGGGAACCAGTGAGTTCAGGGTGTTTGTTTATGGCCTCGTCACTAATAAAACCACATCGGCTTTTAAAAATAGCTCCTGTGCCTTATGAAAACAGGCAGGGAGTGATGCAGAAGGCGGGGAATGAGCCTGGAAGAGGAGCCCATTTTTAATCTGACACGAAATAGATTATTTCTCTGTGTGCCGTGAAGTTTCGGGAGGCTCCTGGACCTCTGCTTCACGTCGTGCAAAGCCCAGGAGATGCAGCACTGCTGACCTGTGGAAGTGGGGTCAGCCCGGCCTGCTCAGATGCTGAGGGTTACAAATCGCTGATTTCTCCTTGGCTCCACAGCCACACTTCCTCAATGGGACCAGAGCTGCTTGCTGCTGCCCTCCATCACCACCACTGTGAGACACAGCTCGCTGCATCCCAGCCCTGAGCACGTAGTGCTCACTGACAGGAGCTGTGGGTGGTGTTCAAGCAGAAATGAGCTGCCCCTTTCTTCTTTCAGTACAGGACCAAAGCCTCTTTAGAGCCCGTGCCCAGCACAAACATCTCTGTTCTCAGTGACCCCTCCAGAGGAGGCGCGGCCGAGCAGGAGCCTGCAGCAGAGCAGTGGGTTTCCCTCCCCTGTCGTGCCGTGCCTGGGAGCCACCAGTGTTCTGTAAGCATTTTGGGGACTGAAACTTCAAAGAGGGTCTGGGATAGCACAACTGCAATCTCCTGAGGATCTGATCAGTTGACTATAAGAATTCCGTAGCAAAGTAGTCCTTTATTTCTTATTCGGTGTTTTTATGCCAGAGTCTCCCGTCGGACCCAACACACCATGCAAATGTCAAGGGATGGCAGGGGAGCCTCCTGTCCGTACAAAATGCCCACGAAAGGAGCTGTGGGAGGGCAGCTGCTGGCTGCACTGTGCTAACAACAGCCACTGTGGGGAAAAGAAACACAAAATACGCCAGGTGCTTGGGCTACCTAATTGGATCTTCAGTATTTGTGTAACAGGCTGCAGCCAGCAGAGGCAGCAGGGCTGTTGCAGCTCTTGGAGCAAATGAGAAAGGATGAACTGCTCTGCAATCACCAAATCAGGGAATAATCTAGGTTGGAAGAAACCTCCAAGATCATCTGGTCCAACCTCTGCAAGCTGCAGGTCAGCCACTGACCGGTGGCAAGGAGAGCTGTGGGCTTGACACCCCCAAGTCCTTAAATTAAGGGCCTTGAGGAAGTTCCTGTGCTGTTAGCGGAGCAATGGGGCTCCAATGCAAGACCAGGAGGAGGGACCGACAAACCCGGTGAAACGGCCGTGTGTAAACCCACACATCACCTTTCAGTGGCCTCGTAAGTAAAGTCAGTTTGGTGATGTCTCCTTTATACCCAGCTAAATGAGTGCTGGTGCCTGCGGGGACAGCGGGGAAGATGCAGTGCTGTAGTACACATTGTGCATGAGGGAACTGCTACACGAGCTTGCACTTGCAAGATGTTTGTTAAATTGCACAGTTGTCGGCATATAAACACAGCACTGAGCATCGCTGGAAATCAGTGAGCAGCTGGAGGCTCCAGACAGTGACCTGCAACTGGTTGGGACTGCAAAACCTTTCACCTGTGTCCCCTCACCTAAATCTTCAAGTTCAGATCCAAATTAGAGGGAGCTGCCTATAAAGAAACAAGCCCGACACCTATTTAAGCGACAGATGAGGCGTGTTTCAGTGCTCAGTGCCTGGGCCTTAAAGCGTCAGCCCCACACAAGAAGACCTGGTAACCACATGGGGTGGCACCAGGAAGGCTCTGCACGTGCACGAACGTCTGAGCTCGGGGCTTCAGTTCAGCCACACTCACAGTTCTCCAGGGCGGGCCATTAATATTAGATGAAAGCTCAGATAATGAAAATGGCTTTTATAGTAAAGAGCATTTTGTTACCTCTGAAGAAACAGGGAGATGCAACATGGTACGCTTCATTTTTACTGGCACTTGGTCTTCCTTCAGGCAGTCATTTTATGAAAGGCAAGATATGAATCAAAAAACCTGCCTTTACTCAGCAGAGTACTCTCTCAATTAGAAAACAGAGATTTCCCCCCACTCTGATTAGGGGAAAAGATCAGGGAATGGGCCAAGAGCAGCTGGTCACACATGGGAGAGTCGTGAGATTACATCTTTCCATGGAGTAGCTGATGCTCTGTAGAGTCATTTCTGCTGAGACAACCATCAAGCCTTAATGCTGAAGCCTTCCCTTCCCTTCCCTTCCCTTCCCTTCCCTTCCCTTCCCTTCCCTTCCCTTCCCTTCCCTTCCCTTCCCTTCCCTTCCCTTCCCTTCCCTTCCCTTCCCTTCCCTTCCCTTCCCTTCCCTTCCCTTCCCTTCCCTTCCCTTCCCTTCCCTTCCCTAATTTTTAAAACCCAAAGTTTTAGAGGATTTGTATCAATCAGCCAAAAAAAGTTTTTAAACATGTGGGTGTGAAGGACTAGTTCTGGAGGTGAGCCAGGGGCAGGGGGTGCTGCAGGGCCAAGCTGTGGTGCACCAGTCAGGGCTTGGGCAGGAGTCAGGGTGCGGTGTGACACACTGTAACTGCTGGTAGGGGAATGTACAGGGCTGCCTGTGGGGAAAAAAAACACCTGCAAAGAGGGCTGCTGCTCGTAAATATTAAAATCAGTCAGAAATGCAACAAAAGGGCCAGCAGAGCATAGAGTGATGCACTTTTTTTTTTTTTTTTTTTTTAATAATTGTGGTTTTCCGTGGAATAGCTGCTGGACAGTGCTCAGGTTTCTGCAGAGCCACCCAGCAAATGTGCTGTTCTTATTGGCAGGGGATACAAACTGCACTGCAATGTAATATATATGGAAAAGGGACAGCTTCATTTTCTCTTTTCACAACAGTTTTGGGGCTTATTTCACTATATTTTAAATAAACATTATTTTTGTTGTTGATTCAGCTCAAAACACCAAAAGTCCTAAATTAGAGTGCACAAAGGAAGAAGAGGGCGGGCTGCAGCTGAGCTGAAACATCAGGCAAACAGACAGCAAGCAGCCTGTGATGTGAGAGCTGCAGTTGCTGTTTGTCACAGCTTCTACCTAGACTGGAGCAGAGAAAAAAAGATATTCTCAAGTCCTACAAGTGTTCTCTATGTGACCTGCTTGTGTTCTGAGGTTAGTTACTTGCACAGCCCACATCAGACTTGCAGTGCTGTGTTTCACAGCTGTGCACTGGGATGCTCAGGTACCAAAATGGAAGAGCTGCAGAATAAATCGCTGCCTCACTCTTTCTCAGCCCGTCCTGTTGTAACTGAGCAGCCCCGTGCTGTGCTGGTGCACAGGGAAGGGCTGTGGGGACTGCAAGGCTCCTGGCAGTGAGGCCGGCTCCTGGCTGAGCTCTGCAGCTGCTCCCATTTTCAGGGTAAACACAGTGCTACGTGTGTCCAACAGACCATCACTTCTCATTTTCCATGCCTAGGGGTCAGATGCACTGACATGGAGCAGAGCGAGGCAGGCAGCGCTCCAAACATTGGTGTTTTAAGGGGTTCTCCTTAAAAAAACACCCTCTGGGAGCTCAGGAGCACATGTCCTGCTGCCCTGTCCTGGTGCAGGCAGCCTCACAGTTTGCCTGTAGCTGGCAGGAGGATGGTGGGGTCGGGGATTCTGGGCTGAGTTGCGGCAGTGCCACCGTCACATTCCTCCAGCCCTGCGTGACGCACATCGTGCACGAGTCGCCGTGCGCCAGCCGGAGAGTGGCACTAAAAATAAAGCTGTGGCGTTGCTGCTGTGCTAGGCTCCTGCTGGGATGTCTTGGTTTGTCTTATAACATCTTCAAGGCCAGTTGAAAGCAAGGAAAAAAGAAAAAAAAGGAGAGGGAAAAAAAAAAAAAAAGAGCCTTTTTGCTTTTGAGGCTGAATCAAGAGGCAGCTGGTAGAAATCAGTGTTGTTTCATTCACTGGCTGCACGGCACTAAGTTCCTTTTGGTACTGATGCGCACACACTCTATGGCATGCTTAATTAAATAGAGAGTATTACGTTTGTGTTACTATTTCCTGACTTCTCGTATAGAAACCAGTGTAATTTATGCTAATTAATTGATTGAGCAAATTAATTCGGCACTTCTCCACGTAAGGGGGAAGGACCGTGATGCAGCTCAGACTCAGAGAGCAGCCGAGTGCTGGCACCCCGAGAGGGACGGGAGGGGGCAGTGCCTAAGGATGTGTGGGCTCTGCAGAGAAAAGGACTAAATCAGAACAAAAAGCTTCAAAAGGGGAATTTTTGGGGAAAAAAACACAAAACATTAAAAAAAAAAAAAAAAGCATTCTTTTAAACAGGCTGTCTTATGGAAGGGCATTTCAGAGCATGATTTTTTTTGTGACATTGTACTGCAGGAGATTGAAGATGCCTTGGCTGGCAGCAAACCCCTACACGTGCATGGAGGTTGCAGCAGAAAAGCCAGGGCCAGGCACAGTTGCATTGCGCTGCTGTGATGGGACAGGTCCTGGTGTCTTCCTGCTTCTTCCCCTCTTTTTTACTTTTCCTGAAGGCAAAGAGTTATTTCTTCTTCTGAGGGCTAGGGATGGAGTTGTTGTCTGCTGATGAAAGCAAGCCATCAGTGAGCAGTAATGGGAAACCAGGGATGGCATGGCAGGCAGGGGCTTGCTTTCAATGCACAAAAAAAGCCCTTTTAAATTTAAATGTAGCAAGGAATTAAAAGCACATATAGGCGGATTTTATTAGAAAGTGAAATATTTGATCTTGGCTATTAATCTGTTATAAGAATACTTTCATTTCCTGGCCATATGTACCCAGTGATAGACTTTCATAAATGAGATCACATTAAAATGTACTTTATGTTTCTAGTGAAATCTCTTTTATTATTATGCACGTTCTATTTAGGAAAAAAATTACAGCAGCAGACGAAGAGGAGTAAATTACTTTAACTCATTTATACATGAATGAAATACTGCTCCTGCCTGAAGGCTCTGCATGGTGCAATACCCAAATGCCTGGGGAAGGGGCTGCTCCATCACGGCCGTGCTACCAGCTGGAGGAGGACTCAGTGGCAGTGGCAATAAAAGCAGCCCTGCAAGTGGCTCATATAGTGCTGGGCAGCAAAGCAGCAAATTCCCAACATCCAGACCCCCAGGGACTGAAGCCAACCTAGGTATTCTCCTTGTGGTAAGTATTACTGAAGGTACAAGTGGTGGCTGGGAGGTGCAGAGCTGCTTCTTGGTGTGGGTGGGAGAGGCATGTAACCCAAGAGACAGTGAGGACCCCTCCCAGCTGTGCTTTCCCAGTCAACCCAGGTAACGCTGCTGCAGGGCAGGTGCTTTGTGTTAAACCCCTGTAACTATGCGCCACAGACCAGGCACTAAGTTGAAAAAATAATTAAAAAAAAGTAACACATTTCTGGATCATGTTAATTACTACTAAATAAGCCTAATAAATAAGCCTGAGACTGTGAGCATGACACTGGGAACCTGGCATGCGACCACTTTGATTGAGGGCTGCCCGGAACAACCCTGGGCTGCCAGGTGAAGGCATAAACCATGCCCAAGGGCTGATTTGGCACCACAGCGACCAAGCTCAGCCTTCATAAAGCAATTAACAATTTCTTGTGTGTCTTTTTTTTTTTAAATATAGTAGAAACTCATGAATCTCCCACTTTTTAATCATTTATAGACTGCAAAGAAATGCAGCAGCTTGTGTTTGTGAAGCCTCAGATCACTGGATCACTGCTCTTTTTTTTTTTTAGAAAACAGGCTACATTTTCTTTAGTAATGGATGAAGAAAAGTCAAAAATCCTGGCACTGGAATGAAAGCCCTATTGTCAAGGCAATCGCTGTTGCACGTGGTTTACTGTGCTTTCCTATCGGCAAACTGCTCTGCAGTGCATTCTGAGTCATTATTGTGAATTAAGCATGCTCTACTCTATATAAATATTGATTATGATCAAGAAAGATTAGGCATGGCAGATGCAAAAAATGTGATGACACTATCTCAGTGAGACAGAGACGTATTCTTTCGTGCCACATGTCTCTGTTAGCATGACATTGTGACAGCCCTTTCCTTGATGCTTTCTGGGATTTTTGTGTGTACCCTCAAAGAGCGTTCAGATCCTAGCTGAAGTCCACAAAGACAGCAAAACACTTGAACACCTGGTAGCTTTTTTTTTTTTTTTTTAATTCAGGCCAATGACACATTTGGAGATGATTAAAACAAAGGTTGAGCTTTTATTTTTTTAATATGCCAAGAACATTAGCAGCTGGATGAGGAATGAGCCAGAAAAAAAAAAAAAAAAAAAAAAAGCAGCATACTTAGCCCATCTATAAATAAAACCAGGCTTCAGTGCTGAGAGCAGTCTTCTTTTTTTCTTTTCTTTTTCCCCTCTGCAGAAAAATCTTTTCTTTGTACCAGGACTAAAATATTAGCACTGTGTTCCCTCCTCTGTTTAAACAGACCTCTTTCATTGCATCTAAGTGCCAAAAAAGTGGAATTCCTGAACCAGCAGGTGAAAAGAAAACACAAGATCAAAAGCAGCTCTGGCTGCCAAGAGAACCTGCAGCACTGCTTGGGGGTGCATGAAGAAGTCACGCAGACTCCTGATGGTGTCAGAGACTTTTGGAAGGTCATCAAGGATTTATTTATTTTTTTTTTTTTCAGGCATCCCACATCAAAAAGCAGCCCTAGGAGACAAACTTGCAACACATCATGAGGACCATGCTAAAGAGACCCATCACCCTTATAAGAAAATCTAACTGGTTTTCCTCAGCACATCTATGGAAAGCAGCTCTTAAAAAATCTGTGATCAGAGTGGAGCCTGTGGGTAAGAAAATAAATTTAAGTGTTCATCTGGGTGAACGTTAGGCAATGGCTAGTTTGGGTCTTAAGCCAGTTTAGGAGAACTAGGCAAGAAATGGTCTTTCTGAGCTCATCCTCTCAGTAGAGGCAAAGGGCATTTATTTTGCTGTCCTTAAAAGCAGGGAGCTCTAACATTAGGTCGTGTTCCTGCACCCAGCTGCCTATTCCTATGTCCATTGCCAGATCCTTCATCTTTTGGCATGATGAACACTTTGGGGATGCATGGAACAAACTGCTCCAATGTGCCTTGTAGGTGGTGACCTTTAGAAAACAGACCTAAGGCAGGCTCCTTGTTAATCCTTTCTGCCCCTCTGCCTATAGGAGTCATTTGAGATTGAAAACAAGGAGAACTTGGTTTAAAAAGATTGCACGTCTCGACCCCATGGTGTCAGTGGTGCTGGGAGCTCTGTGGTGCCCAGCCCCTGCCTCCTGACGGTGACATTAGTCCCGTGGCTTGTGCAAGCCATCAGCTTGACCAACAAAAATTGATTTACAAAAGGCACCTGTGAAAGTTTCCTCCATAATTACTATGGCTGGGAAATGAGGCCCAAGAAATGACTTATTGAGAAGCATAACAGTATCAGCATTGGGATCACAGCTCAGTAGTGCTTTGTTCCATTTTTACTCCTAAAGAACATCAAATAGCAAAGTTATTTTAAATAAAGACTTCCATTAGTGGGTTTAAAAATAACACAGTGTGCACATCCATTCCTAAAGACAGCTTTTTTTTTTTTTTATTTTAAAATTCTGCATCTGAAAACACAGTATGACAGAAAGCATTTATGTACAACTGCAGTGTTTTTGGTATAATACAGTATTTAATACATCCATTTCATTTTCTGCAAAAAAAAAAAAAAAAATTGCTTTATTGGACAAAAAAACAAACTCCCATTGACAAAGAATACAGCTAAGGCACATTGTTTTCTGCTAAATGAAAGACAAAAGGGTGCAAAAAGGGGTAGTGCAATAATTGCTGAAAATCACATTCTACTACAAGAAAAGCATTCTGACTTTGAACTTTGATTACCGGTCAATTTAAGACATTTCAATATCTCATAAAATACTCCGTTAAATAAATAGCAAAATATCTACATCTTTCAGTGTGTTCCATTTGAATTTCCAATTTTTTTTTTAAACTTTGCTGTATATACATGTGTTTTTTTTTTCTTATTCAATAGCTTACAAAATATTTCTGTACAGTTTTATGCATATTATGATCTATAACAAAATAGTTATTTCTTAAAACTATATTACCACCAGTCTTTGAAAATGACAGAATAGGAATAACTTATTATGGATTATGTTAGGCAATACAAAAATCCAATCAACCAAAACCAAAACCAAAATAACAAAGTCAGAAAAATCATTTCATTAACTCGAATTAATACTTTTTGTTTCACAAATCTTCTTTGCTATGTAAACCCTTCTCAGTTGCCTTTTGGTTGTATATGCATCAGAACACTGGAACAGGGTAGGATTTGGGATTCCTAAAGCACTGCAGCCTGCCGGGAATATTGGTGCTACTGAAACATGAGAGTTCTCCATGGAGAAAAAGCATTAAAGAAACCAACACATCCAAGCCTTAGCAGAAGGCCTTGGTTTCTGCTGACTTTGACAACCTTTGGACATGGCTCCAAAGGCCAGATGTTTGGAAGTGAATTTATGACTGGTGATACAGCCAGACTCCTCTGCCTTCTATGTGTACTGTTAGATTCCCAACTATCACTCAAAATCTGGCCCCAAGTGGTGATGTTCTTCAGATTTTAAGACCAAACCATTAAAGAGAATACAGCTTCTCCCAGTTACCAGTATGACTCTGAAAGGCATGCTACTATCTCATGTCAAAATGAGTGAAATTACTCCAGAAATTGTCTCGTGCATCTGAGAGCAATCTGTCCTGTTACAGTCTGAAGATAAATAAAAAGCTATTAAGTTTGCACTTTGTAGGTAATTAAATCCACCTTCCTTATCTACAATAAGTTGCAAAAGACAGAGCTCATAATTTCCTAAGGTTTATATGAATGTCTGAGCCTTCCTTTTGCCCAAAGGGAAGGTCATTTTCTTCCCTTAAAGATTGCGTTTGTAAGCAATTTCTATTGTATTTGTGAAGTGTAAGCTGACAGCAACACAACTGAGCTGTAATAGAAATCTCAAGGTGCCTTTTATTCCTTCCACAGCAAACAGAAAGAGTGAGCAAGACACAGACAACACCTAACTTTCTAACACGGTTTAAGGCCACATTTAGGAAGGATGAAAGTAAGGCTTCTGTAAGGGGCAACACACTGGATGCCACAATGGGAACAGACACTTCAAAGCCAGCAGGCTTTACCTAACGAAAATCTGGAACACCATCCCAATTTTGGCCAGTAGGTCTGTGCCTTCTTTTGGATATAAGCTAGAAAATAAAATTCAATGCCACGGACATCCTCCTCCAGAATATTCCCAGCAAACTGAAGGTGCTCCCCTAGCAATAGATTACTATTGTTTCAGTCGAGGGTGTTAATTACAACAGAACCAAAGACAAGCAAAGTCATTACAATATACAAATGCAGCGCAATGAACCGCGCCTAGAATTGTCACTCTGTTATCAGAGGCACCTGTACAGTATCTTGCTGTTTATTTGGCAAGGTTACATGTAATACTTCTAGGTTTTAACAAAGTAGAAAGAGAATTTGCATAGATTGTACATTCAGTTCAAGGAGATTTCTGGTACCTTTTTTTGTTGTTATCAGGTAAACGTGTTTGCAGACACAGTGAGGTAGCAGCTGTGATAGCACCCATGAGCAAAAGAAGGTAACCAAGGCAGAAGCAAAGAGAGGAGAGTGATCTATACACTGTCGTTAGTATTAAGGAGCAAAATCAACATGGTACCTGCAGTCTCACATCATGAGGGTTAATTGCTGCCAAGAACACACTCAACTGCAAAAAGCCTAATGCTGCTGTTGTCCTGGGTGACATGGGCTGCAAGACCTCATTGCCTCAATTTTAAATGCTCTCAGCCTGATTCTCCTTTTCCTTACATTGGTGGTGGTGGTGAAGGCTTTCAAAGGCCAGTTACCAATCTGAACACTTGCCCTTGAATAGCCTAGAGGAAGAAAGGCATTTCCCTACAAAATCCTTCCCACACTTGCTGCGGATCTATGTGCCACATATTCTATGATTCTGTGATACTGTCTACAGCATCCTGGCTGCTCTTAACCCTCTTTCACATTTGTTTGGCTCCTCTGTGCCTGCTGCAGCAGTGCCTGCCCTCTGCGGGGACCTCTGCAGGCCGGTCCCCCTGTTCTCAGCAGCCCCCCTGGGCCCCCAGCACGGGCAGTGTTCTGTCCCTCCAACACCTGCTTGTACCCTGCCCATGGACGGCAGCCCTGGAGCTGTCAGAGCTGGCAGAAGCTGGAGGGTTTGGTCTGGGAGGACTCTGTTATGTTTTCAGTTGTCATTGACAGGCCATGTTTAAGTTTAAGGCGATGTGCTACAAATCCCTAAGACTAACTTGGAGGCCATGAATAGTTGAAAAGAAAGCACATATAGATCATTACCTTCTCACTACCAGACTGAAGCTAAGGACAACAGGAAATGCTGCTAACCACTTTCTACCAGGTCAGTCTTGCTCTGCTGCTGAACTAACCAGACCTACTGTTACACATATTGAATATCTGTGCCTGAAGAGTCAGGAAGAGAGAACCGCTGTCAGTTTTACAGCCACCTTCATGTATGTTAGTACTGAGCTGGCTGAAGGCTGCTCTGAAAAGCAAACTTTTCCAATTTACAGCTTGGGGTTTTGAAGAAGCCTAAGGGATTTGGCTCACATGAATACAAAACTTCCTGCCCAATGGAAAGCAAAGAAGTCAGCCAAGGTATAATTTGGCCAACTCCCGAAGCCTTGGGATCTGGGAAAGCAACAAGGAGGGTGTGATAGCCAGCAGCAAGCTGGCAGTTCTCTGACAGCTGTGATGAGAACTACAGAAATCAACAGAAGTTGGTCCTCATTGTCTGGCCACAATTAAAATCTGGATTTGGTTTTATTTTTATCTGGGAAGTCAAAACTAAGATCTCATGGTATCAGCATTTCTCAGTCTTGCTGTGCAGAAGAGTTGCCCAGTTTGTTCAAAGTATTGTTGCAGCATGGTTTTATGAAACTTTTGCAAAGTTTTAGCATCTTCTTTATCTTTACCCTGCCCAGAGAAGCTGTGGATGCCCCATTCCTGGAAGTGTTCAAGGCCAGGTTGGATGGGGTTTTGAACAAGCTGATCTAGCAGAAGGTGTTCCTGCCCATGGCAGGGGGGCTGGAATTAGATGATCTTTCAAGTCCCTTCCAACCCAAGCCATTCTGTGGTTCTGTGTCTCTCCCTTCAGTCAGGTTTAGAAAATTCCAGTTCTGATTCACTGACTTCACTGTGCTGGTCACTGTAATAGTAGCTAAGAGAGACTGAGGCATCATTAGTATTGCAGTTAGCTCTGCAGATGAACAGAAGGTGAATACACATTAGTTGGTCCTTCCGAAGGTGCTGCAGGATCATTGTTAATTTGCTGTTAAACAACTGTACATGCATTGTGCATTAAAGCTGATACCTAGGAAGCTAAAGTCAATTTGTAGCACACAAATGCACATTCCTGCATCTCTAGGCTTAGTGATAATGAAGGCTTAGCAACAGAGACACAGATGGACTTCCTTGTGTAATACTTGCCATCATGGAGGGATTCTTAAAATTCTCTGCTTGCTGAGAGCACAAAAAATGAAGGCATAATTTTAATTCTAGAAATTTGAATATCAGAAAATGAAAATATAAATATGACTACTCAGTGTCCAAATGTCATCAAAGGGTTGGACACACTTAAAAATAAACTGTCATTTGAGCTATTTCTATTAGCCTCAAGGCTTAACATTACCATATAAACAGGTCTGCATATCACTAAGACTGACTTTGGATGTAATTTATTAAATCATATATGTAGATGTTCTACATCTTGCCACGTTTCCTTTCTGTGTAATACTGATTGATCACAGAAGTGTTACATGGCTATCGCACAGAATGGGCACAGAATTTAAATGAGCAAAGCATTATACACAGAGGACAAATGCGTGCATATGGAAGTACACCCCTTTGCCACAGAAAGGGATTCTGATCAAAGCTGGCTTTCAGTTGGAGTCCTATTCAGCAAGGACTAGCCAGTGTGATTGGAAAATAACACTAGCACATTCAAATGAAGATGCATAACTTGCTTGTTTTGTACGAACTGTGGTCCCTGCTCTGAATTCTCCTTTTCACCAAATGTAAGATCTGTGAAGTTATTCTCTTCTAACAATATATAATATTCATCACAGGCTCCAAGTGCCTGCCATTTCAGAACCAGAAAAGCCACTTAGCAGAGCGTCGTTCTTAGCAGCACTGCCACAGCCACAGCTTGGAGCAAGCTCTGATTCCTGATGGAAAGCCTGGCTTTCCGTGGGTTTTACTGCACAATTACAGCACTTTGCAACTCAGACACAGTGTCCCTATAGGACATATGTGTCTGTGGCTGCACACTAACAGCTATAGCAGAATTTGTCATTTACGGCCAAAACCTGACACTCAGCTCAGAAGATGTTCCAAACATGGCAGCTCATCCTCTAATGATTTCAAACACATGTAGTAGTTATTCACAGGATACTGTCACCCCTTTTATTTATGTTGGACTTGACTCTGAAGTCCTCACTTAGAATCAGCGCTCCATAGAAATTTTGCCTGAGAAAGGGCTGTAGGACCAGCCTCTGCAGTTCTACAGCTCGTGCTGCGAGTACCAGCTTGCTACAAAACTTCTTTGTGTAGATGCTTTTTGTCTTTCAGAAAACAAAGTAATATTAAAAAAAATATACATTTTAAACCTAACATATAGTGTAAATAGATGCATCAGCAACCATTTGATTTCTTTTCCTTTTCTGAACTAAAACAAAATAATTTGTGCCTTACATTTTAAGTCGCGTAAGTGGCAGATTTTCTTCTAGCCACAAAAGACTGGATTGCTGTCACCTTCTGCTTCATCTAGTTAATAACGAGAATTTACCAACAAAGCACTTAAAACATTTCTGTTAAAGAATAAAAGGGTATCAAATTTGAAAATCAAGTTATCTGCATGTGTTGTGTGGGCGCACCCTTATACATATGCCTATGTGCAAGACAGACTGAAGATTTTGCGACTACCCCAGCAGTCTCATTGAGAACAATCATTGACTAGGATTGTTAAAGAAATTGTATTGTGTGCCCTAAATATGATGTTCTCCATTTGATCCGCAGGGCTTTAACGGTGCACTTGCCATTGCATCAATGTGACTAAAGCCCTGGATTTCATAATGAGGATTGGAACTCCCCAGAAAATCTGCACTTCATGAAGGAATGTTAGATTCACAATCAGCACTGTTAAAAAACAAAACAAACAGAACGACAAAAAAACCCTACTGAGTAAGTAATGACACTGTATTTCTATTACATAAACCTGTTGGCAACCCTGGTTTTAAACACACTGGCCTCCAGAGCCAGTTGAAAAGCAGGAACATTATTTTGACTGAAATATTTCAACCAGCTCTCTACAAGCTTTCCTAAAACTACAGCTCTCAAGACTGTCGAGATCAAGAAGGAAAAAAGAAAGGGAAGTGTGAAGGGAGGAAGGCCTTTTCTTAATAAAGGCAGCTTCAGTTAGTAAGATAACATAATCTTCAAGCTGCAAAAGCAGCACCTACTAATTAGTCATTGACTAAAACATAAATAATAAATACCTAAATTGTTCCTTCTATGCATCCATTTTCATGCCAGATAAACATTTCAATGCTCTGCCTTAATGCCAGCACAGCTGACACTGCAATTTCAAGTCCAAAGCAAACTGCAAGTAGCTTTAAACCAATACTACGGAGAGGGATAGAACAAGCCGCTGGGATCTCTGTGTCACGGTCATCTTGCAAGTGTTGTTTAAAAGGGAATTCAACCTTTCTGTGTGATGCGATTATGGAATGATTTAAGCATCTATTTCCCTCCTGATGTGGAAGCTTAACTCTCATCAGCAGGAATGAAAGTTAGACATGCCCACAGAAGGGTAAACAGATACCTGGTTTTATTAAATCAAAAGGATTTTTTTTCCTAGTGAACCCAATAGCTTCTAATAGCCTTTCTGGGTCAAGAGATTACCACAGCAACAGAAACAAAGTGCATGTTTTATGCAAATGCAAAACGCATCAGTTGGAGATGAATTTGCACATAAAACCTACGTTTAAAAAAGTTTTTGGAATGTAAATACATTTTTTTCCTACTGTAGAAAATGCAGCTTAAAATGATGCAACACAAGCCTATTTCAAACAGTGTGTAGCCTGCTAGAAACTCTGAAAACAGACAAGAGTAGAGTTTGTTGAGAGAATAAAGCAAAAGCACTGAGAAACATGGTGTTGCTCTTTCATGTCCAGCTTTGGTCAGGAACCCTGATGTCCTGCACAGCCTTCAAGGTTTCCTGACAAGCCTAAAAATGCCCTTCTTCATGAAGAGCTGGCAGAGCTGAGATCAAGGCAGGAAATTAGTGTTAAAACTTATTAGCCGCTACTCAATTATAGGGAAGAAATGTGTTGCTGCAGATTCAGGTCCCAGTCTTGTTCCCACTGATAAAAATAATTGCCATCTCTAAACTACAAAGGCCAAATGCCACCATTTTACTGGTTCTGAGCAACTCTGCTGCCTGAGAAAAAACAGCTCGGCTCATCAGCAAACGCGTGAGCAAACACAGCCAAACCTACCCAAATTTACACACACACTTGCTGTGCAGGAAGTCTGCAATATGCATAGGTGCTGGTGGGCTTAGAAAGACCCTGTGGATTTCAAAGGGCTGAAATCCAAAATGCTCCTTGGGCTTTTAAAATAATACTGCTACTACCCAGACCCTGAACCTGACCGCATGAGAAATGAAAGACTAACATTGCAAAACACCAGTTCCATTTAGAGTTCAGCATGAAATTAGTCTCAAAAATCTCTGACTGTAATCTGAATGTCTCTGCTTCAGCTTGCATTCCCTAACTAGGATGACAACAGACATTAGCTGAGTCCAGAATTGCTTTGTGTTATATATAACAAAAAATAATGAGGGTGTACCATAATTATTTCATGTTCTGTAAAGTAATGCGGCCATATGGGATATAGCCCGCAGTAACCAACCTCCCCAGGAAGCATAAATAGAAGGGAATTTTGCTGTGATTTATTCATGGTAGCAAAATAATTAAAGCCTATGAAACAGCAGAGGTACAGACAAATTTATTTAAAAAACACAACACTTTCAGCAGCTGCTCCTTCACTGCCCTCTCCATGGCTGCTACTGCTTCAAGGCCCGTGCGGCCGGGGCCGGCGGGAGAGCAGAAGCGAACCAAGCCGTTCCTGACAGAGCTGATGGAGAGAGCAGTGCCAAAGGCCTTGTCGGAATTATTATTATTTTTTTAAGAACTATATTGCGATATGTAACAAAAAAAAGTATAATGTTCCCTTAGTTGAAACCTGGTGTGAGATTGACGTACGAAGCAAGGTTAAATTCCCTTTTAAAACCCTATGCCGCAGGAGGGCGTACCGGCTGCTACCTCAAGCGCCCGTCGGGTTTGACAGGGCCCAGCTCTGATTTGGGGTCCGGGCTCAGGGAGCTCCACGCCGTCTGTGTGCAGGCCTGCATGACGGGGCAGGCGGTGGGGCCGGTGCTGCAGATGTCCACGGCCGACCAGACGCTGCCCACCAGCGAGTCCACCCAGGCCTCCAGCTGGGCGCCCACCAGCGCCGCGTTCCTTTTGGCCTGGTCCACGCGGGCGGCGCTGATAGGGATGTTTAAGACGGGGTTCAAGCCCTGGAAGCTCTGCTCCATGTACGCATTCTTTGGAGGCCCGCTGTGATACTTCAAGGCTTCCTCTGGAAAAAGCAGAAATAAGCCCAAAAATCAGTGTGTTAAAGAAAATCTTTAGGATTTGAGGGTTCAGCACAACAGAAAGGCAGGCCCGGCCCCGTGGGCTTCCCAGCAGGGCACTCGCTACAAGCTCCTGTCCATACCTGGAGCTTGAGCAATGCACAGCTCCCTGTAAGAAACTCATTTTTCACTCAGGAAAAGCTAGTTTTGCTTCTTTCACCGCAGAGGAAGCCTGGGAGCTATGCCCTGCTCAGCTGAAGTTACCTCTGCAGATGCCCATGGATGACCACACTGAAATGAGGGACTGGTTCAAAGAGACCTGGAAGGAGAAGGCTGCCAACCGCAGACAGACCTTCAAGTACTATCAATGATTTGTCTGGAAGAAAGAGCTGAGATCTTGGCCTATTTTTTCTTCTCGACTGATTCCCCTTCCTCTGCTGTAGAAGTCACAACATTTATGAGCTCTATCTGCCTCCAAAACCCGGGTGGTACCACTCCTGGCACTGGAAGGACAACACCGCCTCAGCAGACCAGACGTGGCTGATGAAACCTGTGTAACTCCAGCATCATTCCTGGAAGTGCTCCAATCTCACTGGGAAAGTGCTCTCTAATGACAATCGTATTTCCAGCTCTTGCTCTGAATAATGGATCGAGACCATTTCCTAATGACACGGTTCTTTGTATTGTAGTTGCTTTTCTTACAGTAACTCTTCTACCTCAGCAAAATGCAGCACATTGTCACCCCAAATCTGTAATATTGCAGCAGAACTCACTGACAGACTGTGATAACACCTTCAGAGAACTGGATGCTGTGGGTCTGACCACCCTCGTCTAAGGCACGCTGACTTCTCAAGGTCTTTGAGTAGGTCACGGTGCTACTCATAAAACCAGAATGTGACCCTCTAAAAATATTCACTCAGTGCCTCTAGGGAGTAAATTTTCAACCATTTCTTTCTGTTCTCAGCTGAGCTCTTTACCATCTTTGCTCCCGGCAGCACAGAGGATACGTTTAGCTCTGCCAACACACACGCTGTCTAAAACACAAAAAGGGCCCATTCAGGGCGCTCCAGGCTAGGAAAGCCACTGGGTTCAGATATCGTTTAGAGGCCAGGAATTACATATTCATGTCTACAATTCCTTCCACATGTCCTTGCTGCTTGCACTGCAGCCTGACACTGAGCCCTTTCTTCCACGCAGAGGACAGTATCCCAGGCACTGGCAATAAATCAGTACATTTATTTAGAGGGAAAAGGGACGTTTAATTGGAGCTTTGCTGTTACATTTGCAAAGTTTTTAATGTTAAATACTGCACCAGTCCATTACTTCAAATCCCCAATTAAATTAGTTCGGCAGATTCCCATCACCATTATACACTGCTTAACTGTTCCTGCATTCATCAAACCCACCTTTTATAGTTTTGTTTTAAATGTTTTGTGTTTTTTTTTTTTTTAATTATTTATCCAGAATAACTGCTAGTCAAAAGGAGTTTGTTCCATGTACATGTGTCAGAAGTGTGCTCTGCCAGAGCATTGCAGTTTAAGAAACAGAACAAGTACACATGATTAAATTTCCTCCTTTGGAAGTAATTAAATATGGAAGACTGTTTGTCAACAAATTAATTAAATAGGAACATTATAAGTAAAAATCCCCAAACAAATAAGAGTTGGCATTACTAGCAGGATCATCTGATTGAAATCAGCAATTCAGAGAGCTTGTTGAATTAAAGGTTGTTGTGCATGTGTTTTCTGCCTGGAACAAGAGAGATGTTTTTCCAGACAAATACTGGGATGAAACGGAACTTGCTCGGCTTCAGGACTTCGTGGATTATCAGGACTGAAACCTACAGAAGCTGTAGGACCCAGTGCTGGCGATGCAGCAGATGATCTTTTCTCTGTGGCCCCTGCTACATAAGATCAGGGGGCTGCTCTTGCAAAACTAAGGGTGATAACCTCAGCATCTTCAACACATGTGAATGTCTCCGTGTCTCTGTTGCTGTAACTGTGTCAGACATGCCAGACTTCTCCCCCAGCACACTGCTGCTTTGCGCTGCCCCACCAAGTGACCACTGTGCTCTGCTCCAGAACCAGCCGTGCTGCAAGGACATGCCCGCAGAGCCAATGGCAAAAGTGCATCATGGAAATGAAGGGAAAGGTTTTTGAAAAACAACAAACAAATATTATCAGCAGATAAGAGAAGGAAAGACAGCTGGGGATAGTATTAGAAAGGACAAACCACAGTGCTTTTCAGTGTGTTACGGGCCATCACTGCACACAGAGACCATGTCCTTCCCTGATATGAAACAAATTACAAAACCCTGACTCAATACTGGAAGGGGACTGCCTGTCCCCACAGCAGAGCGAATACCTGAAGTTAGGTGTCTGCACGTCCTACAGAGGAGCTGCTTAACGGCAGTCAGAGCGCAGAGCTATGCATCAACAGGAAATTCTGAGGATTCAGCTCAGAACCCTCTAAGTCTCTGTTGAAGAATTTGCAGGAGAAAGTAATAAATTCTCATCCTTGTTTACTGCCCATGCTTCTCATCCAAGCTATGGGAGATGCGGGCGATTCCTCTTTGTATTAAAGATTAAAAAAAAAAAAAAGAGAGAGAATCATGACTATAACCTGCTGGGCTGGGACAGGGGAGATGCCCTGAAATACTGCACAAAGGGAGGATGGAGCTACTGGGCTTTAAAAAGCACTGAAGCGTCAGTCCTCACTCACGAAAAAAGACTAACAACTGTAAGGCTTACCACTATGAGATGTTTCTTTATGCACTGAAAACTCTACAGTTACAGCAACGAAATCAAAATTAACTGGATTGCAGACATTAAGCCACTTTTTTTTTTTTTTTTGATAACAAAGACATCCATATAGTCCTTTGAGGTAGAGGACATACCAGTGAAAAACATACTCCACAGACTTTAAATTACAGTTTTAAAAAATAAGGTATTTTTGTCCCCCATTTTTGTTTGCACTTCACTCTGGGAGGGCATTTCATTTCTCAACCGACTTTACTTAGTGTAACTTCTTTGGACTGAACACACAGCCTGTAGTCAGCTGCACAGGCTGAGATTTCAGCATTTTTGTGTGGGTTTGTTCTTCATTTTGCAGAAAAAGCAAATGAGTTTAGACAGAGAGTGGGCCAAGGAATGAAAAATGTGATTACCTTAGTACACATTAAGGTGCTAGACCTGTTTTTTTTAAAAGCAACACAGAACATACAGTTTTATTTCTTTACTTGAATCGTGTTGAAACCCTCTGGCAAAGAGGTAATTTTTTTATTGACATTTGGTTTGTTTTCTCTTGCAGCAAACAAGACAGTGCTGCATTTGCTCATTGTGAAGCTAATCGACTCCTTGTCAACTGGATCTGAACTAAATTTCGAAGCAAATCCTTGTCTTCAGGGTTTTTCTTGAAATGACGATTCCAGGGCATGTCTACTGTCTGCAGCCATGTGCCTGCCTGCTGCTATTACTACATTTATCAAGAACATGTCATGTTACAGCTGGTTAATTTAAAGAAATCACAGCAGTTCTGACACAAGTTGCCACCCACTTTATAATCTGTATAGATGCAATTAGAATTGATTGAGCCACTGCAAATAACCAACGGCAAAACAAAGGTTTCCCAGTATATACTTAATTAAGATGATCCATAAATATGGATTAGGTTAAAAGGCTTTTGAGATGCGTGTGCATCACAGGATGTCTGCTAATGCCGTCAAGCCTTTGAAAGAGGAAGCTGTAGCTGGAGGGCACTGGACCAGGAGCTGGGGTTTGGGGCTCCCTGCCCTGTGGTGGGGCAGCAGGGAGCAGAAGCCCCACATCAGGGGCACGTGAACGTGGTAGGAACCAAACATGAAAGGTCTCTCTGAAGGAGGAAGAAAAGGATGCTCTCTGTCCCTGCCCTCTTTACTTGAAGGAAGAAGTTTTTAATTCATTTAATTATTTATTTTCAATCCAGCATTTGGTATTGGCTTGAGGTATGGGGCTTTATCTGCCCCAGAAGTGAATCTGCCCACTGGCTCACAGTAACCTATTTGGGTTTAATGAAACAGGTACTATACAGTAAATGCGTGACAACTCATTAGCATCACTCCAGCTGGGAGATCACCGTGGAAACTTTGCCATGAATATAAACTCAAATGTGAAAATGAAATTGCTTTGGCTTTTTCCCTGCACCTCTCTGTGCTCCTAGGAGCTGTGTGTGATCACACCCGGCACGAGCGCTTTGCACAGGCTTTGCACAGCACCAGTGGGTGGGAAAGGGAGATGATGGAGATGCAGATCCAGCCTCTACTGAATTTGCTGTGTTTTCATGGGAACTGAAATATACTTGGTAGCTCGGGTGAGTCTGAGAACTGCTGGCTAAACAGCCTGGATTATGCCTGTTGTTTGCTTCTGCCTCTCCAGTCCCTGTGCAGGGGACCTGGACACTGAGCCTCTGAACTGCTCTTTAACTCAGGCTGCTGAAAGCAGACAGTGAGAAAGCCCCGTTCCAGTGTATAGTCACTGCTAGTGATCTTCTAGTCATCTTCTCCCTGTTCTGTCTCCTCCACGTTACACTCCCTTTCTGTCTTGGCACGATGCAGTCCTGGGGCAGCCTGATGGTCCTTGGCAGCTCCCTCATGTCCTTACAGTGAGCACGGGGTTCTTGGCTTTAACACACTCAGCCATATGGTGAGAAACCCCGAAATCGCCAGTTAGAAGAAGAAAAGAGAATCTGGCTGTGAGGGACGTAGGGGGAAGGAGACAGTGGTGGACCAAATGAAGCTGAACCTGATTTCTCCAAATGAGTTACCTGGCAAATTCACATAGTTCATGTGCTCCACCCCCTCTTTTTTCCCCTTCTTTCTCCATTATCCCCAACCAAGCAAACACTTGAAGGCACTCGAGCCAGAAGGGTCTGCTGAAAGGCAAAACTGATCCCTGACAGAACTCAGAGAAACAGGCCCAGGTTTGGATGCCTGGTAGAGAAAGAGGAGCAAGAAAGAACAGATGATATTGGACTCCAAACCTCCCACTGAAATAGCTTTGGGAGGCTCGCTTACTGTGGAGACATCCCAAACCTCCAAGTGTGCTCAAAAACACCATATAAGAACTGATCTCTGATCTTTTATAGATCTAGCTTTTGTAAAGGGCAATGAGTCCCTGTTTTTAAACAATTCACATTCTGTCAGTTATGCACATCTGGACATAATATCACAGAAAAAAAAAACGTCCCTGATTTCCCTCCTTGGTTTTACTTGCATGCACAGACTCTAGGCCAAAATTAATAAATAAATGGGAATAAAAAATGAGTAAACTAGCTGCATATGCTGTTTTTATTAACTGCTAAATGAAGTGTCTTTGCTGGTAGCTGTCCCAGAATTAATTTTTTTATTTCAAACTGTAATCATGAATTTTAAGAGTCATGATACAGGAATGAACACGTTTCAGTTTACTTAACAGAGGAGAAAGTTGCTCCCTTCATGATGCTGAGAAATTATGAGCAACTTTACCTTGTGCTCTGTGCTGAAATCATGTAGATATGCAGTGGTTTGGCAAATACAGTGATAGTTGTCATGTTCTTGCTCTCCAGATACAAGAGTTTAGTGGCAGCTGTCAGATCTGTGCAAACATTTTTTAGAATGACACATTATGCACAAAACACAGATTTTTATGTATGTAACTACGTGGACTCCAGTTTCTATGTCTGGTGTATATGAGGCAGACTGGGCCTAATCATGGTGAAACAAATAAAGCAAAGTGGTATGAAAAAAGCTGCTGGAGTAACAAGTTACCTATAAGGGAGACCTTTCTAACAAGAGCTATACAGCTTTTTAATATTATTATTATTATTTGGGGGTGAAAGAAGATGTTGGGGAGAACAACATGCTAAACCAAGCCCTACTAAAGCATACTCCTCTCTTCTGCTGACAGCTCCCAGCTAAGTCTGATGTGTGTTTTATTTTCAGTGTTAGGACAAGACAATAATACTACTCCTTCATTTTAGGAGATTTCGTCAGCTTTCACATTGTCTACAACAGTAACAGAAATTATTCTTTTAGAAGTTCTAATTCTTCTGTCATACTCTCACAATGCCTTTATTTGGCAGAGAAAAATCTATTTAAGTAATAAAGTGGTGACAAACTGACAAAAGCTGGAAATCAAAGCTAAATGACAATTGCCAGCACAGAGCACAATAGTGTCACTCAGACAGAAAGCCTTAAAACAAACAAACAAAACACCCAAAAATTTGCATTGTAAATATAATTCTAACAGGAGGGGAGTGTCACTATCTGCCCTGTAATTCATTTTCTCCTTTACCTCCATACCTCAGACACATGGAGATTATGCACCCCAACATCAGTAGCAAATCACTGCTGAGGGTTTTTCCCTAGATAATATTGTTCCCAAGCTCTGTATTTCATTCCTATAGCAGATTCTCATTGCCATGTGAATGAATAGGGCTCTTTAACAACAAATATGAGCCAGATCTTCTCCTGGTCAACTGATGTGCCAACTTTTTCTTTGTTATATGTGGCAATACGGAGTGGCTCCATAGTATCAGTGGAATTATCTGAGACTCAAGAGTTTGGACCAAAGACACTTTTCGCTTTACACCATTAAGTGTGGACTCCCAGTTGAAGTCTGAGACACACTCAACTTTCCACTGCATTCTCCCATTGTATCAGAAAGCAGCTGCTGGCTGTGTGCCACATTTTCAATCCAATTTATGCCTTAACTGTTAAATTAGCAAGGAACATGGAATTCATTATTTACGGGAGACAAGTCAGTAACAGCTGTGCTTAGAAGTAGGTTGCCTCAAACTTAAAAAACTTATTTCTCCTACACATGGTGTTCCTTCAAAATGTATCACTGTCTATTACCTAATAACAGCAGCAGGTTGTCCGTGGTTTAGTTTCTGCTTAAGAAATGATGCCACCAAATGTTAGAAGAAGAAATCAGTAAGTTAGCTGTTCTGGTGAGAAATGTGTAGAATCAGACTCCTGTTGAGCAAGATAAGGGCTGCATTAGCTCTCAGGAGTTGTCTGGTGGTGTTTGCATTACAGAAGCAGCACGTTATGCTGGAAGGTAAATGCCTGACTCAGTTTATTTGCTGCCTTGTCAGGAAGAAGAACTTCTGAAAACTTAATAGGATCATTCATGTATCTAGCAACTTTAAGATGTCTAAAGTTATGAATATTAATATTAGGCAGATGGAAGCACTCGAGCATGTTAAGCAGAAGGGTAAAGATATTCCTAGCAACAAACTTGTTTTGATCTTAGTGAATAAGAAAACAGGTGTGGCTACAAAATGTTCTCTCTTCTCACAGCCCAAGGTGCTTGGTACTGGCTGAAGAGCCAGGCACTCAAATGACGCAGGGGCTGGAGGTCTGCATATGCTGGCAGCCCAAGGATGGCTCAGTGCTGCTGCTGCAGGGACGAAAACATTTTCTTTCAAAAAATGAAGCCTGGGTCTGATACTGCACCTACCAGGACTGCTGCATTTATAGGTATTTCTGTAACACGAGTGTTTGGCATGTACACAGCAGTTTTTGGCAGGTATCAGGCAAAAGTGAGTGCCTGGACTTGACAACCTGTCAGGTAGCTCCGGCCGAGGGTAATTCTGACTAATCCAGGATTTCATATATTAAAGTTGTTTATCATTAAACACACAGACTTTGTCAAGATAGCAGTTGAAACATCTGTAACTCTTTATGAGCAAATGCAAATGCAAAGCTTCAGAGAAAGGTCCATTTTTCTTCCTATTTCTAAGTGATGGCTTTTATGATTACTGAGAGTCTGAACTTCTCTGCATTTTGAACTGTGCGTATTTTACAGATATAAATAGCTTTTTGTTCAAAGTGGCTGTGCTTTACAGACTGGATACAGACACTTTCGCCTGTCTTGGTGCAATAAATTCTTCTGATTTACTATTTATAATATTCCCTTATTTTCCCTGTTTCCAATGCAGTGCTACTTCATTTTTACCAACAGCATTTACAGTGAATACAGACACAGTAACTGTATTATTCCTCTACCAAATAATAAAACTTACCTTGTTTGATAGGCTGCCGATTTGAGAAGGTGAGAGGAGTGACGAGGAATTTGGTTTCAGCTACCTGTACCCAGTGGTGTAGAATTTTTATTGTCCAGACACCGGGTCGCAGGGGCAAATTCAAAGGTGGTTTGTAGTGAGTATATTCGGCACTGGATTCAATAAGAATATCATACGTTGCTGCTATTACATTGACTGGATCCACCCAAATGACAGTAACGGTGACGTTGGGGCCCTTCCCCCATTTCTGCATGCCAACTGGCTCATCTGTTGGCCCAAGGAGTCCTCCAAAGTTGCGGAAAAGCCTTTCCTTGGCGTCCCACTCGGTGCCGATCTGAAATCAGAGACCACATTGCTGCTGACATCATCTCTGCAAGCATCTGAGACCCTTGTGTCACATGAGGTCTCTCCGGACACACAAATCGTATTTCTCAAATGACATTCACAAGGGATACAAATATGACGTAAACTTGAAATTGAGGCTTTTTAGTTTTTTTTGTCCATTTGCCCACTTCTGATTGATATAGATGTTTTTCCATGGTAAGAGTGGCGTCACCAGTTACAGCAGCTCTCCTCACATGGAAGTAGTCCATGAAGAACCAAGCCTAGTGACTGGACACAGACATAGCAGTGCATATGACCCTCATCTGCTGTGTCAGCAACATGTATAATACACGTTAGAGGCAGCTACCCAGCTACTGCTAAGAGCAAGGAAGAGCATTTGCTGCCTTAGGACAAATCACATTGGGTCCTTTGCTACAACATATACGTGAGATGCTGCTTCCTTGCACCCCCTTCCTCCCTGATGCGGGAGGTTATTTCCGGTAAATTCTTTCCTTACTGTCAAAACAGTGATGTTGTTTTTTATTTATTCTCTAACTAACAGTAAAGCAGCTGATTCACAATCTAGTGTAAATATTTAATAGACCTTTCCTTTTCCTAGCAGCTTTCATATTTCAATGTTCTTTATAAGAATTTTAATCGTTCACCCATAACCCATGTGACGATACAAATTTACAAGCTGTTGCCATTAAACACTTGTACACTACTGAAAAAACACATCTGTAAACAGATAGCACAAAAACATAGAAAATTGGCCATCTTAGGCCAACTGAAAGATTTTATTTATTTATTTATTTATTTTAAACTATTTTAGCACTGTATCTAGCATGTGCTTATGAGGTTGAATGTTAACAGACCAGTTCCATAAATTCTTCAAAAGAAAACAGAGTGGACCACAGGACTGAAGGTTGCCTATTGCTTTTGGACAAAGTACCCATCATCTTCCTTGTCCCATGAGGTCCCGATCCTGTGACCTCAAATCAAAAGTAATCAGTATCAAAAAAGATTTTTGAGTGACCTCATTTAAAGGAAAGAGCAGAACCCCTTGCCTCCTTTTGGAAAGCAGACATCCGATGTCGTTCCTTGGAGAATCATACCGATGTCTTCAGCAGCCTGGTACCAAAATTTCTCATAGCCCTTCGGGTGTTCTTTGGCGTTAATTTCCAATCAGCACAGATGACCTATGAGTTGACTTATTCCCTACACAGAAACCACTGGAGTCTCTTAAGTGATCTCTGGAGTACTGGGCACAGAAAGACAGGATCCTCTCTTTCAGCATATGAGGATATTAAAGATGTCCCCAGTGCCCTTGTCCCTAATCTTCACCTCCCGTGGGGCATGGGGAGACGCTGGACTCTGCTTTCCTTGAAGCATGACAAACAATTGTGGCCAATTTGCTTCAAAGCTCTTTTTGCTAGATTTCACCTTAATTGTTGAGAATAACTGGTCCCAACATAATGCCCAAATCCCCCAGACCTGGAAAATGTAACACTTACCTGATGTCAGCTACCACTGATCTCTACACGGGAAGCTGTCCAGTTCCCAGTCCCTTTTAGACCAATCACTGTGGTTGGCAGACAAATTACAGGAGGACTACTAGCAGAAAGCCACAAGGCCAGTGGAATAAAAACCTAACATCCCAAATCCATCTGTCATTATATGAATTGCTCCTATAGGACTATGACACTGCAGAGTAAGAGACAAAATGAGCCTTCTGCTACTCTGCAATCAGCACGGCAGAATGGCTGGTATTTCGGAGGTGTTTCACCTAGCACGCCAGCTAATCCAACTAGACAGCATAGCCCAGTTATCAGACCCAAGCATCGACTGCCGTGAGGAGCTGTCAGTGCGAACTCTCCAGACAAGACTGACTGAGCTTATGGAAATAAGCTCGGAAAGGAAATTTCCTGATCAGATCTTATTACCTACTCCACTGACCCTCACTGAGTGTGGCCGTATCACACCTAATGGAGCTCAGGAGACCTGGAGATGATAAAGCCACAACACGTGCAACAAATGCGCACCCTCTTGGGGAAAAGAAAACCCTGTAAGGAACAGCTCTTTGTGCCGCACCCAGTATTTATTACTGAAATATACCCAGTATTTCTTACCTTTAAGAAAGATGACTTCATCCTCCAGAATTAAACATGCTAAAGGCTTCCTTACCAATCCCAATAATGTTCAAAGCAATAAATGGCATCAGGCCTAGCTAAGCAGAAGATTGTGTCTCATCTATGAATACTGCAGCCCCTCTAAAGCAAGGCTGATCACAAACCTCAAGAGAAAGGGAATAATGTTATTCAACTCCTGCTATCTCGAGATTTTCTAGAGACACTGAAGAAATTCAAGCTAGAACAACTTTTAGGAAGTACTGCCAGCCTTCGTCTTTGAGAATGATTTTCCACCAGCAGAGAGACGCCTGCCTTCTGTGAGAAGAAACTCCACACAGATCTATCCTCACCAGCATCAAACAGCGGTGTTAGTCCCAAGAAGGGAGCTGGGGCAGGGAGTCCACATTCTCAGTGGCTGCTACTGATTTCAAACAGGTCTGTTCAGCTGCAACCCCAAAAGAAAAAGTTGAAGGATGTGGCAGGAGCACCCCTGCCATCTCACGGAGGGCCACAGGACACTAGAGGAAGGAAAGGCAGGGAGCTTCACCATCTATTTACAGGGCCTGCCCTTTATTACCAGTTGTTTTCTCATGCTGCGCAGCTTGCAGGACAAGCTGGTTTTAGAAGCACAGTATTTTAAAAGGAATTTTACTTAACGCACTATTCAGAGGTTTATACCTCTTCTCTTGAACTTTACACAGCTGAGTCCCTGGTACTGAATTGTCTGATTTTACAGGCCAAAAGATACTACAGTCCTATAATATTTTTCATAGCCCCTTAAAACATTTTAAGTAGGCTTTCACTTTCAAATGGAATGCACAAAGTACGGGCTGGAATCGAGCAGTAATGAACAACTGATAAAATACGAAGGGATGTGGCAGAGAAGCCAACATTTTCCACATCATTATTTTAATCACCATTATTCTGGGCTTCAAGAGCAGACACTGAGCACGGGGTATGCTTGGAAAGCTGGAACTCGCTCACTGGCTTAAAACTCCTGTTTCTATCTCTGTTCAGTCCCAAGATAAAATTTTCCCAAGATAAATTATGCCTTGATTATGGGTTTGTGTCTCATTGCTCACCACAAACAGGACCATTAGGTTCACACAATGCACACTAATTGCCTGCCACCTAGTTTATTTTATTCTCTGTGATGAATCACAAGTCTTAACAAGCCCAGAAATGAACTTTGTGTTCCACTGATATACTCTGAGCTGAGACTAGTGCTCTACAGCGAATCAATCTTCTGTTTTCCATGTAGCAGTTATCATGGATCCAGACTAACAGGATACATAGTGTGAGCATTATGTGCAAGCCAATGTTAGGAGATGTGGGAACTTCTAAAAGAAAAGGAGATAATGATTGGAAATCTTCTCTCTTGGATTTCCTGTAATGTCATTTTATTTTCTCAGCCCAAGAATGAGTGCAGAAGCCTTGTGCAGTTCAAACAGTTATTAACCCCAGTGGCCTGTTAGGAAGCCCAGCCAGCTAATTTTTTGAGGTGACCTTTATGGGACGTATGGTGAAAAACCCTGGCCAAGATGGTAAATGTGAGAAGCAAAGCCAAGGAGCAGAGTGCAAGAAGGGCTGACTCCTGCTCGGAGAGACCCTATCATCTCTGCTGCCATTGTGGTTGTGTCTCAGCATCACAAATACACCCAGGAGCATGTTCAGTGTATTTGTGCTTTTCCTGGTTGGTCTCACTGGCGTGAGCTGGGAGAGGGAAAAAGCTCCCAGCCCAAACACCTCCATTCCATTTTAAATTTCTGCCAGATTATAGGATAAAATTTGTTGAAAAAAACACAGCAGTTTTATGTCTCAATAAGCTCAAATCCTAAGTTTCTTTTCTGGTGTTTAACCTGCTAAACATTGGTGCCCTCATCTTAGCCGAACAGCTAAATTTGCTTTACACTTGCTGGACTTTGACAAGGAAGTGGCATTTTAATTAGCAGCAGCAGCAGAGAGGCTTTCCAGCCATACTGAAGCTGAAGAGGTTAATGCTGGATTTATACCAGGGTATCTGAGAGAATAATTTGGCTCAGAGGCAGAGATGACTGCAGGCCAAGGGAAGGGAGAAAGTAAAATAAACAATTAAGAAAAAATTAAATGATTGACTTTGCACCTCCTGGTCTTTTAAAATATGAATCATCTATGAAAGGAGGGGACCATTCATGAGTTTAGGCGAGAAAAAATAATGAAAACAAGTAAGCAGCCACCAAAACTGTTTTCACAGATTTTAAATGGAAGAAAACATTTCCTCAGCCTGAAAAAAGCTGAGAGGTGATTAAATCCTCCCCATGCTTTGCACTCACACAGCGTCGCTGCAGCAGCAGACCACACAGGGCTGTCTGCAGACCAGCCGTGGTCCATGAGGCCATGAGGACTGGCTCATTAGCCTGGTGGGATTCGGGCATCCTCCCTGCAAGACACCACGCTCGGCAGAGCTGTGAGCACAGCACAGCAGCAAGCAAAGCAACCAACATGCTGCTGCTGTTTCATCAGGGGAGACTGATGCTGGGCACTGCTGCTCCAGGACATCTGTGGGCCAGGCTCGTGGCTGCTGCAGGGCTCGTTTGGGGAAAAAAGGTTTGGTTCTAATGCCCTGGGAAAAGGGGGAACCGGGCAAGTGGCCAGTGAGTAAATTCTGATCCCGTGATTGCGTCCTCCCTACACCTGAAACAAAGTCAGATGTAATCTTTCTAAATACTTTTATTCGAGTTCTAAAATACTGAGATAATGTATTTGGTTTGATCATGCAATTAGAAAAAACTCTTCCTGCTGCCAGCCCAGTTGCTTTCGAAAGAAAGACTCAGAGCAGGCATCAGGCTGAAGGCGAGATTAAAAGTATCAAATAAACAGCAGAAGTACTCCTACAAATCACAAGAATTAAAGCCTGTATGATCATTTATCACTGCATGAAATGGCAAGTCTACCATCAGACACACTGATAAACGAAACACACCTTCCATCCATCTCTTTAATGGCACATTAATGTCATGGATTTGCCATGCACACCAAAACACTGAATCCTACCTAGGCATTTCTTAATTGCCCAAGAAGACGGTAATTTATGGACTTGGCCATAATGACTGGAACGCATTTGTTCAATCAATTTTGTGCCTTAATTGAAATTTGTGGCTTAACAAGAAAAATCACGAAATTAACTGCTCAGACAGTTGTATCTTTAAAACAGAACACAGATGTCAGGTCCTATTAGTGGTCAACTTTCCTGATGTATTTTAGGGTACACTTTTTACAGTGTATGTCAGATGCGGAGACAACTCCCTACAAGAAATAACAGGATTTGTGGGAAATCTCATCCACTGCTGTGATAATTTTCTCTTTCATGTTACAGTATCAATATTATACTCATATGTGGCACTGCTGCCTATCACTAGCTTTATGTATGTTTTTTTTTTTCCCCCCAGCATATTCTTGAGAGGAATGCTTACCACATCCCTGTTCACATCCGGAGCTGCAGAAACATCACATTTTTCAGCTCCCACGTATCTTTCACAGCAGTCGTAACAATCACAATCACAAAACTTTTAAGTTTCTGAGCCCCTTTTACAACAGTAAACACCTTCAGTTTGTCAGCAAGGAATGAGAATATTCAGGGTAACGTAAGAAGTGAGGGTTCACCGCAGTATTGCCTTTAAAAAAGAAGCTGTGCACTACACTGCAGAGCCACTCTGAGCTAAAAATTACATGGAAATATGATTTCCAAAGGCTGCTGAGCTAGCATGCAATCGTTTGGGTGGCTATGAATACTCACCTCTGAGAACTGTAACCTTCCAAAATCGCTGGGTGGACTTGCGATCTTGAAGACTTTCTTTGGCATTACCCACGTTTCCAAAGTCTCTAGTTTGCTGACAGCCAGGTTGGTGGCATGGTGTTTAATTAGGAAACCTTGGAAACGGTCAGCAAGGAAGTAAAGGTGGACGGAAACTGGGTGGCCCATGGGATAGTATCTGTAAAACAGCACATGCACACGCCCATTGGTTACACACGAGAGACATGAAATCTCCGCTTACTTGGAGATAATGGCTTAAGAAGCATTCATTTTAACTAGAAAATTCACCACTGTACGTTAAGAGATTTCAAATGTGTTCATGACTCATTACCTAATATTCTTAGGCTGTTCTGATTACCCTAAAACATAGAAGTTACTAAGAATATAAACTCATTCAGAAGCTACCCAGAGCTTTAAGCTCCTTAGGAGATACCTCCACATGCCAGAAAACTCCCCTCCCTTACTAACTGGGTAAAAAAGTGGGTAAAAAGTGCCACCCATAGATATACATTAATAGGTTGTTTACAAGGATAAATGATGTTCAAGAAATGTATTTATTGCTCTGAATCAGCGTTCTTTTTTTCTGCCCTCACCAGGGTTAGTCCCCGATGGTACCTGATGATGGGACAGCAGCAGGCTGGGGACAGCAGAGGGTGCTGCGAGGCTGGGCGAGGGCGAGCTGATGCCCCACACCGTGCTGTGCCAATAAATCTGGTCTCCAGCTCATGCCCCAGGGGCAGCGCTCTGCAGGGTTGCACAGCAGTGGTGGACACTAGGATCCAGTACCCGTATTTTAGGGAATGGACTTCATGTTCCTTAAAGATTTGAGATGGAAATTGCCATTTTTTTACATTTTTTTTTTACTTTCTCATAATTAAAAAGAAACGGGAGAAAAAAGGTCAAACACAAAGGAAAAACCTCTAATTGGAATACTTGGGAGCCTTCTCTTATGGTTTGGATTTTAGAGACCATGTAGTCATTGACTCAAATAATTAAAACTTGTGGTCAATTGTCTGCTGTAATCTTAGAAAGAATTGTGATGATGTATGTGTGCACATATGGATGAAAAAACAACTTAAAATATGTTCATGGCTCTGAAATCGAGTAATTTGCTACTCACAGCCCTGACGTTAATTGTCAATCAGGTGTGCTTCCAACACATTTAGAACCAACCAGTATCAAACCTTCCCAGTCAAGTCAGCTAAGACTGACCCCTTATGCTAGTTATTATAGCCCAAGACACTAGCAGGAAGAGAGCTAACCAAGAATGACTTCCCATTACCAGACACCAGCAACACCCAGAAGGAAGTCTCTAGAGCCTAAGAAATAAAGATAACAAGACGGGGTACAAACGGGGCAGCACTGAAGGACTGAGGAAGAGCACAGCAAAGCTATGCAGCCAATATCAGCAACAATCTGACTTCTGTGCAGAGCACTAAGGCCTCCTGTTTTATATATGCGCAGCAGCAAATATTTACAATATTCTTGAAATAGTCTGAGTAAATTGTCTCTTGGCAGCAGTGAGTAAAAACATCTAGAGATGGAGAGAAATAAATTAAATCTCAATCGCACATTAGCATTGCTTCCACTGAAGATGCTGATATGCAATCTAATTTGGTACCAGAGCAGTCTGCAGGGGGCACATCTTTTTGACGCTGTGAGCTAGCCCTTGTTAGAAAAGTGTGCAAGGCAGCTTCTCTTACAGAAGTCTCCTGGGCAGCTGTGGGAGGCAGCATGGGATTGACTCCAAATGTGATGTGAAGCGGTCGAGGCTTTCCTCGCAGTGCCTGCAGCAGTGTGAAATGAGCTGGGGTTGTGACTGCAATATCAGCTAACTTCCTGCTGCTGCGGGCCCTAACAGCACAGGGAATATTGTCAAGGTGCTCAGCCCAAATATATTCCTGCTGTTACTGCTTTAGAGACATGCAAAATTACGGGAGGGCAGGAGTAAGTGCATATATGCACACGTGGAAAGACAACAGAGTATCCAGAGAGAAAAGATGTGAATCATAAACCTGAGGGTTACCCATTTTTCTGTGATTTAAACTGGACATTGATGCTTTGAGGGGGCTTAGGTAGGTATGAAAATGAAGCCTCCGCTAGCTATCACTGCTTGCAGTTGTTCCTTGCACTGTTTTGTGAGGCTGCAGCCCACTGTAAAGGAGCTTCGCTTTATCCTGGAGACAGCTGCAGTCAGTGGGGGATGATGCGACTTCCCTATATATAATCTGAGCAAGCTTGAAAAGCACCTTGAGTTCCTGTGCAGTGAAAAGCTCCCCAGAAATGAAAATGATTATTGATATAAATCATCATCGGAACACCACCAAAAGGAATAAGCACAGAAGTAATTGTTAAATTATTTCAGTGCTGGTTATACAGAGCTCTCATCCTTGCTGCTGCCTTCACTCTGCAGGACAAATGACCCCAGGACTTCTTTTGGTCTGCCTTTATTTCATGTAAGGAAGTCAGGCTACTAGTGATTATTTATATCTAATTGTTATTGATCATTTATTGCTTTGCACTGGTAACCTTTACTGGCAAGGCTGTAATAGGAATCTGGACCACTTAGTGCCACATCTTTCTAAATAGGACATTGCTCAGCACTTCCATGACTAGGTAAGAAGGTCACGGCGCATTCAGTTCCTTAAAGAACACAAGAAGAGGGGCCAACTCTATCTGTCAAAACACAAGGACTCTCTTCCATGCTTGCTGACTTAGGCTGTATGTGTTTTCCATTAAGATTACAAAAGGCAGGGTCCCAAAAATACGCTCTGAAGAAGGAATTAAGAGACTGTAATGTAAGACTTTAAAAGAAGAACCCTCTCAGCTTTAAATCTAAACAGCTTCAGATGTGTTTGCAGGCAGCAAGCATCCACCATGAGGTGAGTCTTTTCTGTTGAAGTCTAAAACCAGGAATTCTTCCTTCAAAACCGTTTTATACTGAACTCTTATTTGCTAGACTTACATATTTTAAATTCATTTTTCACGTAAGTTTTTTTTTTTTTCTCCTCCAGTAAGGGCCTTTATTTGCTATATATATGTATATATTTATATATACATACACTTTATTTATTTGATGTTAATGGATCCCACCTGTTGCAAGATTTTTGGCACAGACAGCTGCAGGAAGCAAGCAGCAAACCCAGCTTGAGCAAGTAGTTCTCTGTGCACCCAGGGGAGCAAACAAGCAAGGGCCATTAACCAGCCTGGTTTAGATTAATTCTGAAATCCTGTCCTGTGCTTTTCGTAAGCATAATAGAGGTGAACATGACCTCTGCTGCAATCACACGGAGGGTTTAGGAGCTGTGGGTATAATACACTCACTGAAATTAATAAAGAAAACGCAGCAGTGGGGGCAGCAGCACCCAACTGGATTCTGTCAGTCTTCATCAGGCTGCAAAGGAGCTCCTTAAAAGTGCAGAAAACAGGTCACATAACGTCAGCCCTGACTAACCAACAGTTTATTACAGGCATAAATACTCCTAGAAATAAGCGCTTTACTCTTGCAGCTGCCTGGCCCTGCTTGTTGCGCTCTGAGCCAGGACATCCAAGTGGATGAACCTCCTCCAGCATCCTGCAGTCCAGCCTGCCTCCTCAGAAACACCCAGAAAAAAGACAGAATGACCCAAACTAACCGGCAGCTGTTGTCTCCAGCAGTGTGAAATGAAGTCTCTGCTCTCCGCAGGCCCAGGCGGGAGAATGCGTGGTACATGGTGAGCGCGACGTCGCTGAGGGTGTGCACGCCATCGGGCTCGTCGTACACGTTCTCCCAGTACGACCGGAGGCCGGGGGTGCCAGACGGGTAGTTGCCATACAGGTAATAGTCCAGCTGGCCAATTATCTCCTGATTGACCACAGCTTCAAATTTGCGGGCAAAGAAAGTCGGCCTGGCAGTCTGCTGTGGGGATACAAAAGGAAAAGACACCAGAGTGAGCTCCCATTTTCAGTCACGACACTGTCCTAAGCAATAGGTTGGAGCTGAGGGCATGAAGAGAACTTCCCCACAGCCAAAGGTGACGTAAACAGTGACCATGGTGAGATTCAGATACAGACTATGCAATTCCTTGGTGAAAATGGTTCTGCTCTGCTGCAGAAATGCAGAGCCCTGCCCTCCCTGCAAGCCTCTCCTGTGGAGAACAGGTGGCCATGATGTGAGGCCTACGTGTGTGCAGCCAGCCCGACGCCTCCATGTAGGCTGGCCCTACACAAATGCTCTGCCCTGGGCTAAGCGTCACCCTTTCAGAATAAATTCCTTTGCAAACAGGAATAAGGCTCACAATGCCCACCAAGGATGCTGAATCAGATCAGACCAACAGAGAAGCCCAGCAGAGGTCTTCATACCAGCCAGTAGGCTTCAGGTGCCCTTACTGGGAAGTTCTCCATCAGTGAGGCTTAGGGGAGACGACGCTGAGGTTTTGAGAGAACATACTGCTGTTGTGTGAAAACCCAACTGAATGGGGTGATTACAGCAGTCTCTGTAGCTCTCCTTGATATATTGTCATTGCAGACAACCTTATCTTCCTGATTTTTCAGGCAGTACTGCATTCAAATGAGGGGAAAATGCTAAATCATTTTAGGACATGAAAATGAAGGCAAATTAGATGTTACGGCTGTTGCTAATATGTAGGATATGGTAAAAATCGTGTTAAATAAAACGGGCAGTTTAAGGAAAACCATGGGTTGCACTGTTACTCTTCTGATAGGAAAGGATCCTTTGTTACTTGGACATGGGATTTTAGAGCACTGTACATTGTTTATTGGTTTGAAAAACATTTTTGGAAGAAAAATGAATTGAGTGTGACAAGTAGCCATTTAAAACATCAGAAATTCAACATTTTTCATATCTATCTCTTATGATGCATTTTATCCCTTCTGTTTGAGGACAGACAGAACAAATAACACACAACTCCATCATTTGCGTCATCCAATTAAATGGTTCAAGTGGGTCAGTTGTTTTGAAATAATGCCTAGGATAACCCTGGAAGTCAACTCGCATTAAGGTAAGGTGAACTTTTAAAACTCAGTCACAATTCCTCAATCACTTTACAAACTACTCTGCAGGCACATACTCTCACAGGGAAGAGACTATTTACAGCAGAATAGCTAATGCAATGTGCGAACATGTCTCAGTGAAAACAAAGCTGTAGGAGGTTATTTAGACAGAGCTAATGCTGGTGAATAAAACAGGGCAGGGCTCATCCTCTGCTCTTGAGGACAAGTGGTGTGATGCAGCTTGCATCCATACTGCTTGGACTGTTCCCTATGGACAGAGGGGCCTCATTTACCTGCGCTGGCTGTAGGGAACAACCCCGGCCCTTTCTCCTGAGCCATGCTTGGGCATTGCTAGTTGGCATGGGTCACAAATATGCCACAGAGAATGCTAACATTTAAACAGTGTGGATTACTGTGTGTCAGTTCTTAGCCCATGGCCTGGTCTTGCTTTGTTTATTGGTGTAAATACAATAAAAATGGCTGCTGTAACTCAAGACGAAATATGGTGCTTTCACCTGACTAGTGACACAGACACAAATTTCTTTCACGTCTGGTTTCAAAAGCAGTTATCCTCATAGCCCACAGAGATACCAGCATTACCACACAGCTTGGGTTCTTTCCCTGATGTCCATTTTTGCATATTTGCAGAAAAAAAAGTCACTTGAAGCAATGCTCATTTTATTTATCTTAGTGCATGAATGCCTTGTTTCTCTCCTCAGAACGAATTCTCTAAGCCAGACACTACCCTTAATTCAAGAGCCTTCTCCAGCCCTTCTTCGGCACCTGCCTCAGCCAGGTCTGATGGCTAGCTTTTAGGGAAGCAACACAAACATCTGGATATCAAGACTGTGAGACAGCAGCTCTATTATTCCCAAATACCTGGTTAGCAGGAACCAGTATAATTTTGAAAAAAAAAATCTGTGCAAGAAATTTAAGATAACTGTCATGGCAGAAGACAACATTACTTTTTCTCTGCAGGTGCTAACCACATTGTGCCAGGAGCCACCTCCTGCTGCCTTGCTCTGGAAGGCTTTCCACATGCAGGAGGGACGGGGAAGGCTCTCTCTGTGTCAGCCTGGAGACCCTGCAGCACTGGAACATGTCATTAGGCAGGCAGGCAGCAAAGCATCCTGTGGGCACGGGGCTCAGAAGAGGCAGAGCAGCATTTTGCCTCTATGGATTTGTTGCTATGGTGGTAACAGGATTCTGGGAGAGAGGCCACCTGCGGCTGAGGCTTCTCAGCTTCTGACCGATCCCATAGAGATTTTTGGTCTGCACTTGACACAATTGCAGGTACACTACTGGTTTATACACTACTCAGAACCCATCAGCTTTTCAAAGTGCTTTGTTTTGCCTTGCTAGTGTTTGGGCATGGGTTCTGAGATGCCAAGGAGTTCAAAAGTGCCTGAGACGGTTGAAAATTCTTTTCAGGATGTTCGTTTTTACTCTGAGGCGGCACACACTGTGGGCTCTCTGATCTCCTCCTCTGCAGCTTGCTTTGTGCCTCTGTGGGAACTGCTGGCAAGCCCTCTGGTGCGGTGTGTTCATCTGAGGGGCTCTCTTATCGTGCAAGTGTCACAAGTTGCCTTTACATCTATTCTAATGCTGATCTTTCCCTTGCTGCTCAGCTTGCCCGATTGTTTTCTGAAATGTTGTTGTGGGTTGTTTTCCCAGCTCAGAGCAGGTCAGCCTTTGCAGACTTGCAGAAGCATTTTAAGGCTTGCCATTTATTGTGTGCTGGAGATTTTCCTGGGATCAGAGTCTGGGACAGCAGAGCCTCTCTTAGATCACATCTCATTTGCTCTTTTTGTGAGCGCCCGTGTCACTGACTTCACTCGTGTCTGGTAGGCAGCACAGTACAATAAAGAAATGGTCTCTGTTTTGAAGCAGTCATCATTTTTGTGCTGTAGGGTAACACATTCCCCATCCCACACAAAGCCTGAACAAATATGCTTTATGCAGGGAACCTCAAGGAGCTGTAAGGACAGAACTGCAGATCTGGTGACCTTGAAACAAGCAGTCATTCATTCTTAACAGAGGATACACAGGCCAGATACAGTCTGGAGAGCCACTGCTCCCCTGAGCACAAGGATTTGCTCTCATGTCTGTCTTGAGGAAATCGTATCACAAAGGAACCGATTAAACTTTTTGAGGCAGTCCTGCCAAGCCTGGTTGACTAGCAGGCACTCATTTTTAAGCCTTATTCCAAAGACAAAAAAAAACACTTCTACATAATGAAAGCCATGACATTCATAAAATCACAAAAGCACCTGAGCTGGAACTTCAAAAACCAAACCAAACTGCTACAGTATGAGGTGTGTCAAACTTCCCTCCTTTCTAGCACAGCAGATCCACCAATGCCAGATCCACCAGTCCAAAGAGCCTGCCCACTTGGGACCTTGCCACACAGCAGTCAAGGGTTAAAATACAGAAGAACAGATTTGTCATTCTCCTAAAGTGAAGATGAGAGCATCCTCACAACTCTTTCTCCACCTTGCTCGATGGGGTGGAAGCTTCCGTTCCTACAACCTGCTGCAGCCAAGTAGCTGGATTGCTCTCCACACCCTGGCAGAGGTGGAAAACCTACTTTGTGGGTACCAGAGAAGAGAACAGTTCAGTTACCTGGAATCTGTGGAAGTCTGCTGGTTTGAAGTCATTAGGTGAACAGCCACACCAGTCAACAATGTGCTTGTACTGACACTTGCAGCCAAGTTTACGATTCCAGTTTGTGATGCGCAGATTGTTGTCCACCATGGAGTCACAGTATGGGCTATTTTCCAGAACAGTGTGAAAGAAGGACTGCAAGAAAACAGATCAGATCAGTGCATTCACGCCTTTGGACTTTCTTTCCTATGGGCCTGAAGCTAATGCAGGTGACTTACTTTCTCTCAGAATGCGAGAATTACTGAGCTCTACCATTTTGCCATGTACGAAGAGCACTCCACACATACACATTCTATTGAGCCTGAAAAATCCCAGCACACTACACACAGACACCCTCAAACTGTAATAACATACAGTTGAGGCCATTCCACAATAACATAGCACAGAATAATCATACTTCTGAAATGACCAGCTTTGGGCATCGGGATCCAAAGGGCTCCAGGAAAGGCATCAGTGCTAGCAATTACTTTACTTTTATTTCAGCTGTAAGAGCAGTTCTTAGAAACTCCCATTTTTTCTCTTTGTAACTTAGTCCTAATGGTCTAACAGATTTAGGACTATTTTCCTGAGCAATGTATTGATGATAAATCTCAAGTTGTTTCCGAAGACAATTCTCAAACCACAGCCACCACCCTGGTAACTACGCAAAATGGTCTCAGCTCCTGTGTGGGTCTATGCATCTTCCAGCACTCTGAAACCACTGCTAGTTGAATGGCCTTGTACTGAAATACACAGTTCACCCCAGGCATCAGAAGGACATTCTGCCTCCTGCAATTACAGCTGAAATCATAAGTCTTTATTTGCTGACTCAAGGCACGAAGGAATTCCTATTGGGCTATCCTAATTATATCTCCGTAGTATCAGCTATTACATAAATCATGAGTAATGGGGACTGATATAGCAGGTTAACAGGTCAGTGAAGGCAGGGTGATTTTAAGAAGCTAGCCATGTATCTTGCAAAGAAAATCTTGTAGAGAGAAGCTATGGAATAAGATCAAATTTAGCTCTGCAAGAGATAATTTTAGGAGCAGTGACTTCTCTTTAAAATCAGTAATAGCAAGATCTATAAATAACCAGCAAAACACTAGCATGGCTGGCCCCCAAATAATCCCCCTACCCTTTTTAATGTTAAATGACAGCTCAGTGAATACGGATTTTATGCTTGAACTGTGTGGTTAAACCCATAAAGGCATCCATTCTCATTCAAGCGAGAGGAAGAAGAAAAAAAAACCCTACCCAATTACCCATTGCCCTGTGTCCTTTCATAATGATACAGAAATTTTTCCTAGATAATGGATGAAAAGGTTATCGGAGTTGAGAGAAAAGGTGATTTTTAACAGAAATGGGATTAAAGCAAGATTATTCAACGTGTGTGTGGAATAATAAACTCCTATCATAAGATGACAATCGCTGCACTCCACTGCAAGCTAATAAGCCTAAATTTGCAAGATTGGTCTCATCAATCCCTCAGAATGTTCAGGGGCTGCTAGCAAGGATGAAAGCTGTCATTTTAAAGGCAGTCACAGGGTCTCGTTGGGATGGCTGCATGCTACGTACCCTGGGAGCAGAGCTTGACACGCCAGGGCAGCGCTGTACCTGCCGGGCAGGTGTAGCACAGCCTGCAGGGCTCCAGGCTCTGTTAGGAGAAACCACGTCTCCCTGACAAACTGCTGCATGCCAGACAAAAACCCATCCTGGTGTGCGCTCCTGTCTGCACCACATGTAGCCAAACAATTCCTGAGTGATCTAAATGGCTTGTGATGATGCCTTCTAGCTGAGTTTTGAACAGAACAATAAACCTCTGTTGGTAGAATTCTTATTCTTACATGAAAGGGATGGGTAATAGGACAGCTACTTATGAAGACAATTCACCAGGTCTAATAGCCTGCAAAGGCTTTGCAGAGGAACAATTCGCAAGTAAATGGCAGCCAGATTTTTGGTTGTTCAGTAATTGATTAATAGGCTCAAAAGTATAAAACAAAGCCACTCGTTGGAAAGATGTCCCACTAACAAAGAAATTGACTGAACAACTGCAGAAGTAGTTCTAACACTAAAGGGCTTACTCATCACGAGAGTCAAATTTTCATCACCAACAGCAGGATGATTCCAAGCCCACTGAAATCAGGCAAAATCCTCTGATTTCCACACACGGGTCAGGGCCCGGCCCTTAGTGTGAAGCGCAGCCTTTACTCAGCTGAGTTTAAGAGGGGCTTACGGCTTAAGAGGGGCTTGAGAGGGACCACTGAGGTGCTTGTCCCCCTGTACTTGGCTCTGGCGAGGCTGCACCTCGAGTGCTGTGTTCAGCTTTGGGTCCCTCACTACAAGGAGGACATGGAGGCCTTGGAACATGTCCAGAAGCTGGAAAAGGTCCTGGAGCACAAGTCCTGTGAGGAGGGGCTGAGGGAGCTGGGGGGGTTGGTCTGGAGAAGAGGAGGTTCAGGGGAGACCTCATTGCTCTCTGCAACTACCTGAAAGGAAGGTGTGGGGAGCTGGGGGTTGGCCTCTTCTCATGGGTAATCAGTGATAGGACCAGAGGGAACGGCCTCAAGGTGTGCCAGGGGATGTTTAGGTTGGAAATGAGGAGACATTTCCTCTCATAAAGAGCGGTCAGGCACAGGGATGGGTTGCCCAGGGAGGTGGTGGAGTCACTGTCCCTGGGGGTGTTCAAGGAAAGGTTGGACGTGGTGCTTGGGGACATGGCCTAGTGGGTGATGTTGGTGCTGGGGGATGGCTGAACCAGGTGATCTTGGGGGGCTTTTCCAACCATTATGATTCTAGGATTCTGTGATCTCTGGGACAAGCACAAAAGTTGCAGTTTTGAAAACAGAAGGATTGCTCTGAATTCACATACCTCAGCAGGCAGCAATGTGTAAGAATAAAACCTCTTCATCTTTGTTACAAGATCATCGTTGGAAAAAGTCACGTACTCCACAAACTTTCTGTTGAGAAGAAACCAGTCCGACCCTCCATCGACAGCGATTCCCTCTGGGATCTTCCGGTCCCCCAGGCGCCACATGTGTGTATCGCACTCCAGGAAAAGCCGATCCAGCCCCTGTTTTCGAATAAATCTGAGGGAGTACAAAACCAGCCATTAGAAGTTAATTTGTGTTTTGTTATCAGCACCAGCTCTATAAATAAAGAAGCTACTTTCTCAAACAATAAAAGGATAGAGAGGTCACTTGTTTATATGTCTGCTCTACTCACAAATAACACAGAGAGGTTTAATAAATGATTAATAATTTATACATTCAGTTGTAGGGGCAAAGATCAACAGAATGCTTTTAAACGTCATTTACACCTTCTGTTGTTTTAAGACAAAACTGTGCAAATTACAGAGCCCTGCGGTGTGAAAATCTGTAATGTTCATTAACTCTTTACACCGGAAAACCTCCATAATGTAAAAAGGAACGAAACCCAACCTGTGTGATAGGCTTCTGCCTCAAAATAAACATGTAATTTTTGAAAAACAGCAAACTCTACAGGAAGGCAAAATGACCAATTACCTTCTATGTTATTATTCCATGAATTCTTCTACTGGGGTATAGTTAATTAGGAAGAAATACAATTGCATTGCTCTTTGCTGTAGAATGAGTATGTTCGCTCCATTTTCAAGTCTATAGGGAATGTTTTGTTTACTGCTGAACCATGAATACGAGGAGCAACTGCAGAACTGTAGTGTTATGGAAATGAATTATTTGAGACCAATATAACAAGAATAAAGAGTTGGGAAATCAATCTGTGTTTGCAAACACGTTGGACTAGATGCCCACACATGCTTGGGGACCGTCTGATACAGGTTTCTATTTGTTATTCCATTTTCAGAATAATTTCCCCAAAAGGGAAGCAGGACAGCCATGAATTAGCACACATTTACGCATGGGGACTGAGTGCATTAATAACAGCAAGTTGCTGTACTGAATACATCCCACGTGTTCCGAGGAGTAAGAAACGCCAGCTAACCAGGCTGTTTGTAGTAACGAACATGCACAAGCTAATGGGCCAAGACCGCAGGTCTCACCGGATTTAAGACTGCTGGCTAACAGAAGCTGCAGAACCTACTGAGAAAAGCACAGCATAAGAAGTTTATTTCCTTCTGGGCTGCGCACAGATGGTGTGAGACCAGCTTCACCCTGCCCCATGCTGCACTGGCAGAAGAAGCAGCCCCCCAGCACCTGCCCTTGGAGCCACTGCTGCTGGGGCAGCACACTGCCTTGCCCGAACAATACTGAGCTACACCAGCTGTGGTACTGGGCTTCTCAGAAATGTTTTAGGGTTAGGAAGTCAAGAAAACATTTAAATGGTCCTTAAACATGTGCAGCCCAAGGAAGGAGAAATGAAGCAAAAGCTAAGGAACACCAAACCTTTCTGGACTGCTACATCTGGGAACAGGAGCATCTGCCCACCTTGTATGCTGACTCCCTAAAGTTTCATTCCATACCAATCAAAGAACCGAGAAGAAGTTATAAAACAGTGCGTATTAATTTTCAAAAGGACCACAAATGACTTCAGGGTCTATGTCCTGCTGATAGCTCTGTCCCTCTTCTCACAGTATGAGAAGAATAGCTCCTCTGTTAACACAACAGTGCCGAGAATGTGCAGACGTGAGCAGCAGAATTTTTCTTTCCATGAACAAGTTTCTAATTTCATGTTCCATTATGAAGGATAATAGAAAAGTCTTGCAATTTTAATGCAGTGCTCTGGAATGTAATCTTCAAATTCAATATTTATGCAGTTATCTCCAAATCAAATATTAATGTGCCTGAAAGTTTGGTCATTTATTTATTTCCTTCAAAACTAAGTGCTCATTTGACTTAATTATTTTAAGAAAATAATGGAATTTTATTGACCATATTGAAACAGGAACTCAAAGTTTTTTTCCATGAAGTCATTTCTTCCAGCTGCTATCATCCCGTATTCTCATTTTCAAACAGAAGGTTTTCTGATTGCAACAGAACCCCGCAAACTACAAGAACTCCTGACCATTTCAAAAACCCTCAACATACAAACCACCTCAGCCTACATTACACGATCCCCAAAAGCTCAGTTATACAACTTCAGCTTTACTGTCCGAAATTGGCAATGGAAGAGTATGGCCACTTTCAAAGCAGGATGTCTAGTCTCTCACAGCTTCATGTTTTCGATAATAGTCAACAGGCTCCTTTTTTGCATACATTTCTTGCACACAGTTCTATGATTTTTTGGGTTAATGGCTAGGACAAGCAAATCTTGGCATACAGAGTGAAGAAAGACAATCCCTGTGAGCACAAGATTTTTCACAATAAATCTCAGTCCCCAATTCTGTACAACAAGGTTCTTGGAAGAAAACTAAATGCACTTTCCAACCATTTCTCCTCCAGCAAGCCAGCACAGCCCAACTGACGAGCAGCAATACCTCTGGGGACCTGCAAACTGCAACTCTTTTGCTAATGCTTCTTGAAGCCTTCCTAGGAACATCACATCAGGCTCTAAGTAGCAGTATCCAAATAGGAAGCAGCACTTCTCAGAAGGCTCACTGTTCCTTGGCCTGCTTCACACACGGTTATTAGACCTAAACAGTGTAACATGCTAGCATAGCAAATGGTTTTGATTTATCTGTGAAGCTCTCTATTGGGCACTTGCTCGTTACCCATTTATGTTTCTTGGGAACCAACAGGACCTGGTGTATTTTAGATCTGCCAGAAGCTGAATGGTCCTGCCTGAGGATGCAGCAGGTTGTCCTAGCGAGCCTAGGCTGTACTGCTGGCACGCAGAGCTGAACTGCATACCCAAATGGAAGAGGTGGATGAGGCATTCTTTTTTCTCCAGACTCTCTTCTTGGATGATCAGTGTTACTAGCTGCTCTGGCAATAGCAATTTTGGCACTCAGGGAAGCAAGAACTTACTCTAAGCATACTGGATATTACCTGAGGGAAAGCAAAAGGTGCTATCTGTATGCTGTGTAAGCCCTGTCAAGAAATCAAAACCCCTCAAACACTACAAACAGTTCATAAAGATCCTTGACTAGCCATCCAACAATGCTTGCAGCAGCCATCTCTGAGAAGGTGAGCAGATGGAGGTCAAAAGCATGACCGCATGACCTCCTTTGTTTCTAGTCTAATGCTGTATTTCATTAGTTTCTTGTTATGCTCAATATAATACTGAAACTACTTTTTATGAAGGCATGCCAAGCTTCAGAAAGAGCAATGAAATGCAAAGATGGTGATTTTCCCCTTATCTCTTTCTTAGGTTTTGTAGGACACCTAGCAGGGAACTCCTGAATTAACGTTAAAAAAAAGAACACAATAGTATTAGCAATAGCATGTCATTAATCTTAGTCAACGTGGACAACTTCTGATGCTTTCTGAAATCCTGAATTTCAGGTAATACTGGCATACCTCTGACAACTGTAATTGTACTTGCCAGGGCAATGACATATAATTGTATCAACATATGGTTAGCCAAATGCAATGGAGATTGCCATCAGATGAAGACACTTGACCTTTCTCCTGATCTAAGGCAAACAACAGGAGGAAAATAATGATGATATCAAAAGAGAGTCAACCAGGAGAAACTAAAATTAAAATAAAACCAGGGTTAAGAAAAAGAATTTTATTTTACATTAAGACCACAGAATGCTCCATCTAAGACATGTTATTCTTTTAATTTTATTAACTCTGCATCAAAAGCCTCTAACTGTGAGGTCGCATTGCACTTTCAAGTAACCAGCAAGCAGAGCGTAACATCACTGCATCTTGCCAGCATGCAGTGAGTTCACCAGCCAGGCAGCTACGGATCTGAGCGGTGTTGTTTCTGCCCTAACGGTCTCAGGATTTACAAGATTCCAGATAAATATTTTTAGTTTAAAAAACAACAACAACACAAAACAAACAAACAAAAAAAGCACTTTTTGCAGCCCATGGTCTGTTACCCTGAGTATAGCTTGTTAACTGTCCAGACAGCTCACGATGGCAATGTATCTTAGGAAACTCCTCTTATTTTGCTGTCTATTTAAATATTTATAAATGCATTTCAGATGAGACTCTAGGATTGTATAACACATGGTGCATTTGTAAGGCATTTAACACACACTCCTATAACACGAATATAAACACACAGCTCAGCTCTTGCAGTATGTTTCACTGCTAATAAATACTGCTGCAGTTACCTACTATCAGCAAAGATATCGCTATCAACTATCGCCCTTTTGAAGAGTTTTCTCCAAGTGATACTGCGTGCTGCAGCGACGCTGAGACCCCCACTACTGGATGCTCACACTGTAAGATCTTAAGAGTCCTGCTGCTTTTTATTTTCCAAAGTCTATGAATGAGTAACACTTGCTTAAGCACCAGAAGCAATCAGGTTGCAACACCTTCCTTATCAGCAAAGGTTTTGGTCTAGAAAGAATATGCTATTAAGTCAAAAAGGTTCTTCCTGTATGTTTCTTGTTTCTGGCCTCTTGCCTAGAAAACTTCCTGCCAAGGTTTTGCTGTTCACCAGGTGTACCTACCGAGACCTCACTACCATTACTCTCTGCACTAGAATAAGAACTATGAACAAAAGCTACCAATACATCAGCAAAACAATTCATCACAGGTCTGAAGTCAATGTCCAAGCAAGGAAGGACCTGCAGTGCTTGAAGCTCAACTCATACCATGACAGTATTCTTGTTCATGTCTGTGGACAAACTCTGCACGTTGCTCTGACCGTATCTACTCCTCTTTCAACTCCCTTTAGACAAACATTTGAAGACGTCAGATATATTTGGTGGGAAAAGTCAAGTAAATATTTCTATAGCTATACGTTCATGAGTGACTGCTTGCTGTCAGTGTTTGCACAGCCTCCTTGGAAACTCTTAGTGGAGCCAATCCGTCAGGGAGCATAAAACAGTAACTTGCAATTGAGGTGACCAGGTAGAAAGCACAGAACAGTAATTTGACAGTCCTGGGGGCAACGCTTGCAACAAACAATTTGTGAGCAATCTCTAGGCTACAATATATCTCCATAAACCAATCACTGAATATTTCTTTGTAACAAGCAAGTTCATAAAATCCAAATCTGCACAGAGCAGTCTCATTCCCTCCCCAGAGATCCTGGTCTCCATTGCAGACATGAAGAAATTCCAGCCAACTGAGACACAACCCTGAGTTCACCCCATTTCCATGAGTAACTGTTCCACAAAGGGTTACACAGTACTCAAAAAATCTGAAATAATTAACAGCTGGGTATTTAAGCACAGTGTCCACACACTGCCAGAGAAGCATCTGCTTTCCTAAAAATGTGGTCTTGCAGCATGTTTCACTCTTTTGGTTGTGCTCAATACCTCCAGGGCTAACCCCCCACCTCCCAAAATGGAGTTGAACCAAAAAGGGGAATAATGTTAAAAAGCAGTAGTACCTAATTTGTCTGTCAAGATTAGGAATAATTCCTCCTGGTACAACTGGCAATTGGGTGTGCAGGAAGTACATAATTCAGAATGCCTGCTGTTTGAGAAGGGTAGGAAAAAACTCTTGGTATAGAAAAAATAGATGGAAGAAAAGAGCAGGGGAAATAAAACACATAACCCACTCTCCAGTGTGCTTAAATTGCGGCATCCTGAATACAAATGTTACGAGGTGAAAAGCAGAATTACTTCTTATCTTTCTTTAATTCTCTCACTCTGAAGAAAATATTATGAACACAATAGTACCCTAACAATCCCTTAAGCTTTAATGCCACTACACAAACATACATAAACAAAATTATAAAGACTGGATTTGCTTTAGTAAGACTGGACTTATTTCACATGCATAAGCCAAACCTGTAAGCAAGCACACAAACCGAAATGCTTTTGGTAGTTTTGCCCACAGTGCTAAATGCTCAGAAGTTGACTAGGCAAATAGGGGAAATATTGCTTTTCTTAATACCATCACTATCAGTCATTTGTCTCTCTGTGTCCTACAGCACGAGCACTGCACTGTGTGGAGCAGCACCAGCACAGACTTTGGGAGGACCGGGGTCCAGTTCAGAGCAGAGAACAGAGGTGACACAGCCAAGGAAAAGAAGGCAGCGCTACGAGATGCAGTTAGTGACATTACTCCCTGCCAGTTCTTTGGGAACCTAGGAGCTGGGCTGCAAGAAATTATGAGATCAAACAGCTCTAACAGAAGAATTTTCTGACAATCTGCATTACCACTGTGGTTTCCAATATATGTTTAAGCAGTTTTCAACTCAGGGTGCAAGTAAACCATCTGTGTTCAGACAGCAGGTCTGATACCACAAATGCTGGACAATATGAGATTTTGATTTTGTACAGTGTAGCAAAAATAGTACAGTATTTTGAATTGCTCTTTCAAGCTTCAAGTCTACGTTGAAATATTCTGTTACATGAGATCCTTCTCAAGCAAGGACATCTTTATAGAAACCAAACATATCACGTTTAGGGCATTCTACAAGAGGTGCTGCTGAAAGGTGATGGATACACATTTTATCTGGCCATTATTCCGTATCTGTAAGGACATAATTGGATTTTTCAAGCTTTGTAATAGAGTCCTCATACTCTACATAAATGGTTTCTGTTTCTTTCATATGCAATTTCCTCAGCCTACCCAGTCAATGCTTCAATCACATCACATCTCCACGTGACGTTTAGAAGACATTCCTCATGATACCGTCTTCTCATCCACCCTTTTCTAAGAGTTAACTTGCACTGGTTTTGAAAATCCAAATTTCCATCTGCTGGAAAACTCTCCTTCAGAGAAAGTCTTAAAAAAAATTAATGTTTCTTAATGTTTTAATGTTGAGGGTCAGGGAGCAAACTCTTCAAGTGTTCCAAAAATAAAATCTACAACTGTTTTTAGTGTAGGAAACTTGCAGAGATTATTTTTGCAGTAATGACTCCTGTAGGCATTGCCTTGTTTTGACAACAGTCTCATAAGTCCCCTGTGAGTACATTGCTCAAGAGGGACCTTCAAAGAGTTGCCTCTGCATTTCCACCACTCCTCACTCCAGGATCTTTTAAGAAACATGGGAATGGGTTTTACAAGGACAAAATCGTAATGGCGTACTCTCATAATCTGAGAGTTCACAACTCAAGTTGTTTTTTTCTTTTCTTTTTTTAATATAAAAATAAGCAAAACAGGGAGAAAACTGCAAATAATAGCATGCAGAGATACAGCATAAATTCACCACAGACACACTGAATGATACGAAAGCTGACATTTTGCCATCTGTTTGTCACCAATAAATGTCTTCCCCAGATGATTTCTTCTCCCCTCACCTCCTCTTCCCAACACCCACACAACCGAGCAGTCCCCACCTGGGAACACTGCTGGGACGGAGCAGCTGAGCTTGAAGTCATCTTGTCCATGAGATGCTGCTGCTGGAGCAGCTACGGCACACAGTTCTGCTACTACATGATTAAAGAACAAAAAGGAAATGGGGATTTGAATTGTCCAAGTGATGGGGGCAAGTAAGTGTGAGTTGCTTCTATATGGATTTTCAAGCTGCCAAATCAGGCTATTAATCTCTGTTTACCAGTGGGTAAAACAGGACCATCAATATCTGGCAAACTTAAAAGGATGCTCCCTGCTATAATTATTTTATAAAACGTTTCAGGATCTTAGAGGAAAGGACAAAAATGTTATTACTTACATGACTGAAAATGAATTCTGAAGCTGAACGCTCTCAGATAGCAATCAGATTTCTGATTACTTTACTGGTACCTCAATTTTCACATCCTTCCCACCCCACTACGTAAGTTATTGCTACTTCAAACCTTCTCACTTACTGCACCTTCCTGAACTGGTGGATGGTCTTACTTGCATACTCTACCAAGACTAATAAATTCAAGTAGAACAATCCATTTTCCCCACACGTCAAGACATATGGCTGCTTTTACTGCATCTTCCTACCATCTTTAACCTATTTTTGTTTTCCTTTGCATTGGCCGCTTAGCATTGTTTCCAAAAACAGAGCAGGAAAAAAATGTCCTACAAGGAGGCAAATCATCAAGCTGAAGCAGTAAAGGCTTTATGGCACTCCTAACACTTTCCATAAAGCAAGAGGGAACACATGAAAGTTAGCTGTAACATCTAAAATTTTTATGTGCGGTCTTTTTGCATAGAAGATGCATGTTGCTATTTCAGTCCCTACAGTTCACACGCAACTGTTGGGTTGAACTACTTACAAGCAAAAATAGATCTTTCTAGTCAGTGCACTTCAGAATACTTAAGTGTTAGGAAAAAAAAAATTAACGAAAAAAAAAAGCACAGGAGAGCAAAATTTAGGCCAAATGAACCACCAAATACTTTGCATGAACAGGAAGGTAAGCTCTGCTGGGAGCTAAGTGGTTAAAATATTCTGACAGTAAGGATAATAAATCAGTTTTTTCCTAGTGTTTGAGTACTTACAGGGTGGTTCATCAACACAGCAATGCACAATAGCATTTACTGTGGGACACATTTCCTAACTGACCACCAGACCACGATTAACCCTCTGTACAGAAGGCCAAGGAACAGTGTATGCCAGAATGGAAAACAGGCATGTCCTAAAAGGTGGTGAAACAAACAGGCATAGCAGAACCAGAATGAAAGAGGTGAAGATTTGGGGAACATGGTCTGGCCCTTCAGGAGTTAAGGTCTCTAACCTCTGAGAACCGGGCTGGACTCACAATGCTCCTTACTAAAAGCTGAACAGTTCAGCACAGCAACTCCAAAAGTATCTGGAAACCAGCAGCCAGAAAGAAGACAACACAACTGGGAAGAACAGCATTACTGAGGAGATCAAAGAACATAAGAAAAGAACCCAGATTCAAACCACACTTTTAATGGCCTTTCCCTTAGCTGTTTGTATTCTGCCTCTGAGCTCCAGATTCTGCTAAGATTTAACAGCATCCAACCTTTCCAGCATGCTTACACTGCTCCCAAATGACTGCTGTGGCAAGTTTTTTTTTTTTTTTTTTTAATTTCTTGCCTGTCATCGAAGATGTCACATTTGACTGTCTTTATATTTTATAATGCATCAGCCAGGTGCTGTTCCTGCCAAAAAAATAACAAATCTTCAGGGTGTTCCAAATTGGTACAGCTTACAGAACTACTCGGTTGTTCTTTGGCTTTAATAGCCTAGGACACTGAAAAGAGGAGAAAATGTTGCCCACTAAGTGCTACGCACCGACTCCAGCCATTGTATGCAATCTCACTTCATACATCTAACTCTCTAAGGAAATAATGCTTCTCCAGCTGAGTTAAGGAGCCATTTCCATGTCTGTTCCCTTTTCTGAAGCCACTAAACGAAAATCAGAGCGATGCACTTTTTAATGACTTTGGCATAACTAAAAGAAAACTTCACTCTATAAGAGGAAGCCTGCTTTCTCTCCTTATTTGGCAGTAAAGCATGTACTGATTGTGAACATGGCTTGAATACAAAGTACATTGTAATTGAGCTGTGTGAGCATTTCAGTTTTAAGATGGCACTTCTAATCTTTTTCTCTTCTTTGTGTGATCCAAAGGCTATGACGACTTAAAATTCAGAGAATATGCAGTGGTTTACAAGGCAGACTTAGTTGAAAAGCTTATTTTTTAGGAGCCATATACACGAGCAACTTAATATAGAAAGATGCAGGAGATGTATGTAATGTTCAGTGAATTTTAAATGCCGAGGTCCTACATTATTAGTTTACCATGTTGTGAGAAAAACACCTCAGAACAGTAAAATTATCATTGTACATGGGGTGTCAGTCCATCTAGTCTAGTGTCCTCTCCCTTATCATGGCTTCCGTGACAGCCCTCTTAGAGAAAAAACCCTGCTCAAGTCTGTTTAGAGATGGGATGTCCCTGGAGAAAGTTCTGTCCCATTGCCCAATAAGTGGAGATTGGCTTGTGTCTCAAATCCTTTCCTAAAGTGGTCTCTTCGGGCTTTGTTTTTGTTGCCAAACCTTGAGACTGTCAGACTGCTGCTTCTAGCTCTTGTTCATACCATTCACCCCAGCAGATACTTGCTTTCCACAGGGTCGTGACAAGGCAAAGGAAATGGTAAAACTTAAAAAGTAACTGGACAAATTGAGAGAAAACCAAAAATTAACAACAACAAAGTAACAATCCACATCCTTGACTCTTAAAAAAGAAAGTGTCACCAAGCTTGGCAGTGGAAATTCCCCAACCAGAGACCCTGGGAGGCTGGGGGAACGCAGCAGGGAAGCACCACCACCTGCTGTAGGCAGCGGCCCATGGGGGGACAGGACAGCCCTTGGGCTCAGCCCACCTGCCCACTCTTACACCAGGTATTTGAGTTCAAGAGTTCTACTAACTGCTACCTACAGGGCTAAACCTCACTGGCACAACCACTGCTTTCACACCTTGGATATAAAATCGAAATCAGTTGGCAATTGTTTGTGAAATGTGCAGGGCAGACAGTGTGTTTCCACAAGCCTGAGTTCCTGGAGCACCAAAACAGAACGATCAGGCTGCACATCTTCACATCAAATGCAATTTCCCTCTCAAGATGTAGATGTAGAGCTGGAAATCCACCCGCTACACAAAGGTCTACTTTGTGATCGGCTTTTGACACCCATGGAGTTAACTTTTACCAAACAGCAATATTACTCAGAGGACTCTGCAGCTGTGCTGGCTCAAGCACTGTCTGTGCAGATACTGGGGCATGCAGGAGGAGGGGAGCCAGCATATCACCCCAGCATGTCACCCCAGTCTATCCCCCCTGAGTACCAACCCAGCGTATCACGCCCCAAAAACCTTGGGGAGCTGCCAAGGGGCGATGTGAAAGGATCCATTCAGGCAGGGGCCAGGAGCAGGAGCACTTATGGGATTCACGGAGTACACAGGCAGAGGAGGCAAAACTTCCCTGGCATCCCATGTGATGCTTCCTGATGCACAGAGAGCTTCTGTTAGAAATCCGGGAGAAAAAATAAAACTTGATGATGTGTTGTAATAGGCTAAAAGGTATTTAACTGTTTATGGAGTAAAAGAGAACCACTGAACTAATAAATGGGTGGTTATTACTCTGAGCAGAGGACAAGTGGCATATTAGCTCATTTTATCATTAAATTAATACCAGATTAGTGTGTTTAATTGACCTAGATTGTTCTAACCTAGCTGAGGTTGGCATGTTCCAACCAGCTTGTTGCAGGCACGTCATAATTCATTAGTTATTTCCTTAGCCAGCTCAGGGAATTGGAGAAGAATTGGGTGCACCGGAGGGGCAGGAAGGCATAAGGGACCGATGGCTTGTCCCCGGCCGTTTCTCCTTCCTTTTTAACGCAGCGCTGCTGTCGATCACTGCTGCCAGCCAGAGCTGAGCCTGCCAGTCACTCCGACACTCTGCATTTCCCAGGCTAGGGACTCTCCTGGGAAAAATGTTGATTCTGATTTAAATATTATTCCTCACAGTGCTATTTTCACTACCTGCTACAGAATTTCTGCATGCACAAGATGAATGCTCATGAGGACTTCATTTAAACCAGAACATGACAGAATTGATAAATCCAGTGACAAGAGCAAGAGTCGTCAAGAGGAGAGACCTGTACACTATTCTACCTAGCCGCGGCGCTGAACATGCGACTTGATGTCTCACATTCTCTCTGTACATTATCTGAACCCAGCCTTACAGCATGCTTGACATTTTACAGAATAAAGAGATGACCTAGTGACCCAGGCGGAATAAAACCATATTTTTTGGTGCAAAGCTACTGGGACTCAGCATGTGGAGTCACTGCAACTGATGCAGGATATGTGTTATGGGACAGAGCTATCAATAAAGAGGAAAAGAGGAGCACCACAATCAAATGAGAAAGGTTTTCCAGCTGCAGAGGTTGTTTAAAGCTTCAGAAATGTGACGTTTGGTCACTGCTGCTCCCTGAAAGTACAGAGGTATAGGCATTACCATTGAGCTGTGGGAAAGGGCACATCCCACAGCTCACAGAGCCACTCTGCTTGCACAAGCCTTTGCTGCAGACCCCCTTTTTTTGGAAATTTTACTATGGCTGATAAACCATCTCTGTGAGAGTGGTCAGCAAGGTGCTGTGCAGACCTGGAACAGCAATTTTTGTCTAATTACTTGTCTGTGTGTTCCCAGGCCCATGAAATGATAGGGTTTCTGGAGCTTCCAAATGGCTCTAGATGCTTGCTTAGGCATAGCTTGTAATACTATCAATTTCTGAGAAATGAGTCAGAAAGCTATCATTTTCACATGTAAAAACTGTTTAGCACAGAAGCACTGGAGACGAGAACAAAGAAAAATCTCATGTGCTCACCTCCTCCCCAAGTACAGCTCCTGAAACTGCCACCTGTGACAGACCCTGAGCAGGGAGCAAGCCCAGCCTGCTTCCCGTCTCCCTCTCCACAAAAGCATCTTTACAAGCTGACCGTCAGGAGGAGCCACTCCGGACCAACAACTGTTCTCAGAAGCAGGTCTGCTTCTCTTTGCTGGAGCAGGGATTTCTTAACTTAGGTGATGCTGAAGAGCAGTTGCTGTGCAAAAACTCCCAGTGATGCAGGAGGAAAGAAAATAAATAGCAGAGGAACGGGCCAGCTTACCTTGCATTGTCCCTGCCGTGTGACTTCAAGAAGTTCATATCACGGTATCTGGACAGGAACGCTACTAGCTGGTCATTTGTCCTGGGAGAGAAAGAACAAAAGATGTACAAATTACATAGTCAAAAGTACTATCTTTAAAATAATTTATGCACTTCTTATTCTCATTTGGAGACCATCTGCAGAAGGAAGCACTTGCTGAAACACTTCCATCCTGTTGCTAAACTCCACTTTCTCCCTGTACCCAGAAACACGTGCTTGGAAAGAAGTATGGCTTTATTATGTCTTAAAGAAATTCATATAAAATCTTGGCAGATGTTTTCAGCATTGTAACAGAGTATGTACTAAGTAATACTGTTCAGCACTTTTAAAGTAGGAAAAGCCAGCTGCGAGATGACTGGACTGACAGCCCTGTTTTATATACTTTGCTAGATCTTTCCTGAGGAATTTGGTTAAGTATCTAATGGCATTTTGGTTGCTTTAGTCCTTGTAACAGAGAAGAGGCCAGGGTTGAACTGCATAAAGCAAGAGAATTTAGATGTGAAAATCCCAATAAAATTAATAGGAACAAAGGAATTTAGAAGGTTAATTCCAATTAATATGACTGGGAACTTGACACCGTATTTTCAGAATTTCAGCCAACATGTCCAAGAATGTATTTATGCTTGGCAGCTTTTGTGGTCTGTTACTTCTTCAACAATGCAGCAAAACTGTTCTCTGTTTCTCTAGGTCAGCATATTTAGGAAAAAAAGAATAAATCATATTAAAAAGATCTTCATCTCCTGAGTTACACTCAAAAACACAATGTTACAGATACAACAGCATTTAAGCAATGGTCTGTAATGGACTCGATGGCAAAAAAAAAACTAAGATAAGCCAGCTGTCAACAGACAGTACCTTGAAAACATTTTATTAGCATAAGACACAGAAAATCAAGTTAAACAAGATTTCTGTACAAAATGCATTTAACTTCTGAGGTCAGGCTGCAACAACTGGGAAATGTTATCAGACTGGTAACCTCTCTCCACTTCTCAAAAGCCCAAATTCTTCTGTCGTCACAGGTAGCATGTCACTATTGAACTGATGAGTAAAAAGCAAGTTAATCATCGATTTTAGCTGGACCAAACGGAATGTCTGTCCATCAGTCAGCCTGTGTGACCAGGCTGCAGGAGCCTGAGTCCTTCCTTCTACACTCCCTCATCTGAGCTTTAATACCTGCCAGGGTCAGGCTCTGCATCTCAATTTGGCTACCCCAGAAAACTGCTTTCTGTATAGTAAGCTGTGCAGATTTTCACATTTGCTGCTCCAGTGACTCTCCATCTTACTGGGATGAATAGGCATTTAGTGAATTTACTTAGCAATGCTTCCACATGAAATGGTTTCAATGGCTGACATCTTTGGGTGAGTTTCTAGGCAAAAGCTGGCACATAAAGATGATCTTTAGAAATATAACAAAGTTTGGAAGTGCTTGAGCCTCAATTTTCTTACAGGACAAAAATCAAATCAACCGAAGGAACACCACTCAATAAAACACCATTTATAGATTGCTCGCCTACCTACAGCGTGCTGCTGAGCAGTGCTCTACCAAATATACTTGGACTCGGGCTGCTATGCAAGCTTTTTAATCGTTCTCACTTTTTAGATACCTCTTATGAATGCCCACCTGGGATTTAGCTCTCAAAATAATTAATAACTGACATCTTTCCACTCCTTGAAAACAATGGTGGCATCATGCTTCTAACTTTTATTAAAATATTTTTTAGAAAATAACTTTACACAGTTTTACTCTTTGTCATGTAAGTATGCTTCTTTTTGTGTGTTGACAACATGGAAATAAAACACCACATTTCCACTTGGTAAAACATTCTAGCTATTTGACATTCAGATTTATGCGGTCAACCAATTCTGTGCTCAGCATGGGAGCGCAGTGAACTTCTATTAAGCTTTCATTCAAAACACTTCTTCTGGCCCCGACACCACGAGGATGCTGCGTGCCACCTCCAAATTATTCCACCGCACCATATTAAAAAGAAAATCAAAGGTATTCAACACGTCACAGATGCTAATGCGGCTGCTAAAATCCTCCTCACCACCTCGGAAACTTTGCCTTCAGGGGTATATTTCCTAAACGCCCCTGGCACAGGCTGCTGCCACCCTTCGTCATGCACGGTGGCAGCACCGTCACTGTGCTGCTGGCACTCGCTACTGACAATGCCTCTGGCACGCGTTGAGCAATACTAAAGGCGTGGGCCTATTTTTAATCTAAGTGAGGCAATGGAAAGCCGAGATTTCCAGCCGAACACATCACTGGGAGCAACATCAACTCCACAATGCCAAATTAAATTCTGCTGGAGCTCCACAAATTTCAGGGATAATTCACTGAGCGTAAACCTGGCACAAAAGCCTTTACTAACCATCACTGCACAACAAAAAGTAACAAGGACAGCATATTCCCAGTATTTCCTTCCTAAGGAGGAAATCAGAAAGTCACGGGGATAAGGGAGAGCAGTTCATGCTAATATGCACACTAATATACATATTACACTTCTATCAGTGTCCCTAGTGTGTAGCAGCATGAATACAGATGTAGGAAGAAGTCTTTCTGGAGTCGGTGCGTGAGGCTGGAGGTGATGAACGCATTCACACAGCTCCCACTTTTATTTCCTTCTGTCACTAAGCTAATTCGGAGGGCGAGGCACCCGGGAGAAGAATTACTCAGCTGAGTACCTGTGCAGTTAGCAGGGAGGGAACGTTAGAGTAGGAAGGGGAGAGGAAATGTGCTGGTTTTCAGACATGCAGCACGTGGAGAGGAAAGGGGAAAGCAAACCTCCCAGGAATGCCAAGTGTGGAGAGAGACTGCGTGTGGGTGGGTGTCCGTGAGAGGAAGAAAAGCAAAGACTGCAGAGGAAACAAGGCGTTTTTGATTTCACCGATGAAGAAGGACAGGTCATCCAGCTGGGATGGTGGGCTCCATCTCCACCAGACCTTCACCAAAGTCCCTCTGCTCCTCTCCCATGGGGTAAGGCTCAGGGGATGGATGGCCTCACACAAAGCAGCCTCAGGGCTGCCCATGACCTGGCCCCGGCACTGCCTGACCTGGGACTGTGGCTGAGCTCCCAGCCTGGGGCTCAGCCTAGGGTCAGGACCAAGGGCTGGAGGACCAAGAAAGGTAACGGTGAGACCTACAGCAAGAATGGAGCTCAGAAGAGATTGCCCAAGAAGAGCAAGGCCAACCACTAGCGTTTTCTCACGAGCAGCCCTGGCCTGGGACTCAGGTGTCCCAGGGTGTAAGCAGCATCACCTGGGACTCAATAACTGCACATACATGGCTTAGCATTGCAGTAAATTCTGATCACAGTGTGTATGCTGGGAGCTGAACTGGAAAACGGGCAGCAAAAACACTGACGTGGTGTTTGCATTGTCTGGAGACCCTGGCAGCTTTGCCCGGGACACGGTACGAGCACCTCCCCACGCAGCACCACAGCCCAGTGCTGTGGAGAACAAAAGGCAGTGCTGGCCTCGCTGGCTTCAAACAAATCCACCAAGCCCTGGTGACTAATCCAAGCAAAGAGCAGAGATCCCCTTAGTTTACAGCTGTAAAAATAGATTAAGAAAGTGTTTGGAGATTCTGAGAAAAAGAAAAACAAGCAAATGTTACTTTTGGAAGATAGCGAAGGGTAACATGGATTCAGCAAGGTACTTTAACGCATGGGCAGCTTGAAGGATGTACAGGACAGCACCCACTTCAATGGGACTATTCACAAGACAAAACTTACACAATTGCTTAACAGTTTGACTAAGTTGGATCCAATGTTCAGAAACTTTTGGCAGCACACACATATGGGAACAATTAGCTTGATTCTGTGTGGGAATTGGATGAAAAAAAGAGCAACTTCTGTACCTCTGTTTCTGTGCAGTATCTGTCCAGGCTGAACTGGAGATTAACAGCCTCACCAACGAGCCAGCAGGAATGGTTTGTGTGTTTGTGACACTGCAGGGCATGGGAGCTGGGCAAGCAGCACCCAGTCATTAATATGAATTACACACTGATCTCTTCCCACTGCACAAGCCAGAGCCCTACTGCAATTCTGTCCACACAGAACCCAGCTCTCTTGCACTGTGTTTTAAGATAACTGCTATAAGAGGGGAAATAATTAAGCTCTAAGTTATTGATTATACCAAACCCTTTTGGAAATGCAGTGGTGACACTAGGAGAAGGTTCCTCACTTGAATTTGTTAATGACATTCATGGCACCTATAACACACCTCGTACTTCATGTAACACACACACACACAAATGTTTTCTGACCTGGTGTGGTTGTGGGAAAAAGATTAAGAAAAATATTAAAAGATCATTAAAGACTAAATAAGATCACAGTCCTCAACAGAGAGGAAGGCACATCTCGAGATGCTGAGCAGAAGGGGCACCAGCTGAACTTGGTGCAAGATCGTGTTCAGAGCTGCTCCCCGAAGCAGCAGCCTCCACCAGCTCCTTCCAGAAGGCTGCACCCACCCCGTTTTCTGTTTCTAAGGGGGAAGGAGATGGAAATGGGTAACAAATGGGTGGAATAGGACAGCAGAATGAAAACAGCCATCTTCCAGTGCACTTGAACCTTGAAAGAGTTTTGGCTGCATCATCGTAAAGGGCTGTTCCTATTTGCCTTTTGTAACGTAAATGCTCACCCTGCCCTAAAACTCAGGACTTGTTAAATTGGTTTTATTACATAAGGATAACCTAAAAGGGCGAAGGTAAAATTCCCAACCTCTGGTTTACCCTTCAGAGCAATAGGAGAGAAAAGGTAACAGACAGTTTCAAGGCTCAGCATCAGGTGATGTCCCAGGTCCCATGTCATCTTCTGGAATCATTTTCTATTTATTTTTTTCCCCTATGTGTCTGCTGATGCACACAAACATCAGCACTGAGAAGTGCATACCGCTACCCCTTCCAGGCAGCTGTAACTCACTTTAATCACAGATGTGGTTATGTGTGAATTACGATGTTGGAATAGGAAAAGCTAGCAGAAGAAAATTAAAATGCAGCTTTAAAATTGTTTAAACCAGACCTGCTGTCCTAGCTCCACACTCCTCCAGATGCAAAGGGCAAAGCCTGCTGCAAGCACTGGTATCTTTGCAACTCCTCTCCCCAAGCAGCAATTTTGTCTGAATTGTGATTTTGGCTGGTAATGCTTTTGTCCCTGATGTAACGTTAACGTGTGGAAGAAGTCAGTGTGGAGACTTTCCAGAGATTTTATCTCTTACACATTTTCCAATCTGGCAGGTAAAAAAAATATCAATGCCCTTTTTATTGCTACACACACGGGAGCAAAGGAACTTTTAATTACCCTGACTGTGGACACAGTTCCTGCAAAATGAGCCTAAGCGTGCCGAGACTGGGACAAGTCACATCCCGGTCACAGCAAGTGCAAAATATTATGTAAGTGCATAATTAGCTGCAGCAACCAGTGCACCTAGAAACCCTTGCCACTGAACACACATTTATGGTGCTGCTGGCAATGCTGCCTAAATCTTAACTCTGAGATTTCTGTCATGTATTTACCTTATGTTGTGCCGTGATGTTGAGAGCTGGGTGGGTGTCACAAAGACAGCTGAACAGCCAGAAACCAGAGTAACAAACAAAAAAAGGGGAGAGGGCATGGATAGGAGTGGGGCAAGAAGGCCAACTTCGTGTGAAGCAGCAATGAGGACCCTATGAAACAGATGAAGGATGATGGAGGCAAACACACAACCAGAAGTCAAGCCTGTCAGAGTTCACGAGGCATTTGGCTAATGCCCTTGATAACGTACTTTAATGTTTGGTCATCCCTGAAGTGGTCAGGCAGCTGGACTTGTTCCCTGTAGGTCCCTCCCAGCTGAACTGTTCTGTCCTCAACATGTAGACACGCACACAAGCCTCAAAGTAGAAGGGCCGATCACATTTGGTTTTGCTGCACTCTTCTCAATAAATTTTAATAATTGTGATCAAGCCCATTGATTTGAGTAAGTGATGAATTTAACTGTACCTAACACATTGCTGTGAATCATTAGGACATGCCGTTGCGGCCAAGAGGCCAGTGGCAGGAGGCGAGTTCCTTTTGGGCCATCCCTGCCCCGGGACTGCCCTGGCTGGGGTGAGCCCTGCCCTGCTGCCCTCTCCCTTTGCTCAGGCTGGCTCTGCAGCCCTGCACCACCACAGGGCACAGAGGAAGGAGAGGGTAAATCCAGGCAAACTAACAAAAAAATACAACAATGGAACGGTTCTGCCAAAAAAAAGCAAAAACCTACAAGACCTCTTCCAGAAGGAAATGCTTACAGCAAGAGGATAAAACCACAAGGATGCAAGCAGAACAATGCAGTAAAACACCTCCCACTGCAGGATTTGGTTTTGTGACCCCAGATACCCAGCCTGGCCATCGTGTTGGTGCTGTCACCTCCATCCCTCGCCCCAGGAGGCAGTGTGAGAGCCCCGCCACTGCCCCAGGAGCATGACCCGTATGTACTTGGGATGAGGCCGTGGCAAGGAGAAAAGGCTCTGCTGTCTGAAATCACAAAGAAAAGGCTATATTTAGCCCTCGCTATCCATCACAGAATAAATATTAGCATTTGCTCAGAGAAGCTGATTCCCCTAAGAGCAGTCATTCATAGAACAGCATAAAAACGAGAGCGACAGACAGGGTTTTAGAGGCCAACTGCACATGGAAGGCTGCAGGTGACTTAATGCCTTTGCTTTAACAGCAGTTGTCTTAAATCGTTTGTTTTATCTTTCAAGCCAGGTTTAAGAGAGGTACAGGCTAATGGAGAAGTACTGCCCGTGCAGCCAGCTGGCCGCAGCACTGCAGGGCTAAGCACTGCCACCTGGGCAGGGAAATAACACACGTGCCTCTGTATTGGGGTTATTTGGGATTGGGCTTATGCGTCAAGGGTTTGGCAGCAGGGGGCTGCAGTGGCCCCTGTGAGCAGAGCCCACAGCTGTGGTGGAGTCCAGCTGCCCATCAGGGTCAGGGTGTAATGCCCCAGGCTCCCAAAGCAGGAGTTTGGATGCCCCAGGTGCTGCTCTGTCACCCCGCAGGGCGCAGCCCCTCGCAGCGCAGCTCTGCCGGTGTTGTGCGACTCTCGGATGTTTTATTAGCAATACAACCATCTCTGCTGTACTTTCGATTACTGCTTCCCATTCAACTCCTGTCTGCCTCCTAAGGAACAGAAAAGAACTAACAGAGTCACAGGAGAGTGAAAGTCCTCTTTAAATGTCACACCACTGAATGAACCTCGTCCTAGTGAGTACAGAACTGCTCGGGCACAAAAGAGATCTACGGAGAGAAAAGGAGAAAACTCCATTGTCTGCTTCCTGAGACACTCCACAACCCATTTTATAGGAATCCAGTGCTTCAGATGTCATTCATGAAATAAATAAATAAGCCTACTGCTGACAGGCAGCACACGCTTAAATGAAAATTCTGAAGAGACCATATATAAGAGAATTCCACCAAGGATTAATGAACAAATGTGATTAAAACTATCTCCAGCCCTGGACCGCAGCCAAAACGCTGCCAGCAGTATTTGATATGTAAATGCTTAAAACATTCGCTGTGTGCACAGTCGCTGATGCAAAGCATCTATAGAGAGTTCCTTCATCTAATTAGAGATATTGGCTTAGCAAACTTTGGAGTTTATAAAAACCCTCAACGTCTCATTATTCCTTTAAAATAGAATATTCATTTGTTTGGAATGTTTTCCAGCTATATCCCAGGAAACCTTGAAATGCCTGTGGCTAATGAAAAATGCCAGCCCTGTATCAGCTAATAAACCCTTGGGCTTTTACGATAATAAAACACTCACCGCATGTACTCATTAAAACTTTTTAACTTGTTGCTTTTGACTTCCTTTAGCTACTTGCTAAGTTTAAAGTAATCTACTCAATTTCTGATTATTTTATAGCGCAGTTTCATCAGAAGTGCTTAAATTATAGAGGATCTTATCAACCACACCATATTACAGCACGTTAGCTGCGAGTCTGATCCAGGAAGGCATTTAACAGCATGTGCTTCCCTGTAGCACACTCATAACTCTTCTGAAACGATGCAGCTTCATGCTGTATTCCCATGAACCGCCTCCTGGGTAAGGGTCTGCATGTCTGTTTGTTAGGAAGCAGCACGTGCAGTGACTACGCTCACAATTAACAGTTAAGAGTTGTGCTTGAATTCATCTAAGATCTCTTAGTGTGTTTATTAAGGAGGCTTTGCCAGGGAGCTCAGCCCAGTTGTACCTCGGTTTGTCCATCTCTGCCATGGGAGTATCACACATCTTGCTGGTGGTTTGAGATTTAACTCACTAATGTTTTCAAAACATTAGTTTTAAAATGACATTTTCTGAGCACCCTTACCACTGCAACAAAAAATATAAAAATAGGGAAAAGATTAACCTGTAATGATGTGTGATGTGTAGCCATTTTCATCAATTTTAAAGCAACCTACATGCTTTATGTCAAAATTTTGAGATGCATTACTTAAAATACTGATTTCCTTTCATAAATTTGATTCTATATGATCTGTAAGCCTAGATAATACATGTGTTTAACAATGAATGCAATGAAAAAGCACTTGCATAACAAAAGCTTCCCAAGTTCCTTCAAAACGTGCAACTGCACAGACCCAGGCACACATGCAAGACCATCAAAGAACATCAACTAACTACATGCAGGACAAAGGCTTTCTTGAACCACCTGATGTTGGTGCATGTTCTACATACTTCTCTATTTGAGTTTACGAACGATCAGCACATCACCACTACTATCTTTTTTTTTTCCCGTCCTTCTTGCCCAGAGCTTGAGTGCCTTCCAGATAGCCTTTGCTAAAAAGGCTGATAATTGCATATTTCCTACAAATATTTTTAAGTAAATGCAGAGACATGTGTCTACCTTAGATAAGGACTAGAAACCTTGTTAAAGGTATATACTGCAGCAAAGCAAAATTCCTTTCTCACCGCATTCAGAAGAGATGTCAGCTCAGTGGAACTGAATGTACGGAAGAAAGCTCAAACATTTTTATCAGTGCTGGCAAAAACTGTTTATCAAGCCCCACTGGCATTCCCTTAATTCCTATTTGGAAAGTAAAATAATGCAGCCTGGTACAGAGAAAAATACTGCAGTAAGGGGCTTACACACTTCCAACACAGCCTAAGCCAAAGGGTTTAGCGGTTTTGGATAAGTAACCCCCAGTTTTGATTCCTCCTCAGCATTAACCCATCTCCGAGCATGAGTTGGCTCTCCCACACTACAGTGCAAACCTTGAGTAAGCAGATTTCCTTTTGGCATTTCACATTCACATGCAAACATTTCTGTTTGTGGGTGTGGAATGATTTATGCATTGCTCTGCAGAAAGTTTTGTGAGCATGCTGCATGTATAAGAGGGAAAGATGGACGAACAGGAATATTTGGGGCATCTTCAGACAAAAGGTCTCCAACTATTTGCATCCCCAATAAGCTGTGCGGCTGCCTGCAGTGAAGGCACCTCTCTTCTAAAAGCTTTACTCATTTCCAGACTGAGATGCAGAAACACTCCTTAACTCTCCAGTGACATTTTGTTTTCACAGTTGTATGATTTCCACTTGTCACTTCTGTCTCCAGCCTCAAATCCCTGGGACTCAATAGAAATAGAGTAATTATTTTCACAGACAAAGCAGCATGCAAATATTCCAGACAGGACGTGCACGTCCATTCGACATACCCACTTGGCAGGGGGAAGGCAGCCTGGGGAAGAAGAGACATGGCTAGGACAAATGACAGAAGCAGCCCTGTAACCCCGTGTGCCAAAATGATGCCTGCAGACCATGTGAGGGCACAGAGGTCCAAAAGCCAGATGTCTCCATGTGGCTTGGACAGGGAGGGGACATGCGTGGCATGGAAGGGACACACCACACATGTGTTTGGGTGCTTTCTGCCACAGCAGAGAAGACCCGACGTCCTCCAGCCTGCCAGGTTTAGATCATGAGTAACAGGGCCAATGTCCCAAACCTTTTTAGCTGGCCTTTAAACCTTAGCTGCCATTAGCACTTTAGTCAGCAGCTTTCCAAGCTGGCAGTGGGTATGATGAATGCAAACAACATTTGTAATTTTCATGGTAAAATGGTCCTGGTTAGCTAGATAACATCGATGTGTCCAAACCTGAAAGTGTTTAACCTTTTTCTGTTAAGACTCTATGAAGTGATTGAATGCAGCATGTGAACCTAATGCACATCAACTATCTGCTGAAATTTCAGTGCACAAAGGCTATTTTAATATTATACTGTCAAAGGTCTACTGTATTTTACATTTCCATCTAGAAGAAAGCGGAGCATTGACGTAAAGGATCTTCTTGACAGACAGAGAGCAGGAAGCAGCACTGCACCTGAACAGGCTAACTCAAAAGCTTCAAGCCACATCACTATATACATTGAGACTTATGTTTAAAAAGGATTCATGCCCAGAACTTCTAACTTTAATGATGCTATTTACTTAATTTTAACCCTGCAAAAGAAAGGAAATAGAACACAATGCCTGGGGTGTATTTTCTCTCTTCAGCTTGTTCCTATTTATCAACTTGTATGACAATAAGGTTTTTTATCCACTGGAAAAAACAGCTTGTGGAATAAGAGAACTACTGGTAAATGCACTTTCTGCCTATTCTTATACCAGCTACATTCTGAAAGACATACTTTTATCCTCTTTTCAGCTGATAAATGCAAGAGACTAACTTTCACTCTGTTTACATATCCATGATGCTCCCAGACCAGCGCCGTGCACTCGATTTGCGCCGGCACAGGCACGACCAGGGATCTGGCTCCGTCTGCTGGGGACGGGCTATGGGAAATCCTAACAGACATCTGCAGTGACTCCCAGTTCAGATGCCACACTGCTCAGGAAGTGGAGGCATGTTGTTTCCATATGTGCATGGCATGTTAATAGCCTAAAATTAGCACTGTCCTCCTGCCATTCTGACGGCTGCTCTTTTCTTCCTTCCTCATGTATTTCATAGCATGTAATGCTCCATAGGAAAAGTTCTTGAGCACCCTATTTTTTTTTTTTTCCCCAGAAGCCTTATTCGTTAACGTGTAGGAGTGATGAAATAGAATTGCTGCCGGTCACTACACAACATCTAACAGTTGCTGAGGTATATTTGTTAAGACACCATTTTTCAGAAAGTTGCCTTTACCCAGCATTACAATAAGCCATTCCATTACTAACTGCATCAATGCAGAGATCAATACAGACAACTATCCCATTTAACAAGCCAACAAACACACTCCTGATAGATCAAAAACACCGGCCAGCCTCCTATCGATTCCAGAATGCACCTGGTAAGGATGCAGCAACACAAAGAGTTAAAACAGACACTGTCCTATGCTTAAGTCACAAAGTGAACTAAGCCTGCTTAATTTATCTGCTGAAAAATATCTAAAAAAAACAAACAAAAGCAACAAAACCAAACAAAACCACACACACTAAACCAAAATGCTTGCCCCTAAGCCAAGGGTTTAATATTAAAACCAAGCACGATAACGTGATAGATATTTAGGTTTATCAAAGTACGGGGATTTTATTTAGTACAGAACGCTGCTCCCTGCTCTGCGTTCTTTCAGTGTTCCGTTGCTGCTGCATATTCATGCAGAACCTCCTCTGCCTACACGAAACATCCCATTTTGATGAAAACAATAATCACTGATTAAATGAGCAACTGGAGGAAGAGGCAGAAATGATCAACAAGTCCATTACTCAAATTAGTGAGACTTTGTGTGTTTTGTTTTGTTTTGTTTTGTTTTGTTTTGTTTTAAATCTAGATATTGGGCTGAGTGGGATCTTTTTGTTTGTGCTGTGTATATTTTATCTTGCGTATTTTATTTTCAGCAATTTTTTTTCACCATCTCCAAAATTAAATTACCAAACAGCTTGGCATAAAAGAGAATAATTTAAATAGGAGCATAAATTCAAAGCAACCATTCACTTTCCCACCTGATTTATATATTCTCTCGCCCAACTGAAATTTTATTTGTACAAGTCAGTGAGAGAAAACGACTTGCTCACCAGGTTGGGTGATTATAATAGAAAATGCTCACTTTCTTCCAAGGAAGAGGGTGGAAGAGGTTTTGAGAGTATCTTGTGTGAAGTAGGCTGATGTTGGAACAGAGACCTCTCTGCCCATGGCACTCCAACCTAGAGGCTGTCCTGGGACGTCTTACCTAGGGGCTGGGATCCCCAGCATCACACACAGAAGGATAATGTGAAGGTGACACACAGACAGACATCAAGCGGAACCAGGCTGAGTGCCAGAAGCTCTACATCATGTCCATACCAAGGGCTGTGTGTAACTTTGTGTGCTACAAGATGCAAAGGTCCAGCATCTTCTGCAAAGCTCACCAGACACGTTCACTGCTGCCATCCATCACATCGAGAGAGACTCCAAGCGCTCACACTGAGCTCAGGAGCACAGCAAACCTGAGACCACTGTCCCACTGCTGGGAATGGGAGCAGGAACACCCCCTCTGAGAGGCCACAGCACAGCTTTGTCACTCAATCTTTATGTTGGATGCTGCCTACCTCCCTTTTTCATTTGCACCACAAACCTAGAAAAAATGGCCAACGTAGTCCTAGATAGCTCTGCGAGCAGATGGCCTCCCCTTCCCTTCTGATGCAGTGGGAGAGATCAATTTAGACACAGCAATGTTTTTTTCATCCCTCACTTTCCACTGAAAAGGCAGGAGGGAAGAGACACCCTTCCCATGACAAGTCCCATCTCCTAACTAGAGTTATCTCAATAAATGGGCGGTGGGACACTAGCATCGGAGGCAGCTACTTGCCCATGAGTTGCAGCTGAGAGCTCATCCTCTTCCCGGTGAGCCCCTGCTGCTGAGGCCCTTGCAGAAACCTTTAAAAGTGACGTGAATTCCAGCAGACCAGCACCTTCCCCAAGCTCCTCGTGGGCCTGCCGCTCCCTTTGATCCCCGAGCTGCTGAACCAACCTGTCGGAGCGCATCAACTCAAAGCACCACAAGGCAAAACGGGGAAAATGGGGTCAGGCTAATGGGATTTAACATTAATTCTGCACCAAGCCTGAAAAGATGGAGGAACAGGGCCTGGGGGGTGAAAGGGATAATGAACTGAGAGTTGATGGAAGGAAACTTAATTGGTTTTAACAACAGAAGGTCACATTTTGTTACCTTTATTTGGGTTGAGCAATAATCTTATTTTGACAATTTGGGCCAGCGGGTGACCTGCCCTACTCTTTGTTGGGACTGCTCTGGAGTCAGTCAGGGAAGACTGCAGCACTGGGATGATGGGCACAAAGAGGCAGCAGACAGGAGCTCTGAGCATGAAAACGTCAAGGGCAATGTGTGGATCCATAAGTTGATATATCCCGCTGATGTAACTGGGGCTGAAAAGAAGACAACTGGGAGGTGAGGAGCTGGTATTCCCACTCACTGCTGTGCTCAGAGTGCAACCAATATAGGCTTATTTAATAACGAGGTCAGGAGAGAACCAATGGTTCACTTCAACCCAAGAAAAGATCATAAAATGGATGTGACTTTGAGTTAGGCAACCTGTCACCTGCTGATCTCCTCACCCTGCTGAGCCCTGCAGCCTGGTGGATGGGAGGTGAGCCGGAGCAATGCCCGGGCTGCAATGGTTCCCAAAGCTGGAGGTTCTCTGTTGCAGTATTACTTGCTAACAATTACTTCGGGGCAGCAGACTTTTAGATGAAGATTGACTCTGCATTTGCAAAAGACTCAGCCCCAAAACAGTTCCTAATTTGGCAATGAGTGCAATTACCCCAATGAAAGGTTAGAGATGCCTACAGCTGGTTGGTCAAGTCATGTTAAATTATGGGTATAGCTGACCCGTGTGCAGCAGAGAGGGATGTGTGCTACAGTGAACTCATTTAGGGTCTTCTCCCCTCAGATCAGCCTGGAATTAGAGAGGTGCAGCCACAGATGTAGTCAGTTGCCTCCAGCACCACTTTGCCACATGTATATATAGAGTGAGAAGTATCCTATAAACGCATCGTGACTACAGTGCTGTGCAGGGTAAGCAGAAATGAAATATTCAAATGCAACAAGTTGTGACTGTAAAAGCCAACTAGCCATTAATTCTACCTGGGATTGCACAGATAAAGGTTTTAATAGGTCTTGAATTTCTGTAATACACAATGTCAGGCCAAAGCTTCCACGATATCTCAAAATTTAAAGTTCTGACTAGCTAGCACAACAACAACACCACCACCAAAATACTATCTTGGGAGAAAGAACCACATCCTGCAGCACATCCCAAATGATCCATTGCTCCAAAGCAGCTTTAATTCTGTTGCAAACTATTTCCTTCAAATCAGCCCTTCAGCTCATTCACATGCAGTGATCCCATATACAAAATGTCAAAGCACATAATATTACAAGACCAGAATTTATGTATAAATTGGCTGAAAAATCATTAACATAAATTACCAGTCAACTCTTCAACATTTTAAGCCCTATTTTAGTGGAAAACAGTTTACGTATTTCTCTCCTTTCTATTTCAGCATTGCCTCTGAAAGACTGAACCAGAACAACCCTTTTGCTCACCCTTTAATGGTCTTGTGGCTGGCAACTGTTTAAGAGTGACTTGGGAAAGGTATAATGACACATGTTGTTGTTTCATCTTCACTTTGAACTGCCACCAGATATTATTTTGCAGCTGTTTTATTGTGAGTGGCATCCTGAAATCTAAACAAAAAAAGCATCTTAATGGCAATTTCAACAGATTTTTAATTTCCTGAGAGAATTCTGCAGGGTTACGAAGGGAGAGCACATTTAAAATGCAATGCTATAATAGGAGTGTTTCCCTTTTTCACGCAGTTTTAGCATTTGGAATTTGATAATGATTTTCCTGACTATTCTATAAAACAGCTGAAGAGAGATTAAAGTTTCTGCTCTCAAAGCCCAGGTAAACACCACAAGGACCTGTTTTTCTGCAGCTTCTTTTGCCCACCTCACAATACACCCAGAGTACAAGCTGCTTGAAGAAAAGCTGTAGGGGAGCACGCAGTAGACAGAGTCACACCTGGGAACCCCTAGGGACCAATGTTCACTTCCAGCCACAAACCTTGCCAGAGCTTCTTGCCCTGGGACACGCAATGGGCAGCCAAAGACCACAGGAAAGGCTTGCCAGTACAGGCCAGCTAATGAGGAATTTTGTTAATTATGGATTTAAAGTACAAGAGCCATTCTGCGCTAAGAACCCTTTTTTGGACTTGATTACCCCTGCCTATTTCTCCAAAAAGACAAGCTCCAAGTGAAATGCAGGTTTCATAAATAGCCCTGAAGCTGTGAAGGAGAAGTGGCTGAGCTGGCAACCCTCCTACTGCTCAGTGCCCACCTCAGCCCCAACAGGTCAGCTTTCCTTACTGAAACACTATTCTAGATGCAATTCCAGCATCCTGAAGACAAAACTGTGTTGCTTAGGAACCGATGCTGCACATTATCACGTTTGTGTCATTGTTTATAGGTAAGGCTGGATGGTATCCAGTTAAGACTTGCACTTAATTCTTTTATGAAATGCATTTGTTCTCCCCCCTCCCCCCCCAGCCATGAGTAAAAAACAAATTGCCTCCAGAAAGCAAATGGCAAACAGCTGAAAACCCTTTGGCTCTGCACTGGCAAACCTTCCCGTGAGCAGCCAGAGAGAAGGCCACCAGGCAGGCAGAGCAGCGAGCTGCTGTGCCCGTCAAACTGCAAAGCCGGGCATCTGGGGCTTTCCTCTGCCAAGCTGTCCTCCAAGGCGTCTGGAACACTGGCTTGGATGCTTCAGCTCACACAGAGGGAGATAAGGCATGGGTGTTTAGCACTGGAATCAACAAGATAACGTGCTGCCAAGTACAAGGGTACTTTGAGTAATGCCGCTATTCTGCAAACATGCTTCATTGATACATCTTTAATCTGTAGGCACTGCAGAGGTGCCTGGGCAGCTAGACTAGCCTCCAGTTTGGGGTGCATTTATTTTTGTTGCCAGACTAAGGCTGCTACGGAGAACATTTCAGAAGTGCTAAATACGCACAGAGTTACAAAGAGCTGCAATGTCACAATTCTCCGAAACAAAAGCTGCTTTATTGCCTTAAACCCAAGAGGAGAGCTGGGGAATGATCAGCCTCAGCTGCTGTGGCTGCACATAGAAAGGGTGGGTCTCCTATCACATTTGCCAGGTTGAAAAAAATAAGTTATCATAAGAATAAATAAAATAAATGTTTTAAGCCACGATAATTTCAACATTTCACCCCACCCTTTGTGAACAATCTGTGCAAAACCACTTTTTTGCCAGCCACTGGATAATTCAGCTGTAAAACAGAAGTGGGCTAACAGACCTAAAAGATAACCTCAAAAATATATACAGAAATCTCAAATTTGCTGGCAAAGTAAGGAAGGAGAGGGAGAAAAGGTTATTTGAGGGATTTAAGGAAGAAGTGCATCTGAAATTCTAAGAGAATGCAGATTCAAGGAAAACACTGATAAAGTTCCTTTCTGGAAAGGAAAAGAGATTCCCTGCGAAGCATTAAGAGTGGATTGACGTCTGGCTTGCCAGATAAAGATATTCTGAGCAAACAAAACTGCATACAATGTCAGCTACAATACCAAGATAAAAACCTCAGACACTGGCATCTTAACAGATGTGGTACTGCAAAAGCTCCCTGCTCTGTACTCCCATCGAGATGTATAGATAGGATTTACCAGTGTTTCAGTTCAGGATCACATTCGAAACACACTTTAAAGTAAGCTGCATTATTTTCCTTGTGCCTGATTCATTATTCTAGCAGCAAGGCACGAATTTCGCAGAAGCATTACAACGGGTGGCTTTGTGGGGGGGTGCAAGGTCAAATCCAGTCCTGGAACATCAGCAGCCTTTGCACAGGCTCTCACGTCTAGCAAGAGCTTACATGCTACCAGGACGGATTGAGGAGATGGCTCTGAAGTCTGAACCTCAGCAAGACACAACTGTTAAACTATGTCAAGGCAAAATGATGAGAAGTTGAGAGAGAGAGAGAGACAGAGAGAGAGCGCGCGCATAAGTGCCTTCTCAGCCAGTGTCTTTGGTGATCGCACTGCCATTACACAGCTTCCATCAGCCCTGCTGGCTTTGGGATTTGTAATTTCATAACCAACGAGAGGACACAGCTGGGTCTCAGGCATTTCTCATAAAGCAACAGTGCTCTACATAAGGGCTCAGTTCTACGAAGAGATTTCTCCTGTGTTTCAGTATTGCATTTCAAGTCCACATCTTGCAAGAGCTGAGAAGTTTTGTACAAGTGGATGGAGAGCTCAAGTCTAGTTTGCTCCAATACAAACTGTATTCTCGCACTTTTTCTATCCCAGCCATCTGCTTCAAATTTTCAGTCAAATGCCCACATGAAATGTGAGCAGGTCATGGGAAATTCAGCACACACAGCAAAAATTATCTCCAACATAGTCTATATAGAGTGGCAGTCACTTTTTACAGGGGATGAATCTGGGGGCCACTGGCTGCAGTAAGGGAGCTGTGGTTCTCTCAGTGGTCCCATTACCTGAAAAAGTACTCAAAAAAGTGGTCAAACATTTTTCCAAAAGGTGGAATTTCTTTCTCAAACCTTTTGCTTACAATTATTTCCATCTGCCACCAGAATAACAAAAAGGCCAAAGACCCATTCCCTCTGCTCCCACCTTTTCACTCCTGGCAAGCCATCTGCTGCCCAGGGCCCGCAGTCAGGACTCATTACTTGGTTATGTATGTACACGTACTTGCCAACAAACACTTCCCTTCATCTCGCTGCTCACAGAGGAGAAGAGTTTTTCCTCTTTTCCTCACAGCTGTTTTGTCTTCGGTTTCCTTTTTTGATACCCAGAGGAAGCAATTTCTGGTCCTTAATATGGCCCCTGTGCAGGACCTGGCAACGTAAGCTATTAGAGATGAAAGCTGGGAAGAAGACAGGTGAGTGAAAGGAGAGCTTTATCTCTGCTAGGCTGTCTGCCATGCTCAGATTTGGCAGGAATTCAAGTAGAGCTGTTGATTTCGGGTGGTTATCTTTGCTAACAACACTCCTAAGGAGTCAGGAGTGCAGGTCTGCTGGAGAAAATGAAGGACTGAGAGCCAGGCTGCCTGTCTGCTGCTGGCTGATTGCAAACACTGAGAAAAAGGTCCACCTGCTTCGAAGGGCATCCTTCGAGTTTCTATGGAGCAGTTAAATCTTTAGATGAATGCTGCTATTTAGCATTAAGAGTTACCTAGACCGTTGATCAGAGGAGAATACAACAAAAGATCAGGTCAGTCCAGAGCTCTCTGCCAGCTGATTTTTCTCAACTTTTGCATACAATTCTGACTGACAGAGACGATCAGCATAAATTACACGAACTTTGGCACTTGTTGCTGGAAGTCCCAGTCCCAGTCAGATCATCCCATTTACTCCCCAGAGTCTGCAGTTTCCACAGATGCTGTTTGTATTTTAATACAAATTTTATTTAAGTTCCAGACCAAAAACTTTGTTGACTGTCTCATTTGTCTGAGTCTTCACATTGCAGGCTTTTGTGGAAGGTATTTGTATAAAATCTTCATCCTAAAATGGGCTCATCTTCATAGTACCAACTACCAAAACACAAGTAGTTTCACTGGGTTTCTTTTGTTATGTATAGCTCATAACTGAGTATCAGCAGTATCTGCATTCCTAGCTCCATCAATACGCCACTCTATTTTCTCGCTATTTTGAAGCACTCCACAGGCTTCTGTTAATAATTTTGCTTGACCTTTATTAAAGGCAGAATATTAACTGGCAATTAGATCTGGTGATCCCTTTGGTGAGTGAGATTCAGTCATTTATTGTAAATTATAAACAGTTCAAATGTTTCATTATGTTTATTCTTTCTACAAGCTTTGTGGCCAGGTAAGCACTGACATGACATTCACTGTTAAATGATCTCATTAAACTTCCTAATTTAAGTGGTACAATACTTCACCTGCCACATTATCCAAGGACTCCTGCAAAGCACGTTAAACATTCAGCATCAGTAGATGCTCTACCAGAGTTCACCTTGTTGGGAGTGAAATTTCAGTCCCTGAACATAAGGTTGACTACCTGATGTTGTTTATCAAAGACAATAAATAATGCAAATAGATACACATATAAAATAAGAGGTTAAAGACATCGATAGCTTCCCCACAGAGCTTTGAAAGAGACTCTCAAAAGAAAAAAAAGCCTTTCCTCGAAAGAAAACTCATGAAAAAATACCCTTAAAATAAAAACAATAAGAAAAAGGAAGGGGCTGGTTTTGTTTATTTCTTTATGAATGTAATGGCTGTGGGAGATGATATCTTGAGAAAGCATGTGCCTCTCACAACCCCCAAAACCCAACAAAAGAACCCCAAACCACACAACAACCACCACCACTAAGAGTTACAGCAAAAGAAGGAAGTCACACAGCCTCCCACCCCAAAGCATCACTTGTAGAGGTCTGTCCCCAGCCATTTTATCCCTCATTTTCCTATTGAGAATGCTAAGCAGGGCTGAGCAAAGTCCAGGTTGGATGATGCATTTCACTTAGGCCAATAAATAACATATTAGCTCATTACTAGAGGGAAACACAGTATTTTTGTTAGAGATGCTTTTATGCTCAGACTGTGTTTGTGAATGATTTCTTCCACAGTAACAACTAGAAGCACATGGATTAGGACTTCATTTGTGCTGGATCTACAGACTCAACCAGGGCTTCAAAAATTAAAGATTAAGGCATGAAATACAGTAACAGGGATATCCAGATTTTCTTAGCTTGCATATGTTTTATTTTAATTGCTTCTCTCCCAAAATGAATGGTTCTGAACTTTTTTTCCCTCCCCCTGCCTTTATATAGTATGATCCTTGACATCTGCTTCTAGACATCTCTTCTGAAGGATGAAGGGTTCCCAGTAATTGTAATGTAGCCTGTGAACATACCAGACTGCTCCCCAGACAGATTTAGACTTCATCATACAGAATTAACCCCACATATAGAATGTGTTCTCCTGACTTATAAGGCTGGATTAGCTTTTATTATCAGAAGAGAAGTAGTAAAGGTTTCAGTGTTACAGATGGGAATGGCAGATGGGAAGCGAAAGCTTAATGTGAAGCAGCTCTGGATAAAAACTATTAATCCACAAAATTCATATGTTCCTATGCAGGGACACCTAGCTAAAAACACTGCAATATGACTAACCAGTGTGAGATGTGTAAACTGCCTCTAGTCCATTATCTGATAAATCATGTCTGAAGGAAGGAAAAAGCCCTCAAACACTCTCTTTACTATTTCCTGGAAAAACAATCAGCTCTCTGTGCAGTAGGCAGAGAAGTAACGCCTTCCCAAAGATTACAAAGAATATTAATTTATAGCAACTCCACTATGAAAATGAAATGGTCTCATATATATTTTTGATGAGATAACATTTTCCAGGGTTTATAGCTGTAATATTACATATTCAAAAAATTTAGCAGCAGCTGTAAGTCACTGTCATTTAAGTTATAGCACTAAAAAAAGCTTTTTACTTTTTGTTGAAGTGCACCGTGTTGAGAGGAAACCTATTTCCCCCAGTTCTGGTATCAGAGTACTTTGACAGCAAGGGAAACGAGCACTTCACATGCCTTCACCTAGCTGCTGAGAGCCACCACAAAGCTCTGAAAGCAGCCGCAACACCAAAGCACAACCTTCAAGAATTTCCACCATGAAGAAACAAACGCCTGGAATTTTTCCAGCTGAATGGCACTTGTTTAGAGTTTGAATGACTGCAAGATACCACAGCATTATTACAAAGAATCCATTAAAGCAGAACTGACTACGGCATACTCAACAAATCCTGTGGTTGTTTCGGGCCCTATCTGTAAGCGACTGATCCCATTTGGCTCTGCGGTTTAATTCGTTCCGCGGGAATGAAGAGCAGTTGAGAACGCCTCAGGTCATGGCCACAGCACTACAAGACGGCATTTAGGGTGATCACAACACCACAACAGGGTAACTGGATACATCTACTGCGTCTAGTCTGTAATTACACTACACCTTCAATTGTTTATTCTTCAACAATTTATCTTACTTGATTCAAAGTCCCATCACCTTCTCCTCTGTGGTTTTACATTACTCTACTTTTTATCATCAGTGTAGCACTCCTCACCAGGAAAGTGAATTACAGGGAATAACAAGCTACCGTTTCCTCAAACTCAAGCAATATACAGAGAATTACACACTGGCCCTTACAACCACAGATAACACGTCAAAATTGTTATGGCTCTTTCTGTAGGACACCAAATCAGATGCAACACGAGATATTGGGAGTTCTTAATTCAAACCCCTTTGTTCCAGTATCAGTGCACTCTGTGACTCTTGTGTTCTTCCCTAGTTTTCCTCCCTGAAATGTGATGCATTTCTCTTCACTGACAGTACACAAAAATGGGAACCAGAGATAAAGCCTTTTGTCAGTTCTCACAAAATCCTTCCTAAGGCAAAAGCTCATGTTGTTTTCCATTCTCACTTCAGTGGGGATTTCTGTCTGAGTAGCAGATTCAAGAAGGGACTCATAATTTAAGAGAGATCTTGCAGGAACCTAGTAAGGTGTTTCCATTGTCTTTTGCTAACGTATTTCTTTACTGTTAGTATTAAAAGTGTGGAATGCCATCGCTTATTAGAAAATTACCCATGAAAGTTACTTCCCCTTTCCTTGATTCCTTTCAGCATACAGGGAAACAGAAGTCACAAGGTTAATTTCCTCTTTCCCTCTTCTTGTTAATTCTTATAGCCTAAAAACAACAGCTGAAGAACACTTTTTTTTTTTTTTTTTTTTTTTTTTGCATTTTGCATTTTTCCCCTCCTTTTTCCTCTTTTTATGGACTATCTACTTTTGCACAATGTAGTAAACCTTACTGAATGCAGCTGTGGGGCCTGGGTTATGCAAATGCAGAAAGATTATGATTTCACTTAAAATCACAAGCCTTGTCATGTGGTGATGTGTGAAGTTCTTTGCCTGATGCCGTCTGAATAAAGACATTCAGGCAACGGTTGGTGCTGAAGATATAATTGACTCCTAGCAACTTATTTGTCACTTCTACAATCATTATCCTCTGCAGAGAAAGTACTAAAAAAAGGAAGCGCAGAACATTACCTTCACTGAGTCTACATTCACACCTTCCAACACTTTCTGAGACATCAAATCAAACTGTTGATCAGAGCCCTGGCAGGGAGCAATCTCTCCGTGCCTGGGGTTTGTTTGCTTAGCTCGAATACTTCCCGTTACTTTACTCACTCCCTCTCTTGCAGATGCCCTTTGCTAGAAATAATGACTAAATAAAGCAGCAACTGCTTCCTCACTACAAGTGAAGAATTGGTGCTGCTAACCTGCTTGCAGCCACAGTCCTTCCTGGGCAAGCAACAGACATGTTGGGGGTAAAACAAGGCAACTGTCTCCATGGCAAAAGCACGGATGTCAGACAGCAGCCTGATACTCCTTACATCAGTACTTACTCCCCTTAGGAATACAATACGTATGTTCTTAAGAGACTTGTTGTACCTGATTGGGTAGTCGGCAGCGCTGAGGTTAATGAAGAAATCCCATGGCCAGTCATTCATCTCCATTAAGTCCCTCATGCTCTGCAGGTAGGTGGACAGAAGGCTTGCTCCTCCCCAGATAGTTGCCATTCTCCAAGAAGTGACTCTCACATTTGGGTACTGGTTAGCAAACTGGAGCACTTGCCGGTGTAAGTAATTGGATCGCTTTACAGGAGAAAAAAGTAATAGGTTCAAGTTACTCTGTCCCAAAGTGTCCCTCCCTGTATTCACTAACCAGCAGCTGCACTTCTCGACTATCTGAGCTTTGCCTTTGCTTTGCCCTCACTTGCTACAGCGCACAGCGTTCTGCTAAACGTTAATTTGGAAACGTGCAGAGCTCTCTTTTAGTTCTTTTTATTACAACTACAGTAATTGCTAATCAGTGCAATTAGCATTTATTTATCATTTCTCATCAGTAGATCCCAAAGGGCTTTCCTGAAGGAGGTTACTGTTACTACCTCCGTTCTGCAGTGGGAAGTAACTCTCCCGAGGCACCTCAGGCCAGCTCTCCATCCAAGAGGCCACTGCTGTTAGTCTGCACCAACTTATCACTTACTGTTACTAAATGTACAACACACAGGCATGAATAGATATTCATAAACATACAAAGAGAAATGAAGACTGTTACATAGACAAGATAACGAGAAACAGAAAAAAGAAGTGACTCCAAACATGTAACAGATGGAGAGACGAGAAGTGACATGCACTCTACGCAGCAGAGGTAAAGAGAAGATGAAGATGACAAAGATGGGCAGACTGACAGATGGCAAGACAGGCAATTTATAACCAGTGATATATTACCTTGTCAACATGAATGTAATAAAAATGGTCTTTATGGTAAATAGCCTTAAACATGCGTTGGAGCTGCCGAGAAGCTCTGCCATGAACAACCAAGACAAATGCGATCCTGACTGGGTTGGCTGGCATGTACTCTACGGAGTCCTCATCCCATTGCACATTGTTGTTGGCTTTTCCTGTTCAAAAACAAAACACAGGACATCTCTGAGCGTATCTGCAGGGCAGGGGAGCAGAGAGCAGTACACGTTTCACCTCGGCTCTTTTTTCAGAAGCGGTTTCTGATGGGAAGTCACCTCAAAGTATTTGAAAAATGCCAAAGCCAACTCCTCCAGCAAGAAACCTCTCACATCACCAAACAATCCTCAGTCCTCTGATCAGCACAGCTCCACTGAAAAGCTCGTGAAACTGCTACTTAACAGCAGCTGAGGATTATCTCAACTGATAGCATCTATTTGGAACAGCAGATGTAGCCTGGACCATTTAAATAGCAACCTACACATTTTTACTTCTTCATGTGTGAGAGCAGGCCGTACAATCCTATTTCAAATTTATTTTCATTTTTATATTAACACAGGAATTTATGGTCTTGGTTTTCTAAAGAAAACACCGCACTGTAAGGTTATGACAGGATGTACTGATGAGCTGAAGGGACATTTTTAGTCAAGAATTTAGAGTACTTTGTTTTTTGTAACATCTCTTCAACTCACAAACCTGAACATGATGAAAAAAAAAAGACAATTTTATCCAAAACCTCACATTTTTTCTTCAGTTAAACAACTCCTTCAGTCCTCTGACGTTGTAGGAGTCTTTCTCAACAGAAGTTATTTAAGAGAAACCTGAAATTTTGAACATTAGCACAAGGAAAGAAAACACCCCGAAGATTAAAAAAAAATCACAAATCACCCCTGCCTCATTTTCCCCCTTGCATATGTAAAGATTTTTTTTAGGCAATATCACTGTCTCAAACATAACAAAGCCCCTCAAAAACAAAGGGGGGGAAGAGTCTCCAAGTCCCATGATCTGTGATTTTGGTTTATTTCCTCAGAAGGGTGAATTCATTTGACCATCCTGAAAAGCCCGAACTTCTTGTTATGCTGCAAATACATATTTAATTATTAGAAATGCATATACACAGGGGCAGGACTCAAACATTCATTTTACATTACAGGTGAAGGTTTAGAAATAGCCATGCCTGAGCTGAAGCAGCTAAAAGCAGCAGCTGAGATCACGTGCAAGGACACCAACACATCTCCCTTTATTCATCGACCATGTTTTGACCAAATAGGATATTTCAGACTCAATACACGTCTATGTGCTCAGTAAACAACCAGCTCAACAAAACCACCCCCCTGCCCACACTGACCTCCCCCAGCAGCAACCACGGGTGGGACAGGGCCTCAACCTGCTTTGCTTGAAAGTGGTTTCAAACCCTCCTGGAAACACAGCAGAATTAGGTTTTATGCTGCCTTATAGGCACTGCAGTAATCAAATTTTTGTATGCCTCTTACATAAGAAAGTTTTTTCCTCACCAAAGCTGTTTTTTCCTACCTTCCCAACAAGAACCTAGTCGGGGCCTGGAGCAACTTCCCCATGAGGAAAGGCTGAGAGACCTGGGTCTGCTCAGCCTTGAGAAAAGAAGACTGGGAGGGGATCTTATTAAGCTCTATCATCCTCTTTTCAACCTGATGTGCATCCTCTGTTTCTTCCTAGAGGCAGGGAGGAGCGTATCTGGCTAAGTCGTGCTCAGCTTCTGCCTTTGGGGCTGCCCCTCTCTCTCCTCCCAGCTCCACATCCCCTTGGTTTGCGCCAGGCCGCACGCGGGCCTGAGGCGGCTGGGCCCGGCTATCAGGCAGCGCCAGCACAGCCACAGAGCCCGCTGTGCCTCCCAAACCATCTCCTGAAGTAATTAAAAAAAACATGCTCAATGACACTTGAGTTAATACGTAGAATGAAAAAGCAGACATTTGCCAAGCGTGAAGAGAGAGTAAGTGTGAGGGAAAGCCTTCTTCTCATTTCTTTGAAACTGGAAACATATGTCAATAAAAGTAAACTAAACAAGACCAAAAGCTCTTTTATATATGTATTAATTACAAAAGAAAAGCTGGACACAGAAAAAAGGACATTGCTTAATCCTTCTTGTTGCATCTCCTCCTTATTAAAAGGAAGGGAGTAGGATGAGCTCAGAACAACAGAGCGACTGAAGGCTTGCAGAACACTGGCTCTGGCTACCTGAACAATTTGATCCACTCGATTGCACTGAAATTTGTACTTCAGTAACTGAAAGACTCCTTGAGACAGGCACAAGCGAGAGGTCCTGCTGCAATAGCAGCAGCAGGTCATGGGGAGGGATGGCTTCACTGCCTCCCGTGACCCTCCCTCCAGGTTCTCCTCCTCAGCAGTGCTTCTGGGTTCCACCTCCTTTACGGAAGGACCTGTTCGTCCTGGCCTGGAGCTCCAGGAAAGCTGCCCGTGTAAGAGGTGCACCCAGCCCCTGGAATAAGGCTCTTTGCTGGACTACCTACAGGGCTAGGAAGCAGCCGTGTGCCTGTCTGCCCCAGGTAAAAGACCTTTACCTCCCGCAGCCCCTCAAGGAACCTATCTGCAGTAGCATTGCTCATAAATTAATTCAACTTCCATGCCCCAAAATGTATTCAGGCTACCTATCAGGAAAGTTCTAGCCCCATGAGTCACACTTAATTTTAAAAAGGACACTGACAACTTAAATGATATTTCTTTAAAAATCATCCACCACTAACTCAATAAGACTCAGCTTAAAAGATTAGAACAGGACTTAAATTTCATTTCTTCTATCATTTCCAGTTAGCCTACTATGGCATTTATGTATACTCACTTCTTCTGTTCCTCCCACATTGCTGCTGAGCTTCCCCATGGGTGCGCTTAGGGCTTTTGCACAGCAGCAGGGACAGAAAGTGATCATGAAAGAAAGGAAACATGCTCGCAAGGAGAACCGGCAGGAGAATGAAGGGCAATTGCAGTAGCTAAACTAACCCATTTTTCATTTAAACTGCTCTGATTTCAGGCTGACAATGTCCCATCAACGGACGCAAAGATTTTTAGTGGTTTTCATTACATTTTTGGATACCTCTTTTCTGAAATTAGTGGCTTTCTGCAATGACAATGTAAAAGGTGATGGGAATTTAAAATAGCCATATTGTGGGTCTTTTATTTTAAACTCACTTGCTTTCAATACCCACACCATCATTTATCTAGCAATTACTGAAAACAAAATCCTACCAAATTTTCATCTGAAATGCCACCTCACTTCATCAGGTTTCTCTAATAAATTCTTGAAGCGACATACTTTCCTCCCTGCTATTTTCCTACTCTAACCTCTTTTTCCATGTGTTCCTTCCTTCTTTTTGAGGTTCAGGTCTTTACAGTCCCATTTTCCACCTGCATGCTATTACGGCTTCTGTAATCTAATCCTTTCCCTGGCTGCCTGGAATTTCACAAAGGTAAGAATGTTGTATTTTTTCCATATGTCAGAGTATCCGTTACTTCTGCTTTATATTGGCACTTCCCTGTTTTTTGTCTGTGGCTGATTAGCACCCTCTATTTTGCAGACTGCTCCACTGATAGAGAACCAGTCTGGTTTGCAAATAAGATGAAATGGGCAGGAAACATTGAGCATCTTTTTGCTAAATAAATACAGTAGGAGTTCAGAGCTGTAGAAACCATGTCAAGAATAGAGGGGCTCTAACCATGACGCTGCTATAAGGCTTCTCATGTGTGTGCACACCATAGCCTTTCACGTCATGGTAATGCCTCCTGATTAATGATCTGCCTCTCACTTAGAAGCACGTCCCTTTCTGGGTATTGGGACAGAAGACACAAAAGATGTCTCAGATACTTCTCACTTAGCATCCTAACGTGCCACAGTGATAACAATCTAGACGGATTTTAAGGCAGAACTTGCATTTGATTTCTACTTCAGTGCTATCACTGCACTGCAATTTGTCACATGCCCTAAATCTCACACAGAGTGTGAGTGGCCTCCACTCTTGGTCACTCGAGTCCAACAAAAAGCAGTTTTGAAGGCCAGCTTTCTCTCCCTCATTCCAAGCAGCCCTTAACTGTATTTTCACTTCTTTGTTTACTTGTCTCCTTCTCACCCACCAGGTGCATAGGATTTGGGCATTCACTAACACTTCTCATCTCTGCTTGTGCCTGCATCTGTCTTTCTGAGAAAAATGCATCTAGACAGCAGAGGAGAATTCCCACCTTCTTTTCCTACTCCGGGATCATTTATGGCAGTCTCTGAGTGCGTAATATTCCAGGTTTACCCTCCACTCCCATTGCGTGTGCAATGCCTGTTAGGTGGACTTTCCTACAGGCTCAGGGAATTACCCTTTTTCTAGGTAACTTCTGCAGATTTGTGTTTTATAAAATCTAATGAAATGCTGACAATGTTAATACAAGGTAAAACAAAAACAAACAAACAAACAAACAAACACGGAAGAATGTTTTGTTACAGTTATAATTTGGCTATGCCTTGGAAATCATTTCGCATGCATGAACGAACAGGGACAGTGAAAGAAGTGTCCTCACTGCCACCTGGCCCAGGCAGCACAGCAGCAGGGCTCGTCTGAAACTTCCAAGCTTGCAGTTCCACTATGCAATGGAAACCGTGGGCAAGGAGAGATGGCTCGTGCTGCCTGCTTCAGACGAACTACCAGCTCAGCAAAAGCAGTGCTGCTCACACAGGCTGTAACAAACATTTCTTAGACCCTGTACCCAAGCATATTGATGCATTTTGGCACCACACACTGAAAACAAAAAGTGCCCTTTTGCTTCATGACCAAATGCCTTTTATAAACTTACTCGGAAAAATCAGTTGCCTTCCTGGCTTCCTGCACAAAACACAACACCATTTCCAAGGTTTCCTAGCAGGAAAACACGTACCTCTTTCTGCAGGTAACTGCTCTGCTCCACTGCAGTTCTGGTTTGCACTTCCTACGCCCCAGAGAAATCAATACTCATAATTAAGAGTTTAATCTTCAGCTACTGCAGTATTAGTAAATGCCAAAATAATAAACATTGTGTGCTTTCTTATTTGTTGTGGTGCCACATAATGCTCAATCATCCACCAACATAACTCCGAACCAACTTGCTAATCTTTTACTTCTAGTGCTAATTAATGAGGTCATCAGACTTCTCTAGCAGCACGAAACAATCTTTTAATGAATTTTGTGAGCCATACTATTTTTTGCAAATTATTCCATCCATTTCTATTCCCAGCTTAGCATCGCCCTGACTGTTCAGTGGAATGTCGCTGCACAGAGACAGGCACCTGGATGCTGCTGCCTTGACCTGAGCACAGCTCTGTGCGTGCACCGTGCCTTGATACCATGAATCAACTGACAGAGGACATCAGAAGAGGGATTGCTGTGTAGTTCAGCATCATGTTAACTGTTATTGCATCCATAAACACAACCAGATGCATCCCTAGTGGGAGTCCCAGCTGTAAGTGCTCCACAGAGGCAGAGTTCTGCATCTCTCCTTGAACTCACAGGAAGAGCCCCGTTCCCTTCAGTGAGACCATTTATGCAAGTGAGCAGTAGTTGCAGGTTTCCACTGTAAACTCCTTTTTTGCAATTGTTCACAACTCATATCAAGCCAGGGGACTGAAAATTACTAGACATGGTTTCACCTGAAACTGTTTCCATTTTGGTTAGTGCAGAGTGAGGACAGTTTTGCTGTGTTCAAATGGAGATAAGAATTATTAAAAAAAGCCTTCCTTTATTTAGAAGCCTGAATTTTTGTAACATAGCTAGTAACAGAAGTGGCTGGCAGTATATATTAACAAAAGAAACAGCTTTCTGGCAATTCACTGGTGAGTCATTAGGATCTGATGAAAATTCTTTGAGGGCTTGAAGATAGCAAAATTTACCTGGACTTACCAAAGAACATCCCCTCCTGCTTAACTCCAACAAGAGAAGGTGTTATTGTTGGAGTTAAGCAAGGGAGGATGCTCTGTAACTGTAATGACCTGTTTCAGTCAGTGTCTCACTTGCCATCAGGCTCCAGAGGGATGTTCTGTCCATACACTCCAGTGAAGACACTTTGCACAGACAAGGCAGCTTCTGAAGCTCACTGTGTGTTTCTCACCTATCATACTTATATGAGAAAGCAAACTTTCCTGTCCCAGAATCTGGAAAACTAACTCTAACAACAAGAATCCCTGCCTTTGGATGACAATTTTCACCTCTAATAGGGGAAATGATTCATTTATTTCTGTGGCAACCCTTGTGGACATTTTTTGTGAAAGAAAAGATTCTAGGTGAGCACTGATTTTTAAAAAATTATTATTATCTGTATGTAAGAGGTCTGTTCAAATAGGATTGTGTCACACTGCAGATGGCTATCGCCCAAAAGCTGAGCTGGGCAGCAGGTACGATTGTGGTGCACTTCAGTGCTAGCAGCTTTAACCACAGGCACATCCTGCGCCCTGCGAGGTGACCACCAGCACTCCTCAGCCTGGGGGTCAGCACCTTCACCGGTCACCAGTGCCCAGCTACAGGAGGGGCTGGGACTCACCTCCAGCAAAGCAAGCCAGGCTCCTGCTGAAGATAATTAACATGATTGCTCATACGTGCTGCTTCTTTTACTGGGTTTTAACTCACTCAGCAAAGCAGGAGAGGTGAAATCAGCTGAGATCTGTGCAACTCTCCTGAGGGCACATGGATTTGAGAGGAATGCTTATGATTTGCAAAATGAAATGCTCCTGGGTATGTTCTGAAGATTTCGTTAAAATTGCTGTTACCCATACTTACTATCTATAAGTTAACATTGAGCACTTTGGATAAAATTTCAGAAATTATGCTGCTAAAAGTGGATATTCATTTTTTTTTTTGCACTAATGTTTTATCTCTACAACGCTGCCTAAGTATTTTTCCTTCTCAGACTCTACCATGAATTACAGAAGCAATTTATGATCCTCTCTAAGTTCATATGATCAAGTAACCCATAAGCAAAAATCAATGCCAGGTAGGTGGGAAGCAGCGAGACAGAATTTACAAGCACTCAATGACTTGTCCATTTAACATTAAAGAGACAGATTTCAGCAATGTTCTCCCATGCTGAGCAGAAGCCCTGGCTTGGAACAAAGGGGCTGCTGATGTGGGCACTTTGGGTCTGCTTTAATCATCTCAGAGGATGACAGCACAAACTGAGGGCAGTCAGAGGTGAGGAGTCCCTGCCTTACAGCTGGACAAGTCCTTTTAGGAGGTCACTGCAAGTTTCTATACAGTGAATTCATGACCTGTTAAGCAGTTCCGTACCCCCGCTGCATTTCAATATGATAAAGGAAAATGCCTGAAGTTACAGAATTGGGTTGATTTCACTGTAACCCCCATGCTGGAGAGATTTCTACCTTTTCTATGAACAGAATAATAAAACTTACATGCAGAAAGGAAGGTAGGAAGACAGAGGACATGTAGAACTGTTTCATGTTCACAGGTGGATCATAAGATGATGAATTGTTTCTATCTTTTCCCAGGGAAAAAAAAAAAGAAAAGAAAAAAAAAAAGATGATTTTCTATTTTGGAATTTGAAAGAAAACATTTCCATCCCTGCTCTGTCATCCTTCTGTTATAGCTCTTTAACATTTGTGTTGCATGCATCACTGCAAACACAGGTTCAAGAACTCCTGTCCCACTGGGCAGGCATTGTCTATCAGACACTAACTGAAAGACACCCAGGAAACTTAGTGGACCTTTTTCACATGTTATGAAGGATTCACTGTAAAAGAGGAAATACAAGAACCCTGAGAACAAATCCTATCTTTTGTATCACAGAGCAGGACTGTGCAAAATCTACCTCAGTGCAGACCATCAGCTATGTGTACGTGCTGTACCAACACATTCGTATCAGCAAAGTTTCAAACAAACCCAGGCAGCGCTCAGTCCAGAAGCAGCCTGCCATATTTCAAATTAAGATTCCATCTTGTCTTGCAGTCAGTCTCAAGTAGTTATTGAAACCATTTTTATGTTTTGCAAATGACAGTCTAATTAACAGCTACTGCTACACTGCACTTGCAACGCACTCTGAACAATTTCCTACGATAACTATCTAGCTCGCTTTTTTGACTATTCTAATTATGGAAATGGTGGCATTCCTGGGAGACAAATCTCAATTATTTGTAGTTTAGCTGGAGTGCATTAGCCAAGCATTTTTTCCCTTTTCTCACTGACTCTCATGAAGAAATAAATAACACAGGAACGCAACATTAAATTAATTAATGCTGAATTGGAATGCATTTCAATATTTATCAATTTAGAGCCAATTAGTTCATGACCAACATTATTAGGGTGAATACCAAATGCCTTTTAAATAAGAATTAGTTTGGTTATATCCAGTGACACCACTGGACTTTAGAGATAAACTAAGAAGCAGATCCAACAACAGACACAACTGTTCCTTGCAGAAAAAGACTAAAACACCTTGCACCTCAGTTTGCCTTAACGTTTCGGAGGCAACTCTTTCTTTTCAAAGCTGTGCTGCCTCACCAAAGACAGCACTCTCTATGACGCTGAATTGAAATCTGAGCTTTTAAAAGTTGCTCTTAGAAACTGCCAAACAAGAGAAAGTTACCTGTATGTTATGATCCTTAGAAAATGCTCCAATAAGGATTTTTCCAGCCTGGCTCTCTGGCCCAACCAGAGGCAGACTGGCTTCTCTGTTGAGCCCCTGCAGAGAGGGACCCTCAGCTGAGGGGTTTAAATCATATCTGAGAAGAACTCTTCTCCTTTTCCACCACTAATGGTCGAAACTTGTGGAGACCAACCAGCTAAATCACCAAAATCAAGCATAATTCCCAAATAAAACTGGCAAAAGAGTACAGCGGCCTTCTAGTGCCTCAACGGGGCTACAGGAAAGCTGGGGAGCGACTCTTTGTCAGGGAGTGCAGTGACAGGACAAGGCTTTAAACTAAAAAAATGGTAGCTTTAGATTAGGTATAATGAAGAAATTCTTTGCTCAGAGGGTGGTGAGGCCCTGGCACAGGCTGCCCAGTAAGTTGTGGTTCCCCATCCCTGGAGGTGCTCAAGGTCAGGCCAGACGGGGCCCTGGGCACCCTGGTCCAGTGGAAGGTGTCCCTGCCCATGGCAGGGGGCACACTACATCATCTTTAAGGTTACTTTCAAACCAAACCATCCTGTGAATCTATGGTCTGGAGACACCTCTTTGAGGCCCATGGCCCTGAAGCTGCCTTCCACCCAGCACGGCACCTTTTGCTCATTTGGAAGGAGCGAGGCTGCAGGAAGGAAAAAGCAGTGAAAGGGTGGAGATGAGGCATTTGTTTTGATACCTTATCCACCCCTGGTTGTAGCTTAGGATGTTCCTTTCAACAGTCCCAAACTGATGAGAATGGGAATTTTGCAGACAAGATAAGATGTCTTCTGACTCCCAAGAAAATTGATGACACAAACCCAACCTGAAGCGATTAAACCTCATCCACTGTCTGCACTTTCTGGGTACAGCTACAGCCGTGCCAGCAGCACTCTGCCTTCTGTAAAAGCCAGGAGGCACCAATTTCCTTGGCCAGTTTGTTTAGCCGGGTGCATGCTACAGGCACCAACCACCAGCACAGTACCACCTTCCTGGTGAGGCCCCCACCAGGGCTCCTGGCCATGCCTGCTGTCCTCTGCCCCTCTGATCTGTAACAGCGGCCAGACTCACTCTGCCCACGTGCAGCAATATAGTTCAGGTGTCTCCCTTAAGATGTCGGCCTCTACGAACTGTTGGTGGAGGCAGAAGGACCCTCTAAGGGCTGCTCAAGCTATGGCAGCAGAGGCAGGCCTGGCCAGAGTGCTGCAGTGCTCCTTTCTGCTGAGGGACCTGGGTTTCTCCGGCAGCGTGGGCAGTAGCAGGGGATCACACATACGTCAGGCTCATCCCGGTCAAGTTGAGATGTTGTCTGGGGACGTGTGATGGCAGCCCTGATGTGATCCCAGGTCCTGCAGTTTGCCCTAGGGGCACCTGAATCAGCCACGAGTCAGCGACTGACTGAGGAGGTCTGAACCGTGCACCAGAGGGGGCCTGCCTGGTGCCTGCCCTCTGCAGACAGACCGACCTCCTCGCTCGGACACACTGACAGCCCAACAGCTGCTTGGGCTGTGGGTTTTGGAGTCAGCTCTTCTCTGAAATGAAGCACCTCACTCCCTTCCCTGCTGGACAAGCCTTTAGGCTTCTTGTACAGGATGAGAAGGAAACACTGAAAGTGTCCTTATTTCAGTTGAGACTTTTTCTTCTTTTCTGCCTCAAATCATCGGCAAGTTTAAAAGAAACCTGAAAGCTAACCAGTTACTGCAGAGCAACCAAGGCAACAAGACAGCAACAATATCAACATAACACACCCGAAGCACAACAGAAATAGAGCCTTATCAAGGCTCACATTAGCATTGGAAAGTTTTTCTTCATTCCAGCACCCGTTCTCTGTTTTGCAGGGTATTTGGAGACTGGCACATCCATAGCCTTTACTCCTTCTTTTCCTGTCATGCTCGCAGCACGAGTAACCAATAAACCACAGGCACTCAGACAGTTAAAACAGTCTCTACTTCACATTAGCTCCCAGGAGGTATCTGTGTACTGCTGTGACTAGCGAGGAACAAATAGACAGATAAAAGGGTGTTTGTTACCTGGCTGATCAATGTCTTCCTGCTCTGTTTTACTGTGCTGTCATCTTTCATGTCCTACGTCAATGATCTTTTCCCCAGATAGTCTTAAGAAATGTACAGCTAAACACTGTAACTACCCAGTGTACAGCCAGAGTAACTTCACTGCAACAGCAGGACTGAGCTCATTTATATCGTATGGGACCTGGGCTGCTAACTTCAAATTTATCCTTTGAGATTCCCATTATATGTCTCTTTTTTTTTTTTTTAATTCAGAATTTGAAGGACACAGTCTGCCTTTATTTTGTGCCCAAGGTAACCATAAACACGATGTTGGTAAGAGATGAAAAAAGTGAAGGCTTTTACAGGTATTTTGCATAGCTAGTCTGAACAGGTCTAGTTAGGTACTGAGAAGAAAGACTGACACTAACAATAAAGCAAAAATAAATCTGCAAACCTGTGCTGTGTGTCCACATCCTAAAATGTTGTAAAAACTCACGTTTTAGCTGACACTAGTTGCACCACAAGTGAAACTAATAGGAATCTCTTCACAGAGGCAAAAGATAAATAGCACGTGTGCAAACAGCTCCACTCCAGAGCTGCCAGGCTTGCTTCCTCTGCGCCAGGCTGAGTTCAGCTTCACAGATTTCCAAAACTTGCAGGGCTAGGATGCATCTGACTGCCTGAAAGAATGTCACATCACGGTGATAAAAGATGGATGAGACATCAGAATCACGTATGCACATGTACCATGGATACACGCATGCTTTGTGTGTGTACGAGCACACTGTACACGCTGGTGCACTAGCTAACAAATAATCATAACTGAAATATAAAAACTCAAACACCACATCTTCAAAACCTGCTTCGCAACGAAATGCAGTTTCTGCATTCAGACCATACTTTTTTCAGCACGTGCTGACACCTAACTCTACAGAAGTATCCGTATGGCAAAAGACACTGGTTAGCAATGGTTTTCCCAAACCTGCTCACAAGCAAGAAGGCTGCACAAACACGGCCATTCCCTTCCTGCAGACTTTGCCCTGTGGCACTGGGGATTTCTTGCTAACTCTGCTCAGCAGTATCAGCTGGATTGGGTGACTTCACCCCAGTGCTGGCAGCTTCACATCCAGCCCTGTGAACACTGAGCCCAGCCGACTCTCCCTGCAGGAGCCTTCAGCCTCCCTGCTACAGTCCCCAGCTCCTCACTCAGCAACCAAGTCCTTCTGGTGAGCAGAAATAGGAACTGTTACACAAGAATCACCAGTCTTTTCAAAGCTCTGGGCTTTCCCTTAAAATTGACACCCATCTATAAGCTCGTTTTACTTCTCTCTGCTTTATGTGCATTAAATCAACAAATTCAGTATAATTTTAATTTTCATAATCTTACCCTGTTCACTTCACAGTCCCTACATGATGTATTTTTTATTTCTCTGTCTGAATAACGACACATTCATTATTTTATCATTGATTAGCTCTTGTGCTTCAAGAAAGTTTGCTACCATGTATACTACTTAAAGGGTGAGCATGAATAATTTTACCCAACACAGAAGAAAAAGAGGACCAATTTTCTTCCAGTATATTACTTGTCAGCCAGAGAAATGGAACATAATTATGTTGTGACATTTTCAACAGCAAATATATTCTACTGTAAGCAATTAACACTGGTTCCTTTGGCAGACTTCAAAAGATTACTCATATGGTATGCTAAGTTACAATAACATTTGAATAATAAATAGCACCTCACTCCTTTAGTTGGATTTTATCATATGTGCACAGGTCAAAACAGAGGAGAAATTGATGGATGGTAATTCTTGCACAAGCCACCCTGATATTGCAAAATCATGCATTCATGTGGAAAACACTCAGGAGGGGAATGTATGCATTTGAGGGAAAAAAAAAAACACCCTAGGACCTACTTAAACAAAAATGCTGAGGATGTACTATTGAGGACTGAGAATTTCGGTCTGCCCACCACATTACTACAAGCTATGGCACTTCTCCTCGGATGGGAGAGGTGGGGTTGGGCTCCCCTTCCTGGCTGCAATGCCTTCAAGATGCTGCTGCTGATCAAGAGGGATTAGAACAGATGGTTTAAGAAGAAAATCATGGAGCATTAATCCTCTAAACATTTCATAGTCAACACATCTTTAATACAATCCCTCTAATCCAATTAGAGTGCCTTGAAAATCGTATCTGCAATTCCATGCTTCGTTGTGATCGGTTCTGTGAGAGACACATCCATTTACAAGACGGCTGCTGAACGCCTCTGCAGCTTCCCCGTCCTCTCCAGCCTCACCAGAGCCCAAATCCTGCCCTGAGCTGAGCTGAGCCCAGCACCAAGTGCGCCGTGACACATCGCTCATGGTGAGCATCCCCAGCAATGGCAGAAGCTCACCATACAGAAGACAGATTTTAGATACCAAAAAAAGGACAGATTTTAGATTTCAAAATCTCTTTCACTCATAAAGACATGTAATTAAGTATGTGCGAGAAGACAGAATTTCAAATTCCTTTTCACAGCTGAACAGCAGTTACTGAGACACATCACTAACAAGAGTAAGTGGACCGCGGTCTCAGCAGGTGGATGGGGATGCTGTCCTTTTACCATCCATGCCTTTGAGCCAATAAGGAAAACAACCCCTACTACGCTGCTTTCACAAGCAAGCAACAAATTCCTACCCATTCCATCCCAGCTGAGCTTGATTTTTAATATGTTGTCATGAAAATTTTTTGGATTGTTTTTCTCAAGGATGTATATTTGCACTTGTGTTTACGGGTGAAGAACAGAGACAAAAAGCACAATCTTGTTGCTAAAATAAAGAACTTCCATTCTATTACTCCACCATAGTATAAAAAGATCCCATTAGCATACCACTAGAGGAAAACAAAGGAAAATCAAATTGCTGGCAAAGGAATCATTCGACAACAGCAAACTAAACTGTTTTTTTCTGTATTTCACTAGACATTTCAGTTTTCCTGTAAAAAAAAAAAAAAGGAGGGGGGTAGAAAAATGTCATTGTATTGACTAAATAAGTTACTGGCTGCTGTTAAAAGCATCTGGGGAGAATTCGTACGTGAAATACATTCCTGCAATAATACCATAATTTATAAACCGGAGCTACACATTTCCCACAGACTTTAACAAGGCTGTGATGTCTTTGGACATCAAGGAGCTGCTTAAACAACAATTTGTAGGAGTCTGTCCTCTACCACAAAAAAAACGAATTCCTGCCCAACACTTAAAAATTTTAATGCTGACCTTTTTTAAAGACAACAAATAGTAATGGATATAATTCCCAGGATTATTTTAGCTCTGTAGCAGAGGCTGCCCTCCCCACCTCCTATGAGCAGCCAGAGGCACGAACCAGGCACAGGCTGTGTACTGCAGGTGGGACTGATCCTGCCCTCCCAGCGCCTCTGCCCATGCGCTGGCACAGCTTTAGCCAGAGCTGGCTGCAGGGAGGCTCTGCTCGTGCACCGCTTGCTCACAGCGCTGAACGTGGGGAGTCTGGCAGGAGCGGACGCGATGTATTAGTGTTGATCTCTAGGAATGACTTAGCGGTGCAGCATACTAGGAAGCAAGGCACAAGTCCAAGCAGTTATGCATTTTAATTAGGTAAAGCGAGTGCTAAAAAATGCTTTGAAGCTCTAGATGTATTTCAGTAGCATTGGCTTGCAATGTAATTTTTCTTTTTCCTGCCACATACATACTTACACACAACCTATCTGACTGCCCCTTTCACAAGGGGTGGCTTAAAAAAAAAGCACTTACGTTCCGATGTAACACCATTCCTCCTCTGCTAAAAGGTTGGAGCTCCAAACTAAACAATTCGCTCAGAACTTGGCTTTCATGGAGAAGCAGGACAGAAAAACCATCAACTGGCAGCAAAACTGCTACGCAAAACTAATTTTGGAGACGAGAAAGTGTGAAACACATGAAACATCTCACAGATTGTAAAATAACATATTTTAAGAAAAAGAGACGGGGGAAAATATGAAATACTGGTAGAGCCCAGCTACATAGAAAGACTCCCTGGCTGTCAGCTGGCTGCAGCCCTCGGACACCGAGCAACAGGAGGCACGGAGGGTGAGCAGAGCTGGTCCTGCCCGCAGGCCTTCAGCATCCTTGGGATGAGGAGGAGGCGGGGGGAACAGAGGCAGAGGAAGGCCTCCAATAGGTTTGTTGTAAGAACAGTCATACATCTCACTATATGCCAGGGTGGGATCAGTAAGAATCCTAATGCTGGCACCTCTGACGTATAGAAAGGTAAAAAAAAAAAAAAAAAAACACCACCAGAGGATGAGGAATCAGCCAGGTCTCCAGTTAGAGCGAGGTCTCTCACTACTACTGCAGCTGCGGACACTTCTGAGCGGCTGTGGAATTTATCCTTCCATAGCTCAAAGGCTGAAGAATAACACCAAAGAAGTTCATCTGCTGAATTCATGAATGAATGAAGCAGGAGTCACCCATCTGAAATCAGTGGTGACTCGGCAGTGTAAAATTAGTATTAAAAGAGAATTAGCATGTCTGAGCCAAATTCTGCTTGGTTTGTTCCTGTTTCAGCTCTGAACAACCCCTGATCCATATAAATGCAGATCAACTCTTAGCTTCCTTAGCTATCCCCCATTTTAGCTAAAAGAACCTAATGCAACTGAGATGCAATTTCCTTCAAATACCACTTCTTGTCTAGTATCTTTACTTTGATACTAAAAGAATGATGAAAAACCTCTTCAGATTAGCTCCCAAGACGGCATCGCTTAAAGGCGCACTGTTGATGCATGTACAGCCCTCTGCCTTTCTTCGGATGGAGCAAAAAGCCACCACGGAGTCCCTATCAAAACAGTCATTCCTCAGGCCCCTTCTCCTCGTGCCTCAGTGACACCTCCCTCCTTGTTCCCTACCAACCTTGGTCCTGCCACATGCAACTGAAGTGCTCGAGAATGGTAGATCTAATTAATGCCGTTACAATTAACACCGAAGTTGCCTAAAGGCAATCCTTCAGAATATTTTAAAATAGGAAAAAAAAAAAAAAGGCATTTTGCTTACCACCCTGACTTCACTTTCACACTACCATCTTCTCCTTAATGCAAAACCACTTTCAATTTCTGAAATTTCTGTAAATTAATTCAATGTACTTTGACACCAAATGCTTGATGTTCAATGGAACAACTTTCACAGCACTAAAGACATCTGAAATAGGATGTCCGTTTGCTGGCAACCCTTTTATTAGAAAGAAAAAAAAAAAAAAAAAAAAAAACCACTTCAAATCCAAAGGTCAATTGGTGTGGAAAGGGTTAATAGGCTAAATTAAAAAATATTTTAAAATAACAATTACACCTGACACTATAGTTACATTTCCCAAGAGTATAATCCCAAAGGAGCATATAGACCTTTTGCCAAAGGTGATTTGAGTGTTAATATGAAACCCAACGTGTGTTCACTTTAATTACATATGTGCCTGCTGAGAACATATGATAGAGTCCAAAATGCTAATTCATTGTCAGCAGGACAGCAGAAACTAATATTAAATCTTGCACACCAAGTACATTTTCCAGGTTACCAATTACCACACGAAAACGGGATGCATTGCAAATGTGGTAATCAGCGTGAAAGTCAAATTGAAGAAAATATTGCTAAATAGAGTTCAAGTCAGAGCCAGCAGTAGGTGTAGGAAACCTCCCGACAGCTCATCCCTTCTCTTCAAGCCAAGCAGTGCTCAACTGGTCCGAGCGTCATCCCACTTCCACCAGGTCTGCATTGGCCTTAATCCTCACCAGCACTGAGATAAGGTGCTGAAACTGATGTCCATGGACCTCATCAGTTAAAGTATACACTTCAATTATTAATTCTCTTCAGCAATACGTAACAGCAGTTCGAAGGGGATTTTTGGTTGGTTGGTTTTGGCCTTTTTATACTTCTTAGCTTTAAATTTCCTGCATCTCAAAGACACTGTGGAGTGTTTCTGTGTTCTCCTCTCTTGAGGTTTCTGGCAGTTGTACCTCTTAATCCACACTGGCATGCCAGCAATGCTTTATGTATTAAACACATTTAGATCTACTTTTAATTAATAGATATATTCATGCATCATTCAGTATTTTATAAGGGAAGTGCCTGGAGTATGAACAGAAGAGCCCCAGTGCTCACCAATGAGCTAACCCTTGGGAAATGAGACGTAAATCCAATTCTGAAGACAGCAGAGATCCAGCCAATACTTCTAACTACATCTTTACCTGCCTTTTTGTTGCTTTCCTGATGCATTATTAATTAATAACTACTGAGCCTTCCCAACAGAGCATTTTAAATAACAGTTAAATTTCTTTATGGATGATTATGAGTCATAAAAGTATGTCTGGATGTTCAAAGCAATAAACAAGCCCAGGTAGGGAGCCTGAACTGCTGAGGTAACTGTTCTTTGAAGCCTGAAGTTTTAGGGATGCTAAATGCCTACTGTGCAGCATTATGAAAATCCCTGTCTAGCTTAATCCAATTAATCTGGAGAAATGTAAGGTTTTCTGAACAGCAAATGCCATCTCAAAGGAACGAAATGGTATTTCAGAAAAGCTGCCACCTTGGTGAGGTTCACTGGTCTACCCAAATGAAGCTACAGAGATTGAGGCCAGCTATCAGTCACATTTTCAGTTCTCAACTAAGATAACAAACAGAGAATTGTCAAATCAAAATTATTTCCACCCAAGATTTATACAAGTGATGAAATATGTTTCCTCAGCTTTGAAATGTACTCAGGGATGATGGATGGTTTTCCTGTTTTGCTTGAGTTCTGGACAAACTCAGACAGATTTAAAGGTATTTTTAGGGAACCTTTGCACTGGTGGAGCTGGTTAGTTTTAGGTGTAAGTTGAAATAGATCCATAATGCTTGTAGACGAAAACTCACTTGGACATCCCACTTCTCCATATGATAAATTTTTCCGCCTCCATGTCCAAGACCAAAAAGTTTTCTATTATTCAAAGAAAATCCCAGCATTAGCATTCAGCAAGATCTCCTTAGTTAAGAAAGGTAAGGAACTTGCACTTCCCATTCACTCTTCACGAGGTTCAGCTACCATCATTTCATTTTTTTCCCTACTGACTGTGCTTACTTTTTCTTTCTGGTATTTAAACTGGAGTACAGAGAGCAAGGGGCAGCTTCAGCTGTGCTTGCGTTTGACATAAATAACCCAGTCCCTCGCCATACAGCACTTGATATGTGAGGAAAACAAACAAGCACATGACCTATACTGTTTTCTGGACAATGCAATACAAAACTACTATCTGTATGTGGGCAAACTCTGGGTAAGACCAAGTACGTGAGAGGCCACACAGCGCCAAGCACAAGCACCGGGGCTTCAGGGCTGTTTCGTTGGCCATTGCACGGGAGCAGGCTGGTCCATGCAAGGGACAGATCCCAATGCCATCCCGTGGTTTTGCTTCCAGCTCTTCCAAAGCCCACGTTTCCACTCCACTGCCCCACCATGTGCTTTTATATGAAGTAGGAATCAGCCAAAAGCAGGCTTCGTTATCCAGAGACTGTGCTCCATCCACGTGCCTTAGCACCCAAAAAAAGCAAGTTCCTTCTCTTCCCCTCCAGGATCCAGCAGCCCTGCGGACCTGGGGAGGGACTGGCGGGTCCCCCAGGGGCAGGCAGCACGGCGAGGTGAGCTGACCCGATGCTGCTCGCTCCTGACAAGAATTTGTACCCATCTTTCAAAGCAAGCAGCATTTGCCCTCAATTCCCCAGACAAACTACTACTCCACTTTTTCTTTCTAATATTTCTCTCTGTCTCCTAATCTTAATTCTTCTGGTTTATGGCTCAATCCTTCTACAGGGATTCATAGCAAATACAGAGAATAATATCTTTCCTACTTTCAGATATTAAGATGGATCATTATTCCTCCTGACAAGTTAGAAGATATTTATCAGTCTGAGTTATGAGGCCTTTCTGACTGTGAAGATTTAAACATCGATTTAATGCCAACTTAAAAGACTCCTAAAAGTGTCGGAGATTGCATTAGATAAATAATTTAACAATAAAAGGTATATCAAGGCAGACATTATTGCAACCTTCCACTAATCAATCACCATTTTCCATGTTTATCCAATTTTCATCTCAAGGCTCTGTACATCAAATTGCCTAGACATATATGACACAACTGAAATAACTTCATCATTGAATAAAATTGCATAGCCATTAAAATTCTCTAGTATCAAGATAGCTGACATTATGTTAAATATTGGCTTGAGTTCCGCAGGGTAATAAATTCTGACCTAAATCCAATCTTTCATGGATAGCTGATTCAAAATGAAAAATTACTGTTTTGTCATTTTACCTTAGGAAAATTTCTATGGAAACCAAATACAGCCTGGGGCAATCTTTGAAATTTATGATAATTAAAAGCACAGCTCCCGTTCTGGGCATCCTGAAACAAAGAGAATGGGTTTGTTTTGGTGCCCAAGTATCAGACATGTTAATAGCTACTAAACTGAGGGAGAACACCACTCTTGTGCTTTCCCCATGTCTCTAACACAGCAGTAGCCAACTGACACGCCACACAATGTGCGCCTCTTGCAACCAGCAGCCTCACTTGCTGCAAAAGGATGAAGATGCCGGGACAGGAAAATGAAAACAGAAGGGAAATAGTGCAGAAAACTTCTGCTTCCATTTCACTGTTGTGCACTGCTGTAGTGCAAAGCTGCAGAACTGCTGCCAGCGCTGTCAATAAATCCTTGGAAGGTACAGAAAGCCAGGCCAGACAAACAGCTAGACTGCTCTCCTGCTGCTGTCGTTCCCCAGCAGAATACCCGGGCTTCTCAGGGACACAACAGTGGATTTCAGAGCTTACAGAGGTGACTTCAGAGAACTTCTGTGACCGTTCTCTTCTTAAAGATACTTTGTGCAGCTTAATATTGCAAACTCTTTTCGAGGGCTCAGAAAAACTAATTATTTTGTAAAAAAATAAAAATAAAAAAATCCAAGTCTTCTGATAAACAGATTTTAAAATCCTCTTAAATACGAAGCTAGCACCACTGTCACTGAGCACCATTTTTCATCTATGTTACTTTGCAATGGAGTTAAGTAACTTTTATCCCTGGTCTGGACATGGCATAACTCGCCTGAAGTGTCCCAATAACCCTGGGATGTATCAACAAGCAAAACCCACATCTCTAAAGTGCTAGGCCTAGTGCTATATGACTGGGTTATAACATGGCATAACAGAGCATGCTCTGCTGTCACTCTTCACATGGGAGCTCCTTAATGACTTCTGCGAATAACCACATCCTCAGGTGATAATCTCATAAACAGACTTTGAAAAATAGGTTCTTTCATCATAGGGACAAGAAGAGAATCTTTCTTTCCCCCTAAATGAGATTTCTGCTTGGCTGGACTCCAATATAACTCTCTGAGGCTTCTCAAGTTTACAGTGGGGCGCTCTAAATTCCTCCTATTTTTTCTCTCAGTCTGCAGCAACTGAAAGCAAACATCGAGAGAAATACAAGATGATTCTGTCTTGAGTTTGGCAAATTGTGCCTACAATGGCTATAAATGATTGAGAAAAATGAAAATGTGTCAACTTCTGTGTGAACATCAGCCTGGTCACAGTAAAGGGCAGAGCCAAATCTAGCGGGATTTCACATGAGGGGGTTCCAGAGGTGGATCAGGTCAAACACATTTCCTTTTTGTCAGCAAGGTGAAGAATGCCAGAGGTGTCTGAAGCCTCCTTGCAGTATTCCTCTGGAGCCTGACAAAAATATTTTTCCCACTTGCTGAAAGCGATCTGCTTCCTGAACGGGATCTGCTGTTAGGACGTCTGCAGAATCAGCCCTGCCACAAAACTGTTGTTATGCCCACAGTACCAGCTGGGCATGCTTTGCTTTGGACCATGCACTTCTGAGGACTGGAAAGGGAAGAATCTCCAGCCCTGAATACTTCTTTTCTTCCTGATCCTCCCTTGCTCCTGTAGGACCAAAACTGTCTTTTTTTCCCTTGTTGATGTTAAAAACGACCAAGATAAAGGTACACAGAGACGCTTTAATGTGCACTGCAAAAGGTTACCAAGATTAATTCCTGCGGTGCTTGATCCAGCACCTTCTGAAATCACCAAAGGTTGTCTCATCAGCTTTGCTTTGAGCAGATACCTAAAGACAGCAGCTGGGAATTTTCCCAGAAATGCAAAAGATTGGGTAACTACTCATTTAGACACTTGAAGCAGAGAATAAAATAGCTTAGAAAGTAAAAATAGCCTATGATGGAGTAACTTGTGGAACTGTGACTTGTAGCCAAGACTGGTTGCTCAACATGTAATAGGGGGTGTGTGTGCATGGGGAACTTTGACACTGAGTAGTGAGGTACTGCCCTTCGTTAGATACAGCGCCCTTTGTTCTGGCATTAGCTAATGAACAACGAACCAGCCAAAACAGACAGCTCCTGAAGAGAAGCCTCTTCTGTTCTGTGTCATTTTACTGCCACCTGAAACACAGGTACATAAAGCTATCAGCAATCAGAACAGCAGTAGTCAGTCCATACGTTCCAGACTGCTGTGTAAGGAGTGCAGACTGAACAAGGAGACTTTGGAAAACCCGCCCGCAGTTCACGAAACAAAGTTCAAAAATCTCTTTTTTTTTTTTTTTTTAATGTTAGAGGGGAAAACAAATACTGGAGCAAGCTTTAGTTATTCAAGAAAGACCTTGTTTAAATGAGGTCATCAAAGCTAGCGCAATATACATCAGCTAAACCTCCAGCCCACTTTGCTTTTAATATTTCATGGGAATCTTGGGTTTGTCTTCACCTCCTGGCAGGAAACAACAGAATTATGCAAAAATATACATCAGCACCGTGAAGCCTGCCTCTGCAGTGGCCTGGCAAAGCCAGTGCGTGTAACACAGAAGTCTTGTTCCCAGTTAATCTCAGCAGATGCCTGAGCTCTCATTAGCCATTTGCTTACGCTGGCAAGGTAGGCAACTTAGCTGGGGGGCAACTTAGCCGGGCTTGGTTCCCCTGACCAGCTCTCCTGTTTGTAAGGGAGCATTACTTACCATGCTCTTGAACAAGAGCAAAGAACATGACCCCTTCTCAGATACAGAGAATAACTTTGGGCCAGATCCTCAAAGATGTTCAACGACTTACAGAAACATAATGACTGGAGTTCCTTCAGAGAGCTACACCTAGATCCCATGCAAAAGAGAAAGTACAAATGGGTAAAACACATATTGCAGTAAATTCCTCTTTTAAAATTCCCTTTTCCTGCCTGCTATTCAGTGAATTACCCAGAGTGAATCACAGCCCACAAAGAGGTGGAGAACATGGTTCTGTTTAGTCATGCTACCGTCAAGCTGAACAATATTATGCAGCACAGCAATACACAACATACACAGAAGCTTTCAGTATAAAAGTGGCTGAAAATACTCCACTGCATGGTAATATCCACTGGCTGGCTGGCAACCTCAATTTCCAATTAAAAGCACAGATGAGTAAGCAGCAAGTGCTTCCGCTGTGATTTACAGCTAGTCACAAAGCAAGGTGCTTTCCCACTGGCAAAGTGTTTCTCTAACAAGTCCTAATGACTTTTACAAATGAATCAAGACTTCAACAAAACAATTCATCCTTAGTTTGGGCAAGAAGGTCACCACAAAACAAGCAATCACCTTGCAACAAAGACAATGATACAAGCAATTATACCCTCGTTAGATTGAGGGCTGCCTTGTAGTGAGGTTTCTGATGAGATTCGTAGAAAAAGAGCGTTTTAACAGCTTTGTTTTGTGGTCTTCTCTGACAAGACCCAGGAGTGTTGCAGACTACCATGCCTGAAGGACAACTGGCCATCAAAGTAAGCAAATGCCTGGAGAAACTAGCAAGAAAGTGGAAGATGAGCTCTACAGATGAGCTTCTTAGAGCTGATGCCCGTAAAGATGACCTGGTATCTTTTAATCCTAAAAATGTCCTGTTCAAGCTTAAAAAGATGGCCCCCAAAACCACCAGCATCAGAGAGGTCAGAGGGAGTCTTCCAAGAATCTTCATTTGCCATGGGAGTGGGTCCTTTGGGAACAAAGTGAGATCAAGAAACTGGTGTCTAACTACAAGCTTTTGATTCATGAGGACACAGGCTTTTTTCCCTGAACTCCTGACCTAACTCAAACGCAGGATCCATAATGCCTTTAATAAAAATGTGCAAGCTGAACTTTCTGCTGAATTCCACTGGCTGTGAAGAACAAGACAGCCCCCCCAGAACACAGCCAGAAAGAGACCCAACACACAGGCATTAGTGATGGACAGGAAAGCCGAGCCCAAGTCTGAACCCAATTTCATGTGCTGACTGGCCAGCGTAATACGCAGCATCCACTGAGAACCTACACGTGCCCACTTCTCCTCAGTCTAGACAAAAGACGTGGTTAGGAGGCAGCAGGCCCGTTCTTTAAGCCTTTTAACTCCCAGACAGGTTGCAGCAGCAGAGGGGAAGGTGGTGTGGGTGTGACTGGCCAGCGTGGCCCTGGAGGATGGCCAGCCCTCCCGGCAGCGCTGCCTGCAGCAGGCTTTGCATTATCGCCAGAGCAGCACCGTGGAGAAGGGTCTGTTTAAAGCAAACAAGCCATTCAGTCCTGCAGAACAAATCCTCTGAATTTCCCGATCTTAAAGCACGTGCAATCTCTATTCAAATTATTTCCCCAAAACCACAGAGCCTGAGTTAATAAATACTGATTTTCCTGGAGTATAATTCTGCTTAAAGCTCCCACCAGTCTCACGGTGCCACCCGCGGGGAGAAGGCTGCCAGGTAGGCGCCCACCCCAAAATCTGGCTGTTGTGGTCCGGCTTCAGCGAGCTCGAGGACAAGGGACTGAAAAATTCCTCGGCCTCCCTGGAGGTTGGTGAGAAAACTGGAGAAGAGAAATGATGGCATTTTGCCATTTTGTGAGTAGGGCCAGGACTTCAGAACCAAGATCTTGCCAGGAACAATTTGTTAGTAAAACTGTAAATAGAACACTTCAGAGTTCTGTGTGCATTAAAGAAGATACTGGGAGGCAGGAGGACTCTGTTCTTGCTTACAAAGGTGCCAATCAGGAATGACTTCTTCGACACAACTGCATGTTAAATCAGTGACATAGCATGGATATAGAAAAAGAGAGAGTGGGGGAATCAGGGCTATTCACTTCTAACAAGCTCTCAAACTACCAAAGACAAGCATTTATTTGGGAGACTAAATATACATCGAGCAATTTCAAAATCTTATCTGAGGTTGCTCCGCTACAAATCCTTGTCATTCATTTTTCTATACAAGTCATGATTACCTAGGGAGAAAAAAGACTGATGTTTTAAAACTACTTTCTGTGTAAGAAATACTTGCAACAGAAACAACTAAATTATGGTTTTGAGTCTTAAAATGGCATTAACATCCCATAAGATTGGCTTCATGCCTAGACTGCAGGCATTTTAATTCAGAGTAGATCCCTTCCACAACTCTTCCTCATTTCCAAGGAAAGACATTGCAAAACAGCCACTGGTCTCATAAGGCCCAGCAACTCCTCAAATACATCAAATACAAATACCCTTTAGAAAGTGTGCCTAAACCAGGGTAGATTTTCTTCAACTACGTACCTAATCCTGCAACAAACTCCATAAATAGTTAAAGCATCTATTTTAAGAAGCCACAAAGCAGCAAAATTCTTTGCCCCAGCTCAGAAGGAGAAAATTAAATGTCAAGGTTCCCCCCCACAATTATTTTAGAAGTAGTGCAGTTAATGCCACTGACTTCAAACCAAGCTGTGGCTTCCTCGAGCCACAGCTAGCGTGGGATTTCTGGGACACAGCACTTCCCTCCCCTCAAAATAATAGCTCATCAGCTGCGGATTCCTGTGAAAACCCAGCACTGCTTTCCCATGCTTAGAGATGTGTGATGGTTAGAAAGCCAGAGCTGAATTTGTAGCGATCTCCTTCTGTCTGTGGTGACATTTTAGGCCTAACACGAGAAGCAAATCTGAAAGTCACTGTTGCCTCTTCACATTTAGCGCAGAGCAATGATACTCCAGCACAGTTTTGTTATGGTTGTAAAGTCAGATTAGGGATTGCTCATACAACCTTAATTCAAGCTTGATTCAGCACTGCTGTGCTTCACACTGCACGCAGCTCCCTGCTTAGCTCTGAATAAAAACAAGGGAATTTAGATGCAACCTTACCTCTTAAGCATCTGTCCACTAAGAACACCACAATGAGCCCACTTCAGAGGCCCAACACTTATTTCACACTAAAACAAACACGACTGCTGCTATTGCTGAAGTTTTCTTACACAAACAGTATTTTTATATAATTTCTTTTTTTCTTCTTCTTCTTTTAAACCCTGCTGCTCACACCCTCGTACCAACAACTTTATCCGGCTGCAGTTGTACTTGACTCTCCCCCCCTACTCCATCCCCACGTGCTGCAGGATGGCAGGGGAGCATTAGCCACCACTCAACCACTTTCTTTTCATCCCTGTACACACACAGTAATCTTTATCAAAATACTCTGTAAGCTCCTGCTGCCCTCGTGCTCATTTCCCAGGAGGCGCGGAGCTGGGACACACTTAGTCAGTATCCGCTCCCGCACTCCCCCTTTAATGCTCCATAAAACGATCGCATTTTCCAAAACAGTGCTTTGGTGAGAACTAGGGCTGCTGGCCATAAATTTTTCAGCCTTTCTGTCCTCCATTCCTCATGCTGTGCATTGCTCTCAGCACTTCCTTAAGATGCCATTTGTCAAGATGCTTTTCCTCAGGTTTGCTGCCCTGGCATTGCTGGCAACAAACTCCGCAGCTGGCAGATCCACCAGTGCCTGGACAGCAGGAGCAGCGTGTGGAAAACCAGAGGAATATCATTCTGGTTTTATTCTCTGACTTGTAAACTTGCCGATGGTCCTGACAGTAGTTTTCTGTATTTAAACCAAAGGATTAACTGCACAGACACCCACCACAGTTACCCGTGTTTTGTCCTCACTGAATTTGTTCTTCTGAAGCAAAAGCTGGAGCTACACAAGACAGCGTTCAGGATGGCCTTCTTTTTGCAAGAAGAATCCCTTAGCAATGCAATGCCCCAGGCTCACCCATCCCATAGAAACACCATTCTCCTGTCCTCCGACAGGATGCAGCAAGGTGGCAAAACATCACCACCCTGTTCTGGGATGCTGCAAGGACATTCCAACAAAATTCATCTCCCTTACAAGACGTGCACAGACCTTTCTTCTGCAAAGAAAGCTGTCCAGTTTCTGACTCACTGGCCAGACCCAGTTTCTGAGGTTAAATCACTCTCTTGGCCCTCTCCCCCAGGAACAGCTCATCCGTGAGCAAGGGGGAAGAGTTTTGGCAGCTCTTGCATCAAGGCTGTGTCATCATTCCCTCCAAACAACCACAGTACCCCAGTCCTACAACAAAACGCAGCCCTACCGTGTGATGCCTGCCTGCAGATCCAGTCCAGTGGCAGCAGCTGATGTGCACTTTGGGTGCTAGCATTTACACGCTTTTCGGCCGTTACAGGATACATTCCAGCCCCCATCCATCTGATGAGGTAGAGTCCATCCTCAGGCAAAATAATCGAGTATCTTTCCTTTACTCAGTCACATTCCAATTTTCTGTCAAAACTTGCACACGTGGCCATGAAAAAGCTAATCTACGAATCCGTAGCACTGCACATTATTGCAGAGATCTTGTTTTTCTCTTTCAGTGCCACTGCTTCAATGACTTTAATACTCATGGTTCTGTTTCACATATCTAGGGGGAGAAGGGAGGCACACCACATTTCATAAAGCCTCTTTCCCTAAAATACAAGTACTGAATCTTGACACTGCCTTTCATAATGAAAGAAGTGCTGGAAACATGGTTTCCAGAAGAGAACACAATCTCTGTACACGGTGTAATTACATCTTGGCGTTCTGCAGAGTAACGGCGTATGGCTTAAATGCTATTAATTGTGAGCAGTTTTGTTCCACAGGATGTTGTTCGCTGATAACTACTCAATTAGGGTTATTTTGCAATTAGTCTGCTCACAGTAAATTTATTGCAACCGGAGTCATCTGTGGTGCAGCAAATTAAAATGCTGTCTGGGCTGCATGCGCAGTGGCTCTTACATGCTTCTTAAACCATGTATTGCTCATCACAGTAACTCTGTCACACTAACGGGTTAGAGCGACAGGAATTCAGCAGCAGCCAGTGTCACTGGGAATCCTGAAACCAGGAGAGAAATACAAATTTGGGGTCCAATGGTTGTTAGATCAAACCCAGTAAGTCCAAAAACACATCAGAGTTGTGAAAGCTAAAGAGAGGCACACACTTCCATGTTTCTGTGGGCTTACCCATGCATATGGAGCAGGGGAAATTTGCTTAGATACAGCTCCCGTCCTTTTAAAATTATACGGAGGACTCTCCCATTTCTGGGCCTTGAAGAACTGCTCTGCTCCACCCCGCAAGTATTTGGCATCTGAAAGGCTTATTCTCTCTCTTCCTGCAAATCAACCTCCTTCTGCTGAGTGCTTTGAAGTATTCAGCTACAAACATTACAGCCACGCACACTGCTATTACCTGTGCAGATTACGCAGTAAACAGAGCTCCAGAGGCCTTTTCTCACAGTTTGAAAAGCAAAAGAAGGCTGTGTTTTCTAAAATGAAATGGAAATTTTTCTCCTCGGCAGCCTGTGAGAAACTGAAGTCTCCTGCCTCCGTGTGACAGAGCAGCGTTATCAGGAAGGAGCCCAGCAGAAAGCAGTCTGATCTGCAAAGAGCTTTCAGTGCTCATGGATGATGTGGAATCAGGGTATCTAATTATTTTTCTAGTTTACTTATGGGTTGGGCTTACCCCACAGGGATGAAGGTAGCAGAAAACCTGTTTGATTTATGAACTAAGAGAAGAGAACAGAAGAGCCAAGGGGAAATAAATTGTGGTCCCTTAAGGCTCTCTGCTTCCTCAGGACTCTTATTTTGCCAGAACTACATTTTAGAAAACACCCCTAAAAAAAATTATGTATTTTTGGTCTATCTAGGGTCACAGATCTGGGTCAAGCATTAAGCCGGATAGGTAATTAATGATAAGGATGAGGCCACAGCCTCCCCTGGGGATACAGCAGCCCGGAGAAAGCTGGCCCAGAGGAGGACTGAGGCAGACACTGCTTGGCACCATGCCTGATGACTCACAGACCTGGTGCCAAGGACTAAGGAGGAGCTGCGCTGGGTATCCAAAAAACTCACAGGTCAAGGGATTCAGAGCTGCCATAATCCACATGGGCGTGAAAAACAGAGAATCCAGGAACTGAATCCAGCCAGCAGGCCCCAAGTTGGGCTTTTTTCACTGCAGAAGAAAGAACTTCAAGTGGAAAGATCTGCCTGTGGACAACACCTTGCTGATTTTCATATCACATCTGAGAAGAAGTGAACTCCCCAGAAGGATGTCTTTCTGTACCCTGTCCATGATCTACACAGTACTGGATTTGTCCTCTCCTCATCTAACCTTGTGCTGGACCTACTTTTCCCCCTTACCTTCACCAACTGCATTTTCCCTCAAAACACACTTCTACAAACTCCGAACACCACGAGTGACTTGCAAGCTGCCTGTTGCCCTGGGCTGAGCTTTGGATAAGGCAGCACCTAAAGCCTCTGACACCGACTCCCTGCTCTGTAGCATTTGTGCCCTGTTCTCAGCACCAGCTTGTTGGCAAACGCTTGCTGGGGTGCTCAGCACATCAGGCACTGCTGAAGCTCCCGTGCCCTGTTGTGCTGCAGAACACCAATGACTCCTGCAACGTCCTCAGCGGGACTGCAGCCCATCCACCCCTGTCCTTATGGAAACAATGAACACTGCATTTCAGCCAGCCAGCCAACCTGATACCGCTGGCTTTCTTTCACCTTTCTTTTATAGCTGAAGATGGTTACATTCAACTTTTGTTGCCTCTTGCCTTTGGAAATAAAATACTTAAAGAAAAGAGCTTGTAAGATCCTGCTCCCATTGATAGGCACTCAAGTGAATGTATCGCTTCACGTTTATGACAGCCCAGCCGGATGGAGTCGTGGCTGTGATTGATAGCTACACTTAGCGACTTCGTGGTTTTGATCAGTAAGACGGGATCCGAGGGGATTAAATGCTGGATGACATCTCAATGGAAACTGTAGCACTGGGAACACATTTATACATTGGGATAATGGATGAACGTGCTTCTCCAGTGCATAAATATTTTAACTTTACAGCTCTGCTGAAAGCGGACAGGAAACCTTTTTTCAAACCAAAAGGAATAGCACTTGCATGCTAAGTACAAAGACTCGGAATGCCGGGATGTCTTACTTTTGCTGACAAAAAACATTGAGCTTTCTTGATGCATACATTAGCAAGACCTCTATACACACCTCCCCCTACAATCCTGACAACATGGTGGCTTATATTCCCAAAACGTGATGGCCAGTGCTCCACAAACATCTGCTAATGAAGTCCAACTCCTTTGATGCATACCTGGAAGACACCTCTGACGAGGGACGGAGCCAGTCTGTGGGTGCACAACAGCAGCATTTACATTCTGCAGTGGGGAGGAAAGATCTGAGACACAACACACTTAAGCTCGGACTGCAGATCTTTAACAGGGCTGCAAAATTTAATGGACCTACCAAGTCGTATCATAAAATGGGGCAAGACTGATGGCTGAACTGGGACCTATCCTGCAAAGTGCTCTAATGCCTACTAGTAGACACTGGGCACCTTTTATTTTGGGGTTCCTACATGTCTGCCTTACTAGCCCTGCATTCAGACAAGTGTCTGGATCTCCTCCACAGTTCTGATGTCCCAGTCTGCTTGTGCATTGCCACCTCCTGCATATCAGCTCATGTCCCATGCAATATGCTGCTGCTTTATCTCTTCCCCACAGCAAAGCTCCCAAGCAACCCTGTATGTAACACAGGATGTACAGTTTTCTGCCAAGGAGAGCTGGCTGTTGAAGCAGTAAACTTCAGCTGTCAGCAGGGGCAGCAAGAATAACCTTGAGGCAAAGAAAAGTCAACATTTTCCACAAGGATCCATCTGGCTAAGTAAAGATGTTCCCAAACTATTATTTCTAAACTAGTACCACTGCCTAAAATAAAAACTGAAATAAAACTCTGGCACTGCTAACCTGAAAAACTGTAGCCACGTCTTTTTACAATTACTATTTTAATGTAATATATCCCCATAACTCATAAACTATTAATAAATTTATATGTATTTTAAAAGAAAACCATATTGGACAGTAATCCCATCTCTCTAGTCATGAATGTAGCTCCCAGTTTTCCAGGACCTTTTATTGTCTTTTATTACAAAGGAAGCATTTGTACAAATATACAATGCACACACATGCTGAAATGCTTCATGTGTAAAAGCTGACCTCCTTGTTCTCGGTTCCAAATCTACCTTGCAGGACATATGAGATTAATTCTGTATTTAAAAAAGAAGCAAATAATATTTCTTGAGGAGCTTTTTTTTTATTATTTTATTTTAAGAATGGTAGTTGTTTAAACCTGCTGCAAAGTCACCCTGAGAAAGATTACCAGATAGGTGATGGAATCATAGGTGTGTGCAAAAAAAAATTGCATGCAGCTGCAACATGTGCCCACAGTAATGACAATACAACTTCCAGCTCACTCCAGGGTATCGCTTGCGTGTGTATATGTGATGCATTTACCCTGCATAAGGCATATAGCATTGGTGGCATTTTGTCCTTGATCCCACAAAGTGCAGGACAGTGTCTGCAAGGTGCTGAGCTCCATCAGGTTTCTCACACACCAGAGCTGAACCTGCTGTCATTAGACAAGAGGGAAGGACACCAAGGACAGGCTTGTCACAGTGGATTTCACCAGCAGTACCCAAATGGGACCTAGGGGCACCTGGGGGTAACTCACTGATGCTCAGACTCTCACTGATGTCTGATTGTTTATTTTCCCTTTGACTTATTCTGCTTTCCCTGTCTCTCTCCCTACTTCCCACTGAACACCAGGTCTTCTACCTGCTGCATTAATTCTTTATCTCCAATTGGGCCACACTGTGAAGATTTTCAATACTACCATGATTAGAAAGGAACAAAAATACCAAAAGAGACATGGGAAGAAAAAAAAAAAGAAACAACAACAAAAAAACAAAACACAAAAACTTCACAACAAAATAATCACAGGGGTGGGAAATGGGGTGCTGACAGTGGTCACCACGGTAATATGCATCTAAATTAAAAGTTTAAGCTTCTTGCTAGAGAAATGCTCGTTTGGGAACATCCTCCACGACACCTCCTTTTTTCCCCATGTACTTAACAGGGAGTTTAGCCTCCTAATTTAGCCAAGAGCACCACCATCTCCCTGCTCCCTCCCCACGATGTTGAATCTACCCAATAGCACTTACTGCTGCGACGTGGTGCAGTAAACAGGTAAGCCACGAGGGCTAGAGGATGCAAGGAAATATTCCTAACAAAAGAAGCTAAACACCCTCTAAAAAAAGCACCTTACTAAATAGGAAGCTGACAGATAAATAAACAGCAGCACATGGAGCATTCTTCCTGAAAAGTAGGAACAGGTCAGCTCACACATACAAACCAAAAGCAGGCAGAGAGATACCTGCTGCACCTGGCTGCATGGAGAAACCATAAGCAGCAAATCGAAGCCTGACTTTGGCAACAAGTGGCACCTGACTTTCTACAGCAGTAATCTAGAAAACTACTTTTGCTGATCAAAGAACATTAAAAGCAGAAGTAAGCTACAAAATTAGATTTTTTTCATACTAAAAAATAAAAAAGGTTATTATACTTCTTACAATCACTTGTGACCAAAATTCTTAGTGGCTCTGGTTATTAGCTGGACTACACTGTAGAAACGTTAAAAATGGCCATATGGCCCCAACACCTTTATTTATTGCTCCCATTTATTGGTTAGCATAAGACAGCAAATTCACCATGGTTCTCCGATCCCCACAAAGCAGGCAACTCTTGTGCATTTAACAAGTTGTGCACCTCACCTATGTTTCTCTATGCTTGTAGATAAAGAACAAAAAGAAGCAGAAGCAGCAGCTGAATACCCAGATCACGTACTGCAATAAAAACCTGGTGTAAGAAAAGTGAAAAGAAATTCAATAAGAATCTACCAAGGATCTTGTAATACGCGTGTAACTCCCTGCTTAAAACATCCACAGACTCTCCCTCGCTTCACAGGCTAGGAAACTACATTAGACATTTCCGCAATAAAGTCAGTTTTGTTATCAGGAAGCCATTTCAATTATATACAATCCTTCCCCTGAGATACTGCTTTATTTCTCCTTCACCTCCCACCAACTTACCCTCCAGTGCACAGAAACGTGTCACCTTCTCCGGCATCAGCTTCCCGTGCTTGTGCTGGCAGTACACCTCTGCGATCTCCTGCCGGCACTGCTTCGACTTAGCCCGGGACATGGCTGAGATCGCCTCCTTGCCCGTTACCTCGCACTTTGGTGGCTGTTCGTATCGCACCTCAGGGGAGCTGTTTCCACTTTTTGTGAGGTGATGCTGCCGGGGAGGCCTGTGAATGTCCTTCAGGTCGCTGTTGCTGCTGCTGTTTTTCCCAGGCTGATCACTCAGCTGCACCACCTCGTTGGAGCTCTTTCCCAGCAATGAGTTCTCCTTCACTTTCTCCTCTTCCAGTTTCTTTCTTAGATGCTCCTTTTGCTTGCTTAGGGGTTTTTTCACCAGCTCAGACTGGTGTTTTTGTCTCTGAGTCCTGGGAGCAAAGTTACTGTTATCAATGTTTTCAAAGTCCTTGGGAACTGAATTTTCATTATTGCTGTCCGTTCGTGTTTTCTCCTTCGGTCGGTGGGAAAAATAGCCATCCTGTAAATGGGGAAAAAATTATACTCTCTTACTAAAACAGTCGCATCCCAAGCATTGCAAGCATTTCACACGTGAAACTTAAATCAGTTACCACCCACCATACAGAAAATAACCAACACCATGTCAGGGTTCATAAAGGAAAATCGAGGCTGAGAAAGTCTGGGCCCCCTGCTTGGGGTGGCGGGGGAGCAGATGGCCCTAAAGATGAACTTGGAGCCAGGCAGGCAAACTGTAAGGCTGTATAAATGCTAACTCCAGGGAAGGGAGGTGTGGGACAGCAGTGGGGACGCAGGCACCACATCCTCCTCCAGCCGCAGCAGAGACTGAGGAGGGCTTAGGCCGAAGTGTGCCCTTCAGCAGCACTTCAGGCACAGGCAGCCTTTGGCACCCTTTGTGCCAGCTTGGGCTGATCATATTCTGGGGATCAGACAGGCATGAAAGAAGTCCTCAGCAAAAGGCTTGAATTAATGTTCAGAATGCATGAAGAACAGTAAAACATTTGACTTCTCCCAAACACTGGTGAGACCTGGCCACATGGCTCCCTCCAGACCTTTGCAAACCTCTCCTAGCTGGCATGCAACCAACAAATTGAACAAACACATTAACAGGAGAAAGAGATCATAAGACAGAAAATAAATAGGAGGACTATCCCAGGGATCCTAGAGAGAACAGAGATCATGGCAATCTCATCTAGAAAAGATGTGAAAGCCTAGAGCAAGAAGCATTTATCCGTGTAAAGGAACACAAAACAGGAGCCTGTCTGATAGGCAGCAGCGGCTGAGGTTGAGCTGCTCCAACCACAGAAACACGTCCTCAGCTACCAGGGGACACATTTTTAGACCCGAATATCTCCACTTACTAAAGTGTTTAACACGAGATGAAACAAAGGGGGAGTTGTTACTAAAAATCTGAAGGCAGGGTTATAGGTATCAATAAAAACCTTTTTTCTGTCCAGTTTTCTTTCCACTCCTGATAGACGAAATAACCAAAGTTCAGTGGTTGCCAAATGACAGCATCAGCAACCGACGACTGATGGGAGTCATCCTCAGCAGCTACGAGCCACATTTCATATCCCAAACATTTTACCAACATTACCTAATTGTTTCTCCCACCTCTTCTGTGAGGAGCCATTTAACAGTCAGATTTTACAGACAAAGGAGGCTGAGATAATGACTTGTCCAAGGTCACCCAGTGAGCCAGTATCGCTTTGACCTCCACAGCTCAGCACTGAGAAATGTTTGAATAGTTTATTCATTAAGATGTGTTTTTGTGAGTGACTGAAGTAATGCTCTCACCAAGAATATCTCAGCTTGCAAGTAGCTTTAGCTATCACACATGGAATGCAGAGATTTAAAAAATAAAAAAAAACAACACCACAGACAAAATATTTTTATTTTGGAGGAAGTGCATCTTTCCAAAAAAAATGTATGTTTCTAATTCTTAAGGGCAAAAAGCACATGTAAAATCAAGTTCTTTTCTGTCTTTTTATAAAGCAGAAAGAGTGTGTTTTTTTTTTTTTAAATCTCAGTGAGAGAAAACAAAAATGCACAAAAAAAGTTTCAAGACAGCACTTGATCCCATGAATGATCAAACAAAAAGAAAACATGTTTGTCCTATATTGCCAATATATCTTCAAAGAATGACCCCTGAACCCAGCAGCAAACTGCAAATAGAGCAAGACAAATGTGAAGTTTATTAACATCGTTAAAACATCTCTACCAAGGTGCCGCTGAGTAATGGGCTGACGCTTCAGATGTTGGATAGCTGTCATGTTCCTTTGTTGTTCAGCCAACTTGGAAACCTCAGGTTAGCGATGCCAGCAGTACATTTTGACTTGCTTTTGTTTAATGCACTTAGAGCAACATCTTGCATTTGTATACATGAAATAGCTCTGAAAATTCAACTGTCCTGCAGTTATGTTTCTACTAAGCTGCTGCTGGAACTCACCTTTATTTGTCATTGAATACTTAAACACAAGATGCCCTGTACTGCTGCCCAGCCGTGGGCACAGCTCAAGCAAATTGCCAGCAGGCACAGAGATGCTGGCAGCAGCTCTGGACATGGCTGCACTGCGGTAGGGAGGGAGCCAGCAAACCCCAGCCCGTTTCAGGAAATGGCTGTTACTGTTCCCAGACCAAAACAGATCTTATCTTTGAGTTCAGTCTTGGGTTTAAGCCACCGTCAGAGAGCAAGTATCTCTGTCTGGTGTGCACAGCCACGTCGAGACGGGGAGCATCCCCTTCTTGTGTGGGTGACCGCTAATGTCTTTCACATTTTGGAAATTGGTTGAATGATTAAGATATTTCTCACTTATGTATGTATACACACACATACATACAGCTATACGCCTCATCTAACTTACACAGACTGCAAAGAACCAGAGCAAACTCTCTGATTATTCTTTAACACATATATAGGATCCCTTTTTGAGGGCAGCAAGCTGTACCCAGCTTGCAGTGAGGCAGGAACCTGGGGCTGTGGCTACCTGGTTGATCCCTAACCACACCAGGTCACCCGGATACCCACAGGAGGCTGCAGGATCAGCTGGCCAAGTCCTGGTGATGGAGCAGTGCCCCTGAGAGGCTGAAGTCTATGCCTGACCAGCTCTCATGTTGTGGGGCTGGGTACAGCTTGCTGCTCCTCCTTTCCAGCCATCAGCACGCTCAAGGCCACCCACTCTGAATCTACAAACTAATAACATTTATTTCATACTTATGAAACAGCCATGTAGATAGCATCCTGATGGTAACAGCTAATGGGGTGCACAAAAGTGTGAAAGTAAACAGCAGGCTCTTGCCTGGCTCCTTTTTTTTTTTTTTCCTTGGTTATATGACGCTTAAATACAAGAAGTGTCCTAAGTGCTATTGATTCTATTAATAAAAGTTTTATGCCCCAAACACAGCCTGAGCTATTCTTTATAAGTAGTCCTTAAACAAGTTGTATACGTGCGAAGGAAAATACAAATAAGCAAACGAGAACTTTATGTGTTGGGTTTCAATGACAGCAGTGTGCAAGAGCTACAGGGACACGGGCCGGCACTAATGGAAGTGCCCTTATGGGTAGTTTTCCGTGATAATCCAGTTTAAAGCACCTTCCGTCTGTAACTGGAGCATTCTAGCATGCAGCAAGTCAGGGCCAAAATACCTGGCTACAACGATGGGAAAAAGTCTGTCTTCTCCATTAGCCTCTTTCCAATGTCTCTAAAGCTGATGCTGTGATAGGATATTTCCATCCATCTTGGCAACTCTCCCTCTCTCAGCCTGACTCTTGCTAAATGATTTTCCTCTCAAAGCTAAAAAACGTAAATAAAAATCCTAATCTGTAAGGCAAGTGGCATGTTGATAAAAGAGAAAGGAGAGGAGACCAAACTTCCACCGTTGGTTGGTTGTTTTTAGTGATAAGCCTTCTAACGCCCACGTGAGAAACTGGTGTGAAATTCATCTGCTGGTAGGGGCCTTTCAGCCCCGACCTGATGACCCATCCAGAACTCTGTATCATGGAAAAGCCTTGAAGGATGAGGTGTGGGCCCATTCCTGGTACAGATAGCATCTGACATGATAGGAGTGGTAAAAAGCTGTGATGAAACCTCAGGAGAAAAGAGCAAAGTAAACAGAGGATTTACTGGCGTAGGGTTCACCTCTTTAAACTCTTCTCCCCCTTCAAGTGCTTTCCTCCCCTCTGGGAAATGCTCTTCCAACTTTACACGCTGGAATTTGAGAAGACAAATGTATCATAAATGCTTCAAAGGCAGACACAAAACTGAGCTGGGCTTTACCCGCTCCCTGCCTGGGGGCACAGAGGAGACCACAAAAGCTCACTGCAGAGACAGGAGGAGCCAGGGCTAAAAATACAGCCCAGTCTGCAGAGCAGCAGTGCCAACCAGGAGCTGTATATGTATACACATATATATATTTATATATACACACAACATATATATATACACACTGACAGATGAAAGGGCATGTAACAAATGCCACTGTTGGACACAGTCAGATTCCAGCCTCGCACAAGGCCAGGGCTCCCACACCTGCTGACACAGATATTAAATGCCACCAAGCCAGAAATCCCCATTCCCGTAATGCTGCATTTCTTCCTCACAACTTTCACTAGCGCCAGGCACGATCTGTACAACGTAATGGTTTCAAGATAGGATCCATACGTGACAGCAGGATGCTCGTGGTTTACAGGGCAGGGGAAACAAAGCCCAATGCTCAGAGCCTGAAAGCCTGAAAGAGCAGCAGCTGCTGACAATAAACTGTGTTCCTCTGCAAAGTTTGGGGGCACAAGCTAAAGCAGCACATCTGGGGTTTAAGATAGGCTTAACTTGCTCTGCAATGTTTATTTTACCATGCTGGATTCATTGCAGCCTTCATGTGCCATGGATGTCTAAGATACTCAAGTCAGAACAAAGCCATCCTGGAGAAGGATGATGGGAGAAACCAGGCGCTGCACCATGGCACTGTGGCAGTACCACGGGACGTATGTCAGTGGGTTTGCTGTTTGAAAGGGCATCCAACTTTTGGCTAGTTTTCATTAGCTAGATACCTTCAATACCTTCTCACTGATCTGTGTTTGCAAACCACATTGAATTCACTGAAAAAAAAAATGGAAAATTATACCAGGACCAAATTAGGAGAGCCTATTAATACAGCCTGTACGTAACCGCAGACAAAGATCAAAGCCATTTTTCAAGCCAACACCTAACAATGCTATTTTTTTTTGTCATAGCACAAACCTAATCTCACTCAGAGAATGCTCAGAAAAAACATTATGAAAATCACCATTTTGGTCGTTGTAAAGGAGTAATTTCCTGGTACAGCCACAGATTAGAATAGGCTCTACCCAAAACCACCTCATTCGAGAGGGCTCCCCTATAATAATCACTGAGCATTACAGGCTTCGAACACAAGGCATGCCGCCCAAGAGCCCAGGTATTTGACCTGCGTTTCCATTACCCTCCTGGCAAAACACTCCCTTGCTGGCTGATCCCAGCCGTGCTCCTCCAGCAGCCTGGGAGACCACGGCTCCCCGTCAGGGACATTTCCTTCTGGTGGGCCGTCGTGTTTGTAGCTTGGTCAAGAAATGCCCCGCTCGTGCTGCCAGTGAAAGCCATTCTGCTGCTGTGAAGGAGCACAGGAACAGGTCAAAGTATCCCCCCCACTTTAAGAGCCAATTCTGTTTATAGCTTTTATAAAGAAACCTTTGGAGGGCTCTCCTCGCTGTTCAGCACCGCATTTCAAAGCTCATGCGTGACGCTGTGGATGTCTGTCAGCTAACACAGGCCTGAGAGAAGCATTTCCACAAGCAGTCCGAGCTGTACCTGCCCCTCAGGAGCTGTGTGGAGAGGCGAGCTGCCGAGTGCTCCATGGCGGGAGCGTCCATCCTGGCAGGCAGAGCTCTAACGACAGCGGGGCCTCTGCGTGCGCGCAGGCCGCGACTCAGCAATAACAGGGGAACGCTCCCAAACTGGGAAGGAACACTCTGTACCCAGGAGCAAGCATGAGATCACCACCAATTACACACTGATTGGCGCTGATGCTAAAAATAACAATATAACATTAATGAAAAAATAATGTTTTAAGCTCGGAGCCATTGCATGTAGCGAGAGTCTGATTTCTGCTCCAAACCCTGCTCAGGCTTCAATTCGCCCAACACCATCCTGAGCGTGTTTTATTAAAGTATCTATCACACGAAATGTATGCTCTTTGGCATATTAGCCACTATTTCTTTGGCGACTGAGGGTTTGAGGCTCAGGTACTGTGAGCTTGATTAGGTTTGAGGTCCCTTCTGCCCCAGGTCTCTGCGGAGGCAGAGACACAGAGCCTTGGCCATCCGTCGGGAAGGCCTCCATGGACTGACGCTGTCCCCTCAGACAGAGCCACACAGCAGCTGCCCCTCACCTCACCTGGGCATAAACAGAGAATCCAAACTCTTGACAGCCATCTCTAATGATGACAGGACTTTAACGACAGCCTGTTAACCACCTCAAAGGCTCTGTGGGTGGAACAGGCAGCAGCTCATCTGTGTACCCCTGGCTGCTGCCTCTCCCTGCACTATTTGAACCCGCATCTGTTCTACACGTTTGTGTCCCACTCAAGCACACCCGAACATAAATGAGCACTTGGGTTTGCTCAGCTTGGAAAATCTAGGTCTCACAAAATCTTTCAGTAACACTTCTGTAACCTGTGTACTGCAAGAGAAGTGAAAGGCCAGGACTGCAATACCGACCGAGAGAAAACTGCTGTGAGCCAGCAGCTCGCTTGAGGGTGTCCCGCTGTCCGCCTGGAACACGTTACCGAGCCCTTAGGAATCAACTCACGCAGTTTCAACTGACCCTGGACAGGGTGCCTCCGCCGACAGCCAGCACCAGACGCTGTGAATGTTAATTTTGGCAGCATGCAAAAAGCCAACGCTAGAGCAACTTCAAATCTGCTTTCAAAGCGATAACCTAACGCGCAGACAAGTCAGCAGCCACAGGGACATCAGAGCAAGCACCGGCTCCGCAGGCAGTGAGGGCAGGCAGCCCTTGTGCTTTTGAGGGCTCTGACCCAAAATACTGAACCCAATGAGCAGAGTGCACAGCAGACAGTTCAACACAGTGCAGAGCATCTCCTCCCGACAGTAAGGAAATGCAGGAGAAGTTATTCACTGTGCGATTCCTGTTATCGAGGAAGTCCTATAGAAAATATGCAGACAGATGAACCACGTGCAAGCAAGCCCTGAATGACGAATGCTCAGAGTTTCACTTTATCTGGCACAACTGATTTTCTCTCCAGGATGCACGAACTGATGTCCTTTTTTTGTACTGAGAGCATATTTTCATCCTCTTGCCCCTGGCAAAGCTCGGTACCTTCAAGACACGACCAGGCCAACCAGAAACACACATATGCCACAACACAGCCACAAAGCGTCCCCTAAATACAAAGCACTGGGCATGCTAGCCTCAAGGGCAAGGTATAAAAACTCCACACTATAGAAAACTGGCTTTTTTTTTTTTTTTTTTTTTTTTTAAGGTAACAAAATACATCGTAACATATCTGAACGTACGTGGGCAGTCATGGAGGCATCTGCGATGAAAGGAGTGCCTGGAGCTGGTGCAGCCATTTGGCTCTGCTGGGGTGAGCTCTGCAGTTGCAGGACCCAGCCAGGCACAGAGGTGATGACCAGCTTCAAACTCACCTCGTGTATCAAAGCCCAGCAGTGACTTGGCCAGCTTGTACAGGGCCATCTATTTTGCCTGTCTTGAGGCCAAGAAGGATTTAAACAGCACTATATGAGGAAGATAATTAAAACAACTCTCTTCTTTGCTCAGTATTAATTACAGCTCTGTGACATGTAATGCTTGTTAATTGTTCAATAATGACACCTTCCAATTGCCAGAGAAGTCAGTGGATGGCATCTCTACAAGCAAGGGCTGCTCCTGGACTAGATCTTTCCCTTTGCACTCTGGCCTTTGCACGCTAGAGGGACATTTCTTTGTCAAACTCAAAACCTTTCCCCCCAGCTGAACTACAAACATTACGCTACGGTCTTCAGAACAAGAGAAGGAATTATAAATGCCCCCCACGTTGGCTCTAAAGCCCTATTCCACCCCTTTCTTGAGATGTCCCAGTTTGGGGTCTGAATTGTGACCTGCTCCTCTCTCCCAACCAGCCCTGGAAGTGCCCGAAGGGACTGAACCTGAGTGCCACCTAGACCAGACAGCCCAAAGCCGCAGGGCTGAGACTCTGCAAACACCTCATCAAGACAAAATCATCCCAAAGAAGCTTCTTCTGACAACTTCTGCCACAGGCTGCCAAAAACAAGGAGCACAATCAGCTCCCATAGCTAATTCTTGAGGTAATTCCCATTTCCGTTAGAATCCAAGAAAAATAACCATCTTCTCCATCACTGTAAAGTGAGACTAACAGTACATTTATCTGAAGTTATCCCAGTTCTTCTGCTAGATGCATACAGAAAGATAGTCACCAGAAGAATGACATTAAGTAATAATTAAAAAAAAAAAATAAGTCACACCAAAGAATTTCTGAGGCTGTACATGACAACAGGTATTGCCTCTGTTCAACATCACAGGTTTCAGAATCCTTCAGACACTAATTTCAACAGCTGAGAAGGCCACTGGGAGAAGGGAGGTGATTTCCCAGGTAGGGCAGGACTCATCCTGCTGTTACCTGTCCTATCGTGGCTGTGGGTTTCACACTACAACACATATCACATCCATGTGCTTCTCACCACAAACCAGGCTCTCCCTGCATGAAATCCTCCTGCAGCAAGAGGAGGGCAGATGTCCTGCCACTACATCAAAATGAACATGAAATTAAGAACTTTCATCGAGGACGTGGCTGATACGCCATGAGACCCTTGAGAAACTGGTACTTTTGGCAGGTTTGGACAAGAGCACAGCCAAAGAGAGCAGATGGAGAAAAGACAGCAGATGTTAAAGTAGTTAGCTTTGTCCATATGGTTTTCCATTTCGCTATAATAAGTACATTGTACTTCAATTGTCAGGGGCTGAAGACTTGTGAGAAACATTCTGTGAGGAACCTGTGAAGTTGCTTCATGCCTGACATTAAAGAGGGAGGTACAAAAGGTGAAAACAAATGTATTGATTTTGATCTTGAAAGCTGCTCAAGATGAAAGACGTAATTGTATCAAACACAGTCCTCTCTGCTATGTAAAAAGATCATGAGAAAAAGCGATCATTTGGGTTTAAGGCGGAATTCTGATACTTGGAAAAGCACCAGCCCTTCAGGATGCAGTGCCAACAAACACTCGCACGCCCTGCCTGGCCAAGACTACGTTGTTAGACTGGTGTTCAAGGCTGCAGGGTACCGGATGGGCCACCAGGCAGCACAAAGCCACGTGGGGACCCTGCCCTGGGACATCTGCACCAGAAAGAGTAACATTTGGTAAAGAAAAAGAGTAAAGAAAAAGAAAAAGAAAGAGTAACATTGGTAACATTTCCAAATGTTACCATTGCTATATAGATTGTTTTAAAATAAACTTCCACAGCGTGTTCCAAAACACTAGAAACAACATGGTAAAAATGTCATAAATATAAAATGCCTTTTTTTTTCTCTTTTTTGACATATTCTATTTTTATAACATGGAAAAACAGTCTATTTTGAAATAGAATAGAAATGGCTTCAAAACTCTGGCTGCTTTTCTCAAAACGGTTTCTTGTTAACACGTGACTAACTTCCAGAGTGATTTAGATTAAGGATTAAAACATACAGCATCCCTCAAGAGACAAAACAGATTTTCACATTTCCTGCAGCTTTGCAGGAACCGAACAAGGAGCCATTTTGTATTAACAGCAATTGCCAGTGTTCATCCAATTATTAACAATTCCAGAATACTCCTAGAGGGACCTGTGAAAGCAAATATCCACGGTATTTTAAAAATTGCCAATTTTCTTTTCTGCTAATTCAAGCTTTTTAGGGAAATTTGTACTTACACATAAGGACTGGAAGACACCAGAGACTCGTCACATTTTATTCAATCTGTAAGAGGACTTGATTTATAACCAGGAGCTGCCCCCAATTTACAAATGTTGTTCCCTTTCAAACGATGTTTGATCTCATTAACAGACTCCAGACCCACGCATGCAGCTCTTCTCTTGGCAAGGGTCCCTTCCAGTCAAATTCACCAATAGTAACATCAACACTAAGACAGTGCAGCCTTTTTTTGGGTGTCTGTATATATTTATACATACGTATATACGCACATATGTGTATATACACGTTTCAATGGCTTCCACCTCTGCTCTGCAGTGTATTTCAGCTGTGCCTCGGTGCAGGCGATGGCACGACACGCTGCTCCCTTCCCAGGCCAGCAAGCCCTCCACAGCCACTCCTGCTGAGCAGCTGTCCTGGAACATTTACTGGCATTTTCAAGCCTCCTGGCCTCATTTCAACTCAACCACATCTTTGAACAGAATTCACCACAAAACTAGGAAAGAGATGAGGCCTGACAGAGCAAAATGTGGTTTTTGAGGAAGCTCAGGAAAACCCTGGAGGCTTGTCTTTTTTTTTTTTTTTTTTTTTTTTTTCCCCTACAGCTTCTTCCCAAGGGAAGGTGGATCGTATAATCCTCCCAAAGCAGAGTTCAGACATGAAGGAGCTTACAAAGAAGTCAGCACTTTCTCAAGGGAAAGGTAATTTAAATGACTTTTCATAGTAACGACTATTATTTTATGGGCCTTGAACAGGACCTCAAACAGCCCTTGAAAAAACCTGCAGTTTTGGAGAGCAAAAAAGCGATGGATACTCACACCCTGTAACTTTTTAACGGGTGCTTCTGGCTCCTGCTGGAGAAGGCCTGGCCCTGGAGATGGCCCCGGGCTGGGCCTTGCCCCACGGCACAAGGAGCTGGGCAGCAGGTGGTGGTTTCTCCCGAGGGTTACCCAGGTGGTATTTGCTCCTGAGGGTTATCCCAATACCAAAGTGGAAATGGGATGCTCCACGTTGTTAATTATCGGCAAAATGTACTGCTGAATTACCCAACAAGGGCACCCCTGAAAGATCATGCTGTACAAATACAGAACACCAAATGTTCACAGGATTAACGCTCGGGCATTTGAATGCCTGCAGCCGAGACAGCCACGCTGCAGTCCCACTGCCAACCCGTACATCAGCTCCCCAGCTCACCAACACAATTCGTCCTACCTTCCCCTCTCAGTGACCCATCCCATAACAAATAACACGGCTATTTGAACTGAATTCCTTTGCTTTCATCTTTATGTCTTTCAGCCAAAATTCAGCCAATATACACTTTATATCTTTCAGAGGAGTAGTAAACACTTGAAATTGCTTCCTGGTGACTTGTTATTAACTAGATTCCAACTAAATTCATCTGCAGAACTATTCCAACTCACATCTAAACAATCTTGAGCAGCCCAGGGTGAACTGCTGAGATACACAATTGGATTTCTGGCAGCTATGGAAATTAAACATAATTAAAATATGGATGGTAGAAACCAAAGACCCCCTCACATACAAATGAAAACATCCTTGTAAAATACGGTCAGTTTAGCACAAACATAGTCAGCCTTAATTAGGTAGAAAATCTATTTAGATAAATACAATGCAAAGAATAGTAATGAACTTCAGGATTACATTTTGTTACTTGGAGGGAAAAAACAACACAAATAAATGGGAAGTAATTGGAGCTTATTTAATAGTCTCAGTCTAAGAGCTTGAACAACTATAATCATTAAAGACCCTGCAGTGATCTTCTACTGATAAATGTTGTTAAATCAGAATTACAATACGACAAGCATGAAAAGCAAAGCCTATTAATATGAACAGCACTAAAAGAAACAGATTCATTTTGAGCTTTTTTTCACCTGCCCAGTACCACAAGAAGTCTTTGAACCAAACATTAAGGAATGAAAGGTCTCCACATTTCCTCTCATTTCGAACGAGACTGACATACAAACACTTAAATAAGCATGCTGACTGCAGGGTGACTGCGGGGGAGCAGTGGCTATCCAGTACTGGATATGTGTCAAAACCAAGCTCGGCATTTACCGGTCAAAAGGAGCAAATAGATCCTTTCATGCAAGTCTCAAGCAACTGCTCCTGGATCCTAAGGACCGAACTGGATGGATGGACGTATTCAACACCTTCTCGTAGTACAGATCTGGTAAATTTGGCACCACTTCCTGCTGGTGAAAGAAACTCTTCTACCATTTGATTTCCACCCATGGAAAGCAGCTTATTTCTAACCGTCTTTTCTCTTTCTTGTGCCTTCCCCTGAACAAAAAGACATGCTGGGGTAGAAAGACTGTTCTCCTTCTCCAAGGACTGCTTCAAAGTCCCTTTCCCTGTAAGTTATTCCAAATCTGCCCCAAAATCTTTCATGCATCTCCATCTTTGTCATCCTCCTGCTGGGGAAGTGATGGATGTGCTCAGGCCAGACACACTTCACCAACAGCCTAACCGCTGGCAACCGCAAAAGTCTGCCTCCCTTCACAACTGCCTGTGGTTTGCATTTAATAGCCAAATTTTCTGCCCGTATAAATTGGCATGATTTCTGCAGGCCGATGGATGTGTGCCAACCAGTGCTAGGAGATGACTTACATGGAATTAGATTCCAGCCCCCATTAAATCGAAGGATCGGGCACTAACGTTACCTCCGAAGGCCGTCCTGTCCCCTTGGCCACAGGTCAGGCTGGTGGGTCTGTCCGGAGCAGGGCGGGCTGGCTGTCAGCCTGCACCTTCACACAGCGCCCTGCAGCCTCCCACGCGGAGCTCAGCCAGAAGCAAGGAATCACGCCACGCTCAGGCACCCATCCCCTCCTCGCACAGACACATTCCTCACTGACAGAACTGGCCGAACAGCACCACGCAATATTGACTTAGCTAGTCGCTAGCCATAGCCTGTGAACGCAGAAAACTCAGATCACAATGCACCCCATTGTTTTCACTAACGTTACCGCATTAGTGCATCATAAAAATGCTTCCTTTAAGGGCAACCACGTGCCCTGCAACTACAGCAAAGGTTTATTTGCGATCTGCAGTTCATCATGCGAATAAACTTTACCCCAGACACTAAGGAAGTGTATCAGCTTCTTCTGAAAGCACGGGGAAGCTCAGCCCATCAGAACGCTTTTATACTCTGAAGGCCGCACAGTTCAGCAGCTTCTCACAAGCCATGAAAATACGGTGCCGTACCTTACCACATGGCTACGGGCACATATAGCAGTATGTGTGTACAGGTATCAGCCATTCTACCTCCTCACCTGTGGAAACTGCCCTTCCCAACTACTCAGAGAACCAAAGCTATGCTTTGGATGTCTACCATGAAACCCTGCCCCGTGCCAGCTGCGAACAGCTGGCATCCCCGAGAACCTGCTCCGGAACATCCCCTCTTACTCTCCCAGCGATCTGCTTCCCATTGAGAAAACAGTAACTGCTAACAAAATATTTGATCAAAGCAGCAGCTTTGGGCTTTATAATGAAGTCATCTGCTCATTCAACCAGCAGAGTGTGTTAGGCTCCACTCTCTGTTCTCTGAGCCCTCACCCATGAGCAATACGTGGGAGTTATGCAAGCAGCTTCAGCTTCAGCCTGAGCAAGCTCCTGCTTGCATACCTAGAGGTTCATTGGATCGGCCTCTTCTCAATTAGCCCAGACTTCATTTGGAGGAAAAATAATAATAATGTATTACTAAACCTAACAAGCAATGAAAAGCAGGCCTTGTCCATCACGAATTTCTCATTTGTCTTCTCCTATCCCTCCATTCTAAAGCACCAAAATAATGTGAATTGACTCTGATGACTTTAAATTTGCGTCTACTAATAAATATTATGCAAATTTTTATCAGATTTACCTGGGATTTTGATCTATCTTCTACATCATCAACACTAGTCCAAAACAAGCTCAGAGCGGCAATAGAATGCCACCAATAGGCGACAGTGCCATTATTTCTACTTAGCTGGAATTAAACGGGTACTGGAAATTGCAAGATGAAGTTATGACCTTTGGCTATCCAACCAGCCACTCTTTTCAGTCAATTGGATTTTTTTCTTGATTGTGCAGCATTCATCAACTCCCAACAGCCATTGTGATAGCGGTGAAAGGCAAAAACATCTTTCATTCAGAAGCAGGTTTAGAGGGAGGAGCTGTTAGTGACTGATACGTTCAGTGGGGCTTTCTCTCTTGCGGTAAAGGGGAATCTGTATCATGGCTTCCCCTCTGGTCTTGTATTTCAAGCCTGGTGTGCAAGACAGGATTTAGTCTTTTACACATAGAGAGTTTTCCTTTACAAGTATATTTAATTACCTACAGCAACCTTGATGTATGCGCTCCTGTAATAAATCTTCTAAAAATAAACTTTGTTCTGAAAATTTCTTGATTGCTGGTACACAGCTTCGCTTGCAGAGAGAGCGCAATGATGTACCTAATACAGTCTGTGCTATTTTCCAAAACAAGTATTTCCCACTAGTATTTTTACTATGCCAACCAATCCAAATATCAAAGTGACACCTGACAAGTGGAATGCTGTATATATTTACCAACACAATAATAGTGCTCCAGCAAAGCAACCTTTTCAGAGATCTGAAATAAACAAAATCTCTCACAAATCTTATTTAGGATGCAAAAACTACAGATATGAGGGCACTGTCAGAAAGCTTCCTAATGGAACTATCACTACTACAGATTTGAAGCTAACAGTTTCTAATCCATGTTGTTAAGGATGAATATATCAACAACTCCATGCGAAACAATGCCTGTGACACATGTACCATGTGCCTTTTGTGATGGGCACAGCTTGCAGGCTTTGGCCATTTCCTTGGTTCTTTCCCTATATCCAAGGAAAATGACTACTAATTATCCCATCTTGTCTGCTTACTGCTACCTCTCAGTCACATCGCACCACTATGAGAGAAGCAGAAAATTCATCAGGTTTCCATGATTTTGGTCCTTGTGCACATCTGCAGGCAGCAGATTGCTTCCCATGGAAGTGGCCTGCAAACCCACCAACATCCCAGCCCTTTCCTGGAAAAGCCCCTTGTGTTGGTGAGTTGCTCACGTTTCCCTTCCTAAGCTCTGGGTCCAAGCTCTGACCCCAGAGCATCCCCACTGTACCCACTCGCAGCTCCACCAAGGCACTGCTGCCGGAGCAAAAGAAGGCGAGAAAGAGGAGTGCCCGGCTCCCTGAATTCTCCCCTTCGCCTTCCCACCTCCCGCTGCCACCGTCCCCACGCCAGACTGGATGGCACAGAAGTGTTTACTCCGGACTGCGCTGCCCAGAATACCAATGCAGCCCAGCAATGAGCTAAAGAGCAAACAGGAAGGAGGGAAAAAGCCCTCTGCCAACTAAAGAAACAAATAGCCGGAGATGAGCTCTCCCAGCAGGTAGCGCATTGCAATTCTGAGCGCGGCCCTACCGGGACCAGCTCTGGTGACAGAGAAGGCTCCTCGAGGAAAACAAGCTCCAGGTTCTTACTGCTTATAAAGGCAAGGCCACTTCTCATTGTCAGCAGATCTGAAATTGTTGCCCTTTATTATTCTTTATTAGCATCAAATTATGTTAGCCAAGCGGATGTGAAGAAATCTGATCCAAGCAGAAGCCTGCTGTAAATACTGATGTGAAGAGATGCATTCTGCATGCGATAGAAGCTGAGAATGAGCTGTCGGTTTTACTCAGGTTAACTTGTGCATTGTCCTTTATAATAGCAAAAGCCTTTACCACAAAGAAACAACGTTAGCCTCTGTCTATGGCCCAGATTCTCATTTTATGCTCAAAATGGTTTTATGCCCTCCAAAAGCAAGGACTTTGAAAGCCCGTGAAAATCTGCATAGGCTATTACTGGCTCCCAGAGTTGCTCAAGAGAAACTCAAAAAGAGCAGACATAGGAATCTATTAGGCAACGTTTTCTCTTGGCATTCAAATCTCTAAGCTAATGAATGCTTTGGAAAAAGCAACAAGATTACTATCATTCTTAATTCTTCGACCAAATGATGAGCTGGGCAGCTTCCAGTAAACAAGTGGTTTGTGATAATTTTATACAAGCAATTAAAGTAAGTGGAGAGTCACTTGAATTATTTTTTCCTTCCCTGTTTGTGAATAAACGTGTGCTACTTTGCCAGAATTCCCCACAGACGCAGAAAATTGCAGCAGAACGGTCAGGAGTAGAAGTCGAGAAAGCCCCTGTTCATCTTATCTGCTATCAGCTGCCATAAGAGGGGGACGACAATCACAGCGTTGCACAACAGCTGGAACTACAAATTCCTCTGCTCCGTACAGTCAACAAGACTGTTCCTGTACCAAAGTGTGTTAGTTTAGTTCTGGTTTTATAGACTGAGGTGAAATGCTGGCAGTCCCCACCCAGGAATCAATACAAAGGAGAAAATCAGTCACATCGTCCCCGCGCACACGCAGCATGTTTGGGCACAGTCATGCTCGGAAAATACAAAATAGCCTCCAGTGGTGGGTCAGTGACTGAGCACAAACCTGTATCGTGAGCTGCAACCACAGCCTCCAGCTGCCACGATCAGGTCTCCCGAGAGGAGCTCACAGCCCAGTTCTCCATGTCGGCCACACCACGCTCCCACGGGTGACCCAGCAATGTCATTCACCCCCTCACCATTCAAAGATGCCATTGGGGATGCCACTGGGGACTGTTTTTTAAATCACAACCAGCAATTGGTAAAATAGTAGTTCATTTTTCCCTTTTTTTTTTTTTTTTTTAAAGCTGGAATATTCTGTATCACCAACAAAAATGCACAGGCAGAACACAAAGCTGTGAGTTAAGTATGTGGTTTTTAACTGTATTGAGCAATCGAACTGTTTGCAATGCTAGATATTCTATGCAGTATCTGTACCTCGATGCAATCTCCTAGAAGAAACCAGTACTTTTTATAACAAACTTACAGGTATTTTAAAAGGGGTTTTGGGAACTGGCTGGCACAGAAATTTCTAAACCTGTACAGTGACTGCCAGGTCTTCCTCTCCTTCCAGCTTCCCAAATTCCTCTTGCCTTGTAACTAGCCAAATAATTTATCTAATTGAAAGAAGAAAAAACTTTAAGGAAGAAATCCTTAAAGGCTAGGAACCTCCAGCATCACGTTTTCTCTCCCTGAGTGAGAAAATGGGCTTGTGGATTGAGTTCAGTCCCACAAGCACATGAAGGCAACGTCCCAGAGGGCCAGGGAAGCAAGACTATTCAATACAGAGCACCTCCCAGGAACATGGGATCCACCAGGAGGAAAGGTCTCCCACGGACACATCAGTGGCAGGAACAAGGCAGCACTAGCAGTGCAGCAGCTGGTGCCTGATGACTTGGAAGTAGGCATGACAAAAGCAGAAAAATGCATTTATTTCTGCTGCTCTTCTAGGCATCTGGGGAGGCAGAAGGGGGAGAACGGTGATGTGAACAGTTTCCAACCCCAGAAAAAAAAGCCCTGCATCAAGTCGGATGAAAACTTCATCAGTCTGAGCAAGAAAATGGTTTACCCACCACAGATATATATACACACACACACATACATATGAGCAGAACCAAACGTACAAACTGTAAGACAATTACCTGATACGAAAGAAATTAAACTGACAAGTAAGTGCAGGAAATTATTTAACGCCCGTCCTCTTCACTGTAAGTCTGGCATTCGCAAAATGCAAAAGAAAAAAAATCTTTAAGAAAGAGTATTTAATTACTCAAGGATTGCTTTAATTGCTATTACAAAGCAGTAGCTTTTAATTACAGATCATATTAATACAAACATGATCTGATCATGATCATTAGGAGTTACTGCAGTGCTCTTGTTCACCAACACAGCGTCTTTGTATTTAAAGTAAAATTATGTCATTAAAAAGCCACGGGAACTTCATCATTAATGTGTGGGTAGTGTAATCTTAATTTCCTCCTGCAGATATTGAACTGAGACCAATCATGCAAGATTTTCCATTATGTAAAACAACTGTCACTTTTCATTACACAGAATATGAAGCAAAAGGAACGCTGAAATAACAAGGCTGAAACAACAGTTTTCCAGATTTAGAAAATCCCTTGGCACACTTGGTCTAGGAGCACGTTTTTCAATGCCTACATTTTCCCAGGAGCTCTGAAAACAGGTGTAATGTCCCTACATTTGAGTTCAATTCTAGGTCAGCAAATAAGTCAACAATAGACTAATTCATTTATCCTTCATGCTGATGATGGTACAATCTCAAGTGTCTGTGGGACTTTTTTTAATTAATTTAAGAAAAACCTGACTGATGATCACTGCAATTGCGAGAGGCTAAAGATTTTAGTTCTTGATAATACAACAGAAACGGTCAAGCAGATTTAATGACAAACTGTGTAAAACCAAAAATAACGCCTGATACAGAAAGAGAAAAAAACTTCAATAGCAACTCATATGAAGCAGGTACTGACTCTGACATCAACACCCAGGGATGTGAAAGAAGACGGTCAGCTTGCAGAAACGTTAAGAGAAGGGCTCAGCCCTCCAAGATCCTGTGTATTTTATGAAACCAGGCAAGAAGGAAGGAAAATATAAAGCAAACAGCTTTATAAAACATAATACATGTAAAAATACCCATGTAACTAAAGTTTAAATACATTCATCAGAATGTACATGGTATATAAATGATGAGAAAGGATAAGGAGTTTCATAAACACACAATTATTCTCTTAAAAGCCCGGACAGCTGAAAGAAATGAACCTTGGATTAAGTCTACTTAACACTTAGTTAGCCCTCAACTTCCTTCAGACTGTAATTTCTGACCCAATCTTGAACCTTGCTGTTTGGCATCCCTCCTGTCAGATGCCATCTACGCAGATACAATGCCCTTTGTGTGTTTTCCTTTTAATCTTGTCACGTCTCCCAGCTTCTGCTTTGGTGTTCAATAGTTCACCTTTTGTCTGATTGCTGCTCTTGCTCAGGTTCCAACCTTTGCAGATCTGAGGACCTGTCAGACAAGGAACAAAAGACTCTTCTAAATAGATAGGGGAACACAAAAATAGCCACGGGTCAGATTCTGCTCGCAGTTACGACAGGCCGGATCGTGTGAAGTGCTGTCAAGATGAGTCAGGCTTCATCTGCTGGCTCTGGTCAAAGCAGACAACATCTCCAAAACTTTTCAGCCTTAAAGCGGCAGCACGGCTCTGGGTGAGGACCAGAAGGCCAAAGCAAAGGGCAAGGGCGCTGTGTGCGCTGACCTGATGCTGCCTCAAGCACTGCTGGACCCGGGGGACCTGTATCAACATGAAGGCCTCAGTGCCAGCACGACCCAGGAGCCCTGCATGATTTCACACTTTTGTCTGAACAAAACCATCCACAGACACACAGGGATCTCAAAAATCACCAGTATGCTCCAGTTCTCTGTCAACAACGAAAGCCCTCAGGCAAAACTTCTAGAATGTTCCCGAAGAAACCTTCAGCTCACAATCTTACCTCTTCTTTCTCAAAGGCCCAACACGTTGGCATCAAGACCTTGCTTTCTTCTCCTCTATTGCCAAAGCTCTCAATAAAGCAACATTTTCAGAAGAAGTTTGGTAGTTTGGCTTCGATCTAAATGCCTATTAGTCAAGCAGAGCGATTTGAATATTATTGGAAACAGCTCTGACACCTCCAGCAGTTGCCTCCCCAGGACAGTATGACCACAGTGGTGGAAACACAAGTGCTGGAGCAGGTTGCAAGACTGCACCACGCAAGGTTAGAACGAGGTGGGGATTCTTTGCCTTGCTGAGGGCTCCTACAGCTTCCCAAACACACAGCCCAGAGCTCGCCCACCATCAGGCTGTGGGCGTACGAAGTGAATTTGCAGGGTGCATCGCTCTGCGGGAACTGAAGAGCAGGTGAAGGACTGCAGCCACGACGGTGCTGGAAGGCAAGGGAAAGGCCAAATGTCCTAAAGCAGAGTTTGTCTCGCATGCCATAGTGCTGCAAAGCCACTTAACCACGGTAGTAAGGGATTTGCCAGATGTAGCATGCATTCAGTACCCTCAGAGCAGAACAGAGCCCTACTGGGGCGGTTTGCAATATTCAAAGAATCATGTTGGTTTTTTTCCCCATGACAAGGAAAATGCTTTGAAGTTATGTTCCTAGCATAACTAATAACTCTTCATAATAATGGCATCTGCTGTTTTGATACATTTACATTTTGCATATAATTTAAATACTACACATTTCTTGATTTTATGAGTATCAGCAGGCATATGTATCAAACAACTTTTTAAAACAAAGCTGGAGAAAAAGAAAAGACTGTTTGTCTTCACTGCAAACTCTGATTTGCAACCTCTCCTATGAAGGACCGGCTGAACAACAAAAAAGGCACAGGAGTGGGTGGAAGGAAAAAACTCTTTGTTAGGCATCCTCTTTGTTGATCCAGTTAAAGGAAAGTTAAAGGAAGTAGTATCTTCAAATACTAGTTAAAACGTAAAATACACATACATAAACCCGCATATATTCTGTTTCGTAACGGCAACAGATAAAGCTGCTGACGTGGCACTTTCCCGGTGTTTGCACACAGTGACTAAGGATTACAGGGTTCGTGAATGGAAGCTTTTTATATCCTAGTGAAATTTCAGGTGCTAAGACACAGAGAGGCAATTCCTGCCTGTTATTCAGCAAAGGTTAGGGAACAAAGGAAAAATCACCACATTGCTTCATCTCATCCATTCACACAATGCATGGTGACTCACGCCTGCTGACAAAGCCTGGGCTCCCAAGGAAGCTGAGAGAACCTCAGCGTCGATTTTTTAATTTTGAAGTGAGGATAGCTGCAATTATCACTCAGCTGCCGCTCACTCCACTGAAACTAGTATGTGCCTAAAACAGCAAATAAAACAAATACACTGGAGCCAGACGGGAGCAGCTCCGTGCAGCAGCTCCCACCAGTTTTCCAGGAGCTCGGTTGCAGCCCGGGGGTGTTCCTTCAGGCGGCAGCAGCCTGAGCTGGACACCGACACAAGTCCATACAGACGGAGGCCTGGGGTGTATGGACACTGTGCATGCAGTGTGATGAAAGTAGAATAATCACGAAGTAGCACATTCCTCATTAACTAGGGCCGACCTGCTGTATTGGGAGAATTCAAAAATCAGAGGTAAGCGACAGGTGAGGCAGATGTGCAGGCCTGCATGGGAAGCAGAAGGCATTTTCCACAGGAAAACTACAGCTCGTCTAAAGCAAAACACGAGGCAGCAAATTCAGTTTGCAGATTCAGCAAATTCAAAGGGAGAAAACAGGGATGATTTATCTCCGAGTTCTTGCTGCAGTCTGTGGCCAGCTTTAGCTAAAATGCAATAAATGTCTAATGCTTATACAGCATCTTTCATCCCAAACACTCGACAACACACATCTCCATTGAAATATTGGACATTTCCATATTAACACAAGCAATAAATAATTTACACACAAAAAATAAACCATCTTTCTGAACTCATTTGGCAACCTGTGGGCGAGACTTCCCAATTAAGATGTCCCATACAGATATCAAACCAGCACTCCTCTAACCAACATTCCCTTTCTTAGAAAATCTAAACAAAATCTCAGCTATGCCTATAGCCCATTTCCATAGAGGAGTCTCCACACACAGAGAAATAAGAATGTGCTGCAATGTTAGATCTAGCTAAGGTCATGAAGTCTTTCGGATGGAGTTCTGGCAGCTGATAGTCTGTGTCCCACTAATTTTGTAGGTCAACTAATAGACACTGTGTTGCCAGACATTTGAGTACATGGTCATTAAGCAATACTTCTGCAAAGCCTGAAGAGCTTAGATGCTACCCATATGGTCTGCAACTAATTTTAGCCACCAGTGAAGCAAACGCGTGTTGCTATAATAAGAGATACAACTGCTGTACTGAGATGACACCATTAATTTAGGAACTACTGAGCAGGAGCTAGCAGTCCCTGTTATTCTGATTGTTCATCTGCAGCAATGAATGATTTGTCAAGTGAAGCACACTGGTTACTCAATGGCTTACAGATCAGGCCCAAGCAGCTTTTCAATAGCTCATGCACATCACAGAATTAGTGTGGCCTTCACTGCTGTTCAACGTGATGTGAAGAACTGGAAAACATGCACATGAAGTAGTGACAGAAGGTAGGAACATGAGAGGAAAGAAAATGAAAGCAGGTAGTTTAAGTTTTTATCTGCATCAAAGCTAAAAGAAGACAATTTCAGATTAATTTTAAGTGACTACAGCTAACTGACATCAAATAAATGATAACTGCTGCTCCGTACTGGAGACTGGCTACCCACGTAGCCTCAACATTGCTGTGTCCCAAAGCGTGCCAGACATCAGAAAGCTGCAACTGTCCTGGCACCTGCAGAACAAGCTATGCAGACAACAGATGTGATACAAACGCTCAGTGTTCAGCTTCACAACTGCTGGGAGAGTGGCTGCCAGTATCAGGTAGCACGTAACGTGCTGCTGCTGCCAGAAAGTCCTGCCACCTGCATAGTTCGCATGCTCTCTGCATCCTTGAGCTAAGCCTGGTAATCGCTGCTGATGTCGTTCTCAACTGCTGTTTCCTTCCCAGCCACTTTTCTACTCACCCAAGCAATCCACACGTCGCATTTCCTCACTGCCTGTTGCAATCTGTCTACACTGGCGGCGTCTGTGTGCCCCGGCAGGCCACCAGCAGTGGTTCTTCAGCAGCTGAGCCATCGCTGTGCCTCTCAGTGAAAACTGCCTGCACTTCTTAGTAATTCACGTTCCCAGGAATGTGACAGAAACATGCAATGCTGGTTTCTTACATGGAAAGCATAAGGAAGTCAATTCATTCTCACCACATGGCTAAGGCTGGTTAAATAGAAAATAGCATCAAAAGGAGTTACTTTCCAGCAATTATTTACACACCTAATGAAGGCTATCTTCACCTGATAACCTGGCAGTAGCTGCTGAGACAGCCATGTGGACAGGAACACGTTAACTTCTCCATTCTTATCTCCAGCCATAACCCACCTTTGTTTGCCCTTGACAAGCTCTTCAGATCAGGAACCATCTCCTGCGCCATGCGCGGGTGCCTCCTGCGCACCATGGAAATGACAGAACATTACTGACCAGTGAACACCAATTCTAAAACCTTTATTTTTTCAAGAAACATCTCTTTGTAGTTGATTTAAAGTTTTCCACAGAAATTTCCACAGGCTTTCAGACTCCCATAGTGAACAGACCTAGCAATACAAGCAATGAAACCTCTTTCTTAGATTAGTTTGGAAAATTCAGCAATTTGTTAGCTTCTTAAGAAACTAATCACACAGATACGCATTTTCTTGTGCAAATGATGGGAATGTGAATTATGTTGTACGTGTATTCTGATATACAGGAAGAACAAAACAAGGTAAGAAGCAACTGAGACGAGCTGTAAATTCTATGTAGGCATGGCTCTGAATTCCTGTTGTCATTTGAAGGAGCATAAGGATTCAATTAGAACTAATGAATGATAGCTCTTTGCTTTGCAGGTTTTTAACGAGTCAGCTATTACAAGAAAGCTTTTTAACTCTACACAGAGACTTTTTCAAATAAAGTTTCCTAACACAGAGAAAGAATTAATCATATCAGTCGCAAAAAGGCCAAAATAGGTTCCAAAGCGTACTGAAGTTTCAAGCAAGTCTATGAGATGCATACCTTGAAACCCTATCTGTCTTATTAACTCATATAAATAGATATATCAAGGACCCAGGCTATGAAGTCACCTGCAAAACCAGGAGGGAAACAGATGTATGACAGCACTACAAATCATCCTTTAAGTAGAAGGAATGTGGGAAAACCCAGAGGAGAAAGGATTGCTCAAGTGCTATTTCTTCTGATTAGCCCGCTTGACGAGCTAAAACTATATTCTCATGTTGCTGTTACTCCTTACAGCCTCAGCACAACAGCCGAGAAGCCAGCTCTTTGCGCAGCGCTGGATGCAACCCTGTCCTTGGCTCGCCACTCGCTCACAGCCACGGGCTCTGCCTGTGTTCTAGCACTGTGAAGACTAAATTCATGATTTCCCAGTATCTAATTTAATGGCTTTTTCAAACCATAAGATAAATGAAAAATAGATTTAATACTTAAGAAAAAACTTCTATGGTTAGAAATTCTAACTAATTTTAAACAAACAAACGCTATATTTTCTTCCAGTCTTAATTGTATGTGAAATAGAGATGACCATATCATGATTTCTATTTTTATGATCTGGGTTTTTTTTGCATTTGCATTTCACCCTTATTCAGATGTCAGAAAAGACACCAGGGAGTGACACATCCAAGGGATCCCACGTTAGGTAATAACAGTTACACCACTGAAGATCTGTACTCTCGTACCGAAGCCATGCAGGTTATAAGACATGAGCTCATTGCTGTATCCTCCAGTTAAGCAGCCTGCCAATTGGACCTCACCCCTTCTTTCTTATTTGTTTCAAAATACCCTTTTTTTTAGCTGGTATTTTGAGCAGGGGCAGACCTAAAGCTGTCCGTCACCTGAGATGGAAGTAGAGCTGTGACCAGCATGATACGATAGCAAAGGAAATTATACAGCAATTATATGACACTCAGGATTTTAAGATCTAGTACGTCATGAAACGGCCAAAGCACAAACACTGAGCAGATCAATGTAAATATTTTCAGAGCTAAGGAAACATCTCTCAGTACTAGCAGCAAACAGGAGACCAGAAAGATTTCCTTCGCTGCAGTACGCTTTTGGGCTGACGATGTTTGCTGCTAATTTTCAGAGTACAGAAAAGGAATTCTTCCCCACGCCTACCTGGGAGACTTTGCTCAGCATCCTGCCCTTGCTGAAAGAGTAACGCTGCTTTCCTGCAGTGGCTGAAAGAGCGGCTGTCTGCGGCTCTGCCGAGGTGCCATCGTGGCCTCCTCCTGTGCCCTCGCACAGAAATCCTTGAACCAGCCCCAGGCTGCTCTGCACACACAAAAGGGGCCTGTGCCGGAGCACAGAGGAGCTTTCAGCCCAGGCCACGCGGCGAGTGGGGCCAGAGCCCGGCGGTGGCCGCAGGAAGCCAGCGTCTCTGCCGGCCTCCACACAGAGCCACCACTGTGGAGCCTGGGGAGCCCCGGGCACCGGGCAGCTCTGGGAAGGCAAGGAGGGCATCCCGGCTCTGCTGCCACCTCTGTGTGTGTGTCCCGGCCCTGCTGCCACCTCCATGTGTGAGGCCCAGCACTGTTTCCACCTCCATGTGCCCACAGGGAAAGCTCCGTGCCACCAACACGCTTCTGCAAGGAGGGGCTGCGCCCTGAAGGGAGCCCTCTGACACCCCCGACTGCTCCTGAAACCATTTGGAAATTCACGCAGCGCTCAGCTGTTTAGAGAAGGGACATATAATAAATAAATTAATAAAATAAATAAATAAATAAATAACCTTCTCTGTCAGGGTGGATTTTTGGCTGGTACATCAGGGAAGCCCTAAGCTCAGGAAAGAACAGAGCTTAAACTAGAAAGATGCTTGGATAGAGTCAAGAGATTTCCACTTATTTCACTCTGCTGTACGTTAGGCAGCTGCTGGTGAGGAAGAGGAGGCGGCAGGGCCCTCCTGGCCCCGCTGACAGGCCCGTCGGGCTGCCGCAACACTTCACGGGGCCACAGCACCTCCGGGGAGCCTCCAGGACCTCGCTGGCTTCAAAGACACGCCCACGCCTGGAGGCAGTGGCTTTTCTCAGTCCTGAGCCAAACTTTTGGGGTACTTCATGCAACAAAGCACCACAGAGCTCTTTCCCTGCAAGAATCCCACAGACATTCCTGCGATGTAAGGCCTAATTCGATTTATTTGGGAAGACTCCTGTATGTTTCCAAGCTGCAGGAGCTCACTGCTGTGAAGGCAGGGGTGGGGTGCGTGCTGGCCAGGGAAGGAGCTGGCTCTGGGGCTGCTGAAATCATCCCATCCACACCCTTAGGGCTGCCCACAGCTCAGCAACAAGCAAAGCACTGCCTGTTCAGAAGGAAAACACAGGATTACTTTTTTTCAACGAGCTCTGCAGAAAGTCCCATGGCAAGGTGTACATGTGAGTGATTCAAAAGAAATGTGCTCCGACTCCAATGCGGTTTTATCTCTAAATAGAAATTCTGCCAGTTGATACAGGCGGTACAGCCTGAACTTAATAGTCTAATGGAATCAGCTCTCTGGAGTCCCTAAGGATTAGTGGAGACAAATTATAATGAGCACATCAGTGGCATAATTGCACTGCAACCCAAGAAGAAGAAGAAAAAAAAAAAAGAACAGAAAATTTCGTGTTCTTTGTTGCTGACTAAAAAAATCTTAAAATAACATAGTTGCAAAAAAGTTTAGGTGGCCTATTACTGCAGATGTCTTGTTCAAGATTTGAGATTAGGGAACAAGAATTTCCTCACCCAGCTGTCAAAGCCAGAGATGAAGGTTCCTCCTCCTCCTCCTCTCTGCCGGCAGGCTGGACTGGCCACTGCTGGGAGCGGCAGGAGGACCTCTACAGCAGTTATGCAATCAGCGCCTGTATGGTAATTAGTTACTTAAAATACATGCTCAGAAACGTTTTCCTTACTAACAGCCACAAAACAGTATTATGCAAGGGCAATGAAGCCGTAGGTGATTTTATAGCAAACGTAAAGCAGGTTTTATGGTCCAGCTATTTAGATGCACTGCTGGTGAGCCTGAGAGGGATCAGAATTATTTAACTTTATACGCATGTGTGTATCTGTACACATGAATGTATATATATAAACATCATTAGTATCAGTCCACCCCTCCGAGGCATTCCCAAGGTATCTCGCAGAGGTCAGACAAACACCATCCAGCATGTTCTATCAGATGGGACGTGTACCAGCATTTGCTTCCCACTGTCCCAAATCCCTGCAATTCCCTCAGACCTGCCTAAGCTCAGGCCATTTGTGCTCTGCTGGCTGCCTCCTGGATTTTCTTCCTCCTCATCTTCTTTTTTTTACCTTTTTTTTTCCCTCCTCTTCTTTTTCCGCCCCACTACTATTTTCACTACTGCAAACTAATTATGAAAACTCACATATAGAATGGAGCAATGTATCAAAACTGCATTCAGGTTGTGTGTGTGCAAAGAAAAAAAAAAAAGCTATTGGTTTCATACGCCATCCAGGGAAGAAAGGATCGGGACCTTGCAAAAAGGGGCTTCAAAACCTAGCAGTTCTAACCTAAGAGCACAATATGACTGAACTGGCTAAAAGCGTTCCCTTCCTTTGGGCAGCTCTGGGTTCAGTTTGTAGCAGTGCTCTCCACAACATGAATTCACAGAATCAACATAAATTTATAGCAATGAGGGCATTTATGTTTACCATATGATGGATCTACGTCTGACACAAAACCAGTTATAAAAGCTAACGATCCCTTATCAGCAGAGTAATCTGCTGCTCTCTATTAATTGCAATCAGACATTTCAGGGTTTGTACTTCTGAAAGAAATTCTGGAGTGTGCCAAACTGAAAGGCAGGGTCTTAAATCTTTTCCCTTTAGAAGAAATAAGTTTCAGCAACAGGAGCATGTCTTGGCTTAGCTCTGAGCTGGAAGGACTCCTGTAGAAACCTGAGGCTGCTGTTTTCTCTACTGTCCAATTCTCCGCCCATGTTCAGCTCATCCCAGTGGCTTGAGCAGTCTTTAGCTCCTGGTGCTCCTCCTCAAAGGCTGCAGAGCCCCAGACTTCCCCGTTGTGTTCCCAGGCAAATCCTCTCCCAGGTCTGTGCCTGCCCTGACGTGGACAACCCGATCATCGCCGCCAGCTGTGCTGGGGACACTTGTGCTGACACTCTGACAGGTGTCATCAAAACACATAACAAGTTATATCAAGTACCCTACAGAAACATACCATCAGCCAAAATACTCACTTTTCCACAGTCTGTGACTACAACCATCGCTACAACAATTACATTTCCCTACAAGTGCTCATTTTGCACTCATAAATGCTCCCTTTACACCGCATGACTGACCTTAACTCTGCATTTTCCAAGAGTTTAATTCCTCTTTTTCCCACATGCAATGACACTTAAAGCCAACTCTACAAAGGTATTTAGGGACCTAAGGATAATAACTGGTACCTCAGCAGGTGCCTCAAACCCATCAAAGCTGGCATGGGAGTTGTGCTTTATCTCATTAAGTATTTCTCCTTTGTCTTTAAATGCCTAAATGTCAAAACCTGTTCTGAAACAGATCTAACCCATATGCTTGGGCAGCAATGTTCCTTGCGTTCCCATTACAAACGCCCCATTGCAGAGCATCTTTGAGCCTCAGGATAAAGCTTAGATGAACTTTGAATAAAAACCCATTTCTTTGGGGAATAGTCTGCAATTGTTTGTATTTGACAATGCACCTGCTGAGACAGAACAAACGACCCTTCCCTAAGAACTAGACAGACACTAGCCTCAGTAACAGCAAAGCTTGTGTTAGGGCTTTGCAGAGGATGGAGTCTCTTTGAGATCCCCAAAGGCGTCTCTGTAACAGAGCCTGTTATTCTGGTGTTTTCCCCCAAAACTGAGCAATTAAGATGTCCCAGAAGCACGGTTATAAACCAACTTTACAAAGCAATCTGCACTTCATGGTAGCTGCTCTTTATCATTTTCCAATCAACACTAGTTGGCTTCTAATTGATTTTATATTATGTCCCTTACCAGAAGTAAGAATATTGTGTTTACTAGGGCAGCACAAAGAGGGCAGGCCTATTCTTACTGCTGTATTTAATGCTGCTGCTAATCATGGAGATTAGACTGAAACAATTACAACAGCTAATTAAAGAACAATGCGGTTTTTGGCATCTTTTCTCAGACGGCACTACTGGGAATTCCTAACTCAGGCAAAGCAGGGATAATTAAAAATCGAGCTCTGGTTTCCCCTGCACTGGCAGCTGGATCACGCTGATTAAACTGCAAATAAAACACATGAAACCAACACTTTGTAGTGTATCCAATTTCACTTAAAAGGGCCTTTAAAGCTGAATCATAAGCAGAGAAACAGTGCACGGCAAACTATTTAGCTGAGGCTGGCTGTGCACTCCTCCCTGCATGTGCTTGCTCTCCCCTGCGCAGCGTGCGGGACGCTCGGCACTGCAGGGCCCACGAGCTGCTCGTGGCCCTTCCAAAGGCACCTTGCTTCGAGCAGATGCCGCGTGAGCACCAGAAGCAATCGAGCTCAGACTTCAATAAGGACACGCAATTCTGAATGGCCCGTAAGGACAGCAGCTCTGCATGCAGCACTGACAGCTTGAGCCGCTACTGAGGGGTGAGACGGGGCTCGACCCCTTCCCAGGCACCCCCGGAGGGGCCGAGCAGCTGGCAGCAGCAGCAGCTCCTGGAGCTGCCCCTTTCTCATGCTCAGACCATGGCACCACCTCAGGTAAAAGTGCAGCAACCCAGACAGACTTACATAGCTTTGTAATGAATATAATAGAAATAATGATGTTTACTCTTGGCTAGCATTTGCCTATACGCTTCTGCCCTCACAGAAGAGCAGTGAGAAAACAAACAAACCTAAAGAGCGAGGCATGAAGGGTGATGCATGAACACCAAACGCCTCGCCTTCTGCTCCTCTTGGTGTTTAGAAATCTGCCTGGAGGTTGTTCCTGCCTGTGCTCTCTGGGCAGGACTTAACACTTCATTAAATAGCAAGGAGATACCGCTAAGATTTTGAAAGTAAAGCCAGGAAGTTTTACATGTTTGTGGCTCTGCAGAGGAGCGCCAGTATTAGATCACTGACTGATCCCCCATCACTGCACATACCTTGTGCCATGCTGATGTGGGGGCGTGACAGGACCACGGCTGTAACCCAGGAAGTGCACCACATTGCTTCTGAAGCAAAATCATATTAATAAAAAAAAATACTAAAAAATAAGTTATAAACAACAAATAAAAATAAAAAGCACAGAAACCACGCACTCAACACCAGCAATATTTATGGCAAAGGAAAGTGCTTGAGGAGCAGGGTGCTGCTGCCCCAGGACCCAGGGGAAGGCTCATCACCAAGGGGAAGCTCTCTAGGACGAGGCCTCTCAGTGTCCCTGGCAGACACACGAAAGGTTGGGCTACATGGCAGCAAATGTGCTAGGAGAAATTTTTACAGAGACCAAGGACGGGGGAAATACACGTGTGTTCTACCTACATGCAGTCATACCATACAGGAGGCCCGCTCTAACCAGATGTCCTGGGACCAATTTGGAAGGCTGGGTGACTTCTGGAGCCAGAAGTACGATTATAATAAAGATCCCTGTGAAAAAGCCCAGCTGGAGCAGCCACACCTGGGAGGAAGCCATCAGGTGCTGAGGAAGCGACCAGCCCAGGCATGAAGCATTATAGGCAGGCACAGGAACCACCGCATCCCCACCTCGCCTCAGTACATGAACGTGGTGATATTGTCACAGCAGATTTTCAGAATCTAAGGCTCTCCAGGAGCTCACCAGCTGCTTTGCCCAGAGCCATCCCGAGCTGTCACCTTTTATTCCTGCTGCCAAAGCCAGACTCGTTCTTTGCACATGGTTCCATTTCTTCAACCAAATTTAACTAAGAAGCTTCAAAAATTATTTAATTACCCTCCACTGTGTACAAGTCAACAGCAGCTGTCAGTAAGAGGCAGGCATCGCCCCTACAAAACCAAGCAGTGCAAGTGACGATTTGACAGCAGCTCCAAGCCAAGAGAAGCCCAAACTCCACTCCCCGAGGTCAGCGTACACCCATGGGAATCCAAGTGGCCTTTCACTTGACACAGTACAGGCTTGCAGATGTGCCAGGGATGGAGCTGCGATGGAGAAATCTTTCTACAAACCCTTTTTCAGGGCACCGGGGGAGGAAACCCTGGTTTCAGTTCAGCCCACAGGCTACAAGGACAAGCGGCTGCTGAAGAACCGTGCAAGGAGAAGAGGACCAAGAGGCTGTACGAACAGGGTGACCTGGCTGGCAGCTCACAGCTCAAAGACAGCACTGAAATGCTTACCAACTCTCCTCCACCTGATAAACAGGGACTGATAACAGCTGCGATGATTCCTTTCTGTTAACCTCCTTGCTCAGATGTACACACACCTGGTTATGTAGATGCGAGATATCCTTCTAGCTAGCTGTTGCTTACTATCACTTTTCTCAGTCTCCAGTTATGAACAGGAGTTGAAGTTTTGCTCTGACATTCCACAGTGGTTCTCCATCCCTGAGATGATATCTCATGATTAAATGAAATTCTGGCAAAGAATAGCAAAGTGCTTCACAGCTATCCTCCTACAACGAGTACCTTTATGTCTTCATATACCTGTGTAGAAGTAATCTATGCAAATTTTTTCTAAAAATAAGTTACTTTATATACACAAAATGATGCAAGTATAATTGTCCTTTCCAGGCTACATTCCAAAACCCATTTTAAACTTGGAAAAACTATTAAAGTGCGATAGCTGGAAAAAACTCTTAATTTTTTACTTAGTAATAAATGCTCGAAAGGACTGCAACATTTTATAAGGTCATATATAACACCAGTTACAGCACTACGGTAATTTATTATTCAGCTTCTGCAACAAATATAAATCCTTGAAATGCACATGGTTAAAATGCAGTTTAATTCTTATTATCTGTTGGCTTTGACTCAAAGTTCCTGCTGTGCGTTATAATGTTCAGACGGTGCGTATTTCCTGCGACTCTTTAATTAAACCTGCACCGTGAGGCTTTGCCTCTGGCTATTGGTGACACTCGCTGGCAGCTGTGTTTACAGAGATGCCACCTACCAGCCCTGAGCTCCGTCCCAGCCTCGAGCCTGAGCTCTGACCCCCAGTGAGCTGTGCCCTACTGGCACTTCCCAGGCTGAGGCCGACCGCTCCCCTGGGCAGACATTCAGTCTCTGCTATGGCATAGTTGAGGTTCCTGTCAAAAACACGGCAATCAGGAGACTGAGAAAATAAAACTCCTTTCCTAAAAAAATAAATAAATAATTGGGAGGGGAAGGGATATATTGATAATTATGACCAGGAGCCTGAAGCACACATGCTATTTCTCTGTTAACTGGATGCATGCCTACCATGTTCCCAAGGCTGGACTGGAAGGGCTCTCCGAAATTTGCATGCCCTCATGACCGCCACTGCTCACAAACCCCCCTGGTCTGCCACAGGGAGAAAGACTGAGCCTCTGGGACTTCTCTGGCATGTGCACGTGAGAAAAAAATCCTCAAATCTCTAAAAGATGTAACTGGCAGGAGCAGCTTTTCCTACTCAGCTCTACAGATCTCAACCAAGAGGAGCCTGCCTACACGGGTGAAGGCAGTTCAGCATCTTCAGAAACCTCCCGGCCCTTCTGTGCCCAGCAGCTGCTCTCCCGTGCCTGTGACCGGCCTCATGGGTCCTGCCCCCCCCGCAGGGCGCGCCGAGGCAGGCGCTCTGAGTGCAGCTCCTGCCCCGTGCCGACTCGAAGTGCGTGCATCTCTGAAATTCATTCCCTTTCAGCATTAATGCTGATAAATAATTAATCCAAATGCCTATTAAGGCAGCAAAAGCTATTTCACTGGAATCATAAGCAAGTGTTTTTGCAGCAAGGGCCAGAGCCAGGGAGCCACCCAGGTGACATCTTCAGTTTGAAGCACACCAAGGCAGCTGCCCAGCCTGCACGCCTGAGCGAGGGCTGTTACCCAGCTCTGCCAGGTCTTTTCCCGTGTGGAAACACACGGTTATTGAAGACTTTAAACTATCTACTAAAAACAACAGTTTTGTAACTTACAAGACAAGCTGCAGGCCTAATTTCAGCCCAAGTCCTATAATTTTGAATCTGAATAGAAAAATACTGCATTCTCCAAGAAAATAGCAGGCACAGAACTCAGCCCTCACCGTACTGCTTCAGACGTTACAATACTTAGGTTTTCAGGCACGTACCATATCACAAAGACAGACAATAATAGAAATAAGGACATCAGGAAGGTGTTCCAGCGCAGCCAGCATTTTGTTATCTGTAAGGAACAAAATATGCTGCCACAGAGGGAAGACAAACATTAAGCAAAAGAAATCGCAGTTTAAAAAAAACCCTCAGAAATGGAAAACACCAAGCTAAAAGTTAAAGCCAAATAAAGAATATGAAACCGAGGAGACAAAGCACGGGTGGTCACAGCCATGACATTTACGTTGGGAGACAAGAAGGGAGGGCGGGCAGGGCTAAAGGGAGAGGACAAGGACACCAGTGAAACAGTCTTACAGGAAAAGAGCATCCACACCAGATAGCAACCCTCCCTCTTTGTTGACCCTGTAGAGTGTGCTCGCCACACTGGTGATGCTCGGACTTGGGCTCCTCTCACCTGCCCTAAGCCCACCCCAGGGCAGCCAAGGGATGGCATTCCCCAGCTGGTGCCAGTATTTGGTGTCTGAGTTTGGTGCTGCTCCCAGCAGCAAGGCTCGGCTGGCGGCTTTGGGAGCATCTTCACAGAAATGGGGCTTTTGAAAACACACACCCTAATCCTGGAGCCGAACAGATTTGCTCAATATGTGGGAGTCTGGTTTGGAAAGTCACTCAAGCTAAAACAGAGCAAGAATTCACCTTGGACCGACAATTCTTGATTAACTTCCTCTGCTGGCATGCCTAGCGTAAACGGGATGCTATTCCAACATCTCCCAGCTCCCTCTGGAGTAAATGCAACGTGAAGCCAGGTTCTCATGATTTAATGGCATAACCTTCAGAGTGAATTTTCACACAGTGGTCAGAACTGCCAGGGGCCCAAGGAACATTCCCGATAGTGTCACTGTGTGTGTGAAAGTAAAGCCCAGCAGCTCATTAATAACTTCTTGTACAGCGCAGTAAAGGAACAGCTTCCAAAGGGGCATGCGCACCTTGATCTGCTCCACACACAGGATTTTTATTTTTTTTTAAAGCTGGAACCAACATTTATGAAAACTATTGCTGGGACAAGGCGAAGCAGCAGGAAGTTTACGTGAAGATTTCCGTACATAGTCTAAGCACAGACAGAATTAACAAGTGCCTGGAGCATGAAGGAGGTCTCTGCCCCCCCCCGAGCTAGCTCTGCAGAAGTGACCAGTGCTTCGCAGTGATGGCAGGGACGTGCAGGCCAGGAGGCAGCCTCCCACCTCCCCATGTCACCAACACCAGGCACGCACTGAGCTCCCTGCTTCCCTCAGAGACCGGGCCCAGCTGCTGAGTGCCCTGCAGCAGCTCGGTGCTGCTGTCGCTGCGGCCAGGCCAGACAGCGAGCGTGGGTGGGAGCGCCTCGATGGTAGCGCTCGGCCAGCTGCAGATGTTGCTCCAAACAAGAGCTTCCTTTGAGTTTAGGTTTCTCTGAAGTTTTCAGACTCTCAAAGCCACCCTTTATAAACAGGCCAGTCTGCCTCGGCTCAGCGGGAGCGTGACCGTAGATAAATAAACCATCGTCCCTAAACCTGCAACCCCCCAGCCTGAGGGCTGGGCAACTCCTCCTCTGTGGCACAACCTAGAAAAATCTATCGGGTACCTTTTAACTAAACCCCACCATGATGAAATAAGTTATTTCCTTATGAACAGCCAAGCGATACACGTGCAAAAACCTCCCCACAGAACCAGCTCACAGCGGGTAACAGCACTTGCACTGGGCCAGCGCTTTTTGGGCCAGGCTAACGAACCGAGGGGAGTGAAATTCCATGACTTACACCTCGTGCCTGGCAAAAAGGGAGTCCTGCACAGGGTGACACAAACGAGGCCAGGGCAGGGTGGGTTCCAACTTCTGTTCGTCATCAGGATCTAAAAATTGAGATCAAAATCCCATGGGTTTTATGTCTCTGTGTCAGTTTTAAAAGGTAGGACTACAAAGAATACAGTTATGTGCTCAAACTAGAGAATAAATGAGTAAGGAAAGTACGTCAGTCATCAGTTTGATACCTAAAAAAGGCAACGACCTCCATTTACCCCAGGTCTGAACCACCCCATGTCGGTGTTTGCACAGTCAGAGGCACAGGGAGCAGACCTGCACCAAGGTTACCACGAGCCGATCTGGCACTTGCTGATAAAGTGTCATTGATTTGTTATTTAAATTATCTTATGATTTTCTTCTTTTTTATTTTGGCCATCGTAAGCCACTCTGTGCAGCTATGAAGCATCGTGACAGAAGTGCCAACAAAAGCCCCAAACTCAGCCCCCAGACGGGAGCTCTGGAAGCGGTGAGCGCGCTGTGTGCATCCTGCCTACCGCCCAACGCCGCCGCGGGAAGGCCACAGCCAAATTAGCATCTAGGTAATAATTCATAACTAATTAACTTAGTGTCATTTTATAGGCACTAAGTGCTTGCTCTTCTAGTATCATGATCTTATTATTAGAGTTTATTAACATTGTTGTGTTTGCTGGCTAAAACCTCCAGCATTAGAAGACTCATCACAAACAATTACAGGAGGCAGGTAACATTTGTGCATAGGAGAAAGTACAGTTAAATGTCAAAAAACACAGAAACAAAGGAAAAATAATAATAATAAAAAAATCTTCCTGGTTCCTGGGAAGCCATGGAATAATCTGTATAATTGTAAAAAATACTGCACAGAAACAGTCCTGCAGCAAGTAGCAGGGAGCGCACTTCACTGATGGGCTTGTGTCCTCCCGTCCGGTCCCTGCTGCCTATGGAGATGGGGTCCCTTGGGGGTCCCACCTCCGGGGTACACCCTACCTGTGTCCCAAAAAGAAGCAAGCCTTGGGGGCCTGCTTTACTCCAGGTCTCCTCCAAGGAAGGCCAGGAGCGCTGCCTTTGGGTGATGGGCTACGCAGCGAGCAGGCACGGCACAGCTCTGAGATGTGGCAATCTCCCACCCTCGGCATTTCACAGCGTGACAGATTTCCCTCATCCCGTTCAGAAGCCGTCAGCTCTGTCCATGCACACAGTATAAGGAGCTTAGGCGATAATGCCAGGTCTGGCTTCAGCTCGGGAAGGCAAGCCCCAAATTCGGGGCGCCTTGTGCCACGGCAGGGAAGCGCTCCATCAGCGGGAGGGCCAGCTAAGCCACGATGTTCCTGCTGGTATTAACAGAGGTTTGGACCAGCAAGCCCCAGACTTGGTGTCTCGTTACTGAAGAGCAAATATAGGGAGTATTTTGAGTAATCAAAGGTTATAAGCTTATGCCCCAATTTGCCAGGGAAAAGCGTTTTCTGACAAAAATCCCACCACTTCCAGGGATGCTCAGCTAGGCTGTGACAACTGACTGTGCCACTCACCAGCCCCCTGCCTCAACAGCATCATCAACTGAGGCAATAAACACTGCTGGAAGTCAGACCACCACCTAGCTGTTGTCTCCATGATCTTGCCTTGGCTTCGGCACTGCAACCTACCCCATCGCAGTCCTTCTTGTGGCCAGAGGGCACCTCTGTACCCCCAAGGGCTGACCAGCCACTAACAGGCCTTTATTGCCAGCCCATGGCCCCGTGAAACCCTCTGCAATCGAGACCAGCAAATTCTGAAAATGAGGCAAAATTACAGCAATTGGGAAGTTTTGCCAAGGAGGCTGCAAAAGGAAGGTTACTGTGAAAAACTACACGAGGTGTCTGCAGCAGCCTGGGCATACAAGCAAAATAACCTTGCTCACACTTAGTCCTACTTAAATAATCAAGAGCAGCAGGTTTAGAAGTAGGTTCTCCACGTACTGTGGTCTCCACTACTTGAAGAATTGGTTAATTATGAAAAGAAAAAATCACCCATGTGTTACATAAAAGTGGACGTAGCCACTTCAAAGTTGCCCTACCTACAACATTTTTAAGTGGATTTGGAAACGCTGCATGTAAAACACAGCTGTGAATGTCTATATTTATCCAATTATCATCTATTATTAAGAGATTATTTGTGCATATTGTGGTTGTTCTTACTTTCTGTGCTGTGTTTCACTACCCTAAAAATGTAATTATTACTTTAAACCACTTTGCTACACAACAGCTATTAATGCCATGCAGGTCTAATCCCAGAGTAACCAGAGGAAGAAAAAATTGCAGGAAAAAAAAATAATAATAAAAAAATCACAAAGGCCTTCTCAGCTCCATTTACCTATAGCTGTTACAGAAAACGAAATAAAACGGGAACAGGGCTTGTGTTAGGGCACTGTTTCAAGCAAATCAAAAGCAGAAAGCACCAAGAAGGCAGCGTGCAGGGCGCTGCACAAGCAGTAACACCAGCCAGTGGTGTCCACACGTCTTGTTGGCTTCTCACCGAACACAAGGAGCCAGCTCCTCTGCAGCATGAGCTGTGCTGCTCCATGTACACCAGGAAAGCCCCAGAATCGCTCAACAGGGGACCCAGGCTGTTGTATGAAGAAGACTTCCAGAGATAAAAACATACCGTAAAGTGCTGCGAAGGAATTTTATTTCAAGGTGAGAAATGCAGGGCTGATGCACGGCAGCACTCGAGGAGAAGCCTCCCTGAACCAGCAACGCTCGCCTGGGAAAGGACCTTGAATTGCTCCTGCCTTGCTGCTCGGACATGGAGGGATGCACAGGAGAACGGAACAGCTGTGAGCATCTTAGCAGCCCCTCAGTTTTTAGCCACTGTGTTCCTGGGCTTATCCTTGCCCAGATCAGTACATCTGAGTATTAGGCACTGCCAGCTCAGTGATGTGATTGCACCAGGGGTTTCTGTAGGGAGCGCACTGTGAGGATTTCAGTGGTAAGCCCATGCAAATCCACTTGTATTTTCATGTTTCTCTGCAGGCAGCAGAACATGCTGCTCCCTCTTTACTTGGACAGAAGAATGAGAAATCCTCAATTAAAGCGAGCACAGTCACTGCAAGAAACTGCCAAGTTTTTGCCCGGGGCCATGTACCCACAGGCATTTCGGCACCTTACTCACTTCAGAGCCGTATGAAATTGCTTGCTGGGCACTTGCAAGAAGTGCCTGGAGTTTGTTGCTGCTGTTCAAAGCGGCCACTTCATTGTGAAGTGCAACACCCACAAACAAGTGGCACGCTGTGAACCTTCCCTTCTGAGTCGTTTATTGAATTAAGCCAGAAAACTTGAGAGAGAAGAATTATGGGATAATAAATAGCTTTTAATACAACAACATTTTTTCCTTACACAAGGCTCTCCAGGACAGGAGATTTTTTGCTCTTAAAAGAGCTACCTCTTAAAAATAAATAAATAAATAAACAAAATGCAGTGTTAGGCAGGACAGTAACCAGCAGCCTTCTCCCCCAGCCCCTCTGAGGGCACTACTGTTAAACACACATTTTGTCTGGGGGTGCCCAGTGCCTGAGCTGCCCTCCCCAGAGGCAAGAGGCTGACCCCACAAGCCCAACGTGCCTGTAAGCACAGAAGGGATTAAAAAAGGAACCTGGTTTTGCCATTTCACGGCATGTGTATTGCTGCACGTCTTCAGCCATCAACATCTACTGCAGCACCTGTATTCAGGGGAAGAAGTCTTCAAAGCATCCTACACATGGATCCTATGCCAAGCTGCCATCCTCTCCTGCGCCCCCTGACCCTCCCCAGCTAAGGTCGTTCTCCAAGTGCAACCCTCCTGGCTTTGCTTCCCCAGGCACAGCGTGTTTATTACACGCAGTGCCCACCTTTGGATTCCAGCTTACTTGGGGAACCTTGGGATTTCACATTTTGGCCGCGCTGGCGAACGGCGCACATTGCTTTCAGCAAGGCGAGAAGCCAGCAGCTCCCCTCGCTACGAGCTGGCCAGGTGAGATCGCTCTCTGGAAACCACAATATGAATCCCCCCTGTATTTGAATACAATACTTTGCTGCATCTCTAAAAGACAGAAGTAAGGGAACTATGCAAAAACTGAGTTTACAGACACTGTTTTATCCTTGAAGAAATATCAAAGAAAAACACTTGCTCAGCTCTCAAGTGATTTTTGCCCTGCTCACTCGCACACCTCTACAGGGGGATGCACAGACACCTACCTGTTGGGTGAGCAGGCTGCGAGAGCACCCCTCCTCTCTTTCAGATCACCTGCAGCCATACTTGCAAAATACCCAACAGTTGTACAGCTGAGCAGAAAACTAGGGAAAAAAGTGGAAATGATGAAAAATTCATGAGAAGACCTCCGGAACACTGTCCCCTTTGAACACACAGCATGGGCTGCAAATGCCAACACTGCAAACACCAGCCAAACGCGAGCCGAGGCAGGAAACCCGCGGGCAGTGGAGACAAACTGTAATGAGCTGATTCATCCCAGCCCCGTGCAGGAAACCACCAGAGCAGAGAAACTGCTCGGCAGCCCTCCCAGCACGCCGCACAAACAGCGCTGCGCTCCTCTCCTGTCTGTCCCCTAGAAAAGGAAGAGAATAAAACATGTGGAGATACTTCTGCAAACGTGGGGATTCTTTGCTAACCGCATGGTTAACATCCTGTTCGAGTCGGCAGAACAGGGAGGCTGCTGAGGTTATTTTTCACACAACGCTTTCACAGCAAATCCAACAGGCACTTGCAGCTAAGGCCGAACCCTGAACTGCTGGCTTGGGGGGGGTACGGACTGAAAACAACACACGCTGCTCATCTGATCACATCAGCTGATCTTAAAGATACTGCTAGAAAACAAAATCGTGCTTTGACTTCCATCAAGGACACCCAGATTTGCTTTCATCTCACTGAGAGAGGCAGAGTCCATCCCCTCTGCATCCCGAGGGCACTGCGGGGTCCCAGCGCGCAGCCTGGAGCCCAGGGGCATGAGCTCATCACAGGACACTGGTATCTGCTCCCCTCATCCATCTCAAGGACAGAAGTGTGCAGCTTTCTACAGAAAGTGGATTCAGCAGTGGACATAGCTTCCAGTGACAGCCGTTTCTGGAGCCGCCTGGCAGTGGTGCCCACAGCCTCGGCCCTGAGGCCGGGCAGCAGCAGGACACGGCGTGCTGGGGCTGTAACCTGCTGCAGCTGCTGTCCTCCCTCTCGTTTCCTCCTCCAAGTGTGAAATTCCCTTCTCTCACTTACGTGTGCACCCCACGGCACTGCTTTCACTGGCACAAACGCCCGTCCTTACAGCACTTCGAGTCAGTCATAAACCAGCCTGATGGTTACTGCGCATTGCCAGCTGTGCATCACGCACAGGTTTGTGCTTCAGGACGTGCTCTGTGCTCGGGTACCACTTTATAATTGCACCGTGTCATCCTTCCTTGCCAGTTTTACTCAAAGGCCCGGCTCCAACGTGAGGTCCATAGAAGATGTAACAGGCTTGCTGCAACAAATACAAAACAGGTAGAAGTTTTCCTCAAGAGAAAGCCGTCAGAAGACAAGGATAGAAATACTTGTGCAGTCATCACGGGACGCTGGAAGGAGAGGTTCCAAATAAACACTCGTCTTCAGTATGCAAGCACCACTACCTCTGCTGTCTCCCAAAGATCAGCGAGAATGGAAATCAATGATGCTGCCTTGTCAGAAAGCACATCACAGGGACTCTGTGAAATCCCTTCTGTCCCTTTGACCTTCTCATGCCAGGCATCTCCAGAGATTCAATGCCATTCATTGTGTTGTCTACACAGGAAGCCTGCAGCACAGTGTTATTGCAGAGTAACACACGCAGCTGGGATCCTAACGCTCACAAGGAAGCTGAGGATGCAAGAAACAACAATCCAATGAACGGATGCTGGCTCTGCCTTGAGGACTGTATCCCCTCTTCTAATAAACAAGATCACTTCTGCTGCTGTCCAGCTGCAAACCAAGGCCTTCCCCACCTCACCATCAGCCCGTACTGTTTTCTGTAGAGACTCTGGTTCTCTTCCTGCCCAGGCACTCCTGTTGGGAACTACAGCTGCTGCTGTCACGGTCCCAGCCTCCCCAAGGCAGCAGCACGTCTCTTTTTGTCTCTTGCAAGAAGTGGGGGGAATGGTGCTAACTAACCTGAGTATCCAAACTTGTTACGGACTACAAGGTTGAATCTACAAAAGAAGCAGACGAAGAGCCATTACTCTGGAATAGAAGAAAAGAAGGCATTCTGAGGCATTACTGGTCTGAAGTGGCGATGTCAGGAACATGCTTGAACGAGGATGACAGAGGTTTCTTTCACAGAGGTCCTCCGTTTCCAGACATCCGACCATCACACAGGAATTTCAGGATCTCTGCAATATTTTGGTGAACGAGGAAGCTGCACTAACTGGCACAGATCAGAGCTTGTTAGCTACAGAACAACTCAAAGCCACACACAGGCTCTTGCAGCTTTGATTTAATCCCTTGTTTTGTTTCTTTATTAGCTTACAATTGATTGGTGCTCCTCTACCTTAAGGTGTAGAGAGATCAACACTCTCAGAAAGTTTTACTTGATAATGGTAAAACTTTTGATCTTGGCAAAAACCTTTTCCTCCCAACAGCAGCAGTTACACTGCTGTTTTGTTTCCCATTAAAATGCCATCCTGATGAAAGTCTCACCCCAGCTCTGCACGTAATACCCAAGCACAACATGCATTTACTGTAGTCTAGCATCTTCTTTGGTGTCAAAATCTGAGCCCTTAACTTGGCTCAGCCAAAGGATTCAAACCTTGTTAAAGAGCTTCTAAACACAAAAGCACAAAACTTGTCTATTTAGCCAGTTAATTAAGAGGTTAGAAAGAGATAACATCCCTACAGGAGACTCAATCATTAGTGTTCTGGGATTAGTACTCAAACAAAATCTTTAACGGGAACATCTTGTAAAGTAAAATGGACGTTTAAAATCTCAGTCCTGCTGGTCCAAGGTATTACTGCAAGGTCTCGGTTTCTACAGAATCCTGCTTAATTGGAATGCCTAACAAAGTGGAACAAGGTCAATGATGCTCTCTCTTTAATCTATCACATCTGTCGAAATTAGACAGCTTTAGTTTAGCAGAGTAAATTCTCAACTGTCAGATTATCAGGCTCCTGAGACTAATTTTGGGTTTTAATATCCCCTGATACTCAGGTCGTTGTGATTCTCTCATTGCCTAAGTCACAGAATAGAATGGGGAAAAAATCTGGCTTTCCTCCAAGAAAGTATATGTTCTCTTTTACTTTTATTTGTACCTATAAAGCTGCTCTCGGTTTAATATTCACTGTACATACACAAATGAAGAAACAAGCTATCAGCCCAGAAAAGAAACTCAAGGAAGAAACAGGCTTTGAAAGCCTCTGTACACCGTTCCTCCATGTAACACAGGATGGGCCAGGCAGCACAAATCGTTCCCAGCTGAGAAAAGTCCGTAATCACAGCTGTCATATCTCTAACTTACATTTAATCTTTCATCAACGTGTTCTAACACGAGGGTACCATTATTTTACACGTGCAGTGGATATGATCTGACAACTGGCCAAACGGTATCAAGATCAGGAGACTCAGAAACCTCAGCAAAATCCAAATATCGTGTTATCAGCTAAGCTCGGAGAAAAGTCATCTGAAGGTGAGAGAAGAGGTGAGAGAATCTTGTCTTTGGATGGCTTTACATTTGTAAAGATAAATGATGTCAGCACTCCCAGCCCTCCTCTTACAGACATAGCAGGGATAAACTCATTCATTCTGCAGCTGGCCCCTGAGCGGTGCTGGTTGGGTCATAGCACTGCTCCGCATTGTCCCGCTCACATTGGTATCATAGCAGGAAGATCACAATACCAGCAGGTGCATATGGCAGATAGAATACAAAATGTGCTTAAATAGTAAGAGCAAAATACTACTTTAACAAAGAACGGCCCAGCTGCACAGACTCCCCTTTGGGAGATCATCTGGATTTTCTCAGTTGCTGCCAATTTGATTGCAGACAAAAGCTCTTTCAGCATGCACTGCTCATTTCCAAATGGTGTTATTTCTATAAGAGGAAGCAGCTACTGTATATATAAAACATCCTGGAAAGAGCAGGAGATTCATGTAACAGATAAGGCTTCAGACTATTTACAAGCCAGAAAGACAGAGTCCAACGTTTGCTGAAGAGATTTCTTTTGAAAATTACTAATTTCAAAAGCCTTGAAAAAGAAAATTGTAAACAAAAGCCAGGTTTTGAATAACATTACTTCACCACGTGGAACACGGTGCATCAGCAGCAGCCCGTTAAACTGCGATGCTACAAGTTCGTCCTGTTCATTTTCCTCCTCCTAATTTTGTCTGTTGTTCTTATTAACTTGTACCAATTTCTGTTATACACAACCACAAAGGGACTTACCTCCCCCCGTGATATGAGTCTACATCACTCATACATGACGTGCTGCTCTGAATTATCTCAGAAAAAATAAAAGTATGAGCAATGTGGCTTTTATGGGCAAAAACAGGAACAAAGCAGGTACGTATTTTTGTTTTCTTTTGCACATCCGTGATAGACGCTTCAAAAAGGTCTTTGCTTTTACAGAAAAAATACTCCATCACACAGCCGAATTCATACACATTTCAGAACCACGAAGTGCGTCAGACACTTACTTCTGTAACACAACAGAACTTACAAATGAAGCTTAAACAAGTGCACGAGCATGGACTGGTACCCAAGAGCCTCCTCTGGCAGCCTAGCACACCCCCAGGCACTCCCTGCCCCACTCAGCAGCATTGCAGCAGGCTGCAGCATGCCCAGTTTGAAGCCAACGAAGATCACCTCCATGAGGATGTGGCACCAAGTTCCACTGTTACTATAAAGTAGATTTCAGCTAAAGAACTCTCCTTACAGCGCTACAGGTACTCTGTGAGATTCCGGCTGCTTTGCCTGCTCTCCCACGTTGACAGGCCCTGCTAGTTACAGCCCATGCAGTGAAACAAAGAACATGAGGAGTGTGCTGATTCAAGCAGATGAACACTGAACGCAAATCACCATTATTAATTCATGCATTCCCTCACATGTGAAACACTGTAAACCCTTCAAGGCAGGCATTCACTTCAATCTATTGAACGTGTATTTTTCTTTTCTTGCATTGCCACAAAGAACAATGCAGCTTTACTACTTTCCAGTACTTGTGATTGAAAAATGGATAGGTGAGTACTTAGTTTTTTCTTAAGCTGTGAGGAATTGAAAAAAGTATCAGGCGATTTATTAATTATGACAAAAATATTTTCATAATACTGGCATGGGTTGGTAGTGTTTGATAGAAAACTGTTCCTCAAAGCGTAGGAACTGAGCAGGTGGAGTGAAATACAAGCAAAACAGATCCATTAGCCAAAATGAAAGTTGTAAAACAAAATAATTCAAGGCAAAGCAGATGACTCAGCCCAAAAGCGGATGACAAGCGTGGCTGGAAGCCCTGCCCAGCACCGCCGCGCACCCACCACAACACCCGGCTGTGTGCCACCCCCAGCTGCACTGCCGCTTTGGTAACACCACCGGGTAGGGCACAGTGAGGAAACGGCAAGCCGCATGTTGCACGGCGAGTGGCTGAGTGCTAAGGGTGAGGTGACGAGGACCACGGCCCTTGCCTGGCAGCCCAGCCTTGCTGCTAGGGCCGCAGCCACTCACCAGCCCCTGCTGGCTGCCGCAGAGAGCTGATGAGGGAGCCGGGTGCTCCCTGCGCAAGGTGCCAGGCTCGGGCAGCAGTTACCTGTCCTCCTGGGCTCCTTCAGCCCCAGCTCTGCTTTTAGTTTGCTTCGTGAAACACCCAAGGCACTGGGTGGCACGGCTCCCCCAGGTAAACCCAGGAGGGCTGCAGATCTCCCAGCCTCTGTGCCTAGGGGAATGATGCTTGTGGTCTGCAGCTCATCTCCTTCATCCCTCGGGCGTCACCAATGTGGCCCGGCGTGCTGGAGCACCAGCGTGGCCCGCAGTGCCAGGCAGCAGCACCAGAAAGAGGTAAAACAAGGATACTGACACCGAGATGAACAGTTTCATCAAATTTTAGGGCTCAGTCTTTAGTAATCAGGATTCAGCACAGCTCTAGCAGTAGGTACAACCACCTGAAGGTGTCTAGTTAAAAGCAGACAGCTGTGAGAACAAAAGCAACACCAGAAGGGCGTGCTCAGCAGTGCCTCTAACTTTTAGATCCCAGCAGTACAAGCTTTACCATTACAAGAAACCAGGACTAACAGCTTTAAGGTTTATCTATATTCTAATGCGTGCAGTATGACAGGCAATTAACCTTGCTGCAGTCGCAATCCACACATTTCAGAGCCAAGAGCCTAATTATGTGAATTTGCTACTAACAAGTGTACGGGACTTCAGACAGCGTTTCATCACCCGAGACAGAACTCCCTCCCCCCATAAGCATTGGGCAATGGAGGATTAAAGGGCAGACTTCATTTTCAAAATTACTTCTCCCATAATAACGGAGGAAGTTGTTAGTAAGATGAATGAACAAATATACAGCTAATACTGGGAGTAGGTGAAAGTTTTCAGGCTTTTTTTTTCCTGTTCACCAGTAATATCAAAAACAGAGGAAAAAAGATTGCATAGCCTATGTAGCCTATGGTTTGGAAGTGCCCCTTTCGAACACCACCCTACTGCTTCCAAATTCTAAATAACATAGAAATAATGAGTGGGTGAGTTGCAGAAATCATGGTTCAGCACGGTTATGCACTGGGCTTTTTAGAGACAAACCTGCAGGTCAGACACCAAATCCGTTTTCTACTGAATTAAAATAACAGTAATAATTGAAATAAACCCAGCAAAAAAGTAAAATGCATGCTCTCCCCTCGCTGTAGGGACCAGTGCCTCCCAACCTGCAGCTGCCACTTGGGATGACCCTGTTAAAGGCAGCCCCAGCCCCAGCCCCTCGCTTCCTGCCCGGGGCACAGCAGCGTGCAGAGATGGCCCTGCCTGCCAGGCAGGAAGTTATCTCACCCCTTGGACCCAGCAGAGCAGAGGATTTGAGAGCTGCAGTGGTTGCTAAGATGACACCATTCACTGCAGACAAAGAGGCTTCGTTCTAGCTGCTGACAGGGGAGGGGGGCCTTAAGATAAATGCATTTGGGGGGATAATGTCCTGCAATGCCATTGTACAGCAGGAGCTGGAAAAGGACACTTATTCCAAAACAATCAGCTCCTTTCACTAACATGTAGTGCATTTTGCCTGTACTATACTTGTGGGTGCTCTGCTCCCAAGAAGTTAGAAATCAGCATCAAAGGCTACGTACACTGAGTATTTGCTAACTCCGTGAGAGATCCCCGGCCTACCTGCAAGGCTGGTAAGAGCACAGCTGCATGCCGAAGCAGACCCGTTGGTTTTTACTTTCTGGCTATCTCTCAGCACAGAAGCATTATTGTACAAAGCCTGCTGCTTGTTGGGAAAAAACAGCAATGTGGAAATATCATAAAATATTTTCTAAAAGAACCAGACAGCAAAGGTCAGATTTTCCAGAAACGACAGCGATGCACAAAGTCACAAAAAAATCAGGCTGAAATTGTTCTGTTACACAGCACACTGCCTCCAACCACAGCCCACCTCAGCACAGGCTCCTGCTGGCTCAGAGCAGGCAGGACCATGGCACCTGCAGCAGGAAGAGATCAGCACCCCGAGCACAGAGCAGCACAAGGACGAGTCGGGTAAAGCAATGCTGCACCTGCAGCAGGGCACGGCAGGATGTCACTGCAGGGACGTGAAAAACCCATTGATTGCTCGTCTTTCCATACAGGTAAATATTGAATTGCTGGGGCTATGACTGATTACCGCACTGAAACAGCAACAGAAGGGTCATCAGGTCAAAACAAGAGAAGAGCAGTACCTGAGGAGCATGGTTACAGCTCATGATAAATACTGACACTCCTTTATAGTAGCTATCCCAGCTTAAGTAGGTTCCGATACCCTATTGGTGCTCGAGTCCCGGGCAGTCTGTGTTATCAGTTAATAGGTTATGACTGCAGTAAACTAAGCAAGAAGAGAAAAAAATGCATCAAGGTAACAAGCTCCCTCACCCACTCTGGAAATGTCCGATTTGCAATGTTTACAAGATGTTTTGGGTTTTGGAACTAGATGATCTCTGAGGTCCCTTCTCACCCTAGCCATTCTCTGACTCTTTTTCCAAAGTTTCTGCCTCTCTGCTTCGCCCAACTCAGCTGCTCACGCTGATACCTAACAGCTGGTAATGAAAGCCTGCGTCAGGGAGCAACGTTCCCCTTTCTTATCACTTGTCTAAGTCTGTGGAAAGAACCGCAACACAACTGACATCATTCTGCCCAAGTTTTGCTTGGCCTGTCCCAGTGAACCTTGCCCCACCTCAGCAGCCAGCCGCCGTCTCGCAAGAGCTGCTGCAGCCAGACCCTGGGGACTGCAGCAACCATCCCACCCGAAATGTCAGGGTGCTGCTTCCCAATGCTACGAGCTGCTGGTGGCTAGTGCTGGTGAAGTAGAAGCTGTCACTGGAGTGTAAATGCTACGACACTGCTGTGTGCATGGCCCAACTCGGGCATGTTGGGAGGTGATCGGGGCCAGAGCAGATTTCCCACTGGAAGGTGACACCGTGTACAGCGGCATGGGCCTCGGCTCCGGTTACCCTAAGTTATGTAAGGTGCAGAATCTTGTGCAGGAGAGATCTGCTTTCAGACACTGCAGCCTTCCCGAAATCAAAGTGGGGGAAGAGTCAGAGGAACTGGGGTACAGACCAATAAACCAAATACTCCAAGGTCACGTCGGAAATAGGACAGAAATCCCCAAGTCGCCGTCTAGGACCATAACCACACGATAAGCTTCTCTCCCACGCCACAGAAAAATGTTTTCCTAGTGCTGGTTCAAGAGACATGGGGTTTGATAACCCAATCCATGCCTCAACCTACTCACACGCATTTTTGGTGGTGGGCCAAGGCTGCCTCCAGGCAGGCAGACACTGCCGTGCCCTCCGCTCGCCGCCCCCGCCATACCACTGGGCTGGACGCTTTCGTTTCCTGCGTGGCAGACAGCAGAAAAGCTTTTTTGCCCAATGCGCTGGTTTTCACTCTGTTTACAAGGGCCTTGTCACTTCTCACCATCCCCAGAGACAGCAGTGACCTGCGAGTGGCTCTGGCAGCCCAGGCAGCAGTGATGGTGGGGAAGGTGCCTAAGCCCAAAACCACAACGCTCCTGCTCCAGCAGTGCCACGCACATGAAGCAGCCCAAAAGGCTCTTCATTTTATTGTTTCATTTGTTCACATGTTATTTTACAGCTCAATCGGTCCCTTCAGCAGTTCAGGACAAGCACGACACTCGGGATGGACAGTGAGGCCACGGGGAGAAGCCCCAAAGCAGGACCCAGCAGCTGGGGATGAGGCAGGGGGACAAGGAGCAGAACAACTGCTGGCACCACCCAGCGCCCCTTGCCGTGCCACCAGGGTTTCAGACTAAGTCACAAAACATCCTAAAAGTGACACATAACGCATCCTCTCCGAGGCAGGGCCACATAGCAGGACCACTGTGTGCAGGCAGTGCTGGTTCTACAAATCGCAGCCCCAGGCTCCAGCCACGCCAGGGCACCGCAGCCTCAGCTCTTCTGCTGACTCATTTTATGGCCCCGCGTTCTGTTAGCCTGCCTGTGGTTTCTACCCTACGCTCAAACTTGGCTCAAAACCTTTGGGTAGTCACAGAAAGTAAGAAGCTGGATTGGAAGAGACGTCCGGGACTGCTGCTTCCCCAGGTTTCTGCCCCTCTTTCCGCTAAGGGGAGGGACAGAAGCCAGGCAGGTGCACAGCTGGCATGAGAGGTGTGACATGTCACGTGCCACCAAGAACAGCATCTTCTGTAGGAAGCATTTGGCATCCTTACTTGTAACCCTCAGATAAAAAAGCAACCCCAACAGCCTCCCCACCCCCCGACAGATTACTTGGGGACAGAGACTTGTGGCAGCCCCAGCCTGGACCAGAGCAATCCTGAGATCACCCCACTCGCATCCTCCCAGGACAAGGCACGGAGGTCAGGGCAGCAGCATCACCAACCTGCTCAGACACTTTGAGGAGCAGGGCTCGAGCACCAGGATGTCACCTAGAGACAAAGGAGTCAAAACCTGAGAACGGGATTGTGGATCTGCTTTTTGCCACCTTCAAGAGCAGCACCAGTGCCAGCAAGCAGTGACTCAGGGAGAAGGGTGAGTACCACCCGGGTGGTCTGTAACCCTGGATTTTTTTTTTTATTTTTATTTTTATTTTTTTTTACCATTCCTCCCCCCCCAGTAACCTTCAACAAGCTGCCTGAGATTGTTTGCATAAAGAGGAAAAGCCACAAAGGCCATGCTGGCAGTAATGTACTCAGAGCCTCTGCAACACACACCTAACTGCTCTGCAAAGGATCTTTCCAAGCAAATACACCAATTCCATAAACATCTCGGCTTGTAATCATAGGCCACCTCAATCCTCATTTATTATTTCTGTTGGACACCTTAATGCACGTCTTGGAGGCTCAAGCACAGGGGTGTAAAAGCTTTTATTTATTTGACTTTTTTTTCCCCCCTCTGCCAGAAGGGAGATAAGAAAAAGCCCACTAGACATAAGAACAACGATTCAATGAAAGACTCGTCTTGAAACACCAGGACTGGAAATTCACGCGTTTACCCCACTTTTTTCCACAAGCACCGTTTGACTGACTAATGTATCTCAGGAAGAAGTTAGTGCCTTATCAGCACGGCAATCTTCCTGCCACCCATCGCAGCAGCGGGCTGGAAACCAACGCCTGCTGAGGACGGGGGGTGCAGCCAGCACCGGGCTGGCCAACAGCGAGCACACAGCTTCCCGTCACACGAGCTATCGGGGCAGAGAAGGGGCAGCCGGCCCTCATGCACTGCAAGCCACAGACCTGAGTTTTTGGATGTGGTGCGTGGCAGCCAGACGCGGTCACGGCACTTCTCAGCAGCCACAGCTTCAGCCCCGGCAGTGCTGGGTGGGGGAGCCCCAGAAAATGGAAGAACCCCAGAGCAAAGCTGAAGCCATCGTGAGGAAGATGCAGGTGGTGCCCGGCGTCCTCTTGCAGGGGGATGTGGCCATACGGGGATGTGCACAACGCCTGGGCATCAGGCTGCTCCAGCCCCAAGTCAATTAGCGCGTTACTGCCCACAGCTTAACGAGCCTGCTCTTCACAGCAGTGTCAGCCCACGTGGCCCCTGCCAACCCCTACCTCTGACAAACCAAATGTCTGGGTGGCCATGGGGTGAGCCAAATTGGAGAACTGATCCTAACTAACAAACTATTGGGGGAAAATATTTTTAATCAACTTCATTTCCTCATCTAGCTTGCTGCAGAGTGGGCGAGGAGCTCGGGCCAGGACTTCACTGGAACATGACAGAATCTCACGAGCAGCTCCACTCAGTTTTGAAGTGCATGGGGCCCTGCCTGGGTTACAAAGTTTGGATAACCCAAGTCAAGGCAAATAAAAACAGCCCAACAATGAATAATTTCATCATCTCATATTTGAAGCATGGCAAAGGTTCACCCACGCCCTGCCACACCATGACAGCTCCTTGTGCCAGAAAGGGCTTCAGATGTTAAGCCTGTGAAAGCAGTACTGGAAAGGTGAAAAAACCTGGGCTGCCAGGTCATTTTGACTCAGGCACAGGGCAGCTGGAAGAAAGGCCAGTATTTTTATGCTTTCTTAACTTGAAGCAAGTCAGCAGGACTTGAGACTGTTTAATAGAGATGTCAGTTCGCAGCTACTTAGTCCTGAGCAGCTTTACACAGATTGCAGATTACTCCCCCTGTGCCGAGCGACTTGCGGCACGCAACGGTGCAGTTGAAAACCAGATGTACCTGACGCCTCTGGATATGGGCTCTGGGTATTTCACCTCCAGAAACAGTTGCAGCCTCTTTCATAGCTGAAGGCTGCAGCAGAAATGGCTCTAACTCTCGGCTGGTACAGTAAACCACGACAGCTCCTTCAACGGCAAGAAGCTGCCCAGGGCCGGAGCACAGCACCCGTGCCTTCTGCCCATCGGAGGGCTGCGTGGTCACCAGCAGCTGGGCTGGCCCTAAGAGCTGCCAGCGCCCTGCTCCCCAGCAGCACGAAGCTGCTCCCTCTGGAGCTCTGCAGCAGGCCACAGCCATTCACGGGCCCAAGCTGCAGCAGGGCTCTTGAGCTTCAGGCAGCAGCAGCTCCTCCGCAGCCTGCGATAGCAGCCGGTGCTTGCAAATAGCCCAAAACTCACCAACGCTTCCCTAAAAACCATTACCCCGAGGCAACCCATACCACCTCACCAAGTGCTTTAGCCCCAAACTGAATCTGCTGGGGACTGATCCCCAAAGGATCCCTGGAGGCCCCGTTCTGAACAAATCCCACCTGTAGCCCCGGGGGGTCCAGCTCCCGAAAGCGGCCTGGTGCCAGCCCCACTGTGCAGTCAGCCCCCTGCCTCAGCCAGGCCTAAAACCCCCATCAGGATGCTTTCCCCAGTCCGTACAACGCCTGTCCATGTGCTGCTTCCACCTTCTCAGTGTGTTGGCTGCCCAGGCCGCAGGCACTGCCTCCCAGGCACAGGCAGGACAGTTCATGTTTTTATTTATTAACTCGGGGCAGGCTTATCTTTCAGCCCTGACATGACACAGGATAGCTGCCCCGACACCACCTCCTCAAATCTGTACTTAAGAATGATGTCTCGTACCCTTTCGGAGCAAGGGTCAATTGTCCTGCGCTCCTTAATCATTGATGAAGGGCTGGCAGGAGCCACAGCACAGCCGTGCTGCTCAGCTCTCCTCACAGGCTGCACCTCCTGCAGGTCCAGGCCACAGATAAATTCCCACATAAGATGCAAACCTGTAAGACAACGTGCAATGCTAATCTAGGAGAAATAGATAATCTGTCTAAATTTTCCGGACAAGATACCAGAAGAAAATTAAAGCCTGCGCTAAGGAACACGTTACAGAAAAGCATTAAATGGAAACTTCGAGGGGCGCATCCTGGTAGAGCTTGGGTCACGCAGGCAACGTTTCCATCCCACTAGCATCATGGGCAGGATCGCTCAAAAAATAAGACGATGACGGCACGTGGCAGGGCACATAGCCCAAGGTCTTTCAGGAGGGAAAGGGAAAAGAAAAAAAGAAAAAAAAAGAACTGCCATGGGAAGTCATCTTTGTTAAGAAAATCCAGCTAAAAATCTTGAGGGTAACAGAATGAGGATCAGCAGCTTGTACAGCTTTATAAAGCCTGCCAGACAAATTTAATTGCTTTATTTGTTCTTTGATAGAGTTAAAGACAGCACAGCTAAGAGAAACACAGCCGAGGTCATATTTTTGGAATTCAGGACAGCATCTGATACCGTTTCTCACTAAATCCTAATTGAGAATTTAATTCAAGAAGACTTGGAAAGGACCAGTGCACAGCCCTGGAATCGGGAACTGGCTGCAGGACTGTAAACAAACGATAATGATAAATGGCATTGTATTGAGCTGAGGGGAGGTCTCGCTGAACAAATTCATTAATGACCTGGAACGGGGAGGAAAGAGCACGCTAATGAAATCTGAAGATTGCATTAAAGCCAGATTGTGCCTGATGGATGTGCGGCTGCCTTCAGGTGACGGGGAAGCGGCCAGAGGGGCCAGGCACTGCCAGGGCGAAAATGAAAAGAAAAAAAAACCTTCTGCAAAACCTCCCCCCCTCACCCCACGAACACTCCCAGCTTTCTGTTTCCTGATAACCAATTCACCCTGCAGGTGTCAGGCCAGCAGCAGCCCACCTACGGGAGGCGGAGTGCGACCTCCCACCCAGGCACGGCCAGAACACGATCCCACCACCAAACACCCCAACGCCCTGAATGCCACCAGGATTCGCTTTCCTCCTTTCCCTGCTTCAGCTGAAAAAATCCCAATTTTATGGAGGAGTGTCCCTGATGAATCAATTTAGAAGCAGACATTTCCTCAATTTAAACTTAATGCACTCAAGCTTTAGCAGGGAAGGAAAATAAAAACCAGGCCATCATTTTGGGTCTTCCTGGGAAATTTCCGAACGCATCGTTTGGTAACACCGATCTTTAAAGGATGCAACAGATAAAGTATATTTCAATGAACCAGCCATGCCTGAAGCACAGCTGCTGCTTTTCAGACTTCGCAAGTACTGAGCGAAGCTGAACACCACCCTTTGGGTTTGCTCCACATGCTACACAAAGAGGTAAGGAATATGCAGGTAGGGCAGCACTTCTGGCTCCCCTCTGCAGTTTTACTGCCAGAACTAAAACATCTTCCCCTGGAGAGCAGAACTTCCCCATCATTTCTGTTATCAGCTCGGATGCAGATCCAAGCTCACCACTTGGTAAATTGGAAAAAACTCTCGTTAGCATCTGTGTGTGTGGAGAGCCCTAAGAACACCTCATTAACTCATTAAAGAGGATTCTTACAGAGATTAGCTTAGTCAATCCTTCATTTATCTACCAATCCATTCATGTGATGCCATTAAGTCCCTCACAAACAGCCAAGTACTTAGGAACACGCAGTAGGAGCTGAGTTCCGTCCTGGTGTCACTGTGCTGGCGTGCACTTCTACTGTACTTATGCTGGATCAGTAGGAAAATTACTTCAGTCAAAAATGATCATTATTTTGGACATACATGAAGCGTGCACACATGATGAATGACTGGCTGAAGACAACGTTGTTATATTGAAATGGGACACACGGGTTACCCATGCCCAACAGCACTGATTTTAAATCATCCTTGACCGAGCCTTGCTGCACACCAGGCATTGAAATGGTACGGCAAGAGGCAGGCACACGCGTAACAGGGTGCAAGTAAGACCCAGTGCAAAGTGCCTTTGCCACTGCTCACTACCTGAGCAGAGAGGCTCTCAGGGAGGAACCTCTCATCCCCATCCTCAATTTCCTTTTTCTTTTTCTCATGCACCACTGCTGTCGGCCCATGCGTGATCTATGTTCCGTAAGCCTCCTCCCCTACAAAGCCCGGCTGCCTCTGGCAGAGCCTCTCCCTCCTTGTAAGCCAGGTGTCCAGCATGGCTTTGCCTCACCAGTCGTGCTGATAGGAACATGATGCCTGCCACTTCAGGGTACCAGGACAGGCATTCTGCAGCAAACAGCAATTGCCATCTAGGCACGAGATGGCCCTCCAGACCCTGCTGTGATGCTGCCCAAGCAACACCTTGGCTATCAGGAGTTCTTAACTTGATTCCTCCGTTCCCACTCACCTCTTGACAATCAGTCCTTCCACACATGTTGGTGTCATGAGATTCAGCCCGATCATATTCTGAACTTTAATACACAACTTGAAAATAACTCCGTGCATCTGCATTTCAAAGAACGTTCATTTAGTCCCACCTGCTTCATGAATTAAGACCCTGAAGAGCTTCCATTCCCACAGTGCTGTTACACAGACACATGCAGAGATCGCATTTTCAGGAACAATGCTCTTGTTAGAAAGGCTCCAGACCTCTTTACCACAATTCACTCAGTACCATCCAACCCTACAGACTCTTCAGTCCATAGAAGCGGCAGCTGCTTTGCTGCATGCTGACTACGCAGAGAACGAGCCCATCTGACCCACGCTGGAAAACACGAGGTAGCCACTGCTACTGGGGGGAAAACCAGCAGTTTGCTGGATGCAGAGGACAGGAGAACCTGCCCTCAGCAGAGCTGCCTGGCTCCGGGCATCGCCCCGACCTGAGGCTGTGTGCTAAGTGGCTTTCCATATTTCAGGAAGCCAGACAAAAGCTGCTATTAATGCATCTGGGGCTGGAGGGGGGAAATCCTTGAATGTAAAGTTTCAATTGACTGCACACTGATGAAGTGGAGTAAATAGTAAGAAAGAGCTGCCCACAGTAAAGGAGCTTGTGAAAGGGAACTCCACAGCTTGATAATATCACGAGCACCCTAGGAATCTGGAGAATGAGACAGGAGGAACCGTGGGGAAACTGAAGTTAGAAACTGCACACTGCACGGTTCATTTTCCTGGTAATTCCTTTTATTCATTGCTATAATCAACTTGACATGCAAAGCTGTTCCAAATTTACTGACAGCTTTTCAGCTGACATCTAGTTCTCAAGGTATTTTTTTTTTTTTTTTTAAACTTAAATAGCTAATTATTCATCGCCTTAAACCAGGATATATAACAATGTCAGGAAATCATCTGTTCAAGTTATATCAAAAAGCCTTTTGGGATTAATTCCTCTCTTTTGTATGCTGCAGAAAACACTCACTTGTAAACAATTAAATCATCATTTGAAATCTGTATGTGTTTTTAGCATCTCTGAATGCAGCCTGAAAATCTGTATAAACCACTATGTTATCACTGCATCCAGGATCCATTCGGAAAGGTTTTCCTCCGAATCACGTTATTTGAGGGAGGCTGAAGGCTGACTTTATGGGCTAATGCAGGCTCTGTGCAAATCCCATTATAGCACATCTCTATAACTAAAATAGCTGCTTAAGTAAATCAAAGCTACAGTATTCTCAGTGTGTGCTGAGAGCAGACACTTGCCACGAGGATATCAACACATTCTGACAAAGACACTGAGGCGTATTACCTCCGAGTAACAGAGCTGTGCCTGCTACAAAAATGGGTATTTCATTTAGCCCTAAAGGCTCATCCTTTGGCCTGAAACTACCCTAACCAAACTTCACAGCACCCTGCTTTAAGATGCAAAGCCTTCGCAACACATCCCTGCAACAAGAGCCAGCCAGATACCACCGGGGCAGAGACATTTCAAAGGCTTCAGATTCCTATTTGAAACTGAACCTACTGCTCTCCTACTGACTCGCCTGCCTTTTTAAGGCTTGCATTCTTGTGGAATAATACAAACACAATGAGAGCCGAGCATCCCGCATGAAAAAGCTCCTTTGTAAGCCTGTCTTGGGCTGAGCCCTGCAGTGTAAGTGGCTGGGTCTGGAGAGCGCTGGTTTGGGCATACAATTCTCCCCGTGCAGCATGCCACTCCGTTTCCAGAATTACCTCTCAAACAGCAGCACTACCCCTCCGCTGCCCGCACTGAGGAAGCGTGCTCATGCAGATACACACCTCAGAAACGCATCGGTCGCCCGAGCTTTTTGTTGGAGAGTTATGCCTACAGTCAAGGCTTTGACTCGTTACACCACTTCTCAGTGCTGTGCAGATTTTATTGGGAGATGAAGAGCCAATTTGCTGTTACCACTTCACCATTAATGACACTGTTTTATGGCTTTAGTAGTTTGATAAACCTTTTGGCTACGGCATCTAATCACTGCAGGCACTTCCTTTCTGTGATACAATTGCTTACCCAGTAAGGAGAGGAAAAAAGGAAAGAAAGCAAATTCCACCTTCTTCCTAGTGGAACGAGAGGCAAGTCGCTCCCTGCGAAACTACAACTTCCTTTTGGGCTGGGGAAGAAAAGGCTCAGCATTCAGAACACCCAAGCCACGGGGACGCAGCCGGCACGTCATTGTTTCGGAGAGGAACTCCTTCACGGGCAAGAAATCCGCTCAGATGCTATCTCTGAACACAAAATCCCACAGCCCGGGCTGCTGGAGCACGGGGCATGCCCTCAGGGTGCAGGATTGGCCCCGAGCCCCCTGCCAACAGCTGGTGCTGGTCCCCAGGGCGGTGACACGCAGAGGTGACAGGACGGCAACGACCACTTGCCGAGTGTCCAGAGCGGTTCATGGCCACGAGGAAAGCACAGCTAAGTACAGGCGGGATGGATGCAGGCACCGCATCCCAAACCAATGCAGGACAGCTCTGCAGCCTTGGATTCCACCAACTCCAGACCAAACAGTGCTTTGACTGAGGGAAGAGGCTAATACTCGTGCCTTTCTGACATGCCGACGGGGGGGGGAAGATAACTGCCATGCTACCCAGGCTGCCACCCGTATGGATAAAGCACAAAGGAAAAAAAGTAGAATTCATATAGTTTATGGCCATCTCCTGGAAGCAGGAAACCATCACTTGAGGCTATCAAAGATTTGTCCTGATGTTCACCTGTATTTGAGCCCCCTCCTTTTCAGGGCCAAACTTCAGTTTCAGTGGGGTTATTGCTATAGATTTATTTTTGCATTTGAGAGGCTGGGAACTAGCACAAGGTAAGGACTAGAGGGGTCATGTGAGTTATGACCGCTGAGTCCTCTCTGAAGGGCTGCTCTACACCCAGAGGCGTACAGCACGAGTTATCCTTCGCTATCATGTGCTAGATTTTCACTGCTCAAGCCACACATACTTGCCATGAGAGACTCACTGAGAAAAATAAGTTGAGTTGTTTTTTTACTACACTAGGATCCATGAATTGCCTTTCAAATACAACTGAAGCTAACTGGCAGGAATCTCAACCCAAGCCTGATGTCTTCCTGGCAGCTTGGACTGAGGAAAATAAAATAGCACCATTTTTTTGTTTTTAATTTTTAAAGACATCAGAGTAGCATGTACTTCAATTTCTGGTATGATGTATTCAAGTAAACCAACATGGAAACTGTAAACTAGTGGGATGTTGCAGGCGGGCTCTCATCCAAGCATAAGGAAAAGCTTCCCACTTGCTGGAATAAAACCAGCACTTCTGGAGATCAGCACAGACTTACTATCCTAGTAAAAAAAAAAAAAAAAAAAAAATGCTACACATGCAAAACCTCTTCTCTTGAAGATACCATCACTGATCTAAAGCATAAACACACTGCTGCGCTGTCGGGGGCAGATAATTTTCTGAGCATTACATTGCTAATGGCAATAATAATCAAGAAGCAAGTGTTCAGGAAAAAAATAATCAAAGGAAGGGGTTTCTCATTCTAAATATTCTGTAGGTGACAGGTGACTGCCAAGCTATAGAGAGGAAATTCAGCTTTATCTAAGAGGAAACACACCGACTCCGTCTGCTGGGAGCTTCCGTGAGCAGCAACTCCTTTAAGTAAAGGCAACATATATCAAACTCCTCCCAAACCATCTGACAGGGTTCCTGTATGTGAAAAATAATGTATTTTTTCAACCAATTATCTCACACAGTAATTATATTTTCACAGAGATAACAATTAAGTTTCTCCTACTGAATGACTTGAAATGCAAAACTTCCACAGCAAAACCTGCCAAACAAATCAATTATGTTCAGGATTTTCTTAGATGGTGGCTTTTTTTCCCTTTTGAAGAGACTATTAATACACATTTCTTTTTAAGAAAACAATGTATTCTTACTATTTTGACCAAAATAGAAGTTGAAAATTTTCAGTAGAAGTCCACTGTACTTCCACAAGAGCTAGATGTTGCTCTACAGGATGCCAGATCACCCAAGAGTCTGAACAGCCAAGTTGGGTGCATGTTTGACTTGGACAAGGATAGAGCAGGTCACCAGATCTGAATTTCAGCACAGAAGTCGTTGGCTTCTTTAAACAGATGTCTCTGAAGGCAACAGGAATGCAGACTTCAAGTTTGTTCATTTCTTAATGGCAAGAAGAAAGTCTACCCTGGGTAAAAGATAGGAGCTCATTTCCAAAGGCAGGGCTCTCTCAGGAATCAAGTATGGTGGTACTGAGCCCAGCAGAGCTGCAGTTAATGCTCAGCCCTGCTTCAATGGGCTGAAGGTTAACAAAGCCCATGATCTTCCTCAATCTGTGGCAAGCAGGCCCTTTAAATAGTTACTTGTGGGCCTTATCCTCCAGTTGAACTAAAAAAAAAAGGCAACTCATTCCAAAACAAGGAAGCAGGGAAATGAACCTCCGAGCTTCTGATTGCTAGCTGAGGGAAAGTAATATATAAAACCCCCAAAAGGAGGAGTTATACCATTAAAGTCAGATGGCTATGAACACTAATTAAGAGCTAAAACTTACAGGCAGGCCTCGGGAGGACAGCAGCAGAGCTCTGGCTCATATTAAACACAGAAAAGCGCAGAAGGGGAGCCCCTTTTCTGACACTTCTCTCCCCAAGTGTGCGCACCTGCATTTTCCCAGCAAAACCAGCTGCAGGACTACATATAAACACAAAATTAAAGCACAGGCTTATGTGCTGGCTTGGCTTTACCCAGAAATCTGAGTTCTGAGAAAATATAATGGAAAAAGTCTCCTGAATAACCTTAGCTAACCTTCCTCTTCAGCTAACCTGAAGAGTCACCGCGTCGCTCCCGCTGCCCAGCCAGCACCCAGAGGTGGCAGCAGCTTACGAGAGGGAAAGTCCTGCTCTCACTGCTCATTCACCCCCAGCAGGCACATCAGTTGTGAAAGAGGCAGGCTGCAGAGGAAGGTATGCAGGAACTGTTCTAACTTGGAAACGGGTCAAAAGAAAGTGTGAATTCACGTCTCTGGAGTCAAAGAAAAAAAGAAACGGGAAAAAACCTTCCCACATGAGCCTGGGAATTCTCTGCTCTGAACTGGAAATACAGCCCGCTTGGTTTACAGGTGGACATGTACATACATTAAATCTACTCTTATAAAGCACAACATATAGAGGAGTCAAACTGAGTCACTGAATGCACCAAAATCATTCAAGCAGAGTGCTGGATGCTACAGTCTATGAACTCCACATTGCAGTTTGTAACAGTGATTTATCAAGTATTTTGGTCTAAGCTAGTATGTGCACAAGTAATTCTACTCAGACAATACCACTGCTCCATTTTACCCTGCTTTTAACATGTAAGTCTCTCTGAGCTGCTGCTACAAAATGGGAAGTACCTCTACTCTCCAACATCTACGCTTTTTCTAAAGCAGACAGTGCAGATGTAAGATCTGCTGAATTAATGATCTCCATTAATCCTGGGTACAATTCTAGCAAGTAACACCTGACATTAATATGATCACAGGCTCCCATCTGAGCTGATAATAGAAGTTATTAGAGAACTTGGAAAGTTTCACTCACCCATTACAGCGCCAATCTGCACATAACTGGCCAGGACAAGAAAACATTACAGATGAGGAAAAAAAAAACACCATTAAGTACATTTTGAAAGCTGTAATTGATGAGCATTTCACTGAGATGTGCTTCAGCAAGAGCGGGAGCAGAAGAAAGGAAGCATTATTCTTGCTGAGCACTCGAGCAGCGCCGTGCTGCCGCACTACTCCCCAGGCGCCTTGCTGCTGTTGGGAAGTTCCCATCCTGGGCTCCACCCGCACCCAGGACATGGCCATCTCCATCTCAGAGAATCACTCTGGAGTCACTGAGTATTTGAGGCCTTCCCACCTGTTCTACCTGACAGATCTTGATGCTTTCCTAACCAAGGCTCTCACGAAACTTCCCAGGGACTGGCTTTTAATTCCTATCCTTCGTTACAACAGCAGCAGAAACCCTTCTTTGAGTTCACCAGGACAGCATCCTTTGCATCTTCCAAAAACTCCACTTTAGGCAGATAAGAAAAACTTAAGCTTGATGAAGAAAATAAAAAAACATTTTTTAAACAGAAAGCTCTATATGCAATAAACCATGAGTTAATCCTTTGGTTGAGAGCCAAAAAAGGATATTTTGTAAAACGATTAACACTTTATAATTGCCTTTAACTACTCCGCAACTTTGCCTTTTAGCTTTAAACTTCTCCAAAAATCCACTTTATTGCTTGGAATACAGGAGAAATTAGCATCCTTTTTCTATGTATATTTTAGTCATAAAATCAGACTGTCACTGAACAGGGAGATTGCTGTAAAATGATAGAATAATCTATTACAAACAGATTTCTTCCAGTTTAAGACAGAATATGCCAGCTGATGATGTCTTAAGAAAAAAGTATTCAGGCAATGAATAAACTCTAATGCAATACTACTCGTTACTGCACAGGTCTTGAAGGGAAGGCAGCAAATGCTTTCCTCCTGCACAATCCGTCCTTGTTAGCAGCAAGGCAGAGGTCTCTGAATGCAAATGCGCTCTGTGCCGGCATCCTATAACGTTTGGCACCAGAACTTGAACTTTGTTATTTCCCCGAGGAGCAACAATTTTCTTTGTGCAACAGCAGGGCAGTGTGTCTTTCCAAACCTACCTGGCAGCCAAGTTTTACACTTAGGTGAAAGAGCCCATTGAGCACACTGCCACGCGCCACAGACAGGCTCTGCAGCTTCTCCGGGAGGCAGGAGGCAGAGAGGGCTCCTTGTCAGGCCGGGAGAGCCCTGTGACATGTCTGCACTCGGGAGCATTAAAAAGGTGCGCCGGCTGAATTACATGAATAATGATTATAGGGATTTAAATGAAGTAGTTATGAAACCTATGTGGCCTCGCTCTTTTTTTTCTTGGACAAAAAATTGACTTCAGTGAAACCCACGCAGTAAGACCTGATGGCAAGCCAGGCCCAACTTTGGAAGTCAGCAGGTATATGGAGACCCTGCCTCCAGCTGCTCGCAATGCAGCAGAGAGAGAGGAGCTACACCTGAGACAGCAGCTGAAGAGCCAGCACATGGTCTCATCGAATCTACACACCATTTGCCCTGTATTTCTTCCAAAACACTAGCCAAAACTCTCATCCTCTGGCTGTTCCATAAAACAACCTAGGTGTCTGCTTTTCCATTTTTAGGAGGCCATGGACAGCTCTAGTGTAACTGCAAGATGCTCCACGATGCTTTATAAATACTTTCTCATCATCACAGACACAGCCAGATCTGCCCAAGTTCACAACATGCATATTCAGCATATGACACACCTAGATTTTTGACAGCCTCATCCAGTGCTTTAATTTAATCCAGATAAGATTGACTGCAGCAAATACACTTGATGTGGCTTTTTGGTTTAGCTTATTTACTCTGCTAGCCACTTACAAAACTGATCCTCTCCATTGCCAGCAATAAATGTTTCCATCCCAAAATACCCTGCCTAGATACAGGACAAAGCACAGAAAAAAAAAACAAAGCACAAAACTGATAAATGCAAATATTTAACTGTGACTTTCAAGCCCTCCTGCAATAAGCACTCTCTTTGCAGAAAGAAAGTTCAGTGGCAGTACCTTTTAATTCCTAGGCACACCAAGCACACATCTTTGCTCATGCTGCAAACCGAACAAAGCATCCCACCTGGATAACACCGAACTGACCAGACACCATGTCTGCAAGCAACGGGGAAAAAAAATGTTGAAGTGGGCAACACATCGCTGTGCTGCTTCCCCCTCCGTGCACAGGAACCCAGCTGCACGTCCTGATGGTGGATGTTACATTCTTCCATACAGCTAGAAAGTTAAAAAGTACTTCCAACATAGGGCTGCAGATGAACCCAAAAAAAGGACCATCTCGGAAAAAAAGCTCACAGCAGCACCGAGCAGCTCTCTGTATCACCCACAGCTCAACTCCCACGGGGACCGAGGGCAAACCCAATGTCGGCAGCAGACCTGAGTCATCCCATCCTCCTCGGTCTGGTGGTTAGAACATTTAATCAGATGCACAAGAGAAAATAATGATATTTGTCATGCTACATAAACTATAAGTTGTTTTTTTTTTTAGTTGCCGGGTATGAATATTGAGAAGAGCTGAAGTCTGAACCAGGCCACCAGGGAGTTTTCTGAAATTAAGAACTGGTAAAGGGTCTGCAGGTGGAAAAAGCACAGCCCTTCTACAGCTCTGTCCTGGTTTCAGTTAAAACAGAATTAATTTTCTTCCTAGTAGCTGGTGGAATGCTGTGTTTTGGCTTAGGATGAGAAGAGTGCTGATAACACCCCGATGTTTTAATTGTTGCAGAGCAGTGCTTATACCAAGCCAAGGACACCTCAGACTTTTGCTCTGTCCTGCCAACAGGCAGGCTGGGGGTGCAGTAAGAGCTGGGAGGGGACAGACCCAGGACAGGTGACCCAAACTAGCCAAAGGGGTATTCCATGCCATCTGACGTCATGCTAAACAATATATAGGGGTGGCTAGCCGGGGGAAGGGGGCCGGACTGCTCGGGGTTAGGCTGGGCATCGGTCAGCGGGTGGTGAGCAATTGCATCGTGCATCACTTGTTTGTACATATTATTATTATTTTCCTATTATCACCATTGTAACATTATTGTTATTATTGTTATTATTATTTTGTTATTATTATTTTCCTGTCTTATTAAACTGTCTTTATCTCAACTCACGGGCTTCACTTTCCATTTCTCTCCCCCGTCCCAGAGAGGGAGGGGGGAGGGTGAGCAAATGGCTGCGTGGTGTTTAGCTGCCAGCCGGGTTAAACCACGACAAGCTCAATATGCAGCACAGAAACTTTTTAGTCTGCCTCACACAGACCTAGCAGGGTATGCTGATTACCCACAGGCTACCAATTACCACTGCGTGTTCACCTCCTCCCAATGGCACCCAGCAGCTTGAAGCTGCCTGTCCTACTTGTCGTGGCACTCCTACCCACAAAGTCAGCTCATAGTCAGAGAGATGTTCCCCAAAACCTTTCATATGCTGCTCCCAGAATCACAGAATCATCTAGGTTGGAAGAGACCTCCAGGATCACCGAGTCCACCCTCTGACCTAACACCAACAAGTCCTCCACTGAACCATAGCGCTAAGCTCGAAATCTAAATGGCTTTTAAAGATCTGCTGGGACGGTGACTGAACCACTTCCCCAGGCAAAGGGAAACATCGCCACAGGTTCTGCGGAGACTTGAACTCAGATCACTGGATTCAAAGTCCAAAGTGCTGCCCATTACACCACAGAATCGAATCTGTGGCCAACAGTAGTTTTGATCCTGTAGCTCACAAGACCGTAACCACTGTTCGTCATTTACTACCATGTAGCCAGGCAAGGATAAGCAATTTAATTAATAAGTGAAGGCACCCCACACAGAGCATTTCACAAGAAAGGGCTTGTTCTGGATTTTCGCAGGGTGTTCATCAATATTTCTGCCTCATGTACCCTTTTGTGTCTGGGAGGTAACACCACTGTCTGCAGTGCTCAATTTGTGCTCACTATGCAAACCAGGGCCAGTTGTGATTTGAATAAAATGAGATCCTCTTGCACTAACCCATGACCTCAGCCATTCAGTTACACTTCCACTTTCAGTCCTGGGCTGTTTATTTAAGAAAAAAAAAAAAAAAAAAAAAAAAAAAAAAGGGGTGGGGTTAGAGCATTAGCATTTAGGTGACGGAGAAGCAAGGAATGGAGCTGTTCCTACATGAGGCGCCTGCTCCCCTTGCAGCCGTACACAGCACTCCCATGTCAGGAGCTCGGCAGATCGGAGCAAGGCAGGGACCCACGGCTCGGCCAGGCAGCACACGAAAGGCAGCTGGGTTTTGGTGAAGATGAACGGGGCGTGCACGCACACTGAATCAGGTTTTGCCAGCATCCCCGCTAACCCGCAGCCACACCCCTACATCGCCACGTTAACAGGCAGCCACCAGCTCTAGCACATCTGTCCTTCCCCTGGGGAATGACCAACAAGCCGTTCTTTAAAGCCGCTGAGCCCTCCCCCCGTGGCTGAAGGCACCAGCAGCTGCGGATGGCGTGGAGAGACGCGCGTCTCCTCTGACAAAAACCAAGCACGGCCGCAGACAAACAAGAGCAGGCTCAGGAAGCGGAGAGGTCTCAATTCCTCCCCCAGCCCCACACCTCGCGGTACCTTCCTGAGGCAGCTCCCCCGTCAGATGAGGGGACACGCTCATGCATGTTCACAAGGCCCCACACGTGCACGGGGGTCAAAGGAAAGCAGGAGCCCACAGCGTTTGTTGCACGCTTTGATGCAATGAAGTGAAGGGTTCCTGCTCCCGCGGCCTCCAGAGCGTTTGTTGTTGTTGTTACTGCTGGTGTCACTGTGGCAGAGCCGCACGCTCCTGACAAAGCAAACGATCAAATCACAATCTGTTATTGTACCAGACTTCCAGCATTAATATGAAACAGCTTACTCTAACCTAATCCAACCTAAGCCAATTTGATAGAGAAAAACCAGAGACGCTTCCAAAGGACACGGCGACACAGAGGAGGCACCTCCCGCACCTGAGCCCCTTCCTCCCCAAGGTCAAGGCCTTACCGCAGGAGCAGGTGGGACAGCACTTCAAACAAGCTTGCCACCCTGTTTCTTCCCCTCGAGTTGCAAGTACAGAATGAAACAGAGCAACTGAAACGACAAATCCTTCTTCTGTGGTAGTCTCACAAGTCTGCACGTAGCTGCTGTCTTGAAATTGTGTGATCTGGCTCTACCCTACAGAACACCTGAAACCAATATCAAAACAACGCCACATTGGCCTATTATGTCCACCTAAAAATTGACTTAATGCCCACCTGCAGCTGGGTGGAAGTTCCCCTTTATTAACTGGCTGTCAGCCACCTGTGCCCTCCACCTCAGTCAGCCACATGCTATTAAAGCAGCACAGCAGAAACAAACTGCGTCACGTCACTGCTGCTCACCCCCATCTTTCTGTAAGTGCCACCCTCCAGAGGTAACTGTGCTTGGAAAACCCCAGACATGGCTGCAGCTTGAATGATGCTTCACACAGCGTGCCCTCTGAGCAGGCCACCACAACCCAGCTGTGGCTGCCCATGTTCAGACCCAAGCACACGCTACAGGGTGCTACAATGCTTAGAGACACTTTGCCAAAACCTAAAGCAAGGAAGTCAGGTGTTGATCCTAGATCCCAGGCATTACAGCTTTTCTGAGTTAACATGATACAGCAGAATTTTAGCTGGGACCTACCAAAAAAAGTGCCAAGTGCCCTCTGGATGGTGCCAGAGATCTGAAATCTTCACTGAAGTTTCTGACAAACAAGGCTAGTAAAGGCCCATAATATTAACTGGGTTCCACACACGTACCCCAAATCCCAATGCTCAGCTTCAGAGCAGTCTTTGCTTTAAATCCCATGACTTCCAAGCTTAGCATCATATTTCAACCGAGAACTACCCAGTTTTCCAGAGGAAAGAGCCAAAGGATACATACAATTAGCTTTTCATATATGATGCTGGTTCATCCTTGTCAATACACGCAGTAGAGGTGCTCCCCATGGCACCTATGTAACCACCAACCCATCTCCTTCCAGAAGGCTGAGAAGTGAAACAAGCTCTGTTCTGTCAGAGGACATGGCACCACAACAAGCGGATATGAACCCTAGGCCTCATTATCAGCTAATGCAAATGATTTTCAGCACCATACAAACCACGCAGATGATCTGAGCAATTATTTATGCAAAGCTGCAGTGCTGCTGAGCGCACTCCGAGGCTGATGTGCTGAGCTGGCTTCAGCCACGACGGGAATTTAAAACAGACATCAACCATCAGCAAAAGCCAGCGCCACGCAGCAGCCCCTCACGTTCACAGGAGCAGCAGACAGATTTATGCAGCACGCCGCGGCTGTATACAACGCTGCTCTCATTGCAGCACACATCTGTACAACAATAAAAAGCACTCTTAAAGCACTGTAGCCTAGTACAATGACATATGTTAAATATAGCCACAAGTGAGCTGGGAGCAGAAATCCATGAATAACTGTATTGATTGCAGTAAAGAAAACCTGAGCATGTTTGGAGTGGAGACATTTCCTGATGAAATTCCTTCCATTTGGTAAAAACACAGACATTGTCTTACACCTTTCCACACAACAAAACAATAAAACAAAACGCCAGATGGTCCTGTTAGGGCTGAACCATGGATTTGCTCAATCCCTGTTTGCAGAGTTGGAGAGAAACCTGTCCTTCCAGCACAGAGCAAGTCTGAGGCTCTGGAGCTTGCCTGAATTCTGAGAAAGGACCAGGAGTTGAAAAATCTTACACTTCACTCTATATGGAGTTTCTAGACAAAGTTTCTTAAGAGTTTTCTATGCCTTCTTATTTTTAGGACATGACAAATCCCCCTGTATTGACCCAAGGCACCCATTATTATGGCTATTACTAGGCACAGTAACGGGGCTACATCACAACCAACGGGCTAAAATGAAAGATGAAAGCAGAGCTGGCAGGGGACAGTGAAGCAGTGCTCCTCTGGGCCCCTGTCATTTGAAATCCTACGCTGAGTTTTCACACATTGACATACGCCAGGTGCGCTGCTCACAGCGAAGCAGAGCTTTCTGGTGTCACCTGCTGCATTTACAGAGGCCTCGTGCACCTCGTGCCTGCCCTGCCTGCGAAACTGCTTCCAAGAGATGCTGGTTGGGACAGACTGGGGACGGTTCATTTCATCGCCTCTGAACACATACAGGCAGTTGCTTTATGCAAGAACGGCTAGTTTCAAAAATCCACTCTATTTGCCAACAACAGTTAGGAAACTTCCCCTCAAAAACGCTGTGCCTCGGGGAAGGGACACAGGCTTTTGGAAGCCAGCCTTCCCAGAGTGACAGCAACCTGCCTGACCCAGAAACACCTCAACGCCCCTAAACCTGAGCCCGGTGTCAGTCCAGGCTCCCCCCAGGGAGGGGCTGAGGAGCGTGCCTGCAGTAATCTGCAGCCACCGGGCAAGGTAGAGAGAAAACGGGAACCAGCAGAGCCACGACGCTGGTACAGGAACCCGCAGCAGGAAACATGACCACGGCCAGAGCACGGCGTGTGCTGAAGAATCCTCCCAGCTTGGACATTTCAGGGTGAAGGAACTCGGACATTCCCTTCAAGGGAGTCTGTGCAACACTCCCAAACCCATCACACACTGCTTTCAGCCACATGTGAATCACAACAGCACAAAAACCTTCGCTCCCCAGGCAGGTGAAACTACAGCAATCCAGCACAGGCTCCCCTGCACCCGCCAAGGCTCCTGTTCTGGCCTTCACTCACGTGGAAGCGCTCGCCCTATGACCCAAGCAGCAGCACGGAGGGCTCCCAGGTAAGCCACCTTGCAGGTACTTCCAACCAACGCAGTCAGGAGTGGGAGTAGGGCACCCGAATTCGTGGCTCTGGGCCATCACCTTACACACAAGCCTGTTGCAACTGAGAAATCGATGCTGGCACGGTGACAGCCCTTAACGACTAATTACTGTAATGCAGGAACTGCTCACAGCATCTGAGTACACAGAGGAGCAGGAGCAACACACGGCCTGGTTACCTTGGACAAGCCAAGCAAAACTGCCAAGATCCTCCATAAATGCAAAGATATGATGGCAACAGAGACCAAGCATGTGCTGACCACAAGCAAAGTTGGTTTACTTTTCCCCCATCCTAGAACACTTTGGCAGACAAATGCATTTTTTTTTACGAGGCGCCTGCCCTTGGCAGGGTGGTGCAGGGGGATGCTGGTGGGCGATGGCACCACAAGGGGCCTGCACGCCTCCCCCACCAGCTTGTAATGGGGCAGACTCGACAGTGCCTGGGGCTTTTGGGGATGCTCCAAACAAGCCAGTATTTATCACTGATTTTACCAGGTGACTGTGATGCCGCATTCCCAGTCGTGCTCAGACAGCTTTTTGCCTGTGCTGGTCAACCCACTGCAGTGGTAGCCCCAAGAGAAGACAACGCTGCACATCTCCATCCTGAGACACGCATCTGACAGAGTCCTGACAAAAAGCCTACCAGAAGTTTTTCCTTGACAGAGTCCTCACCAGGCCTCTCGTCGTCCAGAGAACCAAAGCAGGCATTTTTGTTTGGAAACGCTCCTTCCTTTCTCTCCTGCAGGTTCTGAAGTCACGCACACACTTAGTTATTCCATGCAAGCGTGTGACCCTTTGCACTTGGGTGTTGAAGGAAAGATTTATCCTTGATGTAAAATCAATCACATTAACAGGGTGACTTTCCAAACTCCTGCAGGTTCACTCCAGAGACAGCACTAATTCTTTTTGTAACTTTGAGAGAGTTGGACAAAGCATCTGCGTGGGGCTCTGTCTGAAGGCATTAATTGTTTGTGAGATCCCAATCTGAGAATTTTATGTAGCTACACTTAACAGAAAAACAATGCTTCCAACCATTTTTTCTTGGAATTACTGTTCAAAACCACAGCTTTTCTTAGAGACTGTTGTTCTAGCAACCAATTCAGAGCTCCTAAACTTTTCCTCTTCCAAACTAGGACAACTTCAGGCAAATCAGAACTTACCAGATACTTAAAACAAAATGATAAACAGTAGAGGAAGAGTTTGACAAGCTAATGAATAATCAGAAAGCCAAACGAAGAACATCTTTGCATGAAAAGATCACACTGAAGTTCCTTTAGTTTCTCACAGTGTAACAGCCTTATGAGACAACTCCATTTTTACTCTTTTACCATCACTGAAGCCCAAGGGCCAATGTAACTACCATCGCCACACAGCACACGCTTTGTAACACCCCTGTGTGCTTCTGTACAGCAACACATACCAGCCATGTCTGTACATCAGCCTGCTTGCAGCCAGGAAAGCCTAGGGGAATCAAAATTCCCAGTAAAGCTATGAAACTGTGTTGTAGAATTTTTCTATAAAATAGGATGCGCTAGAGCTCTGAAGAGAATCTGATGGAAGTCTGCAGCCGTAAAACACACAAAGCAAAACTTCAGGAGACAACAATGAAGTTTTCAGCAAGTCTTGTAGAAAGTTGCAAAAAAACCTTCAATAAAGAGAAAGCAGCTTGCCTCTGATGATAGCTTCATAAACATCCTTGGACCAATTAGGTATGTTAAACTAGTAAAACAGGAGTTTGGGAGGCACATTTTACTGGACAATTTAGACACAGGGAAAAAAGCCAAAGAAAACCCTTTGTATTTGCAGGAAGCTCCAGCTTAGCAGTTCTTTTGTAACACACCTGAGTTTCCTCAAATTGAACAGAAACTTATGCACAAACCTGCCTTCGAACCTGAGGCACATCCACACTTGTGTTTTGGTTTGTTTACTTTGGTTTATTTATAACAGGACCCATCATTACCTGCAACACAAAAGCCCCTGACTACCTCCACTGCGAGTGGGGCCTCCCTGTGCTGAGCAGAGAGAAGCAGCATTCCTGCTTCAAAGAAAACTAACAAGATCCACAGAGACAAAAGACTGACTGCAGAAAGCAGCAGAGGCACAGAGGCCAGCCGAGGCCAAAAAAAGGTCAAGATGAGTAAAACTTCAGACTCCTGTCCTGCACTCCCCTGCAGAGTCAGGAGGTCTCCCAGCACGGTCTGCTTCTTCCTCCCTCTCCCAGCAACAAACCCAGCATCCTCCGAACTCAGGACACACAGGATAAGACACTGAGGAAAAACTACTTGCACTGTGCAGGACTACAGTCATCTACACGTAGTCTTCTTCACAAGGATTAAGTGCACGGTTCTCTTCTCTGCAGGGAATCAGCAGGAAGGTCTCTCCGTGGGGAACTGCAGCAGGGTAAAGGCACTGCAGTGGTGCTGGGACACTTTGCTCGAGGGCCTGAACTGCAGCTCCTAACTTGAATTTGAAGTTACTGCTAGAGCACCAAAACTTAAGGTAAATATTATTGATACCTTATAAATTAAAAGATAATTCAGGCTATGAATTAATTTGAAATTATAAAACTAGGGTCTTCACACAGTATTAATTCCTCCATCTTTGGCATATCTGTTCTACTTATCATGAAAACTCATCAATTCAGCACACAGTCTTACCCTGAGATGCAACATTTTAAATGATTTAGAAACCCATAAAACACACTGCCAGCTGTAAGCTGGCAGCAAGAACTATTAAAGCAGTGAATATATAATGTGTCCACTGGTAGTTTCTGAAAAACTGCCAGACAGCAAAGATAAACTAACAAGGACAGCGCCTCAGTGGCTGTGTCACCTTGTATTCCTCCAAGTTTACTATACAGGACCTAATTTGGGCTTACTCTGATGCACTCAGCCAACTGCAAGCACATCTTACTTTCTAAGATAAGGCTCTGAGGGCCAGCCTGGTATCTTATGACCTGCTATCACATTTGAACTTGCCGTTTTTTGAAGCAGGAAAGACAGCACCAGGCAACCAGAAAGGTACACAAACAGTGAGCCAGTGAACCTGGCCAGTGTGCACCAGTTCCTGTGTGGTTTTAACTGGCATCTCACCCCTGCATCCGAGGTGGTACTTCTGATCGGCTGTTACCTCAGATAAGCTTGTCAAGTTCTACCAAGCGCACATATCCTGGACCACAGCACCTTCCAAGCACTCCTTAAAGAGGACACCTGAGCTCTCCTCCAGGATGACATCCCTGCCTGGTACTGAGAAGCAGCTCAAACAGAGGGAAATTGCCTCCTGAGATCTTTCAGCTTCCTGTAATAAGTGGGGAAAAAAGTGAGTAAGCCAAGAAAGGAAGACCTGTTCTTTCTTTTATGAAGGCTTTTTTAAATACAGATCTAAGTGATCTCAGCGACGCACAGAATTGCCAGCCTGTGTTACAAGAACAGCTCTTGAGGAAGAAAGGAACAGCTCCACTTCGCTTCAAAGCAGAGGTTAGGGGAGGCTCTTGTTTGTTTTGAGTCCCTGTGTCAGAATATCCACCGATTTTTCAGGAGCATCATAAATAAAAGTGCCAGGCTGGCTACGACAGAGGAAGCACATGCTCAGAAGCCCAGCTGGTGCTGCACGTCCCACCTGCAGAGCCAGGCCATGAGGCTGCTGCTTCATGCAGCACCCAGCAGCACTCGAGGACAGCCAGGACCAGACCTTCATGGACAACTCACCTGGAGCAGGCTCACACACACAAAAACAGAGCAGTTATTTCGAGGACCAAGGTGCATACAACCCCTCTCTTGGTAAGGCCACTGAATTTACACTGAATTTTTCTGAGGCTTTGGAGCTCAGAAAACCCTCAGAGTACATTTTGCAATAGTGGGAAAAAATGATGAATTTCTCATCTTTCCTTAGAATCTTTCAGGCAGCTCCTACTCACAGCAGGACTCTGCTTCTTGCTGCTAAACTGCTGACCTGCTCTTGGGGTCTCCTGTCAGCAGCCCCACTGGAGCTGCTCATCACTACCCCGCACCCAAATTCCTCACCTCTTGATCATCTATTTCGCTGATGGCTTCGAGAAGATTAGCAAGGCTGTTTGCTTTTCGCAGAAACTCAGCTGTTCATCTTCAAACTTCTGATGACACATACATGAACACGGGGGAAAAAAACACAAACTGGCAAGAGATGGGTAGGATCCCATTGACAACCCCAAGAGTGGAGGAGACCACAAAGAAGTAACAAAATATCACACTCCTATGCTGTTAAGAGGTCACCACCGTTTCTTTTAGATAAAGACCGGCTGCTTTCCAAATCTCTTATTGTGCCTTTCTGATCCAGCTATGTAGCACTCGTGCCCAGGATATACTTTGTCATGTTGCAAACATGAAACAAAAATTCACTTGGCAACTTGTGTTACAGTCACCAGAAAAAAATCACTAAAAGAGAAGAAAAAAAAAAAGCAGTAGACCATGTCTCATCTGGAGGAGTAGGAGAATTTAAGTACGGTTATTTAAAACACAAACAAAAGCAACACAAAGCAACTGAAGGCTTTGCACAGTTTTCACCTGAAATCAAATGTGACAAGAGCTTTTGGATGGGCTGCAAAAGACTAATAGCAATTTTGTTAAGAATCAAGAAGCCAGTCTGAGTAACAGCACGCAGCCCTGCTCTCTGAGCACCTGAGCTTTGCCTGAATACAAATCTCACCTTGTTATCCAAGTTCTTTTCCCTCGAGACTTGCCCCAGACTGATGCAGTGTCCTTGCCTTTCCCTGTGCTACAACACCCGGAGTCTCAGGCTGCTTCAGCAGGCAGGAAAGCCCTGCGGCACTCCTGCAGCGTGCAGCGAGGGACAGGCCCTGGGGGAAGCTTTAACCCTTTGGCCTTCAGCTTCCAGGCTGCAATTCCTGTCCTCCCCACGGCTTCTGAACAGGCTGTGGGGAATGTGCATATATACACACATTCATATAGATGTACATATGTATGGGTGTACATTTGAGCCTGGCTGGTTTCTCTGTAAACTTGGCGCAGGGAAAGCCATTTCTGCTACGTCTATTTACCTAATGGCATATCTGGGACAAGTGCATTTCATAAGCAGGGAGGAAAAAAAAACACAACTGCTTCCCACTGACAGAAGAACCCCAAACATTAGCTCGGGATGTCAGGATGCCATCATATAAATGTCACATCATGCCACGCTGCTTTAAAGAAGGGCAGAATGTGTAATGCCGCTTTGGCAATGTGAATTTGCTGAGCTTGATTTTCAATTTGAAATGTTCAAGGAAACATCAAGCTAAGCTTAGAAACAAATGTCAAAGTGGTGGAAGGCTGCAGGTGACTGAAGGCAGCCAGTCACTACTGCCCAGTACTGAGTATTTCGGGTCTGACAGCTGTGCCAGCTGTTCCTAACCCAGAATATAAGAATTGGAGCAACTGTTTTGAGCCCTAAGGTGAAAACGTAACCTGTCTGCAGTAAGTGGGAGTTCTGCCACCATTTTCAAAGAGCAGAGAATTCACACAGCACATTACATTAGAAGTTTCGCTGTCCTTTGGTAATTCATCTCTAAGAGACATTGGGAGGGCAGAAATTAGAAACACGAAGTAGTACCGCATCCTTGAGCCTAGCTAATAAACCATTAACATCAAGTAAAGCTCCTGCATGGCGATGTTGATGAATCCTATGCCAAGGACAGAATTCCTCCTGAAGCCCTGGATGCGGGCCTTGGACTCCTTCCCACCCCAGGCTCACAGCTATGGGCCTGGCAGGGCCAAAGACCCGCATGGCAGAGGCCTGGGGAGAGCGCCCCGCAGTACCTGCACCCCCCGCAGTACCTGCACCCCCTGCAGTACCTGCGCCACAAGAACTGCTGTGCACCCCAGAGCCTTCAACATTGGAAAATTCACCACCTCCCAAAAAAACTGCTTCCACACTTAATTATAGTACAGTTAATAGTGCATACCCCCTACAATGGGGTATGTATCTCAAACACAGTTTGTAACTTTCCGTTATGCAGCACTGTGTTACACCATGCTTGCAGGACACAAACCACAGCGCTCTTTGAGCAGACACATACCTATACAAAGCAGAAATTTGTGTTTTTTTTCCCCACTCTACTTACAAAACATAACAAACGTGCTATGCCCTGTTTCCACGGGCTCCTCTAACATCCATATAAATAACTATCAGCCTTTTCCTGGTGCTAGTATTGAAAAGCAGCGCAGAAAGATGCTTCTCATAAAGCAGCTGGTATCATAAAGAACATACACATAGCAAAGAAGTAATTTCCAAGGAAATGGGAAAACAAAAGTAAGTGTGTATTTTATCTTGCTACTTCAGAGAGTTCACTTGCACATTTTACTGCCTCAGAAGCATGATCATCCCTTCCAATCTGGCTTTCTGATCGAGTAAAAGAATATAAACTCAGCAGCTATTTCCTAAAGCACATTATTTAAGACCCCAAGACTTGGGACGTAGCCACTTCAATACATTTTCCTCCAGCCACCACTATTATCAAATATAAATTTTCCAGCTGATTGAAAGAGATTTGCCCCCTCCATTATTCACATTTCCACTTCTGCTTACAGTGGCTTCAAGCAGACTTCCCAATGTACTTTCTACTTTAGGATAAAAATCCACCTTGGAGCAGAAAGCCGTGACGGATTCCTCTGTGCTATTTGCTCTGCTTTTATCCTGTCCCTTGGTTTGCTGAGGGCCTCTGAGTAAGTTCTGCACAGGCTCCACACCGACTGTCTGCAGAGATAAAAGTCAGCCGTGGCACAAAACTGCCATCAGCGCAAAATGGGATGCAAAGGAGGAGTCAGCCATCACCAGTCAGCCAAAGCCAGCACAGGCGGCACTGCAGAGCAGCACACGAGGTAACCCTGTGTTAGCACAACATACGCCACGAAGAGTCTCCCAGTCAAGTTTGTGTTGGTTCTTGTCATCTCTGACCCCTCCAGCTGCCACCCAAAGCAGAAAACTAGAGACACATCATGCAGAGTTAGAAAAATGACATTTTCCTTAGATCTGGTGTAAAAACAAGCAAAATCTCACGGATACCAACATACCGTAAGCACTACTGTTGAAAGGGCTCCTGAAGAACATGATTAAAAATAGCAACTTTGGCAAATGAGAAACACCTAACTCCTTCTTGCTGTTCTCTACTTATATGAAGAATAAATGATCAAAATATTAATATTTTGAAACAAGTTGTGCACGTAGGAGTCAGTGGACTGGCCCAGAACTAATCCTCCCCTGCTGCCCATGCAGTTGATTCCAAGCATGTCTGGGAGCCAAACCAAGCCAGCTCTGGGAGCGGCTCAGGCCAAGCCACAGGGCATCACCTTGCACGTGGGATCAAAGTGCCCACGTGAGGACTCAATACCAAATGCGCCAGGTCTCAAATTCACCCCTTCACTTATGTTGCCATTGTTTTCCCTTGCTGACAAGCCCGTATTTACATCGTGCAGCATCTAACCAGGCTGTGTGTTGACCAAAGGTGAAGTGTTTGCCAAGGTCTCTCGCTGCACAACTGGAAGCTGCACGCCAGGAACACACTGCCAGAGGCAATACACCAGGCACCAGCTACAAAGACACTCCCAGTATGCAAAGTGCACCATGCATACTTCTACAATCACTTGCTTTTTCTGCTGATCAAAGCGGGTCTGTCTCTGCAAAGGGAACCAGACTGCGCTGCTCAAACCCTCAGCACAAGGAACTGCCCGGCTCAGAAGCAGAAGGGAGGAGCAGAGATGCACATCACTAAGGATAAAGGATTAAAGGGAGAGCAGAAAAATCTCATCTTTGGAAAGCAAGAACATGCCAGTAAGCGAGGGATCACAGCTACGGGAATGAGAACAAGTTTCCACGGCTGAGGCAGAACCTGACCAGAAAGCTCATCCCAGCGCGAGCAGCGGGCTGTCGGCACGCACCTCGGGTGGGATGGGGGTGGCCAAAGCTCCAGCCTCCAGCACCCCTGGTACCACCCCGCAGCGTGCTCAGCAGCCCCATACAACTGCTCACATGTGGGCCCCAGGGAGCAGCCAGGCCACAGCGCAGCGCCTGAACACGCAGCTGAGTGTTTCCATGTGTCACACGGAGCCACCAGCGAGCTCAGCCTGACGTGGGAATCAGGGAGGAAGTTTCTGCCAAAAGGGAGCTGGGGATGAGAGCAACAGGAGTTACCCAGAGGAGTCAGGAGTTAAGAGAGCAGTAAGAGAAGTCAGCAGCTCTGTGACAGGAGCATCCCACACACGTCACTTCCAACGATTCATGAGCTAGGTGACTGAGGTTGTCTTCCGACAGCAACTTATACCTCTAAAATCCCTATAAATATTTCAGTCTAAAATAATTACTAAAACATAAGTCCTTGCACACACATGCAAAAAAAAAAAAAGTGTCATCTTTTTTTTCTTTCTTTTTTTAAAAACACAGTATCAAATCCTGCACTGACAGGAAGGATGCAAGTGGTCAGATTTCTCAAGCTTGCCTTAAGCACCTGCTGTACCGGACAAACCATTCCCTCATCTCAAGGCTAGCTGTGAAAGCTGGTTAGGATCTGGGTACCGTGGAAGCACCCTTTTCTCCCAGCACACGGCCATCACTATGCCTCAGATGCCCCCCAAAACGCGGTATTGCTTCCGCTCCCCTCTTCTCACCTGCATTGTCAAACTTGACTCTGTAAACCGAAAGATCTCCATCCTGCAGCAAATTACCCAAACAAGGGTAACAGAACAGGCAAACAGAGCAGACGGGGAGGCAGACTGACCACATTAGCAGCTCTGTCACTAAATACCAATTGTAATGAACTCATAGCTCCCGCTCTTTTGTCTGGATGCATGGAGAAACATTTTTATAAGACTGCTTTAGTTGCCATAGCCAGAGTTTAGCCAGAATTAAACTACCTGCTCAGGGCCCCAGCTAGCCCCCATCTGGATTCTGTTTTCACTCAATACCGGCCAAGGCAGCAGCTCCCCAGGACGACAGGCAGATGCCCACCGCCTGGCCCAGACCATCCCTCCATGACCCGGGCACAACCTCAGCATCTCATCACAGCACCCTCACCAATTCTATGCCTGGCAAGAAAGCAGCCCTTGTGTTAATTTAAACATATCCTGGTAATTCATTAAATGGTTAATAAATTGGGAACACAAAGTATTCTTCAGCAAGCCCGTCCAGCCTAGCAGGAAGGTTTCTTGAGTAACGCCTGCATCGTTTGGTCAACTGCTTTCTGCATGCACAGAGCAGTCGGACTCGCAGCTGACTCATGCCTTTAGCAGGGGTCTTATGAACTGCATCACCAGTGAGGAAACATCTGTGTTCGTTTTGTTTATTCAGCTAGCTTTAGAGCATTAGGGATAATAGAAAAGCTTCTTCTCAAGGACTTAGTGCCCACAATGCAGCAGCTGTAATGGCTAAAGGTTTTTGTTTTTCTTCCCTTCATACATACACAAAAGGACTACTTAAGGAGATTGGCAATCCTACAAGTAACATTAGGCTTGCAATATAAGAGACATGTTCAGAAGATATTGATATTTATGTTGATATGTGCAAACCAAAGGACTTCATAAAAATCAGCATTAAATTCCTAAAATAAAAGCAGAAGAGCAAAGACACACAAGCCTTCACTAACAGCAAGCAAACGCTGGCTGGAAACCGTTCTTTCCACTGCTTACCTCCAGGCTGAGCACAGGTTTTAGGCCACAGATTTGCACAGCTCACAGAAAAAATATCCTGCTTACAGACATAGCAGCAAGATGATGGAGAGGGTTCCCTCCCACCAACAGCTCTGCAGCAGGAGCAGCTGCCACAGCCCGTGCGTGCAGTCAGGGCCTGGACCTTCAGCAGCAGCCATCAGCGTCTCATCTCCAATTGCTGCTGCTGCAGCACGGAAGGTGCTCACACAACCTACCTGTGTAGGACGAGGGCTGGCAATTGTTCTGTCAGTCATTTTTATTTGCAAACTGAAAAAAGAACAAATTGGGTTCTCCTCCTCCATGAGAGCACCACACGAGCAGTGTCCTGCCCAGGCCGTTTGCAGCCCTGCCTGGGACACGCTGATTTTCTTCTGTAACCCAAGGGTTTGTTCGGCTTCTCACCCATACTGGCACACTGTACGAGCTGATCAGCTACAGCACCGTCCTTCAACATAAATGGTTGTGGTTTACCCTAACCTTGCCCACCACGTAGGAGTCATTTGGGTATCTCCTTAAGCAGGGATCAATACATTGAAATTAAACTCTAACACAGGTTAACTGGAAGACAAAGCAGGCATTTTAAACCGCTTCAGAAACCCTACCCGCTGCCTTCAAAGTAGTCCACCAGCAAACAGTTACTGAAGTACGACTTAAAAGCTGCCTGAGAGCATTAGAGGTAAAGCATAACGCAGCACAGACAGATTTAACATACCTTCCATCAAAATAACACTTCCGTGCACCAAGCACTGCTCAGAGAGCACTCCTCCTGCACGAGCATCTTCCCTAATTCAACATGAGCTGAAATCACTCATGTAGCATGATTTAGAAAGAGACCCAGCAAGGCCAGCAGTATACTAAAGGCCTTCAAGAATCCTGAATTACAAGTTTCAGCACTCCTAAAAATACTAAAAACAGAAAACAACCGTTAAGGAATTCCACTGCAGCCAGCAGGAACAGGCAGGGACTCCGGCCATCCCTTCCCAGCCAGGTCTCTCTTGCGGCAGTCAGCCTCTGTTCAGAACACAGCAGGTAAGGAATGGAAAACCAAAAGAATTCGGCATGTTATTTGGATTTTCAGTTACTGCCCAACACAGTCACTTCAGATTGGTTTTAGGCTTTTACAGAACCAGTATTTATAAAACTCACATAAAGAAGAGTTTCTACCAAATACATTTTTTTTTTTAGTGTTTCAGAACACTTTAAGACAACAGAAAAACCTTTGTTTTAAAATGCATTCGAGCCCAACAACTTAAATGAACATACAAAAACTACATAAAAACCCTACCATGATGACATTCATATGACTATTCTTTCATCATTTCACATCACTCTGCCCTTCAGCTCCTAGCAGAGCCAGTAGCTCTGCAGAACCACAGCTTATTCTCAGTGCACTGTATTACTTGACTTCTTACAGACCTCTGTCTTCAACCTACAGCAAACATACATATGCTGAAAAAGCTGAAATTCGTTTGGTATAGGTGTCCCAAAATGAGTCCTGTCCAACCACCCCTCACACATCATGCTTACACAGGGTAACGACCGAGGTCTGAACCAACATTGAACAGCAAAGTGAAGATTTACAGAAGCACCTGGCTATCAGAAGAGCCCAAACTTGCTCCAAGAGTTGACCTGCCAAGTTCTAGGCTCATTTAAACTGGTTACTGCAAAACAAAATATTGCCAAGTGATAGTTGATCTGGAAAATCCCAGCCAATCACCGAAACGGACAACTCTTGCTTGTCTTAGTTGGCACCAAGACTCCCAAATACTTGACCACAATGGAGCTCAGGTACACAGGCATGCAAGTCGCTGCTGATGTAAGAGCGGCAGCATCAAGCCCTGAGTACATTTTACCCCAGTAAAGCCAGAAAAAAACCCTAACCACCACCTTACTAAGGAGATTTTTCAAACCACTGCAGCATCTCCCCCAGCCCAGCCATAGCACCAGGTGCAAACATTTGGGGACACACCAAGGCTGCAGGGGTGGCCCTGGCAGCAAACAGGAAGCAGCTGCACCGGGCAACTAAGCCAGGACAGCGACAGCTCAAAGGCAGCAGGCAAGGCAAGTTAGAAGGCACAAAGTCATTCAATGGAGAAACATCCTTCCATAAAGGAGCTACTGTTTACCAAGCAGCTAACAGAGACTTGCAGTACTTCATTTCCAATTATGTTAACCTGCTTCCTAAGCAACGATGTGATCAACACAGCCCACGCCAAGCTACCGAGGTCAGTGCTCTAACTCCCAGCACCTTCACTCTGAGCCTTGAGCCACCTCTGCCACCACTGAAAAAAGCCCCAGAAATGAGAGAAATGCTCAGGCAGGAGGAAGTAAGTACCCATGATGATGGCAAGATTACAACATAAAAGTTTGCTGCTAAGCAAAACAAACACACCACCTTGCTCCCTGGCTGCAGGTGGCTTCAACCACCAAACAGTTTGTTTCGGTGCCAGGGTTCAGATCTGAGTCTGCTTAGGTCTTGTAACTCAACTGGAAACAGAACCCAGAAGTTCAATTAAATCCAGGACAGCACAAAATTTGAGGGCTTCCTTCCACTTACCCAAGTCCCACACTCTACAAACTGAAAGCGACCACAGCACTCATTACAAACTCAGTGACAATTGAAGAGCAACCAAAGTCTCTACAGGTTGAGACGGCCAGGCTGTCCGAACACACAGCCCTCCAAGAGCCCTTCGACCTGCAGGACTTACCTTCCTCCTCAGTTACACTCATTCATGAGCAAGGCCTTGATACGAGAATCGCTTCAAGAATTCACCTTCAAGCTTACATCCTCAACTAAAAGTGAAAATCCCCTAAAGGGCTTCAACTACAAAAAGAAATATCCTAATGATAACTTTTGGACAGCCTGAGATAGCTGCTCGTTCCGACAGCTCAGCAATGCTACTAAAATGGCCCAGGAAGAACTGCTTTAGCTGCTCGAGACAAACTCACTGCTGCTACAATTAGCAGGCTTACCTTAGCCTGAAGCAACCAATACACATCAGAGGGGTAACGTCTAAGGCTGGATTTTTACATAACTGTGTCAAACTTGTTTAAACTCCTGTGAAATATTTTTTTCTTGAATATTTGGCCATATAAGGACAAAGCTCATAATTTCACATAAAATACATCTGGGTCAAATTCTGATGCGTAGAACATGTGCAAAAGCCCATGGATCCCACAGCAAGTCCAGAACCAAAGTCCTGGGCTATGGGAACCTGTATGGGAGCCTTTCCGTGTATCAATTACCCCACAAAAGGATGGCTCATTATGAAATGGACTTCCAGAAAATTCCTGTGCTCTGAAAGCATGATAAATGAGTTTAAAAATTGGATAAACCTAAACACGTGCTCCCAGAGGTCCCACGGAGCTTTATAGCTGTTACTTTCTGAACTGTCCCACACAGAAGCTTGTCCTACAACCTAAAACCAGAGCTCTCCTTCTGCTCATTGCATCAGACACGTGGCTGAAGCCCCAGAGAGGGGAGCAAATCGCAGCACTCACACGCTCCAGGTTCTTGCTGCAGCTCCACACAAGAGCGCCAGGCAAGGAGCAATGCTGTTTGCTTTCCTTAAGTGTCCAGGGATGTGGAAATCAACTTCAAAAGAAACAAAACAGAAAAATACCGTATTTTATATCTGGGGGGCAGGACATCTCTGCCTACAGTCTGGAAAATGAGCAGATTTGAGACTGTCATTTTCTAATAAATAGTCGTTAATCACTTGCAGCCACTCGGCACAGGAGGTCAGGCGGTGGCAGCCTGGCTGGTGTAAGCGTTTAACAGGGAATCGGATTAGAGAGGCTCGGGGCAGCACCACCACAGCCCCAGCACTACCTGCTAACAGATCCTTCCCTCCAGTCACGACACTACCAGGGCCTGACCCAGGCATTTTGGAGCACGAAGCCCTGATCTCGCTATGAAGACTCCACAAACCACGCGGTGCTAACACGAGCTGATCACGGCGCTGTATGGCAGCAACGCTGTAAGCAACCATCACCTCAGCTGCTCTGAGGAGCTGGGTCAGAGAACGAGGCTGAGGCCGGCAGCGCCCCGCCAACACGCACCATGCAGGAGCTGAAGGGGCAGGATTTGAGCTATTCTCAGAGCATTTCACAGCCCTGCTCCCCTCTCCCTCCACTCAGCAGCTCCGCCTGAGAGCCAGCTACGGTTATAATTACCATCATAATTATTATTTTAATAAGAACCAGTGACTTATCAAAATACTACACTGAAGGCTCGCATGTCTCTTCCTGTAGGAGTGCCAAGAAGGAGCAGCCAGTTCGCTGCTGATGTACCGCTCTGTGTACGCCTGGAGCAGACAGCACCTCAAAGTTTCTATTTATGCAGCTGAGTGACTAAACTCAATCCAAGCGAATGCCAAAACGTAAGCAATTTGAGGCACAGGCGCTGCGCAGTGTTATTGCTCTGCTGGTACACACACTAACAGCTTTGTTTACTACACTGACTCCTCTTCAGCTTGTTTGCTTGGCTTTTACACACGGTCGGCCACGCTGCTGAACTGAGGTGCCTTGAGGTAGCCACCTGAACCCCTGTTTGTGTACTTAACAGCTGTGTCGGGCACCCATGGAAAGTTGTGTGTGTGTAAGCAAGCCTGGAGGCAATCAAGTCAATGCAATTAGGGGCCTACGTGCATATTTACCTCCACCTTCCCAAATCTGGACCTCTGCAGGCACCAGGTGGCTATTTTTCATGCCAGCAGCGGATACCCTCAGTACATCCTAGCTTGCTGACCGCTTCTTTTCTCTTCACGTGCCTGTTCAAGATGACCCAGATACAGCTCCCCAGTAACACGCCACCTCCACACAGCAGCTCAGGTTAAACTTTCAGTTAAATGTAAATTTAAATAATTAGCAGATGGCCATTTAGCTAGTTACAGCTCCAGGTACTCTGCCAGGCTGAGGAAAAAGATTCCTTGATTAGCAAGGTAACCAACAGCCCAGCAGCTGCAGGGCTCTGCATTGAGCACTGCCAGCTGTCACCCCGGTGAGTTCTGCAGCAGGACACAAGACAAAAGCAGCACGCTTGCACCCACGACATGACACGAGCTTGCTCATTTCTCACAAGAAGAGAGCTTGCCATGGAAATGTCATTTTTCAGGTTTGTCTGTTCATTTCTCAAGTAAGGGTCAATGAGCTGGATGTAATTTCAGGGAACTCACTTCCCTGTAGTCAATACAGTCACGACCTTCATTGCTTTTTCTTGAAGAAAACCACTGTGTTTTAACTGAGCCCTATGTCCTCCTCAATCAAGGAATGCAATTATAAAGAACAAAGCTACCTACAAACAGGCTGAGTTAAGAACAAAACCAGAGACCATTCAGAAATTCAGAGAGCATGAAATCCAAGACTCAGCATTACGAAAAGTCAGCGAATACCATCAACTGCGAGAAAAATACTCAGACTGCATCAACCCAACCGAACCAAAACGTACAGCTGAAGGACAAGCAGAGGCTGCAGTATGAAGTAAGAGTGCCCATGACTCATCCAACCAAATCCAAGTTAAATTGAACTTTGCAGTCTCATTCAGCTTTGTAGAATTGTTTTAAATAAACATTCCGCTTACTAATACCCTCTAATAATATAACTGAGCAGCACTGCAGGCAGCAGTGTGAAAACAAAATATGTGGGAAGCATTCAAGATCTGACCTCAGAGTCAACCACGCTCTAGTATGAAGAGCTTTTTTTAGCTTTTTTTTAAATACTAAACTGATACTAATTTATTGTGAAGTTTAATTTCATTGCCACAAAAAAAAAAAAAGGCAATTATAGGCACACTATAAATAGCTGGTCCCTTGGAGAAATCCTCTAATCATCTCTAAAAATAAGGAGTCAGGTGCTTTAAGTGTCCTGTGCTGACCCTTTTGGTACCTCACACTCAAGAATTAACTCAGCAAGGTTGCACCACATACAAATTAGGGCAACATCACTTGTTGCTCAATTCTTACATCCACCAGGTTACAGAGCCTGCTCTCTTCACTTCTGGACCACACTGAAGCTTCTGAAAGCATCCAGCCCTCTGTCTAACGCAAAGCTGGGGAGTAACGCCACAGCAGTCAGAGGTCCACGAGGCAATGACAATCTTGTGCTTCAAAGCCTGGAAATCTGCTTTACCTGCCTGGCCACAGCTGGGCAGCCGATGCATAATTCTCATCTCTGGCTGACTTTGTTCTCTGTTTCATCCCCTCCAATCAATCCTCTGACTCCTCCTGCCCTTACGCTGCCTAATGCCAATCAGAGAGGAAGCAAGTGGAAATCACTGAGTCAGGGCTTGTGGAGCCCCATGCTGAGCAGGTAGGTGATGGCAGGACTGCAGAAGTGACACCCAGGACTCGTTTTAAGCGTTATTGGCTGTACTTACTAGTCAGCTTGTAAGCTCCTCCAGGCAGGGACCTTTCCTCACATGCGTCTGTAAAGCTTCTAGTGCCCAGATGGTGCCATACAAATGAATAATAATTATATTTCCATGTAGACCATTATTGTGCCTAATGTAAATTACTTTCACTGATCCAAGAGGAAATCATTTTCTCATTTTGAAATGAAAAGAGAGAGTAAAAATAATGATTACTTGTTTGACGCTATTATTACAATGATAATTACATTTGTGGGTCCAGAATCCTCAGCTGGTGCGCTGACTTCAGCGGAGCCATGCCAACACACGGCAGCTGACGAGCTGGTCCCATTCTTTGCTGAACATTTTGGACTATTTCATGAGGACCGATTACTTCAAACCCACAACACTTCTGTGAAAAATGGGAAGTTAAACACGAGTTGCAGACCGGGGAGCAGAAGCAGCAGATCTGGTATGGGAAGGGATGGCCTCCTGCATGGCACGGCAGCTCTCTCAGCAGAACTGCCGCGGTCTCCCTGGCTCATTCGCAGAGATTCAGGTCTCCAGAGAGCTGAATTGCCTTCTGGAGGCACTCATCTCTCTCCATTCATTTAGCAGCCTGGTGTTTGTGAGCTTCAGCCCAAGCCTAAGTGCTCAAAATAGGACAGCTGTGATCTCTGGCACCAAACACGGAAGGGACAAACTCAGAGCTTGCCAGTGCTCAGCTTCTCTGGGGGAAAAAAACCAATGCACAATTACCACACCAAAGAGGACTAAGCCCCGATACCCAAGAACCAGAAACCCCCAAACTCGAGGCTGCTTTAGCTAAGGGTCTCAGAAGGCTTTGCTACAGAGGTTACTGAGAGGACACGGCACCAGGGCTCGGAGGCAGAGCCCTCCTGGCCAACACGGGCTCTGCAGCACAGCCTCAGTAGCACACGGCTGGTGAGAACAACAGCACTGGGCTTCCAGCTCTAAACACCACACTCAAACACTTCCAAGTGCTACACCTATTGTGTGCTGCACTAATTCAAGCCCAAACCTGGCACCGTGGCAGTTTAAATAGTGAGTTTTACACCTGAAATGCATTTCACACACATTGTTTCCAAGAAGGAGGCTGGAGCAGGGAAGAATGAAACTCAGCACACAAGCAGTGGCTTTCTCATTGGTACCTACACCAGCTAGCATGCCAGCACCCTGCTCTGCTCCTGCACCTGCCAGAATGAGACACCCATCAGCCTAGATCAGAAGAAAAAATAGTGTTTGATCCCACACAGAGTCAGTGGAAAAGCTCTTGTTGAATCCACGCAAGTGCCAGACCTAATCTTAACACCGTAAAGTAAAATCAGGAAGTATTTGATTAAAATTAATCCTTGAGGTTATATAACTTGACTATTCTTGCAAATTAAGCTGATTTCGTGCTTTCATTGTACTCCTGTCTCTTCATCAAGCACTAATAAGATGCTGTAGCACATATCATGGACTTTCAATACAGAAGGGAAAAATATTTTGAAAAATAATTCTCAAGACAGCTGAGAGATGTGGCAGATAATGAGAGCCTTTTATACTAAAGAGTAACCATTTTGCAATACCTGACAGTAAGTAAATGGAATTTGTATGTCTCCTGTACAACAGCTGGTCTTCTCTTGCTTAAAAAAAAGAGAATGGATATGCCTCTACCTCAAAGAGAACATCTGCAAAAACCCATCATACAGTAAGGAATTAAAGGAAAAAAGCAACAAAACACACACCAGTGGCCTGAAAAAGACTTCAGATGGCATAACCAATTAACACAGATCCACTTCACATAATACCTTCCCACATCCCCAAAGAAAAGATGCTTAATGAGGTAACTGCTGCAGGAGTCCATCAATCTAATTCGGTTCTAACACTCTTCTTAAATAATGCAAATATTAGTTCTCTGCTACCGAAAAGATTTGTTGCATTAAAATGTGCCTTGTTAAGTGCCAAGACTTTGTAAAAATCATTATGCGGCTTCCAGCTCCAGATGTATCCTTCCCCCCACTTCCCATTACAAAATAATTAGCTGTCTCCATTCTCCTTTTCCATTGTTATTAAAGTCGGAGTGCTGGGTGATGAAGCTCCTGGTAACAAGCAAAACTGTCCTTAATGGCCAAGTCAGCACGACAGACCCATTCTCTAGAACATGCATCACGTTCAGCCCCCCAGTAGCTCGATGCCATGAATTTTAGTCACCCAAAGGTGCCTCAGCTCAGCCGTTCCACCGACACCCACAGGTGTGCTGCAACCAGCGAGGACCTGGGCTTCAGAGCCCAATGCACACCAGACCAAAGGCTCACACAGAAATCATTAGCTCGCATTAAGCTCCCCTGCACCTTTTAGGTCTGGACATTTTTCCAAACCCTTCCCATTTGTTGCGTTCAGAGCTGAAATGAGCGAGGCTGCACATCTGTATCAACAGGGGAAGAGGTTCAGGTAGGTGCCACCTGGCTGTGATGTATCGTATGGAACCTCCTCACTGATGTCAGCAAACACTCCAAGTTAGGGGTGAAATCACTTCATTTTCCCTCTGCAAAGTCTCTTTCATTCTCCGGAGCTTAACAAGTCACTTAATGCTTATGTGCAACTCCACATGGGACCTTGCAGCGAGGCTCCAGTCCTGAGGCCGTGCAGGACTGCACCCGAGAACCTGCTTGAGCCCATTCACCTGACCCAGCCACAGAGCAGCAATGCAGCCAGCCTAATGCTCCACAGCCCCAGCAGAAGAGCCACCACCACGTTTCCCCCTGCAGAAAAGAAAATGAGAGGAAGAGGCACCAGATCCTCAGCACTGCCCTCCACAGCTCAGCTTTGGTTGGAGTTGGAGCAGGTAACCCTCACTGTTCCCAGGCACGCTTTCTTTTCGCATTTCCCACTCCTGAATATTTCCAGCTATCAGTAGTCACATTTGGTGCCCTAGACAGCTCCATGCTGAGAGAAACATGCCATTTCTCGAAAGGGAATACCCAACGTCTCAGGCTACAGCAAGGCTTCGATCCTACACCAGCAGGCACCAGCTGTAACTCACGGGGCTGACAAAGCAGCGATGCGCTGCCGCTCAGCTTGGCGGTGAGCAGGAGCAGCAGGAACCCAGCGGTGCCACGGGGCCCAGGCACCATGGAGCAGGTACGTGGCCCCATCCGCCGCCTCCACCGAAGGATCCTAGGGCAGAGGCCGCAGCTGGGCGAGCGAGCACAGCCCCACACGCACGGCTGCCTTGCGGCACAAGCCGAGGCTCCGGCAGATGCTCTGCTGTCACCTCCCTCTCGTCACCAGCAGCCCCGGAGCAGGGATTTGCATTCCTCCTCCCTTCCTTCGGGCTCCCAGCACAGAGCTCCCACTGACTAGACTCTCCCACCACCCCTAACAGGCTGCACGAAAAGATCCTGAGACCGAGCAGCATGCTTAGAGTATTTTCACAGAATGCTGTTGTTTAATTCTTGCTTGTAATGCTTGAGCTCTGCAGAACAAATAAAGCCTGTGCGAAGGATGCCTAATAGCTGTAAAAATCACACACGGCTGCAAGCACCCACTGAAGTCACTGCTACTGATACAATTCATGCTTCTTTACAGATATCTATAACTTGGGTTAATTAAATGCGAACAACCGCAGGAAACTGCTTATGAGTAATGAAAGCTCCAGATGCAGCTGGCCAGGGGATCCAGCACAGTAAATGTTTTCAGTTGCAAAAGAGCTCAATTTAAAATGTTTCTTCCTGCCAACATGACAACTCATATTCAATAAGGCACAGGTACGGTGGCGATTTGTTTGTTTTCCCTACAGTACAATGTTATTCTATTTTTCAAATGAAATGGCTTATTACAGGCATCTGACAGCATTTAATAAAAATCTGAATGCTTCTTAACCACTTGGTTCAAAGAGTGATGTTTCTTTTCCCACAGACACAAATGACCAAATCCTTGCACTACTTATGTCTGACTCAGTAAAGTCAAACACGTACCACAATTTTAGTCCTGTATGTAGGTCAGAGACAAAAATAAATGAAAAAAAAAACACATAACCTCACATGGCAACTTTCAGACATGGGCTTAAGAAGAGCTCTCTCTCACAAAGTTTGGGAGATCTGGTTTGTGTAGCTTTATTTAGCACAAAGGCTCCTGTAGAAGCAGCTAGCCGGGCTCCTCCGTGGTACAGGCTTTCCTTAGAGTGAGAACAGCGACCAAACAGTAGGTCTCAGACAAACACTTAGCAGCCTATTCAGAAAATACTCCCCAAAGATATTTTAAAACACACCACTCCATTACCAAACAAAAGAAACATTAAAATTAATATTCTTTTTTTGGTTGAAATGCAAGAGAGAAATCTGAAAACACTTGGAGAGGCTCTCAGGCATGCTTAACCCAACGACATCTGGATACAAAGGCGATACTGTGCTCGCCCCAGCCAGCTCCTCCAAGTGTTGCAAAACAATTTGCTATACACGAACTATGGGAACCTTGGGTTGAAAAGGATAGCAACTTTGCTTGGGCATTACATTAAATTAAATTTTAATGTGGAAACAAAGCAGCAGGAAGACGGAAAAAAAAATCTTTCTTCACACTGATTCTGTATCATGTAATTCCATTAAACAGAGATTTTCCTCATGAAAGGAGTCTGAAATCAGAATTGGGCCTGCCTCTGAGACAGACAGCGTGTGCAGGGTTAGATCAATGCTGTGTGCGTGTCAGGAGTACCTGGGAGCTGAACCTTCAGTGAGCCACCTGGCCGTTTGTGCAGAAATTGCCTCACACCGTAACTGATCGCTAGGTGTTTAAGTGTGGGCTTTTAGGTACTGATCAAGTAGTTTAAGGGCAGCAGCTGCTTCCCAGCAGGTTAGGCAAAGCCGCAAGTGCCATAAGGTCATCCTGAAGAAACGTTGCCCAATCACCTGGACAAAGGGCTCGCCCCGGGCACGGTTCTTTACAGCAACACCAGCTGTGGGACACCCGGTGTCTCCCCGCGAGGGGAAAGCTGGTACAGCCGGTGAGCGTTTTCAGACACGTTTTCTACTAGGAGCCCCAGTGCTCCATCTTTAGGTCTTTGCTCGAATCTGTGTGCACCAAGCAGTGATTCACAGCTGCCAGCATCCAACCGGTCGCATCCTCCGGCCGCGGCACGGAAAGCATTAGCCGACGCGCTCAGCCCCGAGCGCAGCGCCCAGCCCAGCGCACCGGGCGCAAACCAGCCACGGGGCCAGGGCGTTTGTAGGACAGCTGCGAGCAGTGCACGTCCTGATGTGTCACAGAGCCCATGGAAGAGGAGGATTTCCTAAAGAGCCCCGAGTTGTCAGGTGCTGGGCTGCAGACCAGCCCCAGTACTGAACCCCTGCCACAGCCCAGCCTTCGTTAACCCACATGGAGAGACCCAGAAGGAAAAATGCTCAAGGAGAATGAAAGGAAGATGAACAAATGAAAGGCTACCCAGAAAAGACAGATACCAGTGCTGGAGGAAAATCATGCAGTTTGAATAGTTCGCTCACGATCACAGTAAGCACCAACCTAAGGTGATGCACAGAGACAAAATCTGAATTCAGGGAGCCAGGGTCTTAAATTTCCCATCTCAAACACACACAAGGCCTTGCACACACAGCACAGGTACGTGCTGCCTTTCTGAGAAGTTGCCCTGTGTGCTGGGGACAGAGCCCATGAGCTCAGCCACAGCTCCCAGCACCTTGCCCTGGTCATTCCAGGGACGAAGCCATCGCTGACCCCAGCCCCTGCTTTCTCTCTCAGGATGTAAAAAGATGAAAACGTGTACATACTTTAAGGGACGATACCAAACTTACTTAACCTGAGCCTCCCTGTGAAAGAGCTGCAAGGGAAGCAAAGGCAGCTTCTCCCGAGCGAAGGGCAGGCACCAAGGCGTGTGCTGGGCTCCACGCCGGCCGCACTCAGCACCGCTCGGCTCCTTCCACCCGGCCGGAGCCGGGGACCACCGGGGGAGGCAGGCAGGCCCCCTGCGTGCCCAGGCCCCGAGGATTTCAGCAACAACCCGGGGAGTTTGCACGAGCGCGAAACGAGACGCGCCGAGGAGCGAGGGCAGCGCCTGCAGCATCCCCCGAGCTCTCCCATCGCCGAACCGCGCCGGAGCCGAGCCCGGGAGCTCCGGGGGGCGACGAAGCCGCGGGGGGGAGCCCCGGAGGAGCCGAGCCGCGAGGGCGAGGGGCTGCGAGGGGCTCCGCGGGGGGCACAGCCGCTGCCCGGCGGCGAGACCGGGGCTCGGCGGCACCTGCGGGGCGGGCACCGACCCCCGGCACGGAGCCCCCTCGGCACGGAGCGCCCCGGGCCGCCCTGCCCGCACCTACCATGGCCTTGCCGTGCAGGGCGCCGGCTCCGCGGCGCTGCGGGTGCTCCCGGTTCTCGCCGCCGGCGGCACCGCCGCGGTCTCTCTTCTCTCGGCCGGCCCCTCCGCGCTGCTGCTCCTCGCCGGCGTCGAGGGAGGTGAAATTCCAGACGAGGAGGGTCTGCAGCAGCAGCACGGTGAGCGCCGCCACCAGCGCCGAGCGGGAGCGCCGCGCCAGCCGCCGGGCGCACGGAGCCGCCACCATCTTCGCCGCCGCCGCGCTGCCGAGAGCCGCCGCATCCGCCGCGGCGCCGAGTTTTCAGCCGGGCAGCGCCACACGTCAGCAGCGGGAGGAGGAGGAAGGAGGAGGAAGGGGGAGGAAGGCGGAGGTGTGCGCCGCGGGAGGCGGCGGGGAGAGGGGAGAGAAAGGGGGGGGGGGAGACGGGGCGGCCCGCGGCCGGGGCGAGCCCCGGAGCGGGGGTGGAGGAGGGAGAGGAGGGAGAGGAAGGAGGGCGGCGGGAGGCTGCGGTGGGGAGGAGGAGGAGGAGCGGCCGCGAGGGGCGGGGGGCTGCCGGCGGGCGAGCCCCGGCCCTGCCTGAGGGGAAGGGGCCGGGGAGGAGCGGGGCGGGGAGGAGCGGGGCGGGGCGGGCGGGGGGGCGGCTGCCATCTTCTGAGGGACGGCGGCGGGGCGGCACCTGGCGGGCGGCGACGCCCGAGCGGGACGGGGCCGGGGCTTCTGCCCCCCGGCACGGCCCTGCCCCGCTGGTTTCGGGTCTTTTAAACCCAGCAATGGTGCTCCGCGGAATTTCGCTTCCTTTCCGTGAAGCGGAGGGGTCGGTGAGAAGGGCGAGGTGCGACCCCCTCAGCCCGGCCGTGTGGGTGAGGGACTGCCCGCTGGCACAAGACCTGCTCTGAAGGGATCCCTGCTGCTCCCTTCTCCTCCCGCACGGGTATTGGCTTCTAATCGGAGAGATCTCATTATCTGATGATGGCAGTGAAGCACGGACTTTTCTAATCTGCCCGCACAGTGCCTCCTTCTGTAAGCCCCATTCTGCTTTACACACCAAATCCAAAGGTGAAAAATAATATCTCCTGATAAAGACAATTGCTTTTTTTTTTTTTTTCCTTCCCCTAAATGATAGAAAAAGTAAATTTTGCACAGACCATAAGGAGCTTGCTCACACTGGAAGTACTTCAGTTTCTAATCTGAAGATTCATGAGACAAGTATTAAGATTCAGAGGCATCCTGTATTAAGGGAATATTCCTCACGATGCAGTGAGGCTACAGATAGCTTCCCAGGCTGTGCCTTTTGTCACAGTGTTACAGAAGAGGATGAAGCGTGCGGCAGGTTAGAAGTAAGAAGCGTTGCTTTTGCATTTGGCTTTACACAGTTGTGCACAGTTGGACAAAGACTTACCAAGGTTACAATTAATTTCTAATAACAATGTCATGATCAGACAGTTGTATGACATTTAGGAATAAATAATCTATTGTTCTTAACACGTGGTTTTTGAGTCTCCAATGGGAAATGGCATCTTTAAAAAAGACTGGCAAGGTATTGCTCTGTGCCTGGCAGTTCTGGGCCCTGTGGTCCTGCACCTGCCAGTGGCACTGCTGGGTACTCACTCACTTCATGGTGCTCCGTCCTGGTGTGAAACCATCGATGCCAGTGCTGTTACTCCTCATTCACAGAGCAGCGAGTTCTGAATCAGGCCCAAACACAACACGGTTTCCAAGAGGGTCGCAGTCAGAGTCATCTTTGACTTCAAGGTATCTCTAAATGAAGAGGTCAAAACACGCTGTTAGTAACTTGCAGGTAAGACAGCACAAAAACCCGTCATTGTGTGAAGGCTGGCCACTGTCCGGCTCACCTCCGGTTTGTGCCGTGGGACAGCGTCCATTTTTGCCAACTGTGGTGATGGTGAACTGCTCTTTATGGGCAGAGGTCTCGTGATAATGAATTTTGGCAGTGCCCGACTTTGCACCAGTTGCACACACATCAGATTTGCTGGTCACATGGCACAGCAAAGTGAATTGCTTGAACAAAAAACTACAGAAATTCAAAGTATTCTCAGATACTTTTGATGTGACAGTCTACAGAGCTTGGAATATTAATGGATACTTTTTATTCAAAATCATCAAATAACTGCATTGTAAATGCACTTAAGCAAATTGCTGATAAATAGCAGACAGAAGTGCCTTCAGTTTGGGATTAACAGTGTGTACCTTTTCAAAAGCATCAAGAGGAGCTGAGGTCTTGGCATGGGGCAGCCCCATGCAGCCTTCCCTCAGGCCTGGAGAGGGCAGGCACTCAGGGAGCCACAACAGACAGACTTTGAACAGGCAGAACTTCAGCAGAACCACCACAAGTTTTGAAGAGCTTTAGACCTTGAGGCCCGATTCTGATCCTCTTCACCTCTTTCTGAAATGGGAGACATTGAAAATAATTCCACAGAAGTGCTAAAAAAGCAGAATTCAACTATTTACTGAACACAGGTTCAGACTGACTAAGAAAAATACCATGAACTTTGACACCTGAAGTACAAACTGTGCATGTTTCTGTGAGATGCTGTGTGCTGTGCAGGGGCACTGACTCTTCATTAAACAGTAACAGGCCATTTCTGTGTTTCCATTGCTGCTTCAAGATCTTCCCCAGAAGCATCACATAACTAGTAGGATTTTTAACAGGAGCTCTTTTGCTCAGGGGGTTATAAATCTCCTTCCTGGTTACAGCCACTAGCAACACTACTCATTTCCATTTTTTTTTCTCCACGCCCCTACCGTAGCTCTCCAGTGTGACGGCAGAGCCGATTCCTTCCTGTTAATCTTGGGCTGACAAGCTCACCGATGAGGGTCATGATGCGTGACGATAAAACCACAGACAGCCAGGCAACATTTCAGCACAGGGTGATGCTGCTCACTATAAAAGGAACACAGCAGTAATTATGACCAAAGTTTGATCCATCTTTACTGGAAAATTTCCTTGAGATTTTCAGGCAATTTTTATACAGGAGAATATCTATGGATTTTCCTAATTTCTGTATAGAATCACTGTGACTGATTAAGGCAGTGAAGAGTAGCTGTGCATGCTCAGTCCTGTGTGTGCGCTACTGAAAGCATGTCTGGAAAGGTTTGTCCCCAAACCACGTTAATTTATAGGCCATAGAGTTCTGAGTCTTCAGTGTATGGATGGGAGCCCCAGCAGGCAACGCTTCTGTGCTGAGCAGGGAGGGGAGCAGGCTTCCTCTTCAACAACATCCTCCTCTCCCCTGTATTTACAGAGATTATGTAAAATAGGAGAACGCAGGAGGTAAAGCATTCATTTTTAAAACCATACTATGACCAGTGACCGCTAACTGCTCATAACATCCTTCCTCTGTTTCCAAAGAAAACAGCCAAATAGAAGCAAATAGCAGCATAATTCAACTATTTTTTCCCTGTACTATAATGGTTCAAACTAGAAAGTAAAAAAGGCAAGATGGAGATTCTTGAGAATTTGAAGATGGAAAAAAAAAATGGAAAAACTAAACTTCACAAATCCTAAGAATAAACTCATATCAGAAATGACAGAAAAGTTAAAAACATAAAATGGACTTGTCCTATGATCACATTCATGAATAATGGCAGCTCAAGTGAGCTATGTTGCATCAGAAAAGACTTAATCTGTCTACATGGAGCACATTTGTGAGAGTTACCACTGAAAATTTCTGCTGTTGCTCATGTTCCATGAGACTATTAGCATCTAGCACAAAGTACAAGAGGGAAAATAGATTTGATTTTTAATAGAAAAGTATTATCATGGTTCCACTTAGCAGTCAAAGAGGTGATGTTTTAAGCAAGGAAAACTAATGTGACCTGGCTAATTTGCCGTAGAATCCTAACAGATAATTGGCTTAACTATTTTTCACCTCTTCACAGCTGCATAATAATTCAGCTTGGGTGTATGTGAGGGGACATGGGTGTCAATCTGAGCTACCCAGAGTAACAGAAATAAATAACCAGATGCTGTTCCAGTAACATTTTTATCTAGATCTACCTATCCTGTTATTAAAATACACCCTTCTTCCTATTTACAACATAAACAGAGTCTGAAATTGAATCATGTCAAAGGAAATAAATGAAGTTTAGAGCAGTGTTAATAAGCAATATCCTTTCCTCTACTTTGAAGAGCTTATGGTCCATCTGGTGAATGAACACTACCGGCTTATCTGAACTCCAACTCACAGGCTGACTCATAGATGGTTTAGAAGCACATTCTGTATTCAGTGAAAGACTAAGTTATTTCAGAGTGAAGATTTGCATTTTTCTTAAAAACAGACATGTCCCTGTTGCATCAAAATTTAGATTGCAGATATGTTATCATGGTGAAGGGGGAAAAGGCATATCTGGAATGAACTGATTTTTCTAAGGACAAGCGTCCCTAATATACTCCATTATAAAACAAAATTTTTGAAGAATCTAGACTATTTGGCAAACTTGCATATATCCCCAGGATTTCAAAACATCTTAACACCTAGGAACAGAAAATACTCAAAATAAGCCATGAGCATGAGCCATGTACCACAAGTAATCTGCAGTAACAGTAGAGGTATCTCCTGGAAATGAGGGCATGCTTCCCTCAAGTGGCAATTTCATTCCTCCCTTCCTACCCCGACTTCTGTCACTAACAAGAAAAACATACCACCCCTATCATTTCAGTAAAGCACTGTGTGTATGGAGGAGAACCTTTTCCTCGAGAGGTTGGTGTTACTGGCCTATGCATCAAATCTGAACAAGCAAAATAGGTTAAGGAGTTACTTTTTGAGAGGCTGATAAAAATTTCCGCTTCTCAAGGTACAGTTCAGTGCCTGCTCAGGAAAACAACAACAAAACAAACAAATACAACAAACAAACAAAAAACCTGGCATATTGCAATACACTAGAAGCAGAGGAAATCTGTCTTGATTTTGTTGAAACCACAGCACCATCATTACGTTACACTATATTCTCCGGTCATTTTATGGTTTACGTTTACATTCTTGACCACTCAGGTAGCACCAGTCAATATTATTATATCTCTTCACAGATGACCAAATCCTGAAGATTCATGTCTATGTGCTCATTTTACATCTAACTCCTCACCAAGAGAGTTACAAAGGCCATGTTCTCTCTTAGCACGCACTGCCAGAGCTAACGACCATGGAGATATCACCAGTGTCTGCAAAGAAAACCTCTGGGTCTGGTGGTCTTGTAAAACCTGAGATTCCAGGAAGCTGTTCTTAACCTGCTGCTGCCTTGTTTCACTACTTAACAATTTGGAAACACAAGTTCCAATGTCACTACATATATGCAGAAATCAAATCGGTTACAGCAACATCTTGTTCCAGTAACAATATCTTAAATTAGCAACATAAATCGTCCTTTTTTTATTTTTTTTTGGATAATTTCAGTCAGAGGGAAGAAAAGCAGGTATTTTCTATGTTTAATTTATATAAAATATGTAGTATGTATGTGGAATATATATTACATCTTCTTTGTGAGAGACGTATTTAGTTCAGGACCTTGGCATATGCTCCACTTCAGGAATGGAGGGAAAATGGAAGAATTACTCCCGTCACCATCACACTAAATTGTCCCCTTTTCTGTGTAATCCTTTAGCATATATAACCTTTTACTACCAGTGAGGGGAAATGTCATGTATATGTACTTTATATACAGCCTTCAGTGCTGTGACAGCTTTTTCCTTTCAGCCAGTGGTCCAGGATAATCATGAAAGGATTACCCATCTGTTCTTGCCATGTGGCATTCTGCCTTCAATAAGGAGATATTGCAGTTCACAGCTTCCTGCAGTTCCTTTTTCTGATGTTCTCTCATTAACTAAAAATTGTATTATTATCCTTCTGAGTTACTAAGTTGGAAAGTCTGGAAGACTCATGAAGGTGACCTACTTTGGATTATCTAAGTTAGCATCAGCCATTGACTGTTGCAGACTGCACTTTGTTGCACTGCAGAAGGGACTGGCTTTTTTTTTTTTTTTTTTTTTTTGGCTTGGGCTTTCAATCTGGGTTTTACCTTTTTTCTTAAAAAATTATTTTTGTCTTTCCACTTAATGCAAAAAGACAGGTGGTACCCAAAAAGAAAATCAAAAGGAAGCAGAAGAAATAGAACTTTGCATGTAGAATGACACTGGAGATTGTGTTTGCATGATTAAACAGTTCTTCAAAACACTGACAGACAGATTTTGGGACATCTACTACAATGCCATGCCAATGCAACTTATGTGCAGACAAGATTTCTTCCACTACTCACCTGAAACATTTTCCATGTTTGAGACTGTCCTGTGCTGCAGAAAGAATAATTAGAAAATAAACAGTTTTTTTTAAAGAAGATTCCAATACTGTCTCATTTTGCCTAAAACTGAAAACTACAGTATTTTAAAGACAAAGTTTCATTCTTAAGCTTCTGGCATGATACTAGTTTATTTGTCTAACATCTAACAAAATATTGCATCTGCTCTTCACAGCCAGGACAGTATTTTGGTACTTGATTTAATGCAACCTTTAATATCAGGAAGCATTTTTTTTACAATATATGTCACATCCAGTACTGGCAGCTGCAACAGCTCATTTGCATGCCACTGATGCACTTGTGTCCCCTGACCACGCTGTGCAGTCCCACAGAAGCCTGCATGCTAGGTGGAGAATGCTACTACGTGCCCCTATCGGAGAGTGAAATCTTGCTGAAACTCTACACAAATTCTCCAAACCTTTGGATTGAGTTGCTCAGGAAAAAAAACAGCATTAAGAACATGCTACCTTGCTCTGGGACCCAAGGAACACAACAAGCAGACTCCATCTCCTGCTGCCACCCTTAACAGCTGAGTTAGCACGGTAGTTTCCACTGACCTCTGAAACTGCCCCGTGAACACCACAGATTTATCAAGGATAGTACGAATCAAAAGACATCTACACAAATTTAAACAAACAAGTTTGATATCATTACTTTCACTACATTTAGACAAGCATTAACAAAAGAGGATGCAAAAACTGGCTTGGCTGTAGATTGGGTAGTACAAGAAGAGGAAGTATTCAGACAAGACATTAGATGTGCCCCAAGAGAAATCCAGCCTTTGGTGGAGTAAGGTCCAACGTATGTAAAGATGAGTGAGTCTTATGCTATGTGATTTCTCATTTTAATAGGTTCTGAATTGGTAGAATAGGGCACATATTGTAAACACTTAAACATAAATCTGGGAAGATTTTTGTCAAGATGAAACCTCCTTTACCATCTTTGAGAATTACTTGTATTTTTAGTGTTTCTAGCACCTACTTTTGTCTATGCTCCAGATCTCCACCACAAAGAAATAAAAGGAGCAGGAGATGTGAGATTCATTCAGAATCTAGAAAATATATTACCATAGGGAACAAGTCTACTTCTTTGCAAGACAAAAAGGCATGTTCTTGAAGCCCTTTGGAGACTAATGAGCCAGAGGAAAATACTCATGAGCAAGCTAACTTACAGCAGTTTTGCAGTAGAAGAGAGCAGAAGGATCTTCAAATAATCTTCTACATCTGTATGGTTTTGGCCTCATGATGCTTTCTGCTTTGAAGAACTTCCTGACTGGGAGGAAGAAAAGCTGGTAAACCAATGTATCCACATCAGCAGCCTTGTCCAGAACATACCAGCTGCCTCTGATTTTCAGAGCCGTGCCACTGACCACTTCTGACTATGCTTAAGTAGCGACCACTTGCACACATGTATTCAGAGGCTTGTTTGCTGGTTTGCGTGCCTGAAGCTACACAAGTCAGTCATGTACATACAGAGATAGCCAAGTTGTGCCACGTTACAGCACCTACTGTTGTAACCCGCTATAAGGAGAAGGAGTGGTTTGGTGTCCTTTGTCATGGCTGTGTCAGTTGTGAAAACGGGCATTTATCTCACAGCACTGCAGCTGCAATGACTCTTCAGCAGGGGCTGCTCATTGAAGGTGGTGGCTTGCTCCATCTGTGGTCTCAGTGAGGAAGATTATACACGAGGTACTAAGTCCTGCTGCTTCTACTTCCTTTAGGTCTGTCTGATAAGAGAGAACTTTTATCCACAGTTCTACCTTTTGGACAGTGCTAGTTCCTGCCATGACAACTCAGTGCTGAAATTACAGGTTCCTTCCATCTATTTTAAGTTTTGGTTATGGCCCATGCCTGACAACTTGTTTGCCTGGAGAACGATCTGCTGTGGGAGGCCAGGAAGTGTTTGTAACGCAGGAGAATTCTTCTGGCAGTGACATGATGTGCAGGAAACATCCACTCTTCTGTGTAAGAATTCCTAATGCATTCCCCCATCACCCACCACAGGTGTGTAATGCAAGTCCTGTATCACAGAATTACTCAAATATGTAAATATTTACATGTGCAAAATTCAGACACGCACATGCACAGGCATTTCTGAATAGACAAATAGATGCTGTGAGTAAACACCTTGGCTCACAGAATACAGATCAGGGGACAGAATTTAATTTGCAATATTTTCCCCCAGGAGTGACATTAATAAGTGTTACCTCTCTTGTAAAGGCAGAGAAGATTTGGAGAAGAACTAAATATTATTCAGTGAAAAGGAAAATAAGTAAGTAGGCCCTACAGTAATTACACTGTGCTCATAAAAAAGGCAAACATACTCTTGTAGTCTCTAAGTCTTTGACACTACACCACAGTATAAAATATTGAAGAAGTTCATGTAACAAGTTACTTGCATATAATGTGCAAGCCACCTTTAAGATCAAATAAAATGTTCAGTTATGGTGATGTTTACTTCTGATTAATTGTAAACCAGGCAACAAATGTTGACAACACCTAAGTGGCCTAATTCAACACGATCCAAATACTCAGTCAGGTGACTGATACAATATAAGGCACTCTTTTGCCCTACAATAGATTCTAATACTCAATCTCATGTAATAGTGGGACACTTTTTGTTAGGTTTTTCTTTTCCTGAAGAACTATTACAGTAAAATATTTTAGCTCTTTTATGACCCTAATAAGCATCCAGAAATTCTTGTAAACTCAAAGAATTAGGTTTCAGCCCAGAAAAGCACTTAATGACGTGTGATCCCATTGAATTGGGTGGCATATGCAAGGGCTCCAAGTAATGCATGTATTTCCATGCTTTGCTGAATTGATGCCTTACAGAACAATGCTACACAAATTAGTTTAAAATATTCAGAAACTGAACCTGGTTTCAAATTGAATGTTGCCACTGACCAACGGTGATTTCTTAGGGTTTTTTTGAGGTATTTGTAAAATAATTGTATAGGGTTTTGAAAGTCTGGTCCTACCTGAAGAACATTTCTCATGTTGCTGTTCGCTAGGAAGCGTGGCTTTTATTCCAGAATATTGCCTGTGGGAAGTTCATTCTAGGAAAACTGCCCTGCTCACCAAAAGCTTATCCAATGTGTCTGAGGAGAAATGCATTTCTCCTCCATTGCAGCCCTACCTAAGACACCTTCAGAGGAGCAAAACAGAGAGGGGAAGTCAGCATCCCTGTTCCTCTTTGCTTAGGTAGTCTTGCTAAGCCTTTGTTTAAGAGAGGAGCTTTTGTAACTCATGTGGCTACCAGTAAACACCCTCACATTTCACCAGGGAAGTGTTTCTGTAGCCCAGTTCTGGGTCGATGTCCAGAGTGAGCTCATTTGGGCCATAATCAGATCACGCAGAGAGTACTGGATGCGTCCTGATTTCTGTGCAGGCTGGTACGCAGCACGGTCGTGATCCCTGTTGCTGCACCGGGAAGCAAGCTATAGCCAGCTCTTAACATAGATTTTATGCATGCATGTGCAAGCCTGTTTGTTTTAATATACAGCCCTAAATTTAATTTGTAAAGCTATTGCTAAAACATTGTTGCAAATACACTCATAAAGAGTAGATTGCTGTTGACTGGTAGCATAGGTTGATTGCATTTCCTAGCCTTAATTCCTTCACCTCACTGTGCACACACCTTCCATCATCACAATTAACTGTTTGCAATCACAGAGGGAATGCTGAACATGAAGCTGGAGCCTGACCCTGTCTCTCTTAGGAAGGGGCCTCTTCAAGTCACCAGATAAGGGCTGGGGGAAAAAAAAAAAAAAAAAAAAAAAAAAATACTTTTTCCCCATTTTTAGTACATAACTTCCCTGTGATTAAACAAAGATTTGTTTAATGTGCTGTGAACTTGATTTTTTTTTTTTTAAGCATAAAAATATAACTTAAAACCTGTGCTATTTGTTAATGACCATTTAGTATTTACAAAATATATTTAAATGAATCAGGTAATTTGTTTGTTAGTCAGCAGATAGGCTAGTTTCTTCTCAATCAGTTTTATATGGGTAGATCTCATGCTTCTATTACCTCTTCAACCCCACACCACCAGATTTACACAGCTGTGAAAGACACTGATCTAACCATATACAATACTGAAACATCTCAAATGGCCACAACCTTGCCTGAAACCAAACCCACTATTTGATAGCTCAATTTGCTAGATAAACTACAGTGAAATGGATTATCATCTCTGACTCGGATTTACCTGAGCACAGATGGAAGACACAAATTGGATCTAACATTTTTTTTTAATTTATTTATTTTTTTTTTAAGTCCCACGTTAGGAATGAGGTGGCGTTATGCATTTCATCATTAGTCTCTCCTTTGTGCTGCACACAATGAAAAAAAGAAAGCTCTGCCAGTTATCTAACCAAATTCTCTCATAGCCTCATGTTCTGGAGAAATCTGTCTTAGGTTAATCTATATTAGGAGTAATATTCAAGTTGACTCTGTGCTCGTATGAAAGATGTGGTTAAGAAGCTCTAGCAGATACATTCCTTTTCACTTTTCTTTGTTCCCTGCTGCTGTGGTCTCTCATGGGATTTCTTGCAGAGTGGTTAAGTGATCTATACTGGGGTTTCAAAAGCAAAGATAATAGGAGCTCTATTCATGGGTTAAACACTTAGCTGCTTTAATACAAGATGTGTAGGAGCAGCCCCTAATGACATTCAAATCTTGTTATTGCTGTGCTTCAGTGTAGGATGTACTTGGTTTTGCGGCTGCAAGAAGCAATTGTCAGAGATGACTGTAAATCCTGAACAGCAAATAAATCCTGCAGCGTGTAGAGATGATGCCTGACTCTGCTCTTCCAGCAGCATGCATCTTTGGACTTCATCTCCTTGCACCCGCACAAGGGGACTGCAGGCTTGTGCCATAGCTACCACCATGTCTGACTCTAGCACCATCAGCTCTCAACCTCATATCAGTGTGCCACTTCTAACCCCGATCCTTTGCAAGACTCCTGCCTATTCACAGTGTCCTGCCTTGGGAGCACTGCTCTGAAAGTACTATTGTGGCAAGATGAGCCCTCGATATCTCTGGGCTTCACATGCAACTTTTCTTATGCCCACCATGGCTCACTAGCACCCTCTTCCCTCTCCCTACTCTGTTCTAGCAGATTTACTAGTATAGCAGAGAAAAGCCATGTTTTCCTCCAAAGCAGCACAGATTCTAGCTGAGTACACATTAATGCTCTCTGTGCCTCTAAAACCCCATGAACCATCTTTGCCACAAGGAAAAGTTGTAATATACATAGATTCAGAGACGTAACACAACAGGCTTGGTTTTATTCATTAATCCATCAAAGACTTTAAGCACAAATATTAGAACCCCAGGCAAAATGTCAAGAAGGAGCTGCTTGAAAGCCATGCTCATATTCATAACACAAAAGCCAGCTAGATTAACGGATTAAGGGGGCTACTGATATTAGTTCAATTTGTTTCACACACAGAGTAAGAGATTATGGAATAAAAGACAAGATGAAGAATCACTGGTTGATTAAATAGTATTGTAAAGCTTATTCCTAATTAAGGCCTAAGTATTTAAAGGTGCACAAGTGAATCTGGTGTCCAAATGCTACTGACTTTCAAGGGATGTTGAATGCATTTAACCAATGTAAGTCTCTTTCAAGAGGGCTGTGTAACTTTCGCAGTTTAAGCAATGCCAACTTGGTATACAGAATAGAAACCTGAGCACTTGTTAGCAACAGAGTAATTGTACGGCTGTAAATGGCAACATAACCTGCTGAACGACCACAGACAGTTTTTCAGTTTGCATAGTGTTATACCAAGTGCTTTCAGCATCAGAATAACTTTCAGAAAGGTTACACCACCCAACTGGGCTTGCTTAAGCAGCCTCAACTCCCACCTGATTTGATGGCGACAAAATAAACCCCTCTACCACACGAGGCCTGAAACGCAAATAACGTGTTCCAAGGAGAAGCACAAGATCCATTGGATCCTTGCAGATCAAACAGGTGAAATGCGTAATACTGAATTTCCATTAAACTTGACATTCTTCTTTCATGTTTTCTTTATCATCGCTAGCATGGATTATGAATTAATCTTTTCTGCATGCATGTTATTATTAATAAAATATCTCACTAAAAATTAAGTGTGATAAAACTACACGTCATATGGATCTTCAGTTTGGCATGAATCACAGTCACCACCACCGCCTTACGACCAGGTCCTTAATCCATTTTTGCTGCGGGTAGCATAATCAGAACAACAGTTTCAAGTGCTTCTTCCCATCTTTCTCCCACTTACAATTTTCCAATTCAGTGTGTTTGTTCAAGTAGCAAAGTCATCTCCTTCCAAACAATAGATGGGGATTCATTTGGAAACTTTCATTTATTAAAAGTGCCTTTAAATAATCTGGCATACTTACTTTTTATTACTGCATGACTGAGATGAAATCACCAGGTTTATCATAGGCTAGAAGCATGCATAGGATAAATCAATGTTATTCAGCTGATGCTAGGTAAGTTGCAAGGCACAAGGAAAAGTTATGCTGGACTAAACTCAGGTGTAAATTCCCATCACTACGACTACAATTCACGCAGGGTTAACAGGGTCTGCTGCTTTTGTTCAGGGTATTTAATCAAAGCTAACACTAAACTGAGGAAGTCATCCTGGACAGAGAGCGTATGACCGATAAAGCATCCATCTGCAGACACCCTCCCTCTGCAGATCCAGCCGGGGCACTGACTGCTGCCTGGGGACTGGGCTGGAGACAGGCACCATGTCCCGATCCAGCTCTTTGTGGAGAGCCTGTCAATGCCAGCCACTTGTCACCGCTCCCCAGTGGAAATACCTCCACTGAATACATTTACGGGAACACTCCTACTGTTCTGCAGGCAAATTTGTCTGCGATAGCTCAGGCTGTCCATTTAAAAACTGTTTAAACTTACTCGGTTGACTCTGTCAGAAGCCTATTAGGCAGCACTTCCACAAACTGCTCTCCATCAGAGCAGTAGTAAAGAGCATTTGAGGATGGTGACCTCGTCCTCTGACACAGCTGGATCAGGAAGGAAGTGAAGAAGAGTGAAAAGAGCAACTCCTCCCTGGGTTTCTAAGTAATTGTGCAATAGGATGAAAAAAGCATTTACTCTTACGATAGAGAAATGAAACCCAGTAACTTGAATGGGCAGGAACCCTTCTAGCTCAGCACATTAATCCAAAAGAGGAAACAAATGGCTATCTGTGAAACATCATCGACCAAACACAGTACCTCAGAGCTGACAACAAAACACAGTATTATGGCAAGTATCAAAACCCTTTGGAAGAAATAGCTCTTTATCGAGTCTCAGGAAATACACGCACCTGCTATCGCCTTGGTCTTTCACGAGTCTCCAAGCCTAGCTTTCTATCCCATTAAGACAAGATGTTGTTTACACCATTTTAGCTGCATGTCAGAATTGTAACTTACTGTCAGATAACTTCGGCACAAGTGCTTTCAGCAGCAGTGAAAATTTAAACTGACATGCAATATCATGGAAGTGCCATAAATAATTAGAGATGAGAACAGCATAACGTATTTGTGCTCAGTACATATTTATATGCTTTGAAAACATTTCAAGTTGACAAAAACAGCTGTGGACATCTCAGAATGTTGGTTTTGTTTGTTCTAATGAATTCATAATTCAGCTGATTGAATTTTGAAATGTTTCAGAGGATATAAAAAAGGTGAGAAAACAAAAAGGAAAGGTGGACTGTCCCTTGTGGGACAACCCAAGGCAGTGGAGACACACTTTGATTATGAAATGCCGTGCTTAGGTGAGCTGCTCCAGCTACTGAAGACAACTGTAAGCAGCGATGAAACCAAGACCCCGTGTAGGCACAGACCTCACCTGGGACTCTGACCTACCTCTGTGAGACAAGCCCATGGCTTCATCAGAAAGAAGGGAAAAAAAAGGTAATTTTCATTTGCTAAACAGTATTAGATATTGGCAAGAAAAGCAATAATTAAGGTAAATCTGAAGTCAACTCTTGTGTTTGTTGTATACAGTTGGACCACTCTCTGAGTAGTATTGCATGGGCCACATGCCAACAAGCTGTCTCTGAGGCCCGATTAAACTCAGTTTTTCTTCCCCACCATCACCAGATCTGGGCAAAAGACTGGGTTTTAATTCCTTCTGCTTCTACTAACGAAGAAGCCATACTGAGCCAGTCCCTGAGTCTGGGCAGTGATGTGCTAACAGTGAATAAAGCAAAGCAAATTACTTCTTGACTGAAGCAGGGAGGCACCAAGGAGGGTAGAACAATAAAAACTTTATCCTTGGCCTGTTCCTGAGTTGGTGCAGATTTATGCTGCCTCTCGCCAAAAGCCAGCGGGTGAACTTCTCATCTCAGTCCTTAATGCATTGTGGAATAACATCAGAGAGGATAACATGACCTAACCTATCTGACTGCATGGCCTGTAATGCACCAAGATGAATTCAAGTATCTATTACGCACCTTGGACAAAATATTAGTAAATATGTTAATGACCTTCAAATACATGCAAGACTGTCACAAAGATGGCAATGAATTGTTCTCTGAATCCAAATAAAGGACAAGAGAAGTAGAAAATAACATGTAGAAAGACATTAAGACAAGGTTCTAAGCAATGTTAAGGTTGTCTGGGGAGGTTGTGAAGCCTCCATACAAGCAGGTTAGATAAATAATCTGTCAGGAATGGCACAAGCATCGCTGATTTTCCCGAGGGCAAGAGGAAACTTCAGAATCCCTCCCCACCCAACATTCTGTGAGTCTACAAACTCACAGGTGGGTGAGTGGAAGGGAGAAGATTCCACACGCAGATGAACCCGATGGTTCCTTCCTGCACATGCCAGGATGCTGGAAAAACACCCACAGCAACGTGGATTAACAAAGGGTATGGTTTTACTGTAAGGGTATAAAGGAGCAATTGCAATAAGAAGGTCCAAGGCACAGCTAAAGAAACGTTTGCAGAGCAGCACGAATTATTCGCCAGCCCAGCGGGCAGTGGCAGCACAGGAGGCTGTGCTACCGATGAGCTGCACTGTGGGCCTCGGTAAGCAACTCCTCTGAGTAGTTCATTTTGGAAAACAATTCAGCCTTTAACTGGCAGAGATCATCCCTCGGCTGACGATTGTTACGGTGCATGTAGATACCTCACACACTTCCACTGCTTCTGGACCAAGGCTGCTAATTCCCTTTGCAACTCATGGTGATCACAACCATTAAAACAAACAACTAAATACAGCTTTGGCAGCCAAATTTCAGCTCAGTGCTGTCAGAACTTCAATTATCGTGGTTGGGCTATAATTCTCAGGCTGGTAAAACCTCAATTGTCATGTCTGGAGTTTCTTTAATGTTTATTCTACATGTAAATGCATGAGTTTGATTTGTGTAGAATGCAGTGAATGGCAGTGGCTCGGGGATTTGGCAAAGAGCTTTACATATTTCACCAAAATCCTGTTTGGCCTGGGGGTACATTACAATTCTAGATAAAGAATGTGCTTTTTATACAGAAGTAATTTGTAACAGACTAGTTTCCAAAACAATTCTGTATAAGAGATGAACCAAGACAAAAGCCAAACGATCTTTGCCTCCCCATCATGGGAACTAATTCAGAAAACACGTGGAATTAAAGGAGGCCAATCTGACCCATTTGTACAAAATGTACTGCGAGTGAAGGAAGGGGAAGGATGCAATTGTACTACTATCCTGGGCAGAAGGCACAGAGGTGAAGCACGTTACATGTCCTTTCAGTAATCCTTTGGGCTGTCTATGATCCTTACGTGGTGTCAGGGAGCAGAAACAGTTGTGTAAATCGTATCTAGTAACACACCCACTTACAGTAAGAGCTCTTTGATGAGGAACAGGAGCAGGCTGCTGAGATGTGCTTCCTATCTGTAAGCAGGACAATGTGGATTATTCAGAGGCATCTGGACATTTGGAAAAGTCTGAGAAGAATCTGATAAGGACCTATTTTCTAAAACAAAAGCTGTATTTGTATGCTTTTGGAGACATAACATTTTGACCTCTATTTACACATGGCTGCACATATATGCAAAGCGAATACATTATGTGTGAGGTTATGACTTTACATTCAAATTCAGATTTGGTAAATGCATATCAGTAAAAGTTATCACTTACACATTGGCACTAGTTTACAGGTCACTGTGGCAAAGAAAGAGAGGTTTGGGAATATTTGTCATGGCACAGGGAAGGTTTCTGGTGTTAAATAAGGCAGATACAGATTATATGTCAGTAATGTTTTCAACTTAAGGCTGAGAAACTACGAGCTCTGAAGAAGCCAAGGAAGAAATATAGTATTTGAGCGTGTTTACTGTAAAATGAAAGGCTATTTTATCTCAATCAAATAAAACAAAATAAAACAACAAGTGGACTGCAAGTCTGATACTGAAATAAATCCATTTTAGTCTCATGTAATTGCTTATTTGATTCTCAAATATGACATGAAGTTAGAAAACAAATTGATATTCTGTCACTTCTGTTTCAGTAAACTTAACTCAAATAGGTTGCCCTTTAGGTGCACGTTGGATGGAACAGTACTTGATCTTCATCCCAAGGAAATCAGCGTATTAAATTAGTTTGAAAAATTATTATCCAAACCATGACACTTTTTCAGACACTGTTTCAACTGCATACTAAAAAGACCAAATTTCCCCCGAGAACCAGCACAAGCACACAAGAAGATGAAGCACTGTAGTATATCCTCCCTCCGCAAGAAAATGTAGCAGCAGTAAAGGTGCTATATAAGCTCACACAAATACAGGGGAGACAAACTGCAGAAGACTTGTGGGCCTGGACCACCTTCCTCCTCCCTCCCTCTCCCCAGCCAAAATAAATACAATTTTATATTACCTTGATATGCCCCATGTATTTAAAGAGTAAGAAGGCAGACAGACTCTATACTGTCTAAGTTATTGTGAGAACACTACAATCAGCACTACAATCCACTATCCACAAATGATGTTAAGAAATCAGAGTAGTTTTTGTTGTTGTTTTATATTACATATAAACGTACATACATTTTTATACTATATATACTTAAAATTTAAAGATATATAGATAGATAGATGTAGAGAAGGAAATATTTATATATAATATCAAATATTGCTCCCAGTTCAGACAAAAAACAAAGACTGAGTTCTTCAACATGGCAGACAAGGTCAGCAGGGCAGGCTGCCTGACACTGCAGCTCACCTCATACAGAAATTTGCATCAGTGATGGAAAACACCTGCAGAACATCTCACTGAGCAAGTGAAGATTATCACTCACTTTAGGGATAGAATCACAGGATTGTCTAGGTTGGAAATAATATTTATCATCTGTAATTTTAAGGTAAAATCAATGCAAGTTTAGAAAAAAAAATCCCCCTTAAAAGCCCAAGAAAATAGGAAACTTCTGGAAACAGGAAAAGGGTTGTTTTTAGATACATTACCATTGTTAGTGGTATGCTTTACTTTAATTATAAAGAATTTCAGATTAGTTCATATGCATAAAGTTATAACTATTAAATTCAGTGCTACAGAAATAAGTACCAACGAAAAGAAGACGAAAGGAGTGGCACTAAGTACAGACGTGCACGGTCACCAGTTCCTAGAACTGAGAAGAGCCACTGGGAACATCTACAACAACCCACTGGCACCTCTTCAGTGATTCCATCAAGGCATATTCTTACCCTGTATACAATAACAACCTCAAAAACATTTTAGATTTTATGTAATATGTCCTGTTTCCCTTGCTATTGTACTCTTGACCTTTAGATAATGAATACTGCTGGTTTTCCTGGCTTTCCCAGACATGTCTTGAGGAGGATCTGTGCATAGCATCCAGAAGACCCCTCCTTTCATCCTTATATCATCTTTGAATAATAAGTGTGATCACAAGTTCTTTGCTTACAGGATCACTGCATTCCGATTTCACCATGATTCCACATTTTCTGGGATATGTTCTGCACTCTCCCAGCATGTTTGCCTCCAAATAAACGTAGCACATTATACAGAGAACAAAGGAATGCTATTCCAGGCAAAATATCATAGACCAGGAGACTGACAGAAAGCACTCCAAGAAGTACTTAAGCATGTGGAGTAACACAATTCAGTTATGACTTCTTTTTTGCTTTGCAGAGCATGGTGTCATGCCAGCAGCAGAGATGAGTGCTGTCTCCTGACCCAGTTCTTGCTGCTGAAGTCAGCACGGCTGCAGAGGAGCATAACACAAGGAGATGTGGCTGAAGATACAACAGCTCCACCTGACCCAGCTACTGTCGAGGCTCCTATGTATTTTCATTACACACCTTCATTTTTAAGCTGCTAATAAGTCACTGTCAGACCGCAGGCTGAACCCCCTCAGCCTTGTAAGCACTAATGAACATAAAGCTAGACTTCATACCAGAGATACGTCCAGGCTTCCACCTGAAGCCTAACATTGATCAGTCAAGGGTACAAAACACGGGGAGCAGAAGGCTGTTACTATAGTGAGCTTCTCAAAAAAAATAAAAATAAAAAAAAAAATCAATGTGTGTTTGAAATGGGAGTCAATCTATTGTGGCTGGCAGATTGCGATGAGACCATGTATTCTCGTTACAGCCCTATCTGCAGAAACTGGGGGCAATTTAGTGAGCTAACGGGTAGGGGGAAAACACCAGAGCACTCAGCAATATGTTACAATAATGTCTAGAGGAAATGAAGCACGGACATCAAAGTCCATATTGTGAATATGCTACGCTCTTACACTCAAAATTGTTTCTTTTTAGATTACTATGGGAATTTTTTAACGTAAACTTTAGCAATACTCTCAGTTTAAAAGCATGTATGAAGCAGAGAATAATCTCCAGCTTTTACTTCATCTGGTGGAACTTAAATGAAGTAAACCCAAGGAAACTGCAAAGAAGGTAAAAGCAGCCATCATACTCGGTGTCTTCCCCAACTATTTCATTCCTCTAAATATTCAGAAACCATTGATCAGCCTAGTTGCTATCTCAGAAAAAAAAATCAAGCAGCAAAATGGGAATAGCCTTTGCTGGCCCCTTCTGAAACAATGCAGAACAGTATCTCTGATATACATATAGTAGCTATACATAGATAGGAAAATATATTTCCATAAAAGAGTCAAAGTGAAATGAGACTTAACTTAAAAGCAGATTTAATATTCTTGACAGAGCTTACTATTGATCTGTTCTTTTGTTTGTTTTGTTTCTTAAGCTAAATAAAACTCTAGTACAAAGCACAGTATGTCTCAGGAGAGCATTATTTCATGCTGTCCTTTAAAGCATGATGTCTTTCCAGTACTGAACAGGATTATCCAGCAGGTGAAAACCTATTTCATCCACCTGCAGATGAGGGGCACTCTTGGTGGTTTCACACCAGGCAGTGATGCCCACAGCATCAATTCTTCCCAGTTAGTGCCCAGTAAGGTAAGATGGAAGTTAGCTGGATCGTCTATAACAGGATACAGAGTCAGACTAAAGAGACAAAGAGAATACAGACACCAGAAATTATATAAAAGATCAAGATGGTTGTTATTATGGTGAGACAGCTTTTTGTTTTAGGCAGAAAGTGAAGCCACCCACGTGTCACGCCTGCACAGCCCGGTCTCGCTACCAGCTACCCAGGCTAGTTACCACACGCATGGTGTGTGTGCCGACCCGCACCATATGGTGTGGAGACAGCAGCCTTGGTCCCACAACAACCCTGTCACACCAGTTCAGTGACTGGTGCGTGGCAGTCTCAAAGGAAACCGAGTTTCAGTGGGATGTGACCACCCAGCTCACTTCGGCTCCTGCCACAATCCCAGTCCCGAGGGCTTTTCTCCGCCTGTCTCAGCTGTCCTCCAGCATTCTCCATGCTCGTTTCAAACACGAGCCCTTCCCTCCCAGCCCAGTTAGCTTTGGCTCTCACTGCAGCATCAGTCAACCCACCATGGCCAGATCAACAGTAGCCTCTTTCATCTCACAATTGCAGCAAGGCTTTTTGTGTTAATGCTGTCTGCTTCAGCCTCTGAAATATACTTCTGAAGATCATTTATGCCAGAAAAATTAACTAGAGGAATATCTGTCACATGTAGATACTAATGGGGCATTAAGGTGCCAAAAATGCAAAGAGCCAGTAACAGCTCCAAATACCGAATGCAGCAGTCACATCACCTGTAATTCCCAAGGGCTGACTGCAGACCTGCCAGCTGCGCTGCTGCCCTCACAGCCTTCGGCTTCCAAGTTCCCATCCTGACCCAGCCCAGAGACTCATCCGGCAGCCCAGGGACAAATACGGGATCAGTTACCTGTACCTGCTCTTGGACAAGGACGCAGTGACTCTTATTTGACTGCATTTTAATATTTCCTCTGTATTTTTGTATCACTACAAGTGCTGATTTGCACACCAATCAAGTAATTCTTTAATTAAAAAACAGAATGTGGTTCAAATCAAATGCATCTGAAATATGCTGAAATAAAGAAAAGAAATGCAACCTCATTTCCTAGAAAGTAGAGTAAAATTCGGCCAGTTACCCAGACACAAGTAGAGTCATTCCACCAAACCCAGGAAGTCAGCCAGCTTTACTCAGCATGGGGAACAATGCTGTATTTCACAAGAACATCCTAAAAAATCAAAGGTATTACAGCCTGTGAAAGGATGGTTTCTAGAAGTGGGTGGATCACTTTCAGTAAATCCCCAATTTCAAGATGTAATCTTGTTCTTTGGTCAGGAGTTTCCTACAAGCAAACCATATTTTCTTCTGCATTTGGTCTTCATAATTACTTCACAAATGGATTACTATTTCTTTTTCTGCCAGAACTTGTGCTTTGCAATTGATTCCTCAAGTCCTGATTACCCTATGGAAGAGCCACGAGACTTGTAAAGAAGCATGAACACGAGTTTATAAGCATTTCCAGGGTGAAAGCAAACTTCCCTTTATATCTGCACGTGTAGTTACAGCCCTTTAGATTTAGGACCATGGACTGGCATGTATAAATAGACGTAGGGTAACATTATTTCCAAAAGAATTTCTCCCTCCTCATTCCTATGGTGGCCCTGTAAGCATTGAAGTAATAACGACAATGAAGAAAGAACAAGTTCCATGGAAGATTCAAGTGATTTGTAATGCACACAGAAGTGTAACCCTGGGCTGGAATAGATGGATATTCCTATGGCGGTCAGAGCATTCAGGTTGGTCCCAAAGTCCCACCCAGCACGATGCCATTAGAGGTCACCAGACCAAGGTCAGCCTATGTCCCCAGCCCAGCTGACCCAAATTCTGCCACGGGGACTTTGTGTGCAAAAAGGGACTTCCACAGAAGAAAGACGTTTAACTGAAATTCTTCAGTTTAGAACTCAATTGAAAACCTTATGCTAACTTAACATGAGAACAGAATAATGCCTTCAGTCCCAGCATTCAGCTTTTTTTTTTTTCTTAAGCCACGGAATTAATATCCGTTCTGATCTACATCTAAAGCAGTGTATTAGCTGTTTTATTTTTGTTCTGTGCTCTCTACAACTCTTTCATCCCCAGTCATTATGTTCATGATACAGAGAAATAATACGGATTTTTAAAGCTCTCATTTTCTGCCCAATTCAATAATAGTTAAAAAGCCTAGAACTTCTTTTCTTGCCCCAAAACAGAATATCCTTGGCCTGCCCTAAAACATACAGACTAAGGAAGAAAGGTGAAGTCATGAGGTGTACTATCAGGAACTCACTTGAAATGGGGAGGTGGAGGGAACAAACAACCCACAAAACAAGAACCACATCTGAAGGAAGAAAAGCAATAAAAATTGGGTAAAATTATCCCTTGAGTAATACTAGACAAAATCCAGCCTAAAAATCCCTGAGCAGTGGAGCTGTTCCAAGGTGTCCCACAGTAACAGCACAATACTTCCTTCTTCTCTAGCAACATCCCTTCATTCTGGAAAATCAGAGTACCACATGTCAGAAGTGTTCCTAAGCATCATGCTGAGCACCAAATGTGAACTATAATTCATAATTCATGCTCAATTAATCATAATTTATAAGGAATGGCTCTTAATGCTTTTGCTAACTACCTAACCTATTTTGAGAGATGCAGCCAGAAAGTTGTGACTTGCTCTTACGAGTGACAGCCTGCGTACACCTTGGCAGCTGTCAAAGGCAACAACCTTCCCTCAATGAAGAGAGAAAGCGATGCTCAGAATTGCAAAACCTCTGAGAAAAGCTTTGAATGAGAAGCAGAAATGAAAGTATGCACAGGCAGGGAACAGCATCTCTTCCTGCATAAACCCCGCTGTATGACCAGTGGAAGAGACCAGAGCCTCGGGCTGACTAACCTTAATTTCGCAAACGAGCAATTTCCAAGTGAGGCAACTGAAAGAGGAGAGAGGCCCAGTATCGCCAGATATTATTCTGGAGTTACTTCTATGTGACAGCCGGATAGCAAACCCCCTGGGTTTAGGGGTAAGGCTAGAAGCCTTACCTGCACGCGTTGATGTTCCTGCTAATCAGAACGAGGAGCTCAGGGCAGCATGGCTAGATGCTCTGCCTGGTTCAGATTCTGACAAAAAGGAAAATTAAGTTAGACCCATTAAGGACATGAGCATAATTTATGGACCTGGCATCAGCTTTATACCACGGGACGCTTTTATGGCTATCAGAGAGCTGGACTTTATGGTTCACACTTTCTCAGCTGTGTAAGCTGAGACGAGTAGCAGTAACTTAATGAAACCTTGAAATCCTGTAGCCTAATTTGCATCAGGCATCCATCACAGATACACGACAATATTTTGGAACTGCCCAGCACATATTCAAAGACTGTTTATGCTAGAAAACTTGTAAAAAAAAGTACTATAACTAGAGGAGAATTATATGCAGAACCCTCTGAAGTGTTTCTACCAATAAAACCTGGCTTATTCATCCGTGCCAATTAAAACTTAGAGGCAAGACGGAATATTTTTCAAACTTCTTGCAGTAGCACTTCAGAAGCCTCCTGCAGCCCCCAGTATTTCAGGCTTTCCAGCCAGGCGCTGAGCCCACTGTACCCCAACCCGTCAGCGCTGCACTTCGGGCTGTTCCCTCTCCCTTCCCTCCCCACCTCCTCATTTTAACAGCAATTTCCCACCCATCCCAGTAAAACCTGCTGGGAAAAGCTGAGCTGGGCGGTAGCAGAGCAGCGCTCTCGGAAAAAACCCTGCGGGGCTCGGGGCCTGCGGGGCCGGGGCCGGGGCCTCGCTCCTGAGGGGCCGGGGCCGGGCCCGTCCCGGCCGTTCCCGCCAGGTGGCGCCGCAGCACCGGCCCCGCGCAGCCGCTCGGTGCCAGCCCCCGGGTGCGGGCTTTAATCAACTGATCCTGGGTGAGGAGGGAGGGGCTGAAAGCTCATAAACACGTTTTTTTTTTTTTTTTTTCCCCCCTCCTCCCTCTTAGGTAGCTGAAACCCCAGTTTGGGAGCAGCAGGCTGAAGGCAGGGAAGCACCGTCGTTTAGGAGTCTTCACACATTGGTGCTCTCAGACCCAAGACTGTCACAGCAATTAAAAAACAAACAAACAAAAAAACTCGTTGCACTCCGTAAAAAGAACAGTCCCGTTGCCATCCCTGTCTGACTAGCTGAAAGGCTGGGACAGCCGGGGTGGAGCAATTTAGCCAGGTTACCCTATGCAGAGGCAGGAAACTCCAGACGTTTCGCAGCACAGAGCCACCCGTGCCTCTTCAGAAATGGGGAAAACAGAGAAACCCCCCTAGGGGAACTGGCCACCTAGTTCTCATTTCTTTAGTCCATGCAGGCACATGTATAAGGGCCTTTCAAGTGAATCTGGAGCCTACTTTGTAAAAACACAGCACTTAACCTCCTCCTGCCCCTCTTTCTCACCAAACGGACTCTTCTCTCCCTTTTCTTCACCACTCCCTGGCAGGGGAGGTAAGGCCGAAGACATTTAAGCAAGCACAGGAGGGTCTAACTCCTGCCTCCACGTGCTGTGGCTGTAGCCTCCCCGTGGCACTGGAGCTTGAGGTCAGCAGCAGGCAGGGAACACGGCGCCATTCACCAGGAAAAGCATCCCTGCGTGCATGGGGCTGGGGCTGATGCGGCTCCTGACTCGGGGAGCCAGCGAGAAGAAGAGTCTTCACCCATCACCCAGGGCTCCTATCCCATCACTGTCTTTACTTCAGCCCAAGAAGTCAATTTAGATTTGCATTTGCCTTTGAGAGGTCAGAAGTCATTTCTTCTAACACGACAGGTTGAGTACCCACGCCGCTTGGCACCGCTGCTGGGGACGAGGGCACCCCCCTGCCGAGGGCAGACCTAACGCCCAAGCCAAGCGCCCAGCCTCGCCTGCGCTCACCAGGAATTTCTCCCTCTGTTCAACAATGAGAGTACTTGCAACAGCACGACTCTGAATACATACTCATGCATGAATAAGTTTACTCGAATTCGCAGTCCCACAGAATCCAATTAAACAACCCAGGAGCATGAAGTTATTCATGTATTCAAGGATACAGACAGCTGGGTCCGACGTTTATTTTGGTCTGGTGCCAGTTTCAGTAACTGGCCCTTTATCTGTAGCTCATTTCTCAGCCATACAATCAGAAGTTAAATTCAAACCATCCTATTCCCTGTGGGTTCACAAGGATGAAACTTTTATAGGTCTTTAAATACATTATGTATCAACTACTTGTGTCTATTTTCTAGCAAATCTCCCCTGGATTCTGTGGGGAAAGCACAAGGCACTGAATTATGTATTCAGGATTTTGTGCCGGTCTTTGTGTGTAATTGTTACAGTGTTCACAACAAAAGGAATGCAGCTATTTGATTATTAATTATGCTCTAATTGCAATCACCTGGGAAAAACAGATAGCACTAAGAGGCAAAGAGGGGTCAACAATATTAGTATAGTTGATCAGTTATCTTGCATATACAAGTACCAATTAGTTAAGCAGAGTTAAAGACTCGGTGATCATTTGCATGAGAAATTCTGAACATAGAGATAAAACTGAATTCATGGAAAGCAGGAGAAAGGAAGCCACCAACTTGATCTGAAATGTGCTATTTTCCCTCGCATCCAAGGGGTTATCACAAGGCTCCGTGCATCCTGGAAGCTGATTGCATCTCCATGTACTATCCCTTCAAAGTCACATGCTTGGTATATCATGGCTCTAAGAAAGAGGAACACAAGCAGGAGATGTCAACAGCGCTGGGAAGAGGAACAAACTAAGCACAGCGAGGGCATTTACTGCATCCAAACTTAAAGGTGGCACTTGGGAACCAAGGCAAGCTTTCATCTGCAGCAGAAGCTGAACCTTTGGGAGGAGTGGAAGCACTGATGCCTGCCCAACACCGCAGTCAGCCTGCACACGATAGAGAATTGACAAATTTCTGGTCTCAGTTCTGCAAATAGCTTCTCTCCACGCTGTGGAAGCCAGCTGTGTGGTATTAATGTACATAAGAGAGATAGAAAAGCAGGCCCATTCACTCTATGTAACGACAACCAGATGCTAAAGTAAAAGTTGGCCTAGAGATGGCTGGAAACCAGCTGCCTGCCCAGGGAAGGCAGTTGGTCCATCCACATGCTAAGAGAAACTGCTGGTGAAGCTTTCTTACTTCAGGAGAGTGGGGACTCAGTCCTTCATCTTGGGGGGAGGCAAAGAGAGCGTGGAAACAGCCTTAACTACCACTGATTCAGAGGATGTTGCACCAAACCACAACGGGATGTAAATTTGGGGCTGCTATTTTGAGAGCTCTTATTCATCTCCATAACAGCAGAGCTGTTTCCCAGCCATTAGATCAGCAATAATGACAGGACTGAATGGAGCCTTTCATGGCTTTGATGCTACAGGGCTTGCCCATGACTCTTTGGCTCGTACCTATGGTGAATGGGATTCATAAACGCCATCCAAGTACAGCACAGAAATCGGCACAGCTCATCATGTGCATTTAGTTTGGAGTAGCCAAGAAACAACAGCTTCACATTTATAACAATGCTAGAGCAGAGGAGGAAAAAATCATAAATAAACCTTACAGCATGCAGATAGATCGTCATGCCCAGCTGCTGAAGTGGAAGTTCTGCTCCTGCCCATTCATATTGCCTTTTAATTATTAAGGCATCGTATCTTGAAACTTGAAGCTAGGTAAGCACTAGAACCTTCTTTCCCCTTCGCAATACGTTGTACACGTAGCTATTGCCCACCCTGCTACACCAACATCTTAAAGTAGTTCTGTGCAATGCTGTTATTGTCCTGCTTACTACTGCTCCTACATCTCCAAGCCATTTGCCTTTTGACTGGAGGGGGGGAACCCAAACTCTGAGGTCAGGGTGAAGAACTATTACATGCTCTATCCAAATTGCATTATTCTTCATCTGAGCTACGCTTGAAGATACTGACTCTAAAGTTGTCTGCACTGGAGTTTCTAGACCTCACGATGGACTCTGGGACTCCCACATGGTGCTTATATTAAGCAAAATGTGGGAAGTCACAGTCCTTTCACAAACAGCAACGAGAAACCTGCTCTGTGTCACTATGGCACATTTGCAAAATGACATTTTCTCATTAAAAGTCCCATCTTAAGTCCACTGGATGAAGGGCAGGTTGTACAATGTGATGCTCGGATCAGACCCTGACAAAGCATCCAAAACAGGTGTTTTGGGTGAACAGCAAATACTGAAATATACCTTCACTAGCAGGACCCATAAGTCAGCCGGGTTAGAGAAGCAGACAGAGCCATGTACGTCCAAGGCCCCTGTGAGCTTTATCCTCCCATGATAATTCTAACCTTGAAGTTAGCTTGGGCTCTCTTGTCAGCCATCTGTCTTACAATAAGCCTACATCCTTATGTATTCTCTCTGCCAAAAGGCAACTTTTAAAATGCTGTAAAATAAAACTGTGTACAAATTAAACAGTCAACACATTTTACTGCTGCTCAGTAACTAAAAGGCTTTCACTACACTACGCAATCTATAACTGCTGAAATGCGTTTCATGTGTGTTTATAAGTCTTCCTATATTTTCTTCTCATTACTCCAAATACATTTTAAAAGCTTGTTAAGATAGATTTGTTGGTGGTTTATATCTAGCTGACTGTGCACGTTAAAGGCTTTGCGAACAACTTTCCGAACTTGAAACACGCTATTTTTCATGCTGCTTGTTATAACACGTATCATTCCAACCATGTACATTAATTGGCTTGTCTAGGGAAACAGGACTCAGTTTATGAAGTCTGTCATCCTGCTTTGTAGCTTAATTATAAAATAAAATTATTTTCCTTCTCTGCAGTCAGACTATTTGCTCTGTGTTCTTCCTTCCTTCTGCTGCTGTTTTAAATTCCAGGCTTGCACAACTGATGCTCAATGTCCTATTTCGATGGCAGCTCCCAGGGCAGCATTTGTTGGTAAAGCTGCCCTCACTGTGAGGGTCCAAACCTGAACTTGTAAGCACTTGGATCTGAGACATACCAAAAGAAAACCACATTTAAACCAAGTCTATCATTTGTAGAAGAGTCAAAGGACTATTGAACGTTGCCTTGTGATGTACTGCACACACCCAGTCACCACACAGTACAGATGAGGCTACCACATCCCAGAAACCAGCACTCAGACACAACTTCAGGTAGAAAGACACAACAAACCTGGAAAAAACAGGGGCACAGTAACTTTTACCAGAACCAACCTGCATAGACAAGACAGACACCAAGCTCACTTGACACAGATGCTCTGAACAAAGCACCCACAACTAAAGATACGACTCAGCTTTGCTGTGGTTAATCGTAAGGGTATTCATTTGCAATAGCAGTCATTACTCAATAGTCCATGGCAAAGCTAGAAGCCAACAGCAGCCTAAAATAGAGCGCCCAGGAGTACTGATGAATTCTGGTGGTTCATTGCAAACCACAAACTGAAGGATAAATCACAGGCTCACTAACCACAGTCCACCACAGAACCTCCACCAACTTCAGAGGTGCCAGGAATTCCCCAGGGCATGTGGGGGGAACAGCAAAACAGAAGAACCTTAAGCACAATAAAACTTTCAGAATACCTAAATATGCCAAAAAATGTCTTCCCTCCTGATGTACTGAGGACTGCACAATTCAGAGGTCTGATCCTGTAGCAAGTCCTCTGTACCATAAGCCAGAATCTCAGTTCTCTACTCCCTAATCAATACCCGCAGTTATTAACAGCTCCAAAGTGCCTTTCCGTAGCCCTTAGGGTTTTTTAGAATGAATGGAAAAGAATAGACATGCTTCACTAACACGGTATTTTTTTCAGTAGGTATACTGTGAAAAGCCCTCATCGTTTAAGAATAAAAGTAATGGATACAGAGGGAACACAATATTCTTTTGATTTATGTAGAGCCACAGTAACTTCAGATAGAAATTAAAGTTACCAGACTTCACACTACAGACGCTACTACAAACTTCGATTCTTATCACACACAACCTCATCTCCTTTTACAAAGAGATCAATCTTACCTAAGACAAAAGTCTTCTGGCTGACAGCCCCCACTATAAAAACATTCAGGTTAAAAAATAAATAAATAAATAAAAATCCCTGCTTTCAGAAAAGCACAAGCGCTTCAAAGCCTTCCCTCCAGGCTGTGCTAGCCCACTCCCCTCCCAGGAGGGCAGGAAGGCCATATGTGCCAGAGAGTTATTGGCATCATCTGCGTCTAGGCATTCTGTTAATGATTTAGGAAATCTGTTAATGGGAAATTAATTGGAATCAAGACCAGTCAATTGCACAGATTTTCCCCTTGATTAACACACCCACTTATCGACAGGATGAATTACAAGTTGTGCCATTCACTGATGCAGCTGAACCCTGGGGAACTTGCTGGGGTGTGCAGAGCACGATGGCATTTAACATCTCCAAGAATCTGCCGGTGCTAGGAGAGTTAGCGAAGCTGCAGAATATGAAATAATAACTGACCAGGAGGAGTGCAGCTCATGTCCCTGCAGAGCCTGCCCGAGGACTGCGCGTGGGCTCGAGGAGGAGCTGATGACCTTCACCTGCTCCATCCCACACTTCTCAGTTCTGAAGCCTAGAGTAACAGGGAGGTGGTAAATGTGGTGCAAGACTAGATTACAGGTTAAAAGCTGCACTAACGCAGTGCCTGGACTAGAATTTAGAAAGTGGGGACAAGTTAGCTAAACAAACCCCAGCGCGAATATTCCAAGCTGGAAGGGACCCACAAGGATCATCGTAGTCCAACTCCACAAAGGACTACCCAAAATCAGGCCATCTGTCTGAGGGCATTATCTTGGCCTCCAGCAGCAGGCTCGGTGCTGTGACCACTGCCCTGGGGAGCTGTGCCAGGGCCTGGCCCCTTTCTGTGGGGCTGCTCTCCAGCCCCTTGTCACTCTTCCTGTAGGTATGCCCAGGGCTGCCTTGTCCCATGTGCAGAATCCAGCGCTTGCTCTTGTGGAATTTCATGTGGTTGGAGGTTGCCCAGCCCCCTGATTTGTCAGGATCCCTCTGCAAGGCCTCTCCACCCTCAAGGGAGTCAACAGCTCCTAATTTAGTGTTGTCAGAAACTTACTTATTATGTGTTCGTGTCCTGCATCCAGGTCACTTATGACAACACTGAAGATAACTGGCCCTAAATGGAGCTCTGGGGAACCCCACTGGTGACTGGCCACCAGCCTGCTGTAACCCCATCGTACCCAACCCACAGCCAATTGGCCACCCACCCCATTATGTACTTGTCTAGCTGTATGATGGACATTTTGTCCAGGTGACAAACAGTACCGAAAGCTTCGCTGAAAACCAGAAACACTACATGAGCTGGATTCCCTCGTTCAGCTAGGTGGGTAACCTTGTCATTAAAGGAAATTAGGTTCGTTAAACAGGCTATGGACAGCTTCCTGCCATTGCTCTGGCTCCAGCCATAGGGACTTGATCCTATTAAGGTCTGATAGCTATTAAATCTTTACACCTTACTTTGCCAGGACTGTAGATCACACGTGTGCTCAGTCTTCAGTCTTCCTTTTTTTCCTTTCTCCTGTAAGCAGCAAGTGATGGCATTTCTGCTGTGATCATGGCAAGGGTCAAATGCTCCTCATTCTTACATTTGTGATTTTGGAAGCCTCCCGTTGAAGTCATTGAACCCAGATTAGTACAAGGCAAGTATGAATCCAAGCAGGTCATTAAAGCCTCAGCAAAGCTCAGGAGCACCCACCGGTACAGGAGCGCTCAGCACCTGAGCCTCCATCCCTTGTTTGGCTGTGCCATTCAGCAGCCTCCTTAGAGCTGTGCCTGAAAACACCCTCAGTGAATGCCAACAGGGTACAGCATATTCGTTTCTTCAGTCTCATGATTGTTAGCAAATTACTTCTGAATAAAAGTTGGATGGGATTGCCACAAGCATTCAGATTCGTCCTGATGCTGCTCCACCATCACAGGGAGAGCACCCCTCTGCTGCGATAGCTTGCAGTTGGCTGCATCATCTAGGGCCGCCTATTTTCATCTGAGTTCAGTGTTTTACAATTCTGCATTAAACATGGTGAATAATAATGAGAGAGCCCTGCAGCTGCTTGGGCTAGCTGGCAACATGGAGCGACAGGTCCCAACGGGGAGGATCGGACCCTCCACTACCGCACCAAGTCCCGCTGTGATGTGCTGCTCCCCCGACGTGTTCCCCATGCTGCCTTTTATCTCAGGTAAGCGGCGATGGGTTGGAAGGAGCTGCTGAGCAGTTTTGCTTTTGCTATGAGAAGAGTAAGCTGAAAATTACCTGCTGTCAGCAGAAGGCTGAAGCCAGGGCAGAAGCTGAGTGCCGTGGCAAGGCAGGTTTATGTTGGACGCCCAGCTCCTATTGACTGCGTGTGCGTAAGAGGATCTCACAGCCGCAGGAGAGCACGGCTTTGCTGTCGGAACGGTGCCCCAGGGCAGTAAGGGGAGAGAAGCACTCGCCATCTGTACTGCCCGCAGTGGTGCAGAGAGCACTGTGGGTGGGTTAGTGATCAGAAGCGTGTCAGCAGTGACAAAACAGGAGTCTCTGAAGATTCAGTGGGAAAAAAAAAAAAAGTCTTTGAACTAAATTCTGAAAGGTTGTGCCTCCTTTTCACTTACTGCAAAGCTCCCGACGCCAGTCGCTCTCAGAACAGAACTGACCGGAGATTTCTTTATCATGCATGAAATTATTTTATTTCATCCTGGGGACTATGGAGGAAATGACGTGAAAACCATGCAGAAAATAGGTTTTAAGTCTGACAGCAAGAAAAGTCAAACAGAATGATTTATACTAAGCTCAGAAATTGTATTCCTCCTCACCCACTGACTGTCCCAAGCCACATCTCCACGTGGAGCTGCTAATTAACCAGACGTAAAACTCCATTCAATCTGCAGGCCTCAGAGATGTTTCAACTGGAAAAGATTAATCCATCCCTTCCTATTACACCACTCACAGAAACCACACTGTGCATGGAGTGTCCCCAAAATGAGGTATTACTTCGCTGTGAGGCAAAGTTGGACACCTTTTCTTCAGCCAGTCAAGCTGTTAGCAATTACTGGATGAGTGGTGGCATTTTTACATCTCAGAAACTTCATAAATCATGCCGCACAGGAGCTAAATTCTCAATATTAACAAAATTAACAACTCGCATTAGTAGATTTTTTTTTAAAGAGTAATTGTTAGGGCAGAACAGATTTTTAAGATGCTGCAAATTAAAACATCTTATGTGATCTCTTCCTCTTGTAGAGGCTGCCTTTCTGACGAAGGGCACAGAGGTGTTCTGGGCACAGGTCTGCGCATCCACCCCTTACAGCCTCCCCTCATGAAGACTGCTGGCTACCTACATCTCTCCAGCACACCGTTCCCCGTTATTTCTGGAACTAACACAGTGAACAGCGCATTTTCCTTCTTCCTAAAAGCCGAAGTGCTGCTGTGCTGAGCAGTTTACCTTCTCAGAATGTGACTGGCCCAAGCAGCAGAAAGCAGAGAGCCTCTGCCTGGCTGCCTGCATCGCCTGCCGTGGGGTGCCCTGAAGCTGCAGGGCTGCAGGCACACGGCCTGGAGTTCAGGGCTACTTATTTTGAAACCAGAGCTGTACTGCACAAGGCCAACATGGAGCGAGTGTCACGTACACATGACATTGCTACAGCAACAACCTTCCTCAGAGAGAAGAGCGTCAGATGCCTAGGGCTGGGACTCTCAAAACGGCAGACCTATTCTGAGCCTCCATCGGTTTTGCCATCTACAAACCAATCTCATCTGTCTGACAGCCAAAACCACTACTGGAAGTCTCACCTTAACGTGTAACTTGCTGCAGCTCCTCTGCTGCAACGCCTGTGCTCTGGCGTGCTGGGATCTGCGTTTCTCACCAGCTGTGAGCACACCTCCCCTGAGTACTGGAGCTGTCTGATGAGCAGCAGTAACTCAGGCAAACAAGAGTAACTACTGCTGTGATTGTGTGCCCATACTCCGAAACTGTTTGCCTCGCTATGTGCTTGAGCCCCTCACGGGAAGCTGGCACAGATGCACATGGTAGAGACTGACGCCCTGCTCTGGGTGCCTGTGCCTGGAGCTCGCTTTCCTCCGCTCCCAGGACAGATGCACGGGAACGTGCACATTTCATGGAGGTCCCTGCCTGCTCCCCTTGCTGGGGATCCAGCCAAGTAAGTTGGTTTCTCTGGGCTGCGACCGCATCTACATCTGGTACCTAAGGGCCAGAAACCTTTTGGAGATGTCTGGGGAACAAGCAAGCTGAGAGCACAGCAGCGGGCAGACGGTGGCCAGATGTGCACACCTTGTGCAGAAGATGCAGGACTCGACAGGTCCCTACTTCTCTAAGCATCATCTGCCCATCTGTTTGCTAGCGCAGGATGGCTCATCTTGCAGACTTATTTTATCTGTATCAGAAATATGCAAGAGGAATTAGAAACACAGCAACAATTGCCTGTCTGACCCCCCAGGTTTCCATCCCACCAGCTTTATCTTTTAACAGAGGCAGGGATGTGTTAGGGCAGCTGTTCTGGATTCAGCTATGATGTACCCCCGCTACACACAGGGCATCCTGGATGGCTACGCAGCTCCTCCTGCTCACTTCCACTTCATCCAGTCTCCCTCCTCCTGCAGTCCCATCCCTGCTGCAGTTGCAGTTCCAGTTCCAGGGCACTGCCCCCACAGAGGCAGAGGAGCTTTGCCAATTTCTGCTGCCTGAGCCAAGATGACAGGAAGACACAGGGTTTACAGAACTCAAAAAATAATTCCACAGGCAGTCTAACATCTCCTGCGTGCTAGCTGGTGCTATTTGCTGCAGCGCAAGGTGCCTTCAGGCTGTGGTCTCGTCAGTCTGTGCTGACGACCATGTCAAAGGCTGATTCAGTGATGAGACGTGCTGAAAGCACTGAACACTGGAGGCCCCCGGTCCCAGCGCTCAGCAATCCGCATCTCCACTGCCTGCAGCTCTTGGCAACTCTACTGGAAGAGGCGTGATTCCTATCTGAGCAGCCTGTGGGCCACGATGAATCGCCTTCACCAGAGCATCCCTAGCAGCTCCCGGCCCTCACCCCGTTGGGCACCGCACAGCTGAGGAGATGCCGTGGGTCAGCAGCCCCCATGCTGCTGTGCCTGGTGCCGAGGCACCCAGAGCTACCCGACGCAGGTAATGCAGCCCTGCTCGCCCTTCCTGCTGCGTGGCAGGTGAGGATGGGCAGCGCCCCGCTCCAGCAGGCTGCCTGCATGCTCACAGCCCCCACCAGCCTGCTGGGATTCAGCACCAGCTCCATGTAAAGGCAGCATTTTAAAAGCAGTGCCTGAGCCGACATCCAAACAATCACGACTTGTCTCTCCGAAGTGAAAGGACTGGGATGGGACCCAGTTAGGTCACTGAGCGCACAACTCGCTTTGCAGTAACCTCAGAGCCCTGAAGTGCAGCCAGGAGCTGCACCGTGCTCAATGCCCCAAGAGCAGCTGCCGGCACCTCACTCGTGGCAGCTCAAGAGAAAGGGAAGAAAGGAGCAGTCCTGTGCCTCACACAGGGAACACCTGAAGGACAGGTAAGATACCATCAGATACGGCACTTCCCAGCCCACCGTCTTGGGAGCCCGCTGTGAGGTTCCTACGCCTGGCTTGGGACCTTGGGTACCTTCCCTTGGCTCACCAGCAGTATTGCACTGAGTACGACAAGCATCGATCTGAACTATGCTCACGACAGGGATCACACCACAGGTATGTGACATTACATTTAATCTCATGCAATTGTAGGTTTTGTCAAAAGAAGCAGTCTGCACTCCCTCGGCAGTTTGTCCCTGCTCCAGGCTCCCATCCCCTTGCTTGTGTTAAAATTGACGACTGTGCTGAGGAGGGGTTGGGGTTTTGTTTGTCTGTCTGTTTTTCCAGTAAGCTCGTTTTCCACCAAGCTTGGCCAACCACTTCTAAAATGTGCTCATTGCAAGATCTGATGTAAAAGGGACAGCAGGGATGCAAAGCCAAGGGTGGAGCTGGGACCACTTCTGGCAGCAGCTGCCATTAAACAGGCTTAGGTGTAACCCATACCTTACAGGGAACAAGGATGTTCTGATAATCAGAAAGCCAGAAACAGTGCTGAGGAGGAGGATAAAAACTGGAGACAAGCAGCAAAAGGCATGCAAAATGGCAAGGAGATCCATTGCAACGCTCCAATTCCAGGCAACAGATCTGATTCTCCTGCTCACCTGAAGCAAAACCCATTTGCACCACTCACATGGCTTCAGACGAATTCTAAATTCATGCAGGATTTGTTTAAACCACCACAGCCTGGCTGAAAGCTGGGCTGTCAGTCACGTCCCGTTTCATTGATTTGTGTGCTTGGATGAGACCAAACATGTTTGACCTTGCAAAAGTCAAGAGGCAGATGATGGGGAAGGAAGCCACAAGATGTGCTGCCTTCCCACGACAGGTGCAGGTGAGGATTTGAAGTTATTCCGTGGTTGGTTATTTTCTCCTTTGAGGTCACCAGATCTTGGATGGTATTTCTCTGTAGATTTCCTTTAAGCATTTTTTTTTAAACTAGAGGCAGAAATCCCTTGGATTCTTTCTGACAAGTGATTTCCATTGTAACTGAGAGAATAACAGGCTTTTACTGCTAATCTTGCATTGTTCAACTTTTCAACTAAAAACTGGCAAAATCATCTGCTAATGGAGGCAGAAACATTTGCATGCTAATTTGCTTCTGAATGATTTAAAAAAGATGTCACAGGCAGCTTGGAGAAATAACTATTTAAGAAGTCTACCCAATTTAATATTTTTATTATTGTTTGCTATTTATACAACAACACAGATGTCCCTGGTGTTTAACGGGGACGTTCATCATTTATGTAGCACTTTACATTTTAAAGACCCACACAAACATTAACTGTCTGATCCTACCAAAATCCCCGTCTGGAAGATGAGCGTTGTTATCTTCCCTCTACAGCTGCGATGTGGCAGTGCCACAGCTCTGCCGTGCACCCAGGAGCACAAAGCAAGAAGGGAAGGGAGGTCACCAGCACCAGCTCCTGCAGGTGGCCAGGAGCACACGGGCACAGGGAACACCCTGCACCCGGGGCCAGCCCTGGCCATGCTGGGCAGCCTTCCTCAGCAAGGACGTCCTGGTGTTTTTAGAAGACTGCTGCCAGGTTCCTGGTCTGCTGCCCACTTCCATGCGCCATCCTGCCTCTCCATGTACTCATCGATATGAAGCACCACCCAGCAGAACGAGCACATGTTTTGTCTCTATACATGGCACGTGCTCCTGGGCACTGTGTGATGTGGCTCCGTGTAACGCAGCTCCTCCAGATGTAAAGAACCACAAAATTCATATGTAATGGTAGTGTCAGAGGCTCAAAGCAAGGGCAGTATGCAAACACATCTGAGGGCTTCATACCAGGCTCAGCTGCAAGAAACCAGGATTAACCCTCGAATAGGTAACTGTCCCCTGTGTGAATGTGAACCATCTTCCATGTGGGCGCTGCTTCAGAGCGGTACTCGGAGCCACCCTTCAGTTGAACCTCACCGTCAGAGCTGTCCTGCTCGGCACCTAAAACCCAGGGGCCGTTCTTGCTCCTTAGCTCTAAGGCTTGACCCTGCTGCTGCCTGCATGGGAAGCTCCTTTCCCGCTGGAACAGAAATACCCAGGGCTTTTTGTCTCTTTCCTTCCAGTCCTTCAACTGGGGAAGACAAAACTGAGGAGCCTCTCTCCTAGAACCGATGCTTGCATATTAAACCAACAGAAAATTGCTTCTCATTTCGTATAGATGCTAGTGTCTTGCATTTCCCAGCTGTCATCTGACAGATATGAGCACTGGGAGAGAAAATAAAACAAGCATCATGTATAAACAACCCTAGGGACTGCATTTTGCAGCCTGTGAACATCAATGGTGTGCAGTCCTCTGTTTGCTGAGGCGAGCAAGTACACGGGAAGAACTGTACACAACAATTATGTTAAAGCACTGCACAGCTCTCGAGCTTTAAACAGAGGGGCAAAACAGAGGTGCGAGCTGCTCTGAAATCAAAAAGAGAGATTTTCAGCTGTTTCTTTAACACAAAGAGGTGAAGGTTACAAACAAGGCAGCCAGCCTACGCACAACACGACATAACCCGAGGGTGCTTGCACGGGCAGAGCTGTACATGTCCCTGGCATGCCACCGCTGACTTCCCTACAGCTGCTCCAGGGATGAAACAGCAGCATCGCTCACTGCATTTCTGATAAAAATGCTAAAAAGAAGAAACTAATGAGTTTTATTCCACATAGTATTTCTAGTAAAAACCAGTGGGATGCTGTGACATAAAAAGTTGCACAAAGGCGACACGTTCTTCAAATGGCTGCTGCTGCAGGTGTGCGAGGTTTGCTCGAGGAGAGCTCTCGCCATGGGGATGGATGTCTTTGGAGGGGCCACATGCCCTGCAATGACAGCTCTTAAAACAAAGCCTCCCCGGTTGAATCTGTGAAGCCTGCAGCAATACCGAGCCCCAAATGTATGCCTCTTCTCTTTGCAGTGGACAATCCAACACTATAAAAACTGATCTCAACATCTTGGTCATTTTTTCAGAGAAATGTCTATCAGCACCGTCACATAATTTCTCACCGGCGTCCTCCACTCAGAAATGTCTTAAAATCAATTGACAGATATGTCTTTCTACCCTGAGCTTGTTCTCCTTTAAGGCTTATTTTTAATAACTTACTGAAGCAGAACTCCCCAGTAATCCCAAAGATCCCAATTCATCCTGACTCAGGCCCTTGTCCCAAGCACCCAGACCTGAGTGCGGGTTAAGGAGCACAAGGAAAATTACCGAGAAAGCTTTAAGCAGCAGAATAGTTCAGATAATTTCTGTAGAAGAAATAACATTTTCCAAACTATGCCTATTAATGTCAATTTGCAACACCAAAGGAGGAGAAAGTACACTACATTTAGTTTATAATGGCCCCGCAGTAATTACAGTGGCGGTGTGTGCCTACAGGAGTGACACAAATGTGAACTGAACCCTTCCAGCTGGGAAACCCAGCCGGGACGCCACGAGCTCCACAGATGGTGTCAGGACAAACGGTAAGGGCGGCAAATGAAAAACTTTCTTTTACCCAAGCTCTGCGTCCCACCCTACAGCTCCATGTAAAGAACGGCTGGTGACTGCGGCACACGTGCAAATAGCAGCGGCAGAAAGCACGGCCCTACTGACCAGCCAAGGCTGCTCTGCTGAGCCAGGAGCTGGCAGCCACCCAGGCTGGTGGCGCTGCCTTGCCCCAGCGAGCCCCAGGTGAGCGGGCACGGGAGGAGGGCTGGTGGCAGAGCTGATGGGCCTGGCGCCAGGGGAAAGACCCTGGGCTCCCCAGGGCCTGCAGGCAGCAGGCAGTCCTGACCCGGGCAGATGAAGAGCCACAAATCCTTTGTTTTTTCCAACCTCCCTGCATTATTTTTAGTTGATTTGCTTTTTCCATTTTGACTTCTTTACCCAATTCAGGATGTAAAACATTTAACAAAATAAGAAACTATCTTCCTATTGAAATGCTGGTATTTCAAACCAGAACTAAATAAGACATAAGCTCATAGAAGTGATAGCCAGATCACTTACAGAGCTCGCAGAGGTGGATCAGCTCTGTACAGAAGGTGAGGTTAATTCCGTGCCTTCCTTACATATGAGAACGCAGCTGTCCTTCAATGCTCCCAATCAAATCCAAAAAACCTGCTGTAGGTACAGCTCCTCTCTAGTCCTTCCTTTCCAGCAATACCTTGACCTCAGGTCTCCCTGATCCCTACAGCTGGTCTGTGAGACAGAAAAAAATTAATGAACAAAATTAACCATCAGAAGAAAGGCAGAAAATTGTTTATTCAAATCATGTAAAGATTTACACTCCATTAAGCCTCTCCTAATCCCCACATGGAAAATACAAAGAGCACCGTGCAGAGTACTCACGCTGCAGAAATCCTTGGTGGCAGACAGAAGGGGCATATGTTTTGTGACTAGAAAGGATAGACCAATATTTTGAAGACAAATTGGGGCCGTAAGGACTACAGAGCAATCAGATCTATTTAAGGATCAGTTTGGGAGTTTTTACAACTACAAATAGAAATAGGATTTTGCTGTAAGCGTGCTATAAATGTAGAGCCACAGCAGACAGGGAGACATTTTTGTAGTGTTTATAAAGACATCAAAGCATGAAGGGTAACGCTAGAAATAAGCTTTAGTTCTCAAAGACAAATTATAAATGGCTGGAAAAAAATTCGAACTCTCCCAAACATTCAAAAGGTTCAGGGGCTTCTCATCTGCAATGCAACAGCAGCACTGCTTTACCTGGGCGGAGGTTACAAAAGAACCTGGGTCAGGCTTCCTGAATTGAGTGGGAGAAGAGTTTCCTTATAAGCACCTGCAAAATACCTCAGGTAGAAACCAGAAACAGGGGCATTCAGCAGCTTAATGATGAGGGCAAGGTCTCACAGCGGGTTCAGATGCCCAGATGTACAAAAATGAACATTTTTTAAAGTTTACAGCAGCACTTGGCTGGCTTCCCCCAGGCCTCCCCACTAAACCCGGTATCTGTGGGTCAGCCCTTCCAGCCAGCCACCCAGCGCTCGTCCCCTCCGGAGTGCCCTGCACCACTGCTGGTGTGAAATGAAAACTAAATGCCAACAAATTAGGGCAGCATTTAATTTAGATTACACAGATATTTCATCCTCTCCCCAGCAGAGGGGATGCACAGAGGCCAAGCCCTGTGGGCTGATGCGCTGCCCCTGGCAGCCTGGCACCCAGACAAGTTCTTCTCAAGGAGCCCAGAGGCAGGACCAGGCGCACTGCCTGCATTCAGCCCGTCGGTGTGGGTACACCACCAAGTGATTCGCTACCTCGAAGGCTAGCATACGTTGCAATTGCTTTCTAACCCGTGCAGTTCAGATGGCACACCCTGAGCAGTGCTGTGTTGCAGCCCTGAGTCATCTCTTGTTTGCCAGCCTCCCTGCAATGTGAAGGTTTATCCCAGCCCTGTTATCACAGACAACATCTGAACCAGATTAAAACGCTTCTTCTAGCCAGTCTGGGACTGCTGAAGCAACAAAAAGCCATGGACAGGACCTCCAGACAAAAAAGACAGCGTTTTCTAAGTGCATGTTCTGCCACTGGTCCTATTCACACTCTAAAAACCACAGTAAGAGAACGTTAGGGTTATAAGGAGAAACCATAAAAGAAGAGACATGCACAGCAAGGGCAGAATAAGGCGCACTCCTCAAGCCTCTTGGCCCAAATGGGCACAGGAAAAGAAGGTGACAGCGCTGCTCAGAGACCTGACCCCAGGAAGCACAGACGGGGTCACTGCCGCCTGCAAGGCACAGCACCGTGCCGCCCAGGGACAGTCACCCTGGTGCGAGACGAGGGAGCTGTGGGGCAGACATGAAATCAGTTCCCAACAGCTTGCTAAGAGCTGTCCTTGCTATTCCTGCTTCACACTGTGCTGCAGAGAGAGGCTTGTGCTGGCCACAGCCTCTTCCCTCCTCCGATTTCTTCTTCCCAGCCAAGAGCTGGGCCAAGAGCCAGCAGGCTTCCAACTCAGTGCGCTTCACAGCTCGTCACTTCTCCTGGCACACCCCAGCTCCGCTCAGACTGTGTGTGCGTGGCGTGCAGCATCACCCCGTGCAAGGGCACGAGCCTGTTAGCCGCTCGACTCGCTCCGTTAACTGCCGGCACTCATTAGAGGTCATTAGCGAAACACCTACGCCATGGAAGCCTGCACCAAAGCTTCAGAAAAAGCTTTCACTGGAGCTTAAAATAAGGCTGTGTTAATAAAAAGCAAGGGTGCCGTTATAACACTTACCGATCCGTGGTGTATTTGGGGAAGGAGAACCTGCCTTGGAGCCAGCCCCGGCTGCGGGAGCAGAGCCGAGCAGTTTGCTTAAGGCATCGTCTGCAGGGCAGCCAAAATTGGTGGAAAACTCAGAAGTGCCATGCAGGATGATGTAGCATTACTGAGTGGATAGGAATACTGTCAGTGCAACCTATTTGAAATTGGGATTAGACCTGGGCTCAGAGACCCTGAAGAAAATAAGGGTCGTGTTATGCTAAGGGGCTGCAGGAGAAATGCCACAGCTCTGTCCTTGTGAGACCTTCCACAAGGAGCTGAAGGTGCGATGAGCATAACAAGCAAGTGGCAGGAAGGCAGGAAGTGTCATTACATTTGCACATTTCTCATTTCACCTCCCCACCACTGTGAATGCTCTAACCTGAGCTCTGCGCATTGGACCCACTCTAAAAACTTTGAAACCACCCTGTGAAATCCCTGGCCCAGCCATGAGGTCTTTAATCACCCTGAAAGTGATGTCGTACAAGCAGGGACAAACGAACGTGAGAAGACAGAAGTGATCCAGCCAACAACTTACAGTGGATTTCTATCAAGAGCTACGACTTCAGCCCCGAGCACCAGGAGTGGAGGCCCGTATTTACATTTACACAGAACATGCTCACAATTATGCAGAAGTTATCTAACCTCTCCAAAATGCCCCAGATGTTTTTGTTTCAATTCACTTTGGACTTTGGACCAAAGGTGGAGATTATTTACTATTTTCTGCCGAGATGTTTCCACGCTCACTTACACTGTTCCTTAGGAGAAAAAGTTGCAGATGCATTACTGAGCCTCTCTGAATCTAAGTCTTGTCTGCTCCAGGAGTGCTGTAACCACGGCAGTGCCTCTACATTTCAGCTGTGACCAAACTATCTGTACATCTCAAATGTTCATAGAACAATCCTTTCTGCTTTGAACAATTGGACTAAGAAGCTGTAAGTCACTCGGGCATTTCAGCAGACGAGAGATCAGCACTAGAGCACAGCTTTGGCTCCTGGCACCTTGCTGGGGCACGGGGCAGGCCCAGACACCCAGAGCTTTGGTACTGCAGTGCAGGTAACTCTGCCGAAGAGAAGGGGCTCTCTGCACAGCGCATGAAGTCCTTACTGCATGGCACCTGTGTTCTTCACTATCACCTTTGCCTTCTTCCAGAAGAACCCAGACATGAAGGACAGACCAGAAGAGCTGAAGCAGCAAGATGTCCAAAGGGAGAAACCTGTGTCCTACAGCATCCCCAGGGAGCCTGAGCAGGCCTCAGCAGGATCCTGTTGTCTTCACTGTCGCTCCATAAAGGCCAAGGAAGCCGTATCTCCACAGATACGTCGGTGTTGTAAATCAGACAGATATTCAAGGCCTCCTCCATAAAGAGGGCTCTCTGTTGTGCTCCAGTGTCTGAACACAGACATCCCCTTGCCAGCACATCAGCTGATTTTTCCATGGTGAATTTCTACCATTCCTCGCACACCACTTCACTCTCTCAGACACTTGGCTGCTCTCAAAAGCTTCTGAAGATCCCCTCCATGACTTTCCTCTGCATTTGTTTGAGTCCAGTCTAGAAAGCCCTACTTTACTTCTCCCACTTGCGCATTTTAATGGGAAGAGCCAACCAGATGGGATGAGAGGCTGGGAAGGCTTCACGAACGTGTGCGCTGAGAAGCAGCCTCCAGTGCCTTTTCCAGCAGCACAGCAACCCCCCGTGGCGTTACATTAAGGCAAACTAGTATATAATTTAAATCAGAAGCTGTGCTTTTTGGGGGGAAAGTTAGCACTTGCTGAGAGGCCAGCACTTCCAGCACTTGCAGTCCCAAACAAACGGCTTCAGTAGCACTCTGGCAGAAGCTGGGATGTTAAACCCAGAGCCATTACCCACTCGTTCATCAGCTGCACATTGTCTGGCCTCAGTGGCGTTAGCAGCAAATGGAAGAGCACGACGATATTTATTCCTTATGGCTGAGAACTTTGATAAACAGCTGCAGGCAGCAAAGGCTAGTCAATTTATATTTCTTTCAGCATATATTCTTAAGAATGGCAGTCAGCATTATGGAAGCCATCAAAAACCTAGCTCTGACCTTAAATAAGTGTGCTCCTATGCCAGACAGTCCTAGGAAGGAGAATTTATGAGGCAGATGCTAAATGCAGGGAAGGAAGAAAAGTTGGGCTACTCTTGCTGTGCATTCAGGCCAAGTGCGCAGCGCAGGCTGCGGCCCCCAGGATTCAGCAACTTGTCTGAACTCTTCGAGCCCCTTCAGAAAAATAACTGCCCTTGACACTGGGGTCGGACTCCCTGTTGGTCTATTCCATTAACCCTCTAAACAACAGCACGCCAATTCCCAGGGCTCCATGCTGCTGGGTGTGCAGGAGGCACGCCGCCTTGTCCCCATACCTTTTCCCTTGACACGCAGGGCAGGCAGGGATACAAGTAATTCGGTGACTTTATGGAGAAGAAAAAGTACTGCAGGAGCGTTTTTTACAGCACAGGCTATCTTTTGCATATCCTTTCTTCACAGAAAATTTTACAAAATAAAATCTTTCATATCACCTTTGATATTTCAGAGGATAAAAGCATTCATTAATGATTTGCTTTCCCATGTACACCGCTCTTTTGCAGAAAGGGAATCCCAGTCACAACGCGACGTGTTGGTCTTCTTGTTTACCTCTCCTCCTGATTTAATCATGCTTTTCTGACAATGCTTAGTTATTTTTATCAAGCTAGCTGAAAATCATATTGCTCAAATTTCTTTACATAGTAATCTGGAGCAGAATTCAATAAACAACTCAGAGCCTTCAGCGTTTCTTATCCTGCTTTACCTTCATTTGCAACCAAAGCGGTGTTTACTTCAGACCCACTCATGATTTTCTTTGTGAAAAACCACCAGTGAAGGCAAACTAATTACAATAGCAGCAGAAAGAAGAATTTTCACATTTTTTTCCCTATCAAAAAGATACCTGGAAGAACACTTACTCTCCTGTGCAGCCCCTTCTGGCAGGTGCTGCTGCACTGCCACCCGTGGAAACCAGTCCCTGCCCAGGTGCCCCCCACTGGGCAGCATCGTGCTGCACCTACAGCTCAGCCTCGGAGACACCGTGAGGTTTGGCCAGCAGTGAAAAAGGAAAAAGAAAAGTGAAGGAACTCTAAAACGAATTTACAACTCCTAAACACCTCACTTTGAGTACTGTCAAGCTGGTGGGACAACCTGTGCTGCCAGCTGACCATGCCAGCTTCATGCACAAACACACCGGGTTGTTGCTGTGCTTTCCACCCGCTGAGCTTCCCAGAGGCACCGTGCATTTCCAGGGCGCTCCTCGAGCACACAGGGGCAACACCAGGTCTCTCTGTGCTCTTGCTGAGAGCTGCCCAGGCTGGCAAGCAGCAGCGCTTCCCCTGCTAGCACAACTGTTTCTCAGATTTTCCTCCTAGGAAGGACTGCTCAGGGAAAAAGCAATCAGGAAAAAAAAATATTTTCCTTCATTTTGCAAGCAACAGAGCTGGTAGAAACATTTGGACTTTGAAAAATGAGAAAATGGCAAAGACAGAAGCAGCAGCAGCTTTAGGGGGAAGGCATACAATGAAAAAGGGCAACTTTTTCCAAGCATTTCCCTCCTATGTTTGATTAAAATCAATTTAAAATACAAGTCAGCTCTCCACAGAGCATGGGCACAGCAGCACCTTCTTCGTACACCTCCCCCAGCAGCGAGGAGGAATCACGGCTCCCCTGCCCACTTGCCTGTTACCAGTTTAGGGTTTTTGCCAGTTCACACTGCTTCTGCTGTCTCCTCTCCTGTCTTTGTCTCTTTGTGAAATGTCCTGGAGCCCAGCCCAGCTTGCTCAAGCTCCCTACACATCTTGAATTTTAATTCCCTCTAATTCTAAGTCATCTATCTCTTTTTTAAACCAAGTCACAAGGAGAATGAGCCAATTTATTCTTAATATACACCAAAACGAATCTGCAGAGAAAGTCCTCGCTGCACGCCACAGCACGTCCGGCAGCCAGGGGACCTGCTGGGTGGGAATATTAATTTGAAAGGCCCAGGGAAGCGAGCAGGGGGCACAAAACTCCCCATGAAGTGACAGCCCACTTTGGAAATACATGTACACTACAAATACTGATGGCCTTGTCTTCTGATGTACCCTCACATGACGCTGTCCATGCTGACCATGACCAAAGATAGCAAACCTTCCTGGCCCTGGTACCGACACCAGGGGCGCACAAGCAGTGCCTGGCCTCCAGCTGGCCACCCTGCCCTGATCACCACCTTTTCTGACCACCAAGAATTTTCTAAGGCAGCTGCCACAGTGCTGTAGCTGGACTGAAAGCCAACAGAGACCTCCCTGAACACCATGGCTGGCTGTATATACTTTCTGCCAAGTAATAGTTCAGTTACTTTTACCCTTTCACACAACAGCTTTCATCTCTTCCCTGTATCCACAGGCTGTGCGCTTCACAGTACTGCATTTTTCAGCACCCTTATTAGGGACTTCTCTCCATCCTGCTGACAGCCTGCCGAGCTAATAAGAATGAAGAAAGTATGGAAGAGAGTGAGTGTAAAAGCACACAACAAGTTTCTTCTTTGCTCTCCTCAAGCTCATCCAGCACAAATTCCTGAGATAAGACTCCAACAGGAACACCATCTAATTAACCTGCCCTCGGGACCTGGCAATTAGCACTTGCTGCAGCAAGGGGCACCCCTGGGCATTGCTGGGACCAGAGAGGTGGGAACCAGGCAGAGGCAAAGGGACAGGCAACACTTCAACACCTTACAAGTTCCTGGGCAGAGGGACAAGCTCGGTATCACCAACAGCACCGGGTCCACGGCCCTGAGCAACCGCCCCGACTGCCTGCACAGACCCTGCCGCCAGCTCACAGGAGGCACTACGAGTATTAGGCTTTTAATCCTTATCCTAATTATTTGATTAATCATCTTAATTGGCGAGAAGACAATTGGTCAAGCCTTTTCCCTTGTACTGCCACCTGAAATCTTTCCCCGTCACAGCTCTGCCACCAACACAGAAAGTGCAACGGCTCCATTAGTCACCGCAGAGCTGCATTTCCAATTTCTTTTCACGGGAATACATTTGTAGGGATACTAAAAAAGGGAAAAATATTGGCTGTATTTCTTTGATCTATAAATATTCCTTCTCTGTAGGGGATATTTTCATTGCATTCGGAGCAATTTGGATGCATTTATTCTAAAGTATATCCAAGTAGTTTTCATCTCATTTTTAAGAACTGTGGCTGCAAGAAATAATTGTACCAGAATGAAAAGCCAAACGAGAAACCATGGGGATTGAGTGACCCCAAGGTTCTTTAATAGGACACAAAGCTGCTTTGCTTTGGTTTGTTTTATTTAGGGCAGTAGTGACTAAAATTTATTTCCCTCCTGGCTTTTTTTGGTGGCTGCAGGAAATGAGTTGACAGAGAAAACCATCTCCTCAAAGCTGCTCAGTCCAGAGCTAATGGAGGACGGGGCCAGGAGGTAAACGGCAGGAGTACCTCAGCTTGGTTTCTCCTTCCAGACGTTGGGAGCCTGATCCTTGGGGCAGCGGTTGTGAACACAAAGGAGAAGGGATGGTGAAACATCTCTGCATCGTGGCATTAGCTGTGCTGCTCCTGCTGCCTTCATTAAGCACCCGAGCAGGAGACCTTCAGCTTCACATGATCTCATTCACACCTTTTTCAGAAAAGAACCCTGTGTCACCAGCACAAATTATTATTTTTTTCCAGATTTGCAAGTCCTATTCAGAACTCACAATTTCTACTCCTGGAAAACTCATCTGGTTTATGGCAATTTGTTGTTTTTTTTTTGTTTGTTTGTTTTTTAAAATCTCCAGGTTGTTAATTCTCAGAATAGTTTTAAAAGGCAAGCATGCGCACTGGGACACATCTCGTACGACTTTGTCACTTTTACCACCAACCAAAGAAAAACTTACTGAACATAATAAAGGCGAACATAAGGCAGTTTGTAAGATACTGCTGGAACTGTAAGTCACCATTTAGTTTTGCTGAAAAAAAAACAATGAAAAACCTGTACAGCATTCAAAAGGACAGAAGACATGCATTGACCGAGTATTTATAGCTGCAGCATTCAGGAATGCAAATTGAAATGAATCAATGCCAGCAGGGATGCCTAAAAGACATAAGTGAGAATTACAGCAATTAAGAATGTTGTCTCAAAGGAAATTAGAACAGTCCATTAATTATAATGCCTTAAAGGAAAATGAACCAAAATGAGAAGGAAAGAAAGAAATTAAAATATCAGGAAATTAGATGAAAAACAGGGGAATAAAGAAGATAATGAGCACAGGAGGTGTTTCCCACCCTCCTTTTATAAAGGACAAAAAAAATAATAAAAAAAAAGTGATAGGAACCGAACCCCCATAAATATCAGAGCCGGTCTGCTCTGCCATGAGATCAATGGCCGCACACTCGGGGCTTTGCTGATGTAAGGCCAATTTGTCATTAAATTCTGCAGAAGCTGGTTACACGGAGGAGAGCGCAGCAAACAAAGTGCCAAGGTATCAGTGCAGCAGAAGTCGTATTTATGATGCGAGGCAGCTGGAGCCCCAAATGGACGTGAGGAGGACGAATATTTATCACACCACACTGATAAGAGCAGGATGCGGTGCCAGGACCACCCGCAGGCTGGGCGATGGGCAGTTCTCTTGCTGTGCCCTGCTGCTGGTGGAAACAGGAATGACTTAGCCCAAGACCAGGCATGCTCTGCCTGCCCCTGGTACAACTTGTTGCGGATCCTGCAGAGCCCCAGGAACCCCAAACCGCCCAGGAGCTGTATTTGGAGCCGGCCCTACACAACCCTTACACACTCAGCTTGCTTTTGGTCTACTACACAACACATGCATTAAAAATTCTTCATGGGTGGCTTGAACGTAAGGATACTGGAAACAAACGGCCTTAATGCAGTGTGTCTCCCAGCCCTCATCAGCAGGAAGGCAAAAAGCCAAAGGCCTGTTTCAGGGTTCAGGTCGTATCACAGCTAACCAACACACCGCTGCCTGCAGCTTGTGCACCTCGAGTCCTTTACCTGGAGAATGAAATCCCAGCAGGTCAGCAGGAGCATGTTACACAGCGCGAACACAAACAGCGAGCACCCGTGGCTATTACAGGAACAGTGTAACAGCCACCTCTCACTTAGGATACCTTAATAGGCTCCCTTTAAAACAGCACCTCCAGACAAATACACGGGCACAGGGAGAGTACCCATTAGCAGCTCTTCCAAGAATTCCTCTCGTTTGTGTAAAGAGGCAAAAATGAACCAAGAAGCCGCAAGACAGGAGAGCAGAAAGCTGTGCCTTGAGCAAGGGCTGGCACACCCCACGGAGAGCAGTCAGCACCCACACAGTACCCACAAAGCACAGGGCACTCGGCACAACCTCACATCCCAACTGCCTAACAGCAGACAGTGTGACAGCAGGGCTGCTTTGTGCCCAGTTCCTTCTCCAATACACAGGCTACAGCAGCATGCCAGGCACACATACCCCCATAACCTCTGCTTCCCTTAACTAGGGGCACCTCTGGGATGCCTCGCTTTGGCTCATCATCCCTAGCACTGTGGGCACAGTAAGATATTACCTGTGCTTCTGGCCAGTGTAGCAGCAATGTGCCTGTTTACGGAGACAGCCAGGCATTTCTGTGCAGCACAAGGGACAATACCAGGTGGGAACAGTCTGCTGCAGACAGTCCTACCTCCCTGTTTAAGGGTACAGACCTGAAACGGGTGGAGAACTCGTGTCAGATTTATATTCCAGTATTTATTATACCTAAATCCAAATCTAAAAATATTTTTTCCAAAGCAAACCAACTGTTGAGGATGTGATTTTCATCTGCAGCTGAACGTCAAGTACCACTTACAGTTCTTGTCTCTCTAAAGACCTCATTTCACAGCCAGCCTATGGACAATTCATCCCTTCACAGGCAACATACACGTGGGTATTTGTATGCCTGATACCAAATCCAGGGAGACACTGAAAGTACACAAACCCCAATGAAAGGATCTGAATGAAAAGACACGAACAGCCTGCAGAGCATAATCACTGAGACTTCTTGCTGATGGCATCACGCCGTCACGCTGGTTTTCAGGTTCACAACACACGCTTTATGTGGCTTCCAAAACAGATACCGCTCTTAGGTGCAGAGAGGTGTTTCTTCTTTTCTGAATTATTTGCATTTCCAATGCTTTGCCTTGCCTCCCTCAGGTGCACTGGATGAATCGTGATGATGTGGCTGCAGCCAGCTGCTGTTGCTTGACCTGGCTGGAGCAGGAGGAGGCTGGGCTGCAAACTGCAGAAACTCCTACGCAGTGAAGGAACCACCTCCACGCTGGGCTCCCAACAAGGAGGAACTGGCGGAGTTGTGTTCGCTTCAGCACGGAGCTGGACCTGTCTCTTTCCTCTCTTTCTGTCTGTACTCTAAAGCGTCCTTTAATCACTGAAATCCAGTGGTAGCTGAGGCATTCGATTCCTTCTTTAAGCCCAAATTCTGCATTCCTTCATCTGTTAGTTCTGTATATTTAGTACAGATTGAACAGCACCTGCTGACTGATGATTCATTTGCATCCGAGTCACCAAATGGGGAGTTAAGGACCTCCAGCGCTGTTGTTGAAATTGATGCTACTGATGCTGCCAATTCAACTCCTGGTGCTGGTACTAATCAACATCTCTTTAAAATGATTACAGCATTCAGATAGGGTCGTAAAACTACCAGGTGGGCTATATTTCGTACTGCTTCCCATTTTTGCTACAGTCTTTCCTACGGGAATCAATTTATTGGTCCCATCAATCCCTCTCACAGACTTTAGTAGGGGAAGGAGATGTCACGGGGTTTTAACGTCCCATATATTTCCTGAATTACACGCTCATTAAAACCGGCTTGGCACAAAATACTGTTTTCATCAAACTCGGTATTTAAGGCAAAAATGGTAATTGTTAACTTAGCTGCAGATTAACAGAAACATAAATGCATATGTGAAATCAAAGATTTGTGCTGTTTATTTGTGTTGTTTATTTGAAGGTCTTCTAAGCCACCCGAGAACTTCATTCCCACACACACAACTTCTACTGGGCCAGACTGCTCTCTAGCAAAAGCTGGCACCGTGAACTCAGGTCATTAAATCTGAACCTGCTGAATCCAGCTCCAGTGTGTCAGGGGACATGATAAAAGATTCTTTTTTTTTTTTTTTTTTTTTTTTTTTAAGGAGAAATCACATAAGCTAAAAGATGGCTCAGAGTTTCTTGGGTTTTACAAGGAGTTGTTTGTTTTAGGGCAGATGTACATTGTAACTGGAAGACAGAGGCAGCTTGAAGGTTCCTGGTAATTTTAAGCACAGCACATCTTTGATTCTCATCTAGCAGATGATAAAAATATTGATAGAATTCCCTTTCAGTACCTTCAGACTGACACACATGTATTTTCAGAACTCTCTTGAGAAGGACACGCGTTAGATCTCCTTATGGCTTCCCTGCCCCGACCAGCACTGGCACTGCCTTCACCGCAGGGAGCCTGGAGCCACCAAACCCTCCTGGCACAGCGAGGGACCGTGGTGACAGCACAGCCCCGGCCCCTGAGCCTGGGGCTGAGCCTGCTCTCACGTCTGGTCCCGCAGATGTGCCCTAAACAGCTCTGTCAAGGTCTTGCCCAGTAAAGCTGCCAGAGCCAGCTTTCTGCTGCCATGGTTTATAGCGCCGCTCAATCACGGGGAAGGAGACGGGGCCTTCCTTTGTGCCCGGGGAGACTCATTTCGTTTTATGATACAGAGAAGGGAGAAAAGTCACATGCTGATTTACTGCATCCTTCTCTGTTCCTCGCAACACAGATCAAACTCGTTGAAAAGTTTCGAAGTCCATGTATTTGCTCCTGCTTTTTAATTTGATTTCATTTATATACCATGCTGTGAGCTGTTGTGTGCAAAAAAGAATTATGGACTCACTCCAGGAGCTGGCCATCCAAGGAGGGCACTGCCAGCAAAGTGTGCCCTGAGAAAGTCCATACCGAAGTGTTACCAGGGAAGGGTAGCAGTAGGTGCTACAACGCCACACGGACAGCCTTTGAGCCAGACAAGCACCAACACAGCCCCCTCAGCCATCTCAGCCTGTTACCGGTACAGAAACACACCCCGGGCAGAGCAAGGCTCCTCCACCTCCAGCAGTCGGTGTGTGTGACAGCCACCAGGCAGTCTGCTGGTGCTCTCCTGGCAAGCAGGCATGCCACAGAGATGGGAAAGACTGCCTACAGCAAGCTGGAAAACCCAAATGTTTTTCACCCTCCCTGTGTGAGGTGGGGAGAAAAATGCCGTGATTCCTCGTGCACTACTGCACCCAGATAAGCTTTTCCTGCCCAGGGATGGATCTCTGGAGGGCCTCTGCCACTGGCTGCAATGCTGTCAGGGACCTGACTGCACGCCACCTCGGTCCCAGCACAGACTCTGCAGGCTGGATGTGAAATCACCGCTGGGGAGCCACAGTTTAGCACCCTGCCCATAAAACAGCAGAAGTAAGTTCTTCTGAGGGAGCTTGTTTGCCAAACTCAGACACCAAAGAGGAAAGAAAAATAGAGCAAGTAATTCAGCTGAGCAATTACAGCCTAAACCCATGCCAGTTTCCTGACGCAGACTTTGGGGAACTTGAGCACATTTGGAAAGTTCATGAGTCTGGCATTGGTTCTCTAACTGTCAACTGTGAGTTTAAATCGTTCATTTTCTTTAATTAAGGAGGTAAGAATGACTTCCTGTTTCAACAATGTATTTCCCCAGTGCTGCTTTGGCCTTTCAGCATCACAATGCGAAAGACAGCAACTCAGTGAAAAGGACAGCAAGGCAGATTTCCTTCTGTGCTCCCCTCTTACTGCTCTAAAGTTCAGCGAGTTAGCGCCACTCTCAATTGATTGTGAATTTTAAAAATAGCTTTAATATAAATTACCAAGCAATTGTATTTCAGCTCCAAAAAACTGTTAGGAAAATTTACCAAAGAGTACTTGCCCTTCAGAGCCATGCAGAAGACAGTGAAATGAAACAAATACTGGCTTATTTTCCGTGTGTCATTATTACTGGCACCAGAATGAGTATGTTACATTCATAGCTGATAGAAACTTTCCACAAAGCATCATATATAAGCGGTTCAGATATTTCTATAAAGATTTTCATTGCTGGAGATGTTCAGTGAGGCCGGTGTCTTTCCCGTCTCCCCGTTCTCCACCCCCACCTCCCCCCAGCCACTCCCCGGTGCCTTCCTGCTCCTCCATCCCTGCCCTCCTGCTCCTGGGGGCTCCATGCCACAGTGTCTCAGTCTCTTCCACACCTCCTTGCCCGGTCCTACCCCCACATCTGCTTGTGGTTGCTTTTCCCCTCTCCATGTTCCCGTGACTCTGTGCCATTCTCCACCTCCCTGCTTGCTTTTGCCCATGATTTGGCCCTGCAGTCACGGCATCCCTGCTGATGGCCAGGAAATACACACGGGTCCTTTTAAGGGATTACACCTTGCCACAGAAACACTTCTCTAGCGTTATGTCCTGAGGCTCAGGCACAAAAAAAGGAAGGATGGGGAAGGCACAGAACAAGCACCAGCACATCAACACTTTGAAGAGTTCCTGGTTCATGTCAAAAATGGGCCCACTGGAAGGTAATAAGAGTGAAGATTGGGGTTTCCTTTAAGCAGACTACTTGCCACGACTCTGAGCCCACAGTCTGAGTGCTTGAGGAGGCTCATGCTGGACCCAGAAACCCAGTCAAGCAAAATTCCCAGCTGTCTGAAAAATCCTGTCTCAGGCTGCAGGCTTCCCATCTCTGCTACAGCTTGAAAGTCTCCTGAGCATACTGGTTGTCCTGCTGGAAGGGTGCAGACACAATGAGTGACACAAAGCAGGAAGAAAGTGACACTGAGGATGTTCCTTAGCATCAGCGGCGCGGTGGCCCTGGGACATGCTCGTGCAAACAAAATGTGGGCACACATCACGCAGCTGCCTGAATGTACAATAAAGGCATAACTTTAAAAGCAGTCTCATCTTCAGGAAAAAAAATTTCTCCTCTAAGAAAGTATTCCAAGAAGAGAGGAGTACACGTGGATTTAGGGATGCTGCGGGTCTGAGCACACAGGTCTCCATTGAAGCACCATTTCCTATTTGTGGGTTGGGCACAGATCCTGCCTGCTGCACATCTGACACCTTGTGACAGCAACACGGCTTCAAAACACAGCTGGCCAGGTAACAGGCCTCTGCTGCTGTGATCTGTGCTTCAGTACAAATGGCAGGCAATGAATTAACTGCCTACTATTAATTACTAACAGCAATTAATTACAGTATTGCATATTCGCTACAGGAGCTCTACAGGCACAGCTTTGAGTTAAGTCAATTCACCATTCTGGAAGCTGCTGATTTTGTCATGCAGCGTGTTCAGTGCTCCCCACGCCCATACAGCATCCTTCCAGCCACACTGCTCTGCAGCCTTCCACAGATCAAGACCCAAAGGGGAGGGTGGCAGATGGGGCCAGGGGTTCGGGGACTTGGCTCCCAGTCTCGGTTTGGCCACCTGGAGGTGGAGGTGAAGGTCAGCCACAGGGCCCTGCTCAGATGCAGGGGCTCCAGGCTTTGCAGGGCTGTGGCAGCTGAGGTCTGTGAGCTGGCCTGGCACAAGGGGGATATAAGATAGCCAGAATTTTGTGCGCTTTGGTTGTTTTCCTGATGACCTTGATACTCACTCACCTGCCCAACTGGGGACGTTTCTTCTCCTTTCTTTTCTCCTTTTTTTTCTTCTCTCTGTCTTAAAAAATTACCCTGGTTTTCTTTTTCCAGCTGGCAGCTTTTCATTTTACTGGGAAGAGGGAATTATCAGATCGCTGTTCCCATTGTGTGAGTTTCTCAAGTGTCTAAGCTCTGATGACAGCCCACCTGATTTCACAGATTCCTCCCCTCTGTAAAGCACCGAGCATTAAATACTATACATTTGGCCCTCAGTTGAGCCCCTAACTGGGGGTGACTACACAGCTGCAGTTTCCCAGGACACCAAAAGATAGGAGTACGGCAGCACCAGGGCCTCTGCAATGCAAGAGAAGGGTTCAAGAGCTGTGTTTCTAGCACAGAGCAGAGGCAAAGAGCACCCCAAAGGATGGCAGAGCAGCTTTCCTCTTGTGCAAACCTTTCTTTACTACCCAGTGGCATTTTGCTTTTATCACAAGCAGCGGAAGATGATTTTTGGCATATGTGACTTTAAAGCTGGAAGAAATCTTTTAATATTGGAGAGATTTTCTATTAAAACGAAGAAGAAATAGAAGGATGACAGAATATCTCATGTTACATGCAAATTATTGACTTGATATTACGCTGAACAGAAATGCCTTGCACGTTCCTGGTGGTCACCGAATGCAGCGGAGAGCATCCACCCACTGCACACGTGCAGGCTTTGCCCTTTGCTTCATGGCGTTCCTCCAGTTCATATTTTAACGTGTCCTATTGATTATTTTCATGTCCTTTGCTATCCAATGCTCTGCCAATAACAATCCAGTTAATGGATAGGAAATAATCGTTTCTGAGTATTTGAGCTAACACAGCTTTCCACTATTATGGAGCCGTGCTATTTTACAGACTCACTATTGCAGGCTTTCTTTTATATCCTTTGAATCTGTGTGCACAGCGTGCTAGAGCACAAGAGCACACAACTCTACCAAACACATGGAAATCATTACTGCAGGAAACTATCTGGATCAATCTTCTTAACTTTTTATGAAGATTTCTACTTCCTATAGTTTTTCAAGGTTTTGTTAAAGACGTTGACAGCTGCTGCAGAGACAAAGCTGAAGTATATTAAATATGCAAGAATGTACTAACGTAATAGTAAGTTTGTATGATTAAATTTGTAATGTCAGAAAAATGTCATGAAAAAATGTTAGATTTAAGAACAAGCAGCAGTCTGCAATACATTTAACAACAAACAACAATGCCATACAACTCCGCATCCAGTAATAGCAGTGTTTGGTTCAGCCTAAGACATTTAAATAAAACCTACATAATAAAAACTGAACTGAATTAAACAGAATGACGTCTCAATTCCCTGCATAGTTTGAAAGGCTCCAGAAGTAACTTCAGAGTGTCAAACTTTGGTAAAAGACTTTTTTTTTTTCACCAGACTTCTTCTGAGCTTTTTTCACCACCGTTGCTGTCAGGGGTAGCAGCCGTGGGAAGAGGTACCTGAAACTTGGGTAAGGACAGGCCTGGATCCAACTGGTGGGACTGGGGGGGTCGGGTTCCTGACAGCTCCGGGGAAACCCCAGTGATTTACTGCAGGTCTCTCTGAATGCACCCAGGTGGACAACTCCCGAGACTCAGACTGCAAAGTTACGTGTAGGAGTGGAAAGAAAGACTTGACGTGCTGAGCAGGAGAGCTGACAGGCAGTCTCCAACCATGTTTCACGCAGTTTTAAATGACCAGCCTTTAGCCACCATTGCCAATTTGAAACCCAGGCTCAGGCTCAGCAGACGTACTTCAAACACAGTGAGATAACAGCACCTCAAGTACTTCTGGTGCCTGGCTGTGTTGGGATTCACCACGGGTGAAACTAGATTTATTCCTCCTCTAACAGATTTTCCCACAGCAGGCAAGGTTTGCCTGAGCTACACTTCCACTCCAGGTAAGCATTCCGCAGTGACGAAGGTCTTCACCCCTCCTCCCAAAACACTCCAGTGACCCAGCAAACAGAAACAACCACCTCTTTCTCCTCTGCACTACCTAGCAGGACAGAGCTGGCTGTCGGGAGGAAGAAGAGCTGCCCGTGCCCCATGTGAAAGCAGTATCCTGTTACTGTATGAACCCTGCAGAAAGCAAAGGAGCTCACAAACCTCACTGCACTGCCCCTCTGAGTGCTTCTGCTGCTCTCTGCTGCCTGCAGAAAGCAAAATGGTTACTGAGGGCCTTTGGAGAAGACCCCGTACCAGCCACCAGCCCAGACTGCGTTCAGTCTGCAATTTCCTTCCTTCCTCCCCAGGGCAGGAAGCTCAGGGCTCAGCAGCTGGAGTTAGAGGCTAAACAACGTCTGTTTGGCAACGTCTTGGGCAGCAAGGTCTGCGTGTGGGAGTAGCAGCATTTTAAAACTCTATCTGCTCTGTCCATCGCCAAGAAGCTTTGAAGCAATTCTCTTGCCCACAGCTCCCGTCCACCCCTACCTGTTTGCTCCCCATGTGTGTTACTGCTCTGCCCTTCCACGGTCTGCAGCCAGCAACCCAGCAAGCTGGGCAGGCTCCGGGAGTGAAGGGAAGAAGCTATCCATCACACAAAACAACTGCTATATAAATTAATATATTAGGTCTTCAGAAATAATTTCCTACCTCGTCCGTCCTGGACATTTGGAGCAAGAGGCAGCAGTGCCTGTTGTTTTCCTGACGAACGGTCTGTTATCCCTCTGCATGTCTCTACTTGACATCAGCAGAATCAGCTCCATTAACACAAGGTTACCCTTTGGAAATTTTTTGTCTTGATTAACTCCATTTATGTAATTTATTTTGGTCCTCTGATTCCCATTAGTGGGATCAATATTAATTTAAATCAGAACGCTGTGTATTTTGTCTAGCACCATTCATGCAGATCAGGTGCACTGCATTTCCCCTAATTGCCTCTCTGACAAATTATCCTCTGCCAGGATTACCAAGTGAAAGCAGTGGCTGTGACCAGTTCTTGTTTTCTGTTTTTGGCAGGGATGAAGTGGTTAACCCACAGCTAAACTGAAGGATTTTTATACATTGGACTTAGGAGCAAACACAGAATAAGACTTTTGGTCATTGCTTGAGAAAATCAGGTCATACTTGAGAGAGCTTTTTCCTCCGCAAAGGAAGCACTAGATGCTGCTGCAGGCGTGCCGTGCACAGGGATGAAGGAGCTCCTAGCTAAAGGTGCGGGCCTCTGGAGTCAAAGTGGCGCTGGCTATGGAAGAAGGCATCAGCCAAGACTGAAAAAAAAAAAAAAAAAAAAAGTGGTGTCTACAGAGGTAGGAGGGCAGAAAATATACTCCTAAGCCAAGGAGCAGGGCATTGAATTATCAGTGCACCATGGTGGAACAGGGGGTAAACACCAAGCAAACAGCAACTGAAAAGATGGAGAGGGGACTGGAACAACAGCAGAGTGCAGAGGAGGATCCTTGACAGGCTTACGGACACCGCTCTGAGCAGATGTGGCCATTAGGGTCTTGCACGCTTGGGCAGCCAAAGCTTCTTCCTAATAACATGCAGCAGCTGATGGGACGTTAGCAGGTGGCCTGTGCCGTGCTACCATGCTGCTGAGTGCTCAGCAATGCAAGCAGGGAGCTAAAACTCCAATTAAACCCAATAAAGGGGCAAAGGCTTAAAGGATAACTTTTCTACCAGCCACTGTAGGTAGTGGCTTGGGGACAAAGGGTTTTTGACCGGATTTGGGGGTGACTTCAAGCTGAAGAACGTGTATTTAAGGTAGCTCCTAGTCAGTGTGTTGCCTGAAAGCTAGATCTATGCAGAAAAGGTGGTTTGGGGCTGGAAAAGCTGTTAGTGAGAGCACGGAGAGCCTTTCACACCTGCTCACTACAAAGCGTGGCTCTGCCAGGAGGCCAGGTCGGCAGCTACATGCTGAGGCAGCCTGTTCACAGCAGCCCTGCATGCCGGGCTCTGGTGGGTCAGTGTCCTGACCACTCGAAAGGTCCCTGACATCTGCTTACACGCTTGCACTTGACTTGCATTTGGATTCACGAGTCACCTGGAATTGTAAATGACCCAGAGGAAGACTTGCACTGAGCTGACTCAAGTGAAGCAAGTCTTTTTATTCATTTTTATAGCAGCTTTTACAGCAAAGTTGAGTGAAAGACGTAAAATACAAGGCACAGTCTGTTCACATCAGAATTCAGCATCATTACCATAAAATAAAGTGATAAGTTCATTACTTTCCCTAAGGAGAAGGAGCTTGTCTATGAGCTACAAACGCTCAGCCCCCACCCAAACAATGTTGCTGGCAGCGCCCTGCAGCACACAGACACGGGGTGTGTTGTGGCACACCGCTGTAGGTCACAGCCTTTCACCTCATGGTGACCACTCTGAGAAAAAAACATCCACAAATTTCATCCTGTCTTTGGTTTCAGAGCTGATACATGTCAAAATGAGGATCTGGAGCCCCCAGGCTGTGCTAGCAGCACTGCTGCGCCCACACGCAGGCCACCACCGGTGAGAGCAGCCCCCAGTTCCCCGCTGGAAGCCCCCAGGCTGCTGTCGCTGCCTTCAGACACTTTCAGCACTCGGGGTGGCTGCTGTCACTCGTGCACCGACTGAACAGACCCCAAATAAATTAGCTTCATGCTCTAGCAAACACTGAGTTTCCTCACCAGAAAGCACGGGTCGGAGTGTAGCCAAAAGCCACCCGAACATGAGCGCAGCTCCCTTCGGTGCCTGCACGGCCGGAAGGAGGCACAAGAGGATGGCCGTGAGCAAAGGCGTGAGTGTGCAGGGCCTCGCTGCCTCTGGCCGGTACCCCTGGGACAGTGGTTTTGAATAAGAACCTATCACCTACTATCACCAACTATGTTTTCATTCAGCTTCTATTCTCTTACGAAGGAAGGAGCTAACAGTGACCCACGGACACGCCGCAGTCACTACAGCGCTCAAGTTCAGTCACCAGACCTCTTCCGGGGAACAGCACCCAGCTGGGGAGATGTGATCCGAGAGGAGACCAGCACGTGCCTCGCCTCGAGATCTCCCATCTAAACTACACCGGGACGATGCCAGGGAGATGGTGGTGGCAGAGCAAAGAGGTCTACTGCAGTGTCCGTCAGGGGTGGCTGCAAGGACAGCATCTGCTGCCTGGTGCTGCGGGGCTGAGCTGTTCTGAACTCAGGTTTTTTAGTAACTACACTAAATTGTACCAAAACCCAAGTCATACAATAGCTACTGGGAAGAGATTTACAATGAGCCAGATTTTTCAGGGCCTCCTGGCCACCTTATCTTGGCAAAGCTTACACAAGCTGCAAACAATCCTGACAGCAGAGTGGTTTGGGCAAACGGCTGCCCCCGAGCATCGCTGCCTGGGGGTGCAGCAGCCATCACCAGCAGGAACAGGGCAACGGTGGGAAGGCAGAAGAGCCACGCTCTGGGCTTTTTCCCCTCACCAGGAAAGACTTCTCAGGGCAGAGGAACAGAGCTGGGCGTGCTCTGCAGAGTTCTGTCACCACTTGTATCCAAGCTCATTTACCCCACTGGCCACGGAGGGGTTTTCACAGTGCTCCCACATCTCCAGCACACACACAGCTCACTAATCCCCCCACCAGACTGCATTTACCACGGGAGCCAGAGCTCCTGGCTCACCAAACCTGGATGCCCTCCTGCATTCCTCTCGCTTCTTCCCACGAGCGGGGACAAAAGGAGGGACATTCTGCAGAGCGCTCTGGTTACTGTTACTGCTTTTGGCAGCAGCCTCCTAGAGCAGCAAAACACAGCACAAAAAGGACTGGCGAGGCTGTGAACTCCAGCGTTGCCCCACTACCCTTCCCTGGCAGCCCGAGCAGCTCTGCCTTCCACCCTGCGCTCCCGCAGTCCTCTTCCCCCAGCCCTGCTGCCACAGGGAGGTGTTTCAGCCTGCAAAGGCTACACACATTTAGGTGCCTAAACATGCAATTAATTAACATGAACCTCCAAGGACTCTCATAAATTCTCAGGCTGAGTGCCTAATTCCCATGGGAACTGCGTGCTGACTTTTCTTATGTGCCTTTGGAAAGCTGTTAGAAGCTTCTCTGTATCTTTACGGACCTCAATTCCTTTCTGAAACCAGCTCTTTATCTTTCCCCGGTCTTGACAAATCCCCCCTCTTTTCTTACTTGATTCAGCACCTTATCAGCTTTGGCACAACAAGGGAGAAAGATTTTGAGGCTGTGCTTTCCCCCACTCCTGCATTACGTGCCACGGTCCCTCCACGTTTGCCAGCAGAACAGAAACATTGGCAGCTCCACCTGGAGCTGAGAGGCAAAAGAGGCAATGACACGGTAATTATGTGCTACAAAAGCCATGGCAGAGTTCAAGTATTTCGTTGTTCTGATGCCTGGGGAAGATGTCAGATGGGCTGGGCACCAGGTCCAAGATCTGGGTACCGATTTAAGGCAGTGAAACCTTGCAAAGCAGAAGAAAATTTCACTTTCTGGCTATGTTCCTCTGGAATATAGCAACCTAGAAAGGACAAATTTCAAAGTGTGACAATCCCTTTGTGCATGCCAGTAGCAGCTTTGTTACATCTGTAGTAAAATACCCATTTGTCCATGGCTCCAGGACAAGGTGCTCTTGCAGAGCTCTCTGCTGCCCTCAGCCCTGCGATGCCACGACACACCGTGTGCACGCTCCTGGCCCAGCACAACGTCAGCTGCAGCTTTTTGTTTCACAAACTGACTGAAGTCAATGGACAATTGCTGATGCTCAGAAGGCAGGCAGGTATCCCACGATGCAGAGAGGCTGTGTACAAATCTAGAAGTTTGTTCAGCGTAAGCTCTTGCCTCCTGTGCATTCAGTTTCTTTAAGGACTTCTCCGATCTCCAGTCCCACCAGAGCTCCATGGCCACCAGGTGGGAAGGGGAAGGGATGTGTCCTGCTTGGCTTCTCCCTGCTCCTCCTTTCCCTTTGTCCACTGCTCAAGAAGAAAAATAGTGAAAAAAAATGCTGCTTCAGGAGTCATCTGATGCTGCCCTTCTCAGACTCCTCAATAAGTCGTAAAAGAGCACAGACAGGATTTGGACCACAATTTCCTGTTTTTATCACCCAGTTCATCAAACAGGGTGCTCAGACACAAGCATAAAATGAACTAAGCATCAAGGACAGAGGTCTCCAGGTTGATGAGTGCTCTTTTCTGTGGTTTTGTGAGTTGGAGGTTGTAAGCTAAAGGTCAGGCACAATTTCAGTTCAGACTAGGTGATGCATCTGCTTTGTATCCTTCAGGAAATTTCAGTGCAAAGCCAGGACAGCTGCACATCCCAGAAGAGCCTTGACAAGCAGAGTACCCTGTTCGTCGGCTTGATTTTGTCTCCTGAAAACGTTCAGGCCTTCGGGGGAAGATCTTTTGAATGTGACTGCACCTCTACTGGGACATGAGATCTGGGTTGCCCTTGCAAAGTCTTTTGAGGAAAATATGCAGAATCTTCAGCTTCCACAACCATTTTCATCTCTGTCCTGACAGTTGAATAGACACGCTCCCTTCTCTTCAGCAATGCTATTAATGAAAGACGAGAGAGACTACATTTCCACTTGAACAATTAATTCTCTACCAGTAGCACTTGAGAGCTCACAGTATGGGAAGGCAAAGTAGCAAACCAGTTTGCACCCAAAGGAACGGTCTGTTTAAATATTTCCATCTGAGAACTTTTTAAATCTTGAAACTTTGACTTACACAAAGCTACCAAATTCCCCATGTTCATAATTGTTCAAAGGAGACACGTTTGGAAAAGAAGCTTCTGTGCTGAGCTCCTAGGGCACCTGGCGGATGTCAGGCTACGTAGTCTCCTTAAATCTGGCTGCCTGACATTGCTCAGACCTTTTTACTAGGCATACCTGCAGAGAACCTGTGCCTACACCACCCAGGATTTTAGGGAGGATTTAGGCTTAATGGCCAAAAAACAAACTAAAAGTTATAGGACCATCCAAAGATCCAGGATCCTGTGTCCAGACGCCGAGGGATCTGGACACATCACCACCCACAGGACAGCCACCCGCTGTGATACCTCCCTGTTATGCCTCCTGATTCACTGCCAGCTCAGAGCCTTCCCGAGCTGGAGGTGGCACACACACATGCAAGGGCCCTTGGCAGCCCAGCTCTCTGGTACTGTACCTAATTGCTCTGAGTATTTACGCACCTGTTCTAATATTATTTGTTTATATCCAGAACAATAAATGGCGGAGTCCACAGCTCAGCTGAACTGCTGTGTGAAGAAGTTCCTCCTTTTATTTCTCCTGAATCTTCCATGTGACAATCTTACCAGGATGTGCCCTGATCTTGCACTAGGAGAACTGGATTCCCGTACCCCTTCTCCAAGCCACTCACAAGTCGTATGTCCCTGTCACAGCCCTCCCTTAGCTACCTCTTCGCTCTGATGAAGAGAATCAGTCCATTTAACCACAAGAACACCAGACCACTTTCTGCTTTATCCTCCAGTCCTTCCCTAGCAATTCCTACCATTCTGCCTGGGTTTTTGGTTTATTTTCCTTTGCTACAGAATTGACAATATAATGGATAGTTCTATAAAACCACTCAGAAAAGAGATCTTGGAGTTAATAGCTAGTTCAGAGACCATCACTGAGTGTGTTTTTCCTCCCATGTGCACCGCTGCACATTTATCAACAATGAATTTCAGCTGCCATTTTGTCAAAGTGTTTGACAATACGAGGAGGGGGCCCCACTTGTGCAAATTCGCCTGCCCTGTAAGGCTCCATTTGCAGGCAGGCTGCTCAGAGCTCTAACACACATGGGGGACTGATCGGCTTGCAAACTGCAGCAACACAGGATAAATAATTGTAGTTCAAGAAGAACAGTGCCTGAAAGCAGAGCTGCCCTTCCCAGCCATAGGAAATGGGAAGAACTGGTGGACGGTTGGGTTCATTGCACCTTCTGTACTCTCCGTATGGGAGCACGGAGACTCAGAAAGCAGTGTCCCAGATCAGCACTGCTTTTACAACCTCCAAAACACTGTGCAAACGCACATGAACACAGCATACAAGCTGCCAAGCCTTCAAAGAGGCCATGCCTTGTGTTAGCCCTGCATGCCCCTGCCATTCCGCAATGACTGGACACAAAGAGCAGGCTGCTCTTATTCACAGCCTCTCCCTGTGACACCTAAACCAGCAGCAGCATTAAGAAATCAGAAGTGACTCTCACGGTTAATCCATTTCTCAGGAAGATACCGCCTTTCTCTTCTCGGAGGGGAGAGTGCTGAAGGCAAGTAAAGCTAATGCGAGAGACGGCGGCTCGCGGAGTGTTGCTTCAGACGAAGTACGGCAGCGAGAGGACGTTCCTCCAGGCGGTGAGAAACACCACAGTTCTGAACCTCACAAATTCTAAAAAACCCGCAGTCAGAGAAAGTGGTGTTTAGTCATGTCACAGCTCCGTGGCCTCCGGCATGACGGAGTTGTTAGTCATGAAAGATAATGTTTTCAAACAGGAGGGATCTCAACTTGGGAATTCAGCTTGGATCCAAAGCCTAGCAAAATGAACAGAAAAATGTGGTTTCGGTGGAACTTTGTTAGTTCAGGCTTTTAAAATCGTATTTCCGGCAATAAGGGGCCTTATTTTCGATGTGTCAGATATCTGCAGTATCAGCTAAATCACGGCAAACCTGTCTGTGTAGCAATCGAGGCTATGTACTGGGCCTCAAACTCCAGCCTGCAGACAGCCTGGATGACCCCAGGTGTCAACAACCCTTATGTGTGGAATACTCAGAACAGAGGTGCAAATCCCAAGGCATCTTCAGAGAGATGATGGTGTTAGCACCCCCGATCACAGCCGCTCGGCTGACTGCAGAGGTGCTCGCTGCACTGCTTCCCCTGGGAAGCATCCGTCCAGACAAGGGTGCAACCCCTCCCTGCACATTCAGCAGAGCCTGATTTCTGCACATTTCCATCTTCCTAGAATCTAAAGAGTTGAAGGCTTCACAGGTACTGACCACAGTATTTATTTCTTTTTTCACAAGGAGCATCTGCAGTCAGCAATGTACAGGATAAAACACAGCTAGGGAGTATGACTTTGAAGAAAGGAGAAGGCTACAGCTCCCTCGTATGGCATGATTCAGATCCTTTTCCATAATCATCATACCAGTAGCCATCCTGTTCCAGCATCTCATTAACTTTCTCCATTTAGTCAGTTAACCTGCAGTGCTGATGCTAAGGAAGCTGCACTCGTGTTTGTGCCGTGCCACTGTTACCCCATACACTGGAGAAGCCTGAATGACACAAGTTCCATTTTTAAAAAACAAGGGTACAGATCACAAACAAGGCAAAATAATTTATGATCTTTCAAAACACCAAAATCTATCTTGTAATAAATGCCTTCATGAAATGTCATCCAACGGTTAGACGGCCCCATTCAGGACCACTATGGGAAGAGACCAGAAGCAAATGCAGGGAGTCTGGCGCTTGTGCTTTGTGAGCTTTGTCAATACTTCAGCTAACGGGTTTCCCTTTGTCTCTCCGACACTCCTTCCTTTCAGATCCACCTGCCCCATGCCACTGCTGTTCTCCTTAATCCCTTCGATCCTGCCAGTTGTTGTTACGCTGTCCTTCAGAGCATCTGTTTGAAGAGCAGTCTACAAAACATCGCTACAGGCAATGAAGCCGATAGCATTATGCAAAGAGGACCATTAAATCACCATTTTAAAAATAATTTTTAACCTACATTATTGGGGTCGCTAATTAAAAATCAATTCCTTTCTGTGTTGCAAATCTGACAGTAATTCTGCCTCCAATGGGTACAGCAAGATTAACAGCACATCAGGTAAATGCAGCTGGGAAATGACATTTTCATTAGTGATTTATTGGGTGTGAAATTTCCACCACAGTGAAATATTCATGAACAATGCAGGTTACAATGTCTCCATAAATATCCACATGGCTAATTACTGCTGAATCCTACCCTGGATTAAATGTTCACAAAGAAAAGCATTCTCAAACCACAGAAGAATTATCTAGGACAAGTCTTTTAGGGAGAAACCAAAAATATGCAAAACCGCATAAGCAGCAAAGGACCATGTTTTCCGCTAATATTGCCATCTCACCTTTCTTATCTCCATAAATAACAGAGAAAAAAAAAAAAAAAAAGCAACACAGCCTGTTAGCTGGTCACTAGCACTTTGGTGGTTATTTCCACTTTTAATTAGACCAATCACTCACCCACAGCCATGGAAAAGGCATGTCCCTCTGGTGAGGGTGGAGAGGAGACCCCAAGGCAGAGTTTGGGATGGGCTGAGGACCTCATAAGCTGCTGCTGCCAGAACCCTAGCACAGTGCCCCAGCCAGAAACACGGCCGTCCTGATGTCAGCGTCCTTGGGCAGAAAGACAGAAAGACCCATGTGCAGTGTTGGTTAAGCAGGCTCTCCTCCCCTCTCCTCTTCCTTTTGTTAAACAACGGTGCAAAACTTCCACATGGTAAATTGCTAGTGAGGAAAATAACTTCCCTGTCAACTTTGGTGCTTGGACACCAATTCTCTCAAGTTTGGTGGTTTCAGAGCGGCATGGCGTTTAAAACATTTGTTTTCAGTGGGATGAGTTGCCCACTTGTGCTGGGAAATGAGGTCCAGAACTGGAGGATAAATAGATGGCCAAAGTTAATAATCTGTGAGATCTTCTCTGGCATTTGATAGCCCTTGCATAACGATGTGCAATATAAAGACATTTGGAGAGAAGCACGATCCTCAAAGTACCTTATGTTTTGCAGTTTGGAAGCTCCGAACTGTTTAAAAAAAAAAAAAAAAAGATTTATGAAACCAAATTTCACCCAGTTTGGATTAAATAGGAGAAACTAACGAAGCCATTGAAAATGCAGAAGCAGCAAGTTTAAATGAATCGAGCCTTGGAAGCCCTAGGAACATGATGGCTCTGAAAGCAACCCCTTCTGTTCATGGGCGGCCTTACACCCAGGTTTCTCAACTTCTTTTGGAGCTCATTGTTAAAAGCCCCGCTCCATATTCCTGACATTGTTGTTGCTGACTAAAATGCTTAGTAATGACACAAACATCACTCAAAATCAAATTATCAGCTGTACAGACAACATACTCCAGAATTTAATAGCGTGTTAAACGATTGCAGGGAAATGTTCTGTGGAGTCAGTGAAGCAGCAGCAAAAGCTAATTCAATTCTCAAATGAGTAAAAGTGAGAAACCGTTCTTATAAAACCGATATTGTAAAAATACATGCTGGCACACGCTGCTGGCTCCTAGGGGAGGGAGAAGGAGTTTCTTCCCCTGGCAATAAATGTCTTGGTGACTGACGTAGTTCAGCTTGAGCCAAAACCGCTCCGTGCGCCTGGAATAACGGTGTCCAAAATAGCTTTATGAGGAATGTCATATGTTCAAAATACCAGTCATGATTCAGAACTATTTATCATTGATCACGATCTGATGAACATATGGATCTCAAGTTAAAAGTTAATCTTCGATTTCTGGAAAAAGCTAAAGAGCACGAACAGTCTTTCTCGTGTCTTCCGGAGTGAACAGCACCCGGCACAAAATGTGCCTGCACCAAGCAGGGTTTCATGTTGCCCTAAATTTGCTGAATGTATAGCAATCATCACTTAGCTTTATCAGCCTTCTTTTGGAAGCACATCCCTGGTGAACTGCCTGGCAGGAAAGAATCCCATGGCCATTACCTGCCCCTGCAAAACTCTCATCAGCAGAACGGCAGCACGTAATGCGCCGTGGGAAAGCCAAAATTGGCCACAACACACTAAGGCCTCAGTTCCCAACTTCCCCACATTTTTGGTTTCTTTCCAGTACCTGAGAGTCAGAACTTGTTTGTGCTCAGTAGGAATGTCCTTTAGATAACAGATACTGCCTGTCCTTCTGCATCACCATCTCATCGGATCAATAGCAGCTTCTGAACGCTGCAGGCTGAGCTGTTTAAACAGTCCAGGAAGGACGTGCAGGAAGCACATGATGCTCATCTCACCTTTAGCACTCTGTCTGAAAGCAGCGAGCTCCCCCATCCCATAACAGCCATCAGCAGCATGAAATATTCAAAATATTTAACTCAGAAATTCTCGCTTCTTATGCTTCCAAATAAGACAATCCCCCCAGCATCTTCATTTCCTCTAAATTTACCATTTATCTCATGGTTTAGACAAAACAAACAGCTGACTAATGGCTGATCTAGGGCCCAGACGCCCCACTGATCTGCAGTGCCTGTGTGATCCAAAAACAATCCTTGTGACTGCTCCTGATTTGACACAGAGTGGAAGTACAGCTCTTAAAACTATACAAAGTAGGGGAAAAAAAAAGTTAGTGAAGAGAGCACATAATGTTTCCATCAGGCTTTGCCTAACTTCAAGAATTACAGAACTTACACCAGTCTCAAAAACACAATGCAGAATGAATGAAACTTTCCTCTGTATTAGAGGGATATAATATGGATTATTCAGGATCTCGTGCTATTTCTTTTAGAAATGGGTTGCAATGGTACTTGGGGTTAAGTAGTATGTAATTGGAAAGAGAGAACAAAATTATTACAGTTTTAATAAAAGACACAGCAAAAAGATGAGAACACAAATCTTGTTATAAACAAGAAAGCATGGTATGGTTGAACTTTATACCTCTCATGCTCATTTCTATATTAGTATTTTCTTTACAATGCTCAGCATGTCCGTAAGGCATTAAGCAAGTCACAGAATCCACAGAGGTGTTATATATTGGCTATATACTGCTGCTGCTTTCTGCCTGCAATAGAAATGGAGTTTTTCTAAGCAAATAAAAAAAAGTCAAAAAAAAAAAGGCTATAAAAGCCCACAAATATGTGCTCCTCAGTTTATACAGAGCTGATTTCTGTGAACACACACAGACACACAACACTGCATAAAAACTGGAAATCACACTCCCAGTTATGCATTTATCCAAGCCTGCCGGTGTGATGCTCTGTGCTGAGTGCCTCCCCGGCTGCCTGATCCTGCACTAAGCAAGGCGGGCAGCACCCAGGAGGCACGTCGTCCTCCTGCGGGCTTGCTGGGCTCCCATCTTCTCTTTCCTCCACACTGCTAGAGGCAGATTTCACGCTCAGAAGCAGGGCAGGAGCAGCCCCCAGGCTCCCCTGAAAGCAAGCCCTGACACTGCAGCCATGCAACACCTCAACAAGAGGTGCCCCCGAATCCCCCTGTATTTCTGCACTCTATTTCTGAAACGGACTGTGGGCTTTAGCTTTTGGTTAGCCCTGAAGTGGCCAGGCAGTCAGACTTGATGACCTTTGAAGGCCCCTTCCAAATGAACTGTTCTGTTTGGCACAGGAGACCACACTTTTTAAGCCATGCACACCATCCCTGTGATAGGCTGCTGTAATAGGCTGCTGTAAGCCACCGTTCTTGAAGCAGAACTCATTTGATCTCTAGCACCGACATCTTTTATGCCGTTTATGGACTCAATAGATGGCATTTCAGAACGACCTTGTAGACGCGAGATATTCCATTTGGGGCATCTCAAGTGGAATATTCAAGAAAATTGATTTTCATAGTGCAGTTCCATCATGCTCCTGAACATCAAAGCACATTAAAATGTTTTTAGGCACATACCTGAAAACAGATCTCAAATGCCCATCAGCTACTTGCTTATAGAGAGTTATCTTTCCTAAAAGTGCTCAAGACAGTTAGGGACACGAACCCTAAGGACTTCTAATTAGACTTATAACCCCATCTCTTTCTGGCACATCTGAAAACAAACAAATAAAGCTCAGAGCGTTGAACAGAACAACAGTTCACTCTGGTTGTCCTTTTCTCTTACAACAGGTCTATTCTGCTAAGGGGAAGCTGAAGAAACTACCTAGTAGGTACATATGGGAAGGTGCAAATACGCTGGATACAGCTGGTACACACATTAAAACCCAAGACTGCTTAGGGAAGAAAATAGCACATTCGAAAGTCTAGGGAGACCAAAGAGAGAAAAAAAAAGATAACTCCAAAAGAAGAGGTAGAGGGGGAACAGCTAGAGGGAACATGGGGTACCTCTAAAGTCAGTGGGAATTTTGCCTTGACTTTATTGCGGTCAAGATTTCCCCATTAAACACACATCAATCCTGTATCCAACTTCTAAACACGTTATATATACATCTTTATGCATAAAGCACAGTTCTGTTTTCTGTACCTTCCTTACCTATTTCACTCTTTAGGAAGAAAGCAGGATACAACGAGAACCTGCAGTTGGTACGCTGCAGAGGAGGTCAGTGTGCTGACACACGAATCTGCATTGTTTCAGTTTATAAAACAACCTTTCATTACAATAGGAAGACAACTCTGGCAGCATTCACATTTTCCAGCATCACAGCCAGAATCCTTCAAAACTTGGTGTGCCCAGAATGAGGTCCCGAGCTCCACGTATTGCATTGATTTTGTAATTGATTGTATTCCCTGGGTCAGTATCTGGAAACCTGTAAGACATAAATTTTTCAGCTGATTTGTCTCCCCGGACAGCTGCTGCTTACGACCTCAGCCTTTCCAATAGATGATGACAGCACGGTGAACAATGGCTCAACCATTGTGATCATTCACTTCCACCCCGTGGGCCGCAATCCAAAAGTTTCCTATACTTCTTTTTTTCAATGCAGTAAATCATTATTGGGAAAAAAGTGTCTAGATTTCAGCTACTGTGAGCGTGCTTCATTGTGTGCCAGAGCATTGGAGGTGCAGTGGAGTCACTGCCTGCGCTTCAAACACGGCTGGTGTCAAGTGATGTGACTCCTGCCACTGGCTGCCTTTCCTCCTCTCAGCACAAGTTCAACCCAAGTCACATCTTTAATTTTCAGCTCAATGCACACAACACCTTGGTATTTTAAAGCCCCCTTTTCCAGGCATTTTCTGCTTTGCAACTACACAACTAAAATCCAAAGTCCGCTACAATCAATGACAGGCAGCACACTGACTGCGATTTTAGAGGTAAGCCCAAAAAGGTTTGGCAAGACCAGACTCTCACTCAGAACTATCGTCCCTCTTGTAATCTGAGAGCAAAATACTGATTTGGAAGGCACGTTTGGTAGCTCCAAATGCCAGGAAAAATGGACAGAGGCAGAGAAAAGCTGATCCAGCAGTCAGGACACCATTAAAGGGTGGCTACAAAGAGGACAGAGGTGCTCTCCCTACAAGGAGCCATGTGGAGAAAACGAGCAGCACTGGGTACAAGCTGCACCGGGAGAGGACTCACCTTGACACAAGAGGTATGCAGTGAGCACAGTCATCACTGAACAGCCTCCCCAGGGACGCAGCAGAGTCCCCATCACTGGAGGCTTACAAGACACGACTGGACAGGGCGCTGGATAATCTCACCCCGCCCCCTTCTCCCACAGAAGGCTGGACCTGACGATCTTTGGAGGTCCCTTCCAACCCGGGCTGCCACACAGTTCCATGATCCTATGGCCAGCAAGGCCCGTGGGCCACATCGCTGCCCCGCAGACCTATGACATACAGGTTGGCGTTGTCACTGCCCCTTGGAGGAGCAGGGCCACAGGGTACAAAAGCACACGTGGGGTCAGGAGCAAACGACTGCCTGTCTCCAAGTCATTACCCACCCTTGCTCACACCTCCCAGGGCACACATACACATGTAGATATATACACACACATATACATGCATACAGGCAGCCCCTGGGGACACATCCTGCTGGGAGCCAGCGTCACTGCCCCGCGGGCCTTGCAGACACCCCCTTGGCCTGGGGGCAGCTCCTGCTCTCCAGCGTGCCTCTGCCGCAGAGAAGGCATCGGGCTGGGGCTCCCTTCACAGCAAGGGCTCATCCTCAGACAGGGGATTGCTCTCTGCAGATTCAGAGGGATCTCTTGGTAATTTTTAATAACCACCCCTGCCCTAACGGGCTTTAATTCATAACTTCTTCAGAAGTTATTACTTAACCTCAGCCGGCAATTATTGTGCTAATTACTGCTTTCAGAAGTACCAACTTCATATTTGCTGGGGTTTATGATAAAGAGCTTTAAATCCATCAACCTCAGCTTTTTATTCACAGTAGGACAGAAGTCCAGTTACAGTGCTCTAGTGCAAAACGCATTATACAGGCCTACCAGAAAGCAATTCCTGCTCCGAGGAGTTTACAATTTAAATCTGTGATTGAACACTTGTTCGCATCCTTATCTTGAGGGAGGGAGCTTGTAGCAAAGACTCCAAAGTGATTATTCATCCAATTCATGAATTCAAGAGCATGCATATGTATTTGCACAACTGCAAAAGGCCACGAGAGCTACAATAACAGCAGGTGGATATAAAGAGAGATAATTGTGACTAATGCAATAAGCAGTGGCTACGGAACAGAAGCTGCCTAGCTCTTGCTGAATGTTTTATTGGCAGTACGCTAGGGGCAAAAATCAAGGAGAGAATTGAAAAGGGACAATGTAATGTTTTGCAGGTTTGTAGGAGACCTTTTATTCTGCATTGTTACAGGAAAAAGCATGAAAATGTCTCATTGAGGTTGGATTAATGGCTTAATTCCTAGGGAATATTAAATTACCTGGCACACTGTAGAAACTTTTATAATTTATAAGTAAAACGACGTTAGCAGTTTCCACAAAGCTTAGAGAAACACTCTAGACAAGAATTATTATATTCAACCCCGCAATTCACACTTCAGGACCACGTTTAGCACTCGTGTTCTGAAACAGGATCCACCACTTGGAGGAAGACATTCATTTTTCCACTTTCCCTAACTTGGCCAGAGCCAGGCTGATTGAACAAACAGAGGGTGGGAAATACCAGCCGGGGAAGCTGTCCTGCTGCTGAGAGTGAATGCAATCCGCCTGCAGCTGCAGTGTTTGTGGATTATATGGCATGATGGACTGGGCAGGATTCTTTTGCAGCATCATCCCTCACTTGGATGCGTTAGAGAGTTGGACGTTAGAAAACAACATACAAATCTCTCTCTGCTCAATGATGTTATGGACTGCTGATTTCCTTCAGAGGTGTCGGTATTTTACTTCTAAAGGGGTCCGTCACTGTTGTGGCTAAAACAAATGTTGCAAGCAATAAAAATATTGAAAGGCTACAAAGGCTCATTCCTCATCTTGCAGAAGCCGTGCAGCTGAGACCTGCAGGCACAGGACAGGAACAGTGTTAGCTTCAAAATACACCAGGCTCAGGGCAGGGAGGAGTTAATTCCATTTTATTCCTTGCCATATTGTTTATTGAACATTTACATTTTAAAATTTCTATTACTTCCCTGTTACCTCATTTCTATGCCTGCTTTATTTTCCCCTTCTTCCTCTATTTTTATAGAATCAGGGAATGGTTTGGGTTGGAGGGGATCTTCAAGATCACCAAGCCCAACCCCTGCCCTGGGCAGAGATGCCACCCACTGGACCAGGCTGCCCATCCCACGGGGCCCTGAACGCTTCCAGGGATGGGACATCAACAACTCCCTGGTGCTCCCAACTTCTTTGTACCAAGGACCTGCATAATGCCTGGCATCTGCCTACAGCAAGGTGACCAGCCTCAGCTCTCAGCTTTCGCATCCAATGCAGCCCACGCTCACTCTCACTGCAGAGACGAAGGCCTCTCCACACAGCCAGCCTGCAAGCTGATTTTTGAAGACTGTTTCTTTCCCCAACAGCCTTCCTGCTCTTGTAAGAGGTGTTCTGGGACTTGCGGCTTAAACTTTTGTTCACAGCAGACCACCCCAGGGTGATGAGCACCATGGGTAAGTGGGTCTAGCCATGTCTGGGAAGGTAAAACAGGCAGCAGGAGCTGCGTTTAGGTGTTATCAGACAAAGTGGGAAGCCTTTGCCTGCCAGGAATGAAATAAATCGGGTCCCAACCTGCGCCCATCACACTGTGACACCACGGGGCTGCTTGCGGAGTGTGGCGCTATTCAGAGCAAACACAAGAGCCAGTCTAGCTGACAGCCAAGAAAACCTACAGGATAAAGCCCTACCATCAGAAAACAAACCAAATCCCTATCTTGATTTTGTATGGCCAGGCGATTGGCCCGGGGCAGCTGGCTGGGTTGCTGCTGGGCTGCACACGGCGAGGGCCAGCAGCTCTCCCTCTGGCTGCACCACGCAGCCCAGCTGCAATGGGGAACGCAGCGAGACCTGAGACCTGCCGCTGCTGTCACTGAAAATACTGCAGCACTGTCAAGGAGAGCTGGTGTGAGGCAGGGATGACAGCTAGGAACAAAACACTAGGAGGAAGGAGGTCAAAAATACCTGATGGAGAAAAATTGCCAGCTGCTGGTTAGCTGCTGAAAGCAGGCATCGGGGCTGCTGGTCTTCAGTGCCCTCAGAGTCAGTGGGGGCTACGCACGGCAGTTCAAGAGTTGCTAACACAATTTATTTTAAAATATTCTGAATGTATTGCTAAAAATAATGGAAAACAGAACTACCCACAAGAAGTGCCCTTTCTAATAATCTCTAAAACACATTCACACTGAGCACCTTCTTTTTAAACTTTCGGGAAACGCACTCGAGCACTAGATGCTGTGCAGTGGGGAGGTATTAATTTAGCACTTTAGTGCAAGTCTGGTTTTGCTCAGTTAACTTTAGGCTATTGCTGTTTTATTGCATGAATAAATTAGTCAGGTCCTATTTATTACATATCTTTATTTGGTTTTATATCTTTTGTGGAGAGCACCGAGGGTGAGCTGAGGCTCAGAGATTATGTACACTGTTCAACACAGCAAAACGTTTCACTCTGTCATGATCCTCTGGCCAAAACTGTGAACATCATGAGCTGTATTTTATCATTAAAAAGTCTGTAACGTGCTCTGGGAGGTCAGCTGCCTGCTCACAAGCTAGCTGCCGGCACAGGAGCATGGTCTCCCTGAGCAGCAGCTTCCTGTACTGGCTCCTGCTGGGCTCAGTAAGGTTTTTCCAGCATGAAGACCAAATTGTTGTCCCAGAGGAAAGCAAGCCTTTGGGTGCTCTACATGAAAGAAACGCGATACCTCACCTGGTAACTTTAAAGAAAACATCTTCATATGCTGAAGCAGCCAGTGACTTTGCTCACTCTTTCAGAAACCCGCCGATTCCACAAGAATTACTTCTCTCTCCCTTGACCTAGAAGTGATTTTACAGCCCAGCCCCTCTCTCTACTCTACGCCGGAGCCTTCTGGAAGTGGAAGATGCATTTAGCAGCACCAAGCCAGGAATGGGATTCAGGCATCTCCTAGCAACAGCCCCAGCCCCGCTGCAGCAGTTTCGATGAGGAGGCAGAGCAATGCTGAGGGTCAGGGGCTGACACAGCCTTAGGGGACAAGAGCAGCCCCACAGCATCACTACCCATGCATCTCCTGGCACACCCTACCCCTTTTTGTACATCTTGCCAGATTTTTGTGTATTTTGAGTTCTATCAAAGCTCACAGACTGGCATACCTGAGCATGTGCAGCCCCAGCTGTAAGGAAGGATCGAGCGAGCCCTTGCTCTATGCACAGGACCCAAGGTCTGCCCAGGACTCATGGCTTTCCCACTGACTCCTGGCATGCTCCAGAGCATGTACCAAAACCTTCTGTTAATCTTTTTATGCAAATATGAAACAGCTTAACATTACCTGGAACTGTAGCAGCAGGTAACGACGGACAGGGAGAACACAGACAACCGAAAGGTAACTGCTGCCGAAACATGCAGAGCCCACAGCCGAAATGCACAGGATGCTTCCATCTATTTCACTGGACACCGAATCCTTTAACATCTGGCAGCGTTTCACTGATCACATGGGTGGTGGGGAGCAGGGTAAGAAAGCAGCAGTAACAACATGCTTTTAAAATGATGGGTTTTAACATTTTAAAGTCAGGACTCAAATACGAATAATATATTTTTGATTGGATCAGTTGAAAAAACTAATAGGTAAAACCTGTATTTCTTGAGTCCTGAGCTCTAAATAGAAGCCCTAAGTAAATCATTTTACTATTTTTGTAACCCCTGCTACATAGACAAGAAAGAAACCTGCTCTTGTACAAACCCTGGGCTGCAGCAGCTGCTAAATCCCTCTCCCCAACAACTTCTACTGCTGAAGCAAAGTAATTGTTTTCAAATGCTGCTCAATACTTAGCAAAACTGAACTAAAGATTAATGGTGTATAGTTTTCATTCGTATTTCCATTAGAAGCAAGAAAAGCACCAAGCAAATATCCAATTTCCTCTGTGCATGGCTTTCCTCAGGTCTGCTACAGGATGACCCAGCCAGCGTGTTCTGTGTTTTTCAAAGACAAGAAAAAAGACTTCTCCCCTGCAACAAACCTGCCATTGCCTCTTTGAATCTCAGCTGTCCTGAATTTTCAAGCCAACATTTTTTCTGCTGAGATTGTTTCTTCTGTTTATAGCAAACACAACAAACCCTAAAGAGGGTATTATGCATCCACCTTTCCCCAGGTTACATCAACTAATAGGGCGTTTTCTTTCTGGTGTTTCAATTTAATTTAATTTAGTACTACTTATTACAATTTAATTTAGTACTAATGAATAATATTTATATAATATTTATATAATATTTATATAATATTTCTTTTATTTATATTAATAGCATTTTATATATATATATATATATATATATATATATATATATAAAAGAAGCTGAATCCAGTGCTGATCAGGTCTCACTGTCCTGCCAGTCACTTGGGATTTGGGTGGGAGTGCCATGTCTGGGGTCATATCAAGGTTTGAAGGAAAATTTCAGGACTCCCTACAAGAAGGCTGCTTGAAATAACTGTTCACGCTTGAGGTGTCTGTGCCTGCGTGACAGGGATCGGGCACAGCCGTTTACTTCCAGTTGACATTTCCCTATTGTTTTACATAAGAGGCTAAGTCAGGAAAAACACAGCGCAGGGAGGTGACACACTTCTTACATTTTAGAAAGATTTTAACAGCTTTTTCACTTTATCCTATTATTCATGAATGTCAGACAGGTAAAGGGAACACTTCAGTCATTTCTGATGCGGCTGACATGTTATTTCACGGCAGATGGTAATTTCAGCCAAGTTTTGTGGTGAGAACTGAGCACAAACACTGTCCAAAGGCAAGTGCCTTTTCAATACCCACCCTGTGAGATGCTCAGGAGGCGCTTGGCCAGAACAGGTCACCATGGGACCTCCCACGGCCCTCTCCTAGCCAGCTCCTTGTGTGACACATCTGAATGCAACCCCACCTACAGCACGTCCATGGTGTGCATCCCCAGCTTCAAGCAGCGCATCAGGAAGGAGTGAAACCAGGCAGCAGCTACTGCAGTGCCTGCAGGCTTCTTGGAGAAGTCCTGTGTCAAACAAACTTAATTTCAGTTCCTAAGCTGGAAGATCATTCAGGTAAGCTTAAACTTCTTATGAGCCTGCATTTGGACTCACCCAAGAGGAAAAATCCACTGCAGAAACACAACAAAAGACAAAACCTTGTGCAAATTTGCTCCTGGGCTACCTTGAACCAGCAGCATGGGCTGTATGGACTGTAAGAGATGTGAGCCTTGGGTGACAACACCCAAGGTAGTAGTAGTTCTGCCCTCCTTCACACCAGACTGCCAAAATAACCCCCATAGCTTTGGGTATCCTTTTGTGTATTTTTACCCCCACTGGCCCTGAAATGCCAGGAATGCTGTAACTTAAAATTGATCTTTATAACACCGTGGCTGTGGTCAGTCTAGCTGCAGTTACCCTGCAGGACAACCTTCATCATGCGCTTGCCTTTCCAGCCCCGCGGGTGTCCTGCCCTCCTTACCGCCCCGGTGGCCCAGGCGGATGTCTCTCACCAGCCAGAAACACCTCCATAAACAGCTTCAAATGTTCATAGGCTACAGGCCACAGCTTTTTAAAGCACTCATGCAATAGATTCTCATTTTTCAGAATTTAAAGCCAATTTCAAAATAAAATCTCATTCCTTGTTATTTATTTAAACTTGAAAATGAATGTCTACTATAAAAGTGGCAATAAAACAGCGTTTTTCACTGAATCCCAATTTATTAAAAGCTTTGCTTTTAACTGAAATTTTAAATGCTCACCAGGAAAATAAATGAAAACACATTTCTGGATGTCTGAATTTCCTGGGGAATGGCCAGCCCAGGTTTCAGCCCCATGCATCCATGTGATGCCTGTCTGGAATCCACTCTAGAGCTGGCTGTACCTTCAGGATGGATCAGCTACCACAATCCCAAAACTGCAGTTTTTCTTGGACTGCCAGAGCTCTCACTCAGAGGCACTCCTGCACCTCTCCTCAGCCTCATGCCCAAGATGTGGGGAGCCCCAGGACCTCTGCGGAGCTGCTTCAGCCAGGGGAGGAGGCGAGGGGCCAGGACGGCTCCAGTCCTTCTCCAGAAGCACGGAGGTACCTTCATCTACCCAAAGGGCTCGTCTCAAAGCCATGGCTCAGACTAGCAGGAGTTTTCAACACCTTACACAGTGCTCCTGTGTGAAGGATTACGAGGGGGAGTGGGAACAAAACCAGAAAATGAAGTTTAAAGAAATTTCTGGGTTTCTGGGCCAAGCTGCCTTTTCTTGTCTAGGTGTTGCTTTGGTTCCGACAGCCTCACAAACACTAGCAGAAACAATGCATCGAGGCCGAAATGTTCACCCTTAAAAAGCAGCAAAGGGCTTCAGTACAAATATTGAATTCTGCAAACAGATTTATCTTTTATTAACTGCTTCAAAAAGTCATTTTACAGTAAGCGTGTTGCATTAACTCAGAATATCATTTGTCACGTTGGACAATACCCGTGCCTGTATTGACTTTTCCTCCTGCTGCTCATGGTAACTACGAAGATGTAAACTTGTCTTATTAAGTGCTGCTCCTACTTTTACTGCACAAGCACAAATAAGCAGAGATGTGCATAAAAATGCACCTTGCTTTTTTTCCTCCAATTTATAAATATGTTTTGCAGAGAGACAAATGTGAACCAGCAGGGATTACATTATTGCACTTACTGTGAAATAACTAAAGCGTCTATTCAGAAATTCCTATTTCAAACTCTCAGCAATTACATCTAGAGATAATTATTATGCAAACAACGTTCATATCTGAGTACTTGAGTAGATCTTCATGCAAACACTTGGGAATCCACTCTGAAATTCAGTGCATGTGTGCAAAGTTTAGCTGTGAAAACTCCCCTGACTATGCGTGTACCTAGGAAGCTCTTTTCAGGGGCCAACACAGAGGTGAGGTACCAAGAAAAGTAAGCTGGGTGTCAGTGTATGCAGGTGATCAGAGAAGGACCCGCTTTGGTTCAGGACTGTGGAATTTGTGTTCAGAATCAGCTCTAGGTTTCTGAATTGCAGCTCCTAAAGCCTCTGAAATGGTTCAGAGATACCAAGGGAACCGTAATGGAGTAAGAAAATAATCAAACCAGAAGTACGACACCTATTCACAGCTGCCTGTAGAAATATCGAGGCTATTATTACCAAATACATTCCTGACACAATAGCAATCTCTCTCTAACACAACATTGCAGGATTTCAAATATGAGTACAAAAATGTTATGTTAGTGCCTCACACAAACTTGTAAGCTGCAAAAAGGAGGTACCTCCGCTAGAGAAGAGGAGAAGTACCTGCTGCCAACTTGTCTCTGAAGCTCCCTATCCCAGCGTAAAGCATTTTGGTGAAAGAAAGGCTAACTTTAACTTACACGTAGCTTAACAACTGCTCTTCAATCGTAAGAATGTATGAAATTGTTTTCTTTCTTTATTGCCAACACTTTCTCTATGATTAGTCTGGGTGCTCCAGGTGGGGACTAAAAGCAATCTGTAACTATGAAACTGAAGTGGAGCAGGATAGTGAAGCAAAAAAAATCTGACTTGTGTCTGGTTTTTAGTTGACTATGGCGGTACCGTGTCATGGGGAAGGTCCCCTTCAGCACACAGCCATCAGAAGTTAATGGCTCATAAAGAATGAAACTTAATAAGGAAAACGATGTTCCCCAAATACAAATAGTTCATTAAAAAAGCTCAAAAATAGTTCACTTGCAGGGAGGCTGAAGTAAAGGTAAGTCATTCTGTGCATTAGGCAGTATCAGCTCGATAGGTTGGGAGGGAAGGATTACTTTAACAAACTAATAAAGTGATACAGATTATACAATTAGGTCAATAAAACCAGAAAGATTGAGTTTCATTATCCTATCCAATACTGCATACTGTGCAACCGAGTGTGTTAATTGAAAACTTTCAGCTATACGATTTCAGGATGTTAAAAACAACATAATAACAACATGTACTTGGATGCTAATAATGGCACTGTAAATAGACATAAATTCTGGCAATCAAGGCCACTGGAGTACAGTGGTCATTAAATGCATAATAAAAACAGCAGCTCAATGGAGTGGGTGCAGAAAGCAAAGCAGAGTTGCCTGGATGCTCTGCAGGCACTGCTTGTGCTGATGCCTCGCAGAGGTTTAGCACAAACTTAAAGTGGGCTGGTGGCACTGAACTCTCAGCGAGTCTTCAGCTCCCCAAAAGTTTGTTGGTGCTTTTGGGAGAGGCGATGGTTTCACATTTGGTGTTCCATCACTAAAACCAGTCACTTTTACTAACATACAAGTGTTGATCTGAGGAACACAAAGGGATTAGGAAATGAGATGTTTCAGAAATGTATTATTGCATGAGAGGAAATCAACTAGTGCCATAACTGATGATAGTCCAAGGTATCTCAATAGCTGCGTCAAAGCTTTTGACGTTAAAATGTATGTTTACAGTCTGCCTTTATTAAATTTTCTATAGCATTTATACTACTTGTAGCACAGCACAGGATATTAACTATATATTATTGGCAAGAAAAGAATTACCTGCACAGAAGAAAGGCAGGATACCCTTGATAAAAGCAGTTGTTCATAATGACAGCTCCAATATCTCTTCTACATGTAGGTAGTCACAATCTGTCATAAGCACTGCTAATTTTTCTAGAAATTAAGAGGTGGATATACTTCCAGTAAAAACAAGGACATCTTGGGGTAGATCCTTCAAGATGACTAGCCCCACCAGTTACAGCTGGTCATAGCTACCATAGCTTGTCATAACCACAAGTTAGAGTAAGTCTCAGCTATGCCAGAGACAAGACACGAGATGAGGCCAGTCATCCGTCCGAAGAACTTATGCAGTGTGTATTGGATAAAACCTGCTTCTCACAGAGAAGAGAAATACATGGACTTGGTGTGTTGAGTGTTTCAGTTTGTTACGCTTGCTTGGAGAAGGAGAAGGGACTAAATAGTGACCAAAGGTTCTTCCCTTCCATATTTTTTGTCAGTTCTCAAAAACAGTAATAAACAACACACACGCTGCTGTGCCAGCACCACACATCGTTTCTGACCACTGCTGCAACTCAGCACATGCAAATGCTCCTGTTCAGAGGTTTGTCATTAAATTCCCATGGGGCTAACCTAAAGCAGGATTAGTGAAAGACGTAGACTTATGCTTTTAGTTTTGCACTTTCTATAGGCTGTGAACGTCAGCTTTGCTACAGTGGAAGTGCACCACAATGTTCCTCCATGCCTTTGAAACTTGAAGGTTATTTACATCACGTGTCTGAATCTGATTTTATAAAAGTTTGAGCAAATTATGCAAAATGCTGATCAGTGCAAATCCCTTTCATTATAGTCTTTCCTATACATTTTTCACCATTTTCAGATGAGAGGTAAAAGGGAGCGCTACTGCCAAAACGTCACTCAAACCTGTTCTAAACAGAATTACATAATACTGTATTTATAATGCCAGAAATCACAGTGGTCTTTGTTTGTAGTTTCTATTACAGAGAAGTCTCATTTCTCTACATCCTTTCTCTCAGACCTAAACTTAGTCTCTGCACTACCTCACAAATGCTGAGATTTTAAAAGCTCTGCTGGATGATCTTTTTCTCTCTTAGACACTATCTGGAGGAGCAAGAGCCACCCATTCATAGTCACTCCAAATTCTAAAGACCAATTTATCAAAGATAAGGTCTTCTCTCATGGTACAGACCTCAAAGAACACGTGATAGCCATGGAAGGAAGAATGGTTTTATCATAGATAATATTAATTGGTTTAGATATTCTTCTTTCAAATATATGAGATCTAGTAAATCCAAATCTCAGATCATTCTTGCAGAGAGCAGAGATAAAAGCTGATACATATTTTCCTCAAACATGAAATTCAGGTATCTTCTGATTCAAAAAAAAGTCATTACTGATGGTGTGATTTCAACTCCATCATATTAAACTATAATATCACACGGTATTGTTGCAGAGTCCTGTTGACTAAATAAATAATTTATAGAAAATTTTCACTACGAAAAAGAGATCCACATCAGCAGAATTATCATACTTGACACTCCATGCTCCTATGCTCATTTCTTACCAGATTTACAAGACATCAGGAATGCTGCTCAGAATTAAATACAAGAAAGCTTTTTCACCCTACAGCACACATTGGTAAGAGAAAATGAGACAGTGCAACTACCACAAAGCCTTGTAAAGGAAAACCGCGACACTTTCATTTACTATAATCCTTTGTAAATGGTCTTTTGAATTCTCAATCCAGCTGTCATTGACCTGCCTGGCTTATTCAAAGTCTGTCACAGAAAAGTTATAAAGGAAATGAAATGCAATCACCTTTCCATGCCCAGATGGAGAGAAGAGGTGTGCTATGCTCTGCTGAGAGAGGCCGGTAAGTCTCATGTCTAACACAAGCACCCGAGTGCTTGAGATACCAAGCTAGACGGTGTGACTATCACCTACCTCCCAAGATGTTAATAAGGCTGTCTTCTCAGAATTACACGTATATTTGGATATTCAGAACAGACATTTTCCTACTGCTGTAACTGTGTGCTGGCTGGACATGATTATGACCAATAATCCATTAGTGGTCTATCAAAGGGTTCTACAGCATATCCGTGTAATATATTTGCTGCAAAAGGTATTTTGTAGTGACATGCAGGCCTGGAAACATCAAAATGCGGTATTCAGAGCACACACAGAAAGTCATACAGCGTAATCTGAGGGTGTAATACTGGTAAGACTGTGTTCTTCCGTAAGGAGAACAGGTACCCAAGGTGCGTGGACATAGAGCCTCTGGGCAAGGTCTGGCTTCCCTCTGGAAAAGGGCACTGCTGCCAGCCGTGCTCCCACGTAAGGACTCCTCTGGCAAACATTGCAAACAGGAGCCAGTGTTTCAAGCCGTTCTCCAGACTGGTATTTAACAAGCTGTCAAGATGACTTAAAATAGTACAGGAACTGAAGGGAAAACAAAGTTCTGATTTGCTTGTTCTGCTTTCCCTGCCGTGATTTTATCAGAAATTGGCCAGCTCAATTTAGCTCTTCTAGCTGCCAGAAAAGGACCCCATTTTGTTTTTAGCTTCGTTTCTCACCATGATTGCCAAACTGCAGCCCTAAGTGCCCACTACTATAGCCAGAGGCCAGCCCCAGGACTCCGTGCCCCTGCTCTTGCTCCTGCCGCTGACCCAAACATGCGACCGGCAATGCTTTGCCTCCGCACACACCTGGCTGCCACTCACAACAGCAAATTGCACTGACTGCCCAGGCTATCGTGAAGAAAATTGATGCTTGTATGAAGTGTTTCGAACTAGAAATACTGGAAGGGGAGTATTATTTTGTGAAGCTGTAGCTTTCATTTTTAGTTTGAAGTGTGAAATAAAAGATAAGAAAGCACCTTCAATGTTGAAACTGGAGCTGTGCTATCTTCAGAGCGGGTCTGATCTTTGCATTGCTTATGAGACTAAGATCCTCCTCCAGCTCCTGCTTTGTCTGTCTGAAATTAAACCAACCAGGGTAAAAATCAAGCTTTAACCTGCACAGACAAGAAACATGTAAGAGTGATCAGGCAATTCTTCAAAGTGCAATGCACTGTTTTCTTTTTTTCCCCCTAGTGTCCTTCATTCAGGCCTTCATTCCCTTGCTATAACCTTGCAATTCAGACATAACAATAACATGGCTTTGAACAAAACTGGAAATAGAGAAGCTGTTAGGAAAATGTCACAGTCTTGGTGAGAAGATTCAGGGCTGGCTGAAAGCATCTAGGATCTTATTAAAAGGTAAACCTCCATATTTAGAATTCAGAAAAATATAAATCCAACTGCAACCTGGTCAGCAAAAGGCAGCTCTTGTGTCCTTTTCTAAAATTGGGTTTAATTTGGTTTCCTCTCAAGCCAGTAACTCCAAATTCCCACCAAACACAATGAGATGGCTCCTGCAATATTCAACAACAGCACCTGCGACAGCAAAGTCAACAGAAGGAAGGGAGTCCCCTTCTCCAGAAGGATGGGGTGGAAGTTGCTGCAGGGCAGCATTTGAGGAATCTGCCTTCCTATTCACCACGATGGCTCGTGCGTGGGCAGCTCCCACATGTGGGTCCGTGTGTGCCCTAACAGTGAAGCTGGCTGGGTGCTGAGCCCCACTGTGGCAAAAAACACCCAAGCTGTAGGAGAGAGTCCAACAGGCTGGAGAGCTGCTGGAGCTCTCGGGGTCACCAGCTTTTCAGACTGCCTACGTATCCTTACCTACAACTGAGCTCCAACACTATTCCACATTAATTCCTGCTTCATCTTTCATCTAGGTAGGCTTTGAAAATACAGGATTCTGCTCTAAGTATCAGCTTTTCTTTAATTGAGTTAAAATCACTGACATGCACAAGGAAATAACAGCCAGATCAGGATCAATACACTGGGCAAACACACGTGGTCCCAGAGAATTAGAGAAGCCTGAGGAACCTGCCTTCCTCACCACCCTTCAGTGTCTAATAGCATTCAAAAGCATCTGTTTTGCCCTAAAAGTAAAGGGAGGAGCACGTTAATGAAGTAGGGCTTTCAAGAATTTTGATTCTTGCTAATTCATCTTACAGGAAAAGAAATTTCAAGAGATCAATTATTGACATGCAGCATTTTAGGTTGACCAGAAAAGCCAATAAATCAACCTCTCATAGACCAAAAAAATCTATCTTAAGGTATTTTGATACACACTTATCTTTTTGGTTTGAGAGGAACAAACTGTGCTTCTCCCGTTAAGATGAATACATGACAGTGCAGAAAGCAAGCTTAAAATACATGTCCATATTCCAACAAAGCAAAATATATGGGATTTGACTGGAATAGGCTGAATTTGTGGCAGTTTGAGGCAGAAAATCATTCTTTTAATCCTAAAACAAAGGTTCCTCTTTGTCTCGTGAGGAACAATACGGATCCACCCAGTTTCAGTCCCTGAACACAACATCCATCCCCTGCACCCACCAACTCGTGGGATATTCTTTGTGCCCCAAGAGCTATGTGTTGACAGTTGCAATATGTGGGCTCCTGTCAGAGAAACAGTTATCCCAGTATTGAAGAGGAAGGTCTGAACGAAAAAGGTTATGCATAAATTGCATAAATTATCATTTGCATTGCACAGATTAACTCTGAGTAAATCTCTTGTCCCCTAATCTTTCTGAGATATGGTCAGGGGAAATGTCAGGCTGATCTTTAGCAGTTTGCACAGGGAGGAAAGAGAAGCTGCCCCAATACAAGCAGCAGTCATTTGAGTGTAAAAACTTCATTATACTTCAGTGTATTCTTTGGAGATTTTTACAATCTCTTTGTATTAAAGGGATTAGAAAAGGACTGCATTAGAAAAGAACTTGCAAAGGACGGCACAACGTCAGCTTACTCCCCTTGTCTGAAACAAGGAGGTGCAGAGCAAGAGACCTGCCACTCTATCAGCTGCAGCGTGTGCGTACAGGTGGATAGCATATAGAGCACACAGAGATTTGATTTCTGCCTCATAGGGGAAATTTCTGACTCTAGTTTTCAATTTGTAGCTTTAAGTTCCTATCAATTCACAGAAAAAACAAACAACTAACACAGCTAATCCCCAGGTAGCTTCTCTTTTCACTTTCCTTTAGGTGTTCTATTGTTAGAAAAATATTCTCCAATATTTTCTGTGATTAAATTCCCTTGTAACCATCCTGTTTTAACTTCTCTTTCAGGAGACTCTGAAGAACGCTGCTTGGTCAGCACCCAGTGCTGTATTTCTTTTCATATATCAAATTCCATCTGTGACTCCCATCCAACTGCTCTGAAGACTCTTCTTTAGCCAAGCAAGCTGCAAACATGGCTTTTTCACCCATTTTCCTTTTTCAGTGTTTCCTGTTCTCACCCCTCCTGCCTCTCTCTGTTTTCCTTTTCTCTGTTCCTCTGACAGACCATCAAGGTTCTGCTTCATCTGACCAGGAAACATTTAGGAACACGTGCACCTGGTGTTTGAAACTACTGAATGATTGGTTTGCAATCAGATCATTAGCACTGCTCTGAAAAGTAGTTCAGAATTTCAATGGTAAGCTCACTTTTTCCCCACATATCCCATTGTTCTTATTTTAAGTACTGGACTAGAAATGGGGAAACACACAGATGCAAGTGAATACACTTCCCAGGAAAAAATCAAGCTTTTCCTCTGAATATTGTCCTAGGAGCCAGTGGAAATCCAGTCCCGTTGTGCCTTTTATCTGTCATTTTCACTGAAAGGTTTTATTAGCTCAATTAGCAGAGCTATCCATACTGAAATTTCTCTTCCTGTCATTACTTTACAGCTCCTGACCATAAAATTCACTAGGCAGAAAGACTTTGAGATGAAATTTATGGCAAGCTTGACAATCTTCCAGTCTTTACTTTTACCTTTTTAGGACACACTAAATAGTAGATAAAGATCCTTATTTTGTGTGAGCAGCCGGAGGTGAAAGACTTATGCAGGCCTTGCCTGCCCGCTGGGGCAGATGTGGTCAGCTCACCTCCAGGTGCAGTGTCCACACGTGGTTGGTTGTCCAAGACCTACCTTTTGCCTTTGGTGACCAGGGTTAGTCCATCTTCCAGCTGTCTTCCCGGGAATTCCCCGACTCTACCTATGCTGTAGAAGTGAATTTTGGCAAGTGGTGGTACAAGGAGGCCTGGCAGATGCAGGGGCACACGAAGCAGCACAGGGAGCAGTCAGCAGCTCGGGCACATCTCTGCCAGTGTCTGCGTGGGACCTGCGCAGCCATGAGCTGCGCCTCTTGGAGGGTGGAGGGCAAATGCCCTGCCTTGCCACTCCAAAGCAGCCCCACGGAAGAAGGCCGCTCGGTGTTTCTATCATTACTATTCTATTAACACACCGCTTTTTATTCTGCCTGAGGTAATACTGACTTGAACCTTTCCTTAAGGGCAGTGTTAAGATGCAAGTGAGCTATTCTCTCCTCAGTGTCTGAAATGGAGCAAACCTTTTCTGTCAAGCCTTCCCCTCTTCTAGAAAGACCTTCCACTCTTGTACGACCAGCACCGGGCCTGGGAGGGATCCCTGCCCCAGTCACAGCTACAGATGCAAGCAGAAGCAGACTCACCATGTGAAGCAGAAGCATTCATCATGTGAACTCGCAGCCGTGCTGCATATCCAAATACCAACTTTCAACAACAAGGCCTCCATGCAATAGTATTCATTTTCTATCTCCATTTAAGAAAGAACGGTACAAAAGTACAGTGAAAAGCTCCTCTGTTTATCCAAGGTCTACAAATTCTGCACAGGAGGAGTGACCCATCACTGTTGTTTCTGTAAAGTGTGAATCAACCTCCCACACCTTAAATCAGCAAATTACTGGATCGTTCCTCTTGTGTTTGGCATTCAGAGCACTTCAGCTCAGACAGGAGAGAAAGCATTTGTTTCTTTGACAGTGGCTCATAATGAATATACTCGTATAAAAGGCATTTTATAAGGGTCAGTACATTGCCTGTTACAGATTCTCACACGTGCTTCTGCTGCTGCTGAATCACACCCACTCCTGCAGATGGCTGGGGCTCCTCTACTTACAGTCTGAATGAGACAGAGGGAAAAGGATCAGCATGAACCAACAAAGCCAGTATTACAACACCACAGGAATGATTAAGGTAGTACAGCACCCGAAGGCCTTGTGTTTCCGTATCTCCCATTACCACCTGCTGCACTATACCAGAAAGGAGAGGTCAGCGGCCTTCATCTCACTAACAGGATCAATTCATGATGATGTGATTTGTATTGCAGCACCCTAGCTGTGTGTTGTCCTCTGAAAGTTGGTCATGACTTTAATCAAAAACCAGGTGTACATGTCTGTAAGGTAAGCAGAAGCACCAGTCCCCTGGGCAGCAGTTTCTTTTATATTCTACGTTTGCAGAATGTCTCATTAAACTCCAATTCTACCTCAAAATCAGATTAGTCGCTTTTCTGCTCTAAATCTACAGATTTTCCTCTCAGTGCCTCTACTTTCAAAACTTAATTTCTACCTCTGAAGCACACTTCAGAAGACATTTATTTTTTCAGCAATTTATAACATGTTATTCTTATTAAGAAATTGGCTCAAAACCAGAATAATATTAAAGACCTTTCATTTTGAAAAGTTGAAGACCTGATAGCATCACAGAAAACCTGACTTCTAGCCCAAAGCTACAGTTAGTTTGATACAGCATGCATGTTAGGCAAAACAAACCAATTCAGAAGAGCAGACATTAGTGAACAAAACAGGCAGAGAGAACTCATTAATCCCATCGATTCAGTGCGGCACTACGTGCATTTCACAGCCCTACAGAAACAAGATTCTGGGTTCAGAACTTAGGTATCTAAAGGAAATGTCATTACCTTTAGGAACAATGTACACCAGCACACACAGAGCCACCATCCCCATCTAAAAACAACATGAAAAACTTTCCAACTTGAAGCCTGAATCAGCTGAGACCACGTATCTGAGCAGCTTTTCCTGATACAGAAGAATATTAACTGTACATTTAGGGATACCAAGCTTGCTGAGAATCAAAGCCTCATTTACAAGAGGTCAGACATTTCCATCTCACAGCTCTGTCTCCCTATTTCAGGGAGTGTTAATGGACAGGGTGCCAAAACACACGTCCCCAGCAAGGAACAACATGAAATAGTGCTCGGAGGATTCTTCAGGTACAGACATTCTGCAGACACCAACGCCACACACAGTGACCTGCAGATCTTGCGAGCCTTCTTTTCCAGGATTATCATTTTTGTGTACCTCCTTCACAGCAGCTCTCCGAAAGAGCCACAACTCCAAGGCAAGCTCCTGACTACAGGAGGCAAGCATCACGTGCACAGAAGCAGTGGGCACTTAGTGCAGGCTGGGACAGAACAAATCCAGTGCTTGGGGTGGAGCTGCCAGGAGTAAAGGGAAGACAGGGCTCCAGGAGACTAAATGAGGCTTCAGTTACTATCACATGCAAATAGCTTTCCCATGGGCCGATTCCTCAGTTGCTCCAGTTCATGGTCAAGGATATTTAAACAGCCAGCTAGGTTAAAATGTCAGGCTAGGAATGGTAGGAGCAAGGCAGATTCCCAGGCTGGCCCCCAGCAGCAAGCTCAGGCTACAGCAGGCACCTGCCTGGGAGCAGCAATGGCTGAGTCACTGCAGTGCTGTGTGTCAGCCCCCCGGTGTCAGAGCCCTAAGACAAGTTTAACTAGGTCACAAATATATGCAAACATACGTGTGAGTCTTATTGGATAGAGATACCGAGATTTAAGCCAACGTGTCATTAAGGAAAGAGAAATGAAATGACAGCATCAATTGTCAACCGAATCTCTCTTGCTGTGAATAAAAATCAATGATAATCCTGTCTCTAACTTTTTAGGATGTGTTCTACAGATATATTACAAAGACTCTGAAAGCTAATGGAGCCTGGAATATGAGCTTCATCCTTAAAATGATATGTAACATAATTATGCATAATGTTCTTCTACTGTGTTACAAATTTACAGGAGAAGTTTGACTTCTGTATAATTGCTTATTTGACATTAGTGTCTGTGTAACTGAAATCACATTGAGCTTTCAGCTTGTCAAACATTTTGTGGCTTTCCACCTGTGAAACGTCAGAACTGGACTGACTTTTTCACATTAAATTAACCCAAGGAAGATGTCCCTTCTGATCTTCTTGGCTTTAGGTATTGCTTCTGGCCACACGCAGGGGGTGAATGAATTGGGACCCACACTGTCATCACGAGAAGTACATGCCCTTTCCAAGGATATAAGGCACCATAGGGACATCAAATCCAGAGCACAGGGAAGAGAAACACATTTCTCAGTGTTTCCCATGCAGCAGAGGAGACCTCACTAGACACGGGCAGTATTTACCTAACTCAAAGGTAATGCGTAAGACAGGAACCTAAGTCCCACCGCTAGGGCATAACTTCATCATCGGCACAAATATCATCTGTATTTCATCTCCCTGTGCACAACTTCCTCTCTGACATATCCTACCTTCACCAAGCTGGTGATGAATACGTTGTTTGTATTCACACAAAGAACCTGCATCAGAAAGGTGGTGGTCAAAACTTGAAGCAAGCTGAAGGAGCATCCTCAGCCAGCCCGCAGCTCCTTCTCACCACGGGGTCTGCTTTATAAAGGCACTGTCTCCACAAAATCAATCTGAAGATCAAATAGGCTGGTATTTGTACCTGTAGTCAAAGATCAGCATCTCCTCAGCACCCGGTATGGTTTCTGCAGGGCTCTTTCCCCTCTCAGTAACAAGTATTACAGTGAAGAGGCTCTGAGCATTCGTAGTGAGAACATTATGCCATCAAAATAACCAAGTCACAGCATTCTAAATCTTTATTTGAATGCACTGCTACATTGGTAATGACTTTCTATTTTAAATTAAAAACCAGGACAATATGAATAAAGATGACTTTGAATTCATGAACATGAATTTAGTTGGATTAAGGGAGCAATTTCAGAGTAAGCTTGCAAACATCTGACACCAGCCAAGCCCCAGCTATCTCGCGGCAAAAACAAACCCAGCGCCACAAAATCAGTGGAAACCAGCTTTAAAAAAAAAAAGACAGTGCAAAAAGAAGATTGAAAAAGGTGAAACCCAATAGCAATGAAGGTTAAAACCCAATCCACATACTCTGCCTTTTCATGCACATAACTCACTGCACAGAAAATAGATTATCTCCCACCACTGGAATGGCTCAGTGCCTCGAGGAAATGCAAAACAATTACTGCTCCGGAATAAAAAGGACCACGGGACATGGGGAGAAATAATCTTCCAACAACACCAACAAAAATGAAAAAGGAGAACAAGGGGGGGAAAGCCTTACTGCATGTAAGTGAAAACACGCAGAAAAAGGATGTCACATCAATGGTGAGAAAGCAGCAAGCGTAGCCAAGCAGACCTGGAGAGCAGTGGGACAATACAAAGACTTCTCACAAGAACAATGCAAGTTTTGTTCCGAGCTAAAATCCTGCCCACTGGAGCAAACAGCTCCTGCAAAAAGCTAAGCAACATCTCATTAAGCTGTACCTGTGCCTCACACAAAAGAAATGAGTTTCATAATGCATGGCAACAAAGGAAGGGCTGATCCAATTTTGCATTGTTATAAATTAGAAACTATTTCACAAAAGCCATTGAAATTATTGTACAAAGCCAAAACCTCTGCAGATGTACAACGAAGTTCAGGCTCAGGAGGACTCCCTGTTCTTAATTCTCCTGCAGCAGAAGGCCTTTTGTTATTGGCAAGAGGAAGGAAAATACAAATACCAAATCAATTTTGTCAAATTTTCAGGTTATGATTAGCATAAAGCAATTTCCACACTTTTTTTTCTCCCTTCCATCCCTGTTTTGGTGCTTATAGCACTTCCACCACCAAAATAACATCATGGGATGAATAATTTAGGGAAGAAATGACACATGAATGGCACTACAAAGTTTGTTTCTCGAGCAAGAAAGCTGTCATCCCTCAGAAGGCAGCTGAGTCACCTGGTGTATAAATAACCCTGTCAAGAGAATAACTTAGACCTGCTGCAGAATTGCTCAGCGGAGCCAGAAAGGTGGGGAAGGTAGCAGCCGTTACAGGTGTGCTAACTGTTCCCTTTCCTCCACGTCATCTCTTAACAGCACTGCCTCTGTCAAGCAGCAGAACTATGCATGAAGGCAGATGTGAGCGCCGTGTTTCCAGCAGCAGACACCAGTCTGGCTGAGATTTCATTCTCTCTATCACCATTTGCAGCCCCTACCTGTCCTGACACTTGGGTATCCACGTCCCACTTAGCAGCAGCCTTACAAAGAGGCTGGCTGGAGTCGTACACAAGCCAGGTGAAGAGAAGCACCGGGACACACCCCAGCCAGTGGGATTTCCTGGCTCCCAGATACAGCACAGCCCCCGCCTGTCCTGCCACGAGCAGCCTGACCACGCTGAATAGTCAAAGCCAAGGTCACCCACAGTGCTGGCAGCAGTGGCACATCTTGCTGGAAGCTTTCACAAAAGCACACAGAAAGGCTTGCCTGTATCAAATACTGTTCTTGGGGAAAGGCTTCCTTTAAGGTAATAAAGCCTATGCAAAAGTATCAGTTAGAGTTTACTATATATAACTTACGACTTCAGCATCTCATATGAAAATTCAGGCATCTGTACACATGTACACATGGTTAGAGCCTTCCTTGTACCTTGACTCTGCAATCCTCTCCTGGCTGGAAAGAGGATTTACATCCTTTATACTCCTTTCCATTGCACCAGGTGCCCTGCAGAAACGACACTAGGCAGTTTCAGACAGAGAGTGCTGAAGAAGCCTGTTCTTCTGCTATTTTGCCCCTAGCTTTTGCAGATAAGGGCTACATTTCAGTACACCAGGAGTTAAAATAATGTATGCTAAAATCAGAGCCTTCCACAGACAATTTCTAAGCGTCTTCCACTGCACAGCTTAATTTAACTTTCAATGACAGCACAAGTTCTGCAGCCACATCTCACTTCGGCAAACTATTTGAATGTCAAACAGAAGATACAGAACACTCCACACAACCTCATAAAAATGTGCAGCATAAGAGACTGAGCATCGCATTGCAAACAGTTTACATTGCTGTTTCTTGTTGTGCTTCTGTCCTGCCCATCTGTCTCTCCAAAATTCCAGTCCTCCAAAAAATCTCGAAAAATAGCCCACAACCTAAATGCAAAGATGTGTCATGGACTTCTACCAGGTGAAGTGTGAGGACTCCTTCAAGTCCCATCCTGAAGGCTTGCTGCTGTCAACACTCCCACTGACATCAGTGAGAAGTCTGCCAGGGATCTGAGCCTTACTATAAAAAGAAATGCAAAGATACAAAATAAAGATGTGACTCCAGATGTATTTTTGCTGCATAAAGATGACTCGTACTACCTTATCTGAAGACACTGACTCGTTGCTTCCTGGGCTCTCAGTTCTTGTTCTGAAATCATGATGCAATGCACAATGCTGGTGCAGAGAAGCTGGAAACATTAAAAGATGATATTTCACTCTCCATCTGTAATGCACCCTCCCTGGTGAACACCTTCACATGCTTTGTTGGTGACTTGAATTCTCAGCTATATCAAGTTCCTTTAATTAGCAAGAGTAAATGTGGAGAGGAACATAATTCACGGCCAAATATTTTCATATTCCTTACTCTGAGCCAGATAATATAAAACTGCATGGTGAATTAATGAGCAAATGTCTCACCTTCTTCAACATCAACCTTTTCTTGAATTGCTTTACACTTCTTTATCTTCTGGTTTTGGAGCACGTAATGCTCAGTTCACTGCAAAATATCTTTCTGAAAATACCCACTCTTGCTAGGGGAAAATGAAAAAAAAAATTCCAGACTAAAAAATAATCCACATTTCCCTGTGGGACTGATGTGAAGAGAGATTATCTCTCTCCTTCTTATGAGCATTGTAGCTATATTCATTTATTTTACACATTTTCATTTTCTTTTGCCTTTTCATTTTCTTTTGACAGAGGCAATAGCTAAGGTCAAGTCATCCATTGACTAATGAAACTGTCCTGCCTCAAAAACAAACAAACCAAACTTCCTCTGAGTAGCAATGGTTATTACTCTTCTTTCACCTTCACATTCCTCTATCCTCTCCCATCCATACCGCAGACATTTTCTTCATTTTTTACTCACCTTCATATCCCTGTAATTCTAGGACTCAGATAAGGAATAGAAAGGGGGATATTGAAAAAAAAAAAAAAAAAAAAAAAAACCAACCAGCTGATATTTTCCTTCTACTTAGGAAACTGTAGAGAAAAAAAAATGGTCTGACATCATCAAAAAATGTCATCACGCTATCAGCATAGCAAATGATTTTAGGGGGGGAATGAAAATTAACTTCCCTAGCGTACGTGATGAGGTACTGTGACGTGCTGAACATCCGAATGCAGGAATGGAAGGAAGGAGCTGGCAGGGCTGCTCCCTCCCCAGTGGACTGTGAGGCTGTCTGCAGCTGCGATGCCACTGGGCATTCGTGAGCTCCCTGCCACATCCCACCTGAAGAGCCGGCTGGCTGGCAGCACGATGCTGTCTCTCACATTTACCTCCCTTTCTCAGTCTGTGAATACAAATGGTGGGGTACATAAAAATAAGTTTGTTTGGCATTGTGAGTCAACTGTGAATGACTAACAATCAATGAATAACCCAGTGGGTGTTTGATTACATGGCATGCATGTTAGCTTTTTGATGGCAAACCTCTTAAAGCGTATTTCCATCCCTTTGTCTCCCTAGGAGATGATAAACTTTTCAAAATAGGCACTGTCTGTCTCACTATTTGTTTGTGTGGTGCCCGAGCACAACGGGGCTGTTCTCCAGTTAGCTCTGACATGAAGGTGAACACACATTCCTTTTATAATCACACAACAAATAGTTTGTGTTGATTCTTCTACTTTACTGGCAGGCAAAAGGTTCATTGATTAGATCCCCTGTTAGTTGTTCACCTTGGCAAAAGAATTGTCTTGCTGGGTAAGAGAGGAAGAGGAAACTCTTCACCTAAGCAGCTGTGTTCTTGCTTGTGTTCATTTCCACAAACAATTTCAACTGGGGACTTTTTTTTTCCTCCAGAAGAGACATCAGCTGAAACTCATTTTGAGAGATGAGTCGAAGGCAAGTGAAATCCTTGAAGAGTGCTTCAGCTGTGAATAGCAGTGTCTTCACCTCATACCTTTGAAGGCATCTTCCTGAGCTAGCAATGATCTAGCTTCTAAACTGAACATCCCCTGGTTGGGATGAAGCACTGTTTTGAAGAGTTTGCATCTCTGCAGCGCTCCCTCTCAGTGGGGCTTTCAAAGAAGCACTCTTAGGCAGGTTGGCTCTCAGCCTATGCTGGCTGCTGCGCTTTGTCTCATTGTAAAGTTTCTTGTTAAGGCAGTAAAGGCAACTTAATTCCTGCTTGAGTTTCTAAGACTCGAGAACAACTTTTTGTTCCGCTTCCATACTTCTTCAAAAACCCAGAATAAACTGAAGTCCGTTCAACCTCTCTTGGAGCTAACCTACCTGACTGTGCCAATAGCAAGAAGTGGCTGCTTCCTAAGATAAACACTTAGCATTTTCCTTACAGGCTGAAAGAGAAACAAGTAAGAGGCAATCCAATCCAGAAAAGCTACGAGACACCAAGCCCCCAAGCCACGTGGATGTGGTAACAGAAGCGTTCAGCTCCGAAGGAAGCTGCTGTGGGCAGACAATCCCTCAGTGCACGAGGTCTGTACCCAGCACGCAGGGACAGCCACCAGCCCACAGCCAGCAGCCCAGCCCCAGCAGGACCTACACCGCTTCCCTCCAGCAGGGAAAGGGCCGATTCTCTCCCATCTGGGCAGCGGAGCTGAAAAAGCTCTGCAGCCTTTGCCAGGGCCACATGCAAGTCCCTCTGACCTTTCACCTCTCTTGTTCCTCCTTTTTAAAGCTCATTAACTCTGGTGTGGTCTTTTTCATGTCACAGCTCTACTTTGTAACTGTTTGGGATTTGCTGCTATCAGAAGATTGTCATCTTTAGCTATTACCTTTATGTTGCATTAGAATACTTACTTTGACCCTCTTTGCAAAAGAAGCAGACTTCTAAGCTACAAGTAAATCAAATCTTGCATGACACCGAAATATAACCCTAAGATAAATCTGCCACAGAATAAAAGCATTGAAAAGCATCTGCTGCTGAAACTGGACCACCCTACTGTGAAATTGGGCAGTTATTTAATGATAACACAAATTATTGAAAGCAGTAGTCTACAAGAATAATTTAGCTAAAATAGTTGTGTAGTTTAGAAATTATTCAATATACTGGAGTTAACTTGGAGCTCAGTGTGTAACTCCTAGCAAACTAAACGCAGTGAGCTTTGCCTCCTTTACCCGTTCATTACCTTTACCATTAATGGGTTTCTGTTTTCACCTGTCCAGATCTGAGATAGGGACCGAAAGAAGTACAACAGCATCCCATTGCATCCCATCACAGGTCTTCAGAGCCAGCTCTGAAGTTCACCTTGCAGCTCACTTTTTCTTTTAATAAAAGGAAAGTTGGGATCTGCAAAAACTTTTGGTACTTTGCATTTTCCAAGCAGAAACTTTCCCATCAATCCATCACAGATTTCAACCTCTTCATCGTTTCTTTGCCTCTTACGATAAGACTCAGTACCAAAATAGATTTCTCTTAAAGGGATATCCCATTAAAAATAAGCAAGGGAATTTTATTTCATATCTTAAAATTAGAAATGCATTATTGATGGGATAATTAATTATATATTTTGGATTTATAACCTAGACCCAAAGAAAAGCACAATATTTGAACATACATAATTGCTATCACACCATACAATCTCTCTTTCTTATTAACCACAGAGCCCATCTCCTCCTTGCATGAATATTTCATTCGGAATGTGCTCCAGCTCCTTGGCAATTTCTGCTCTTTCATTTCCATCCTTGTTTTGAGAGCAGCCAACTCAGACGTGAACATTTCCCGCTGATATAAGCCAGTTCTACTTCTCATGCACAAGAAATTCGAAGTGCGATGGCTAAAGGAGAAACGCACCTCCTGACCTCCTCAGGTCCCCAGACCCCAGTCTCAGGGAACCGCAGACAGCTCGGCACTTGGCTGTGTTTCCCCAGCCCCCTGCACGCCACGGGGAATGGCCCTGCCTTCCGATGGCTTCCAGAAGCACTGCCTGTTCAGCCTGTGCATGGATTTCCAAGTTTTGGCATGGCAGTGCCTTGACCTGTAGCCTTTTGGGGTCTCTGTGCTCATGCACACACCCGTGTGCATCCTCTTCTATCAGACTGAGAGCAGAAAGGGAACCTCAATCAAGTTTTCAGCCACCTTAAGTAAACAGCACAATTTTCTAGGTGTGTGCTTGATCTGAGGCTCAGGGAGATTTACTACGAGTTCCTTTTCATGTATTAACCAGGGAACTGAGGGGTTTGGGAAAATGAGGTGCGGGAGTCAGAGGAACTGGGGGTGTAGGAACAGCAGTGGTGGGAATATGGGAGACATGGGAAAGGGCCACGTGGGAGCCAGGCTGCAGCAACAGGCATCGAGGGAACTGAGGGCAGGGGATGGGGGGTGTGGGAACTGGGGATTGGGGGAAAATGCTTCATGGGAACCAGGGTGTGGGAAAAGGGAGCACAGCAAGAAGGGTAACAGGAAAATGGGGTGTGGGAGTGGGGATCGTGGTCGTTACAGTCATGGGAAAATGGGGTGTGGGAACTGTGTCACTGAGTGGCATGGGAACTGGAGGGGAAGAGAATGTGGGTGTAGGAACTGGGAATCATGGCTAAGTGTTTTCAGGAAAGTGTGGGGATAAGGAAAAAGGGTTGTGGGAATAAAGGGTTTCTGGAACCATGGGTTGTGGGAACTGGCACTGTAGGAAAAGAGGGCACAAGAAGAGGGGGCAGGGGAAAATAAGGCGCAGAGGCCAAGGACACGGGGCCTGGGAGGGCAGGGAGCAGGGACCAGGGAGCAGGGACCAGGGCAGGCAGCACCTCTAGAGGGGCACAAAGGAACAGGAGCAGGTTCTGATGGAAGGCAGCTCTTCCTGCCTTCTGTGCTAAATGCGTTGGATGGGAAACGACTGTCTGTGCATCAGGATCCTTGTGCATGAAATTAAGGTCCTGCCTTAATAACCTTTGGGCTGTGTTTTTTCCTCACACGTAGCCAAGAAGACAGTTGATTCCCCACCACTCACACACAATTTCCTAACTAAGGTGAGCACACCAGAGCTAAGAGACAACCCTGCTCTCTCCCTGTCAGTCGTCCTGCAGTAAAACACCCCCACAACCACTCCTTTCACAACCAGACCCCAGAGCCCAGCCTACAGTGTCCGAGAAGAGGCGGTGGGGCGATGGCCTCACAGCCCCCGGCTCCATTCCCTGCGCTGCCACACATGGTTTGGGTGTGGGAGATGTCACTCCTGCGAAGCCCTGCTCCTTCCCCTTCCCGTGCCTCCCTTCTGCATTTGTAAAATGGGGAAAGCATCCCATGGAGCACTGGCCTGGTCACAGAGGTGGCGGAGTCAAAAGTGAGCAGCGTGGATAACCACAGCACCAGGGTGTTGCGACCAGCTGTGACACAGCTGCAACTGCAGCAAAGAATCCAATATTCTGCTGCTTTTTTTAGTTTCTTTAGGTTTAACTACTTTATTTAACAGAAAAACTTTTGACTTACTGAGACTGGAAAAATAGATCTTTGGTGTCTTCTATGCTTACTTCATTCATAGCAAAAACACCAAAATTCCTGGTTTAGGGACTGAAGACTCTACTTCGTTATTAAAATGTATGCGCATCGTGGCCCTTACAAATCTCTATTAAACTGAGGATTAGGCAGGGGCTGGGACAGATAGACAGTATATTTTCATTCAATCTCCTTTAAAATAATGATGCATGCAACTTCATGTCATTACTCTTTAATGATCTTAAGCCTATTTAATAGCACAGTAATATTCCAGAAAGGAAAAGGGAATTATTTCCACATTTAATTTTCATCGCAGAAGTGAATGTGGTTCTTTCCATGGCAGATAAGCAGCTAAAGCTGCTTGGTACCTTAACTGGGATATGACTGCATTAGCTCTGCTACATTACAGCCGAGCTAATGAAACAAAGCAAGATGATTAGCTTCAGACTCCTTGGAGTATTTGAAAGCAGCGTCTGGCTCGCTGCTGGGGGCTCGGCAGAGGTAACAGTGTCACAGATGCCACACGTGAATATGCATCAGGTCTGGCCTCTGTGCTGAGCCCATTCCAGAGTCATGGAATCCCTGCTGTCGGAAAACACCTTTGAGGTCCTACCAGCAACCTGACCTACCGAGTCCCGTCACTAAGCCATGGCCCTCAATGCCACGTCCACACGTCTCTTAAATTCCTCCAGGGATGAGGACTCCACCACTGCCCTGGGCACCCATTCCAATGCCTGACCACGCTCTCCATTAAGCAATTCTTCCTAATACCCAATCTGAAGCTCCCCAGCACAACTTGAGACCATTACCTACCCCAGCCTCCGATGGCTCAGACCTTGTCCCCCAGGGAGCAGCAGATAATGGCTCTGGTACCCATCTCCTCTCACCTGAGGTGAGGGTGAGGAAGGAATGGCCAAAAGCCAGGGGCAGATGTGCCCTGGCATATAGCTAGCTATGCCAGCCCCTGCAAAGGCAGCTTCTCCAGGGCCTGCTCCTACTCCCTCACCTGAAAACAACATGGGGTTTATCCCCATCCTGCACCATTTTGCTTGCTGCCAGCCTGCCCTGGCGTTACACGAGCGCTTGTGCCAGGACGGATGCACGGAGAAGCTCACGGTGGGGATGATCCCTTTGGCTCTTGGCAAGACATCTGCACTGGCCCCAGCACAAAGCCCCAGCTGAGCTCCTGCCTCTAGTGATGCCACTTGCACCCGCTCCCCTCTGCCACCCACGGCCTCGAATCCCGCTGTCTCAGCAGTCACCACCTTTGCTTCCTTCCCAGAAGAAAGCATTGGGCTTGCCTCATGTACACCTGTAATTAGTCCAAAATTAGTGCAGGTTTTCACACTTACTATTAGAGTGTCTCACCTAAAAAGTCACCCTTGTCCACGAGGTCTGCCAGCCTGGCAGTGGAGCAGCAGGGTACGCCGATAGAAAGTGTGTCAGCCATCTGCCGGCTAAACCCTCTGCGGTCAGCCTCTGTAACCCACACGCTTCATGCTGTTCTGAGGCCAGGCCAATCCCAGAATATTTAACATCTCATCCTAAGAATAAAGTTAGCATCACTACTGCACGGTCAGAGGCTCTAAGGCAGCAAATTAAGTCGAAATTTATGGATGAGAAACAGAAGAGATGCTGGTGCTCATACATAAATGGAGCTACAGGAAAAGTTGGTGACACAGCATTGCACTGGTGCGCTCTATTACACCTATCCTGCTGTTAACCCCAGGCATATTATCAATCTCAGTGCCCATACTTGGTCCAATCTATTGTTTTTTTTTCAGTGCAGAAGCTGCTCATTTGGTTGAGAGTATTTTGGTCTTGTATATGCACACTAAAGTTTTAAACTGAGGCAGGATGCTCTAGGAAGTGAATAAAAATAACTCAGTGCTTTTCTTTTATACCCTGTCCCTTTCTTAGCTGTCTCCAAGTCTGTCTCAGAAAGACTCCCAACTCTAATTACCCATCTCTTAAGCACACCATTCTCTCCTCAGTTTTGCAGAGTTTCTGTTCATTTTAGACAAAGCCAGAGATTAAGTGGACGAGGAGTTGTGAAGTACATCTTCCCCATTTTCAGTCCAATACAACCCGTTTCTTCCAGACTCTATAAAAAACCTGAATACAAGCAGCAACTCCAAAATCATTATACAGTTTCAAACATAGCAGAAAGTTTAGAGACTGACTGGATTTCGCCTTGGTTCAGTGAACTGCAAAGGAAGGTAGAGTGCAAAACAGAACCCAGCCTGAATTTCAAGCATTTTGAAAATTCAGTACCACTGATACTTCAAGGAAGTGCACTTCAAATTATGTTCTCCTGCAGATTTTCACATCCTAACTTCAAACGCTCTGGCTGTAAAGCGATGATATGGGGAGTACTGGCCATAGAGACCTGGTTAACCAGGACTGTGCAGACCTTTACTGCTGTCAAAATAAAAAAGCCCTGGGAGAAATCTCAGTCTTGCCATACCCTAGACCCAATCTAAATGGCAATGCAGGCTCTCACTTGGGCTTGAACACACGTATCTTCCAGCTGGTTTCTGGATGTCAAGCTGAGCGTGTGCTTAAATACTTTATGGGGACTTCACCCAGGACAAGCTGTGTAGTCACGAGAACATTTCCCCTGCCAAAGCCTTGTTCTTTCCTCACTTGCACTGATGTAACTTTGGCAGCTTTGTGGATCCACTCCTGATACACACCTGGGGAAAGGAGCAGATACTTGGGCTCCCTGTTTTTTTTTTGGTGTAAGTGGAAATAATTTGTTTTCCCTTCTTTAAATAATAATTAAAAAATTATGATGCCATAGCTAATTTACTAATAGAAGCTCCTAGTTGTTAATTTAACTCAAAAAAATCAGATTCAGCTGTGAAGTCAGAAGACAAAGGGTATCTGAGTTGAGGTTCAGAACCTTCTTCTGTCAATGCAATATGATTATTTTTTTCTTGAAGAGTGTTACTAGATTCATATTTCAGCTTTAATTAGTTTCTCCAGGATTGTTAGTGCTTCTGCAAGAACCATTCCTCTAAGCTCTAATTACAGATACAGGACAGATTATCCCAGTGTCTGATGACCTTTTACAGTTGATTTGACTTGAGCTTCATGTGCACAGACATCCTAGCTGGGGAAGGAGGAGAAGTTCCATCAGATGCCTACGACCCACTGAAGCACAGCAGCCCTGCACCCAAGCCCCTGTGCTGGTACTTCGTATCATATGAGCTCCACAAGAGAGAAAAGTCACATTACCTGAGCACCAGCAAAGAATCTGCTTATAAATAGGAAACAAGAGATACTCAATAGAATGGCTCGGGTTGGAAGGGACCTTACAGCCCTTGCATGGGCAGGAACACCACTACATCAGGGTACCCAGGGCCTCATACAACTTGGCCTTGAACACCTCCAGGGATGGGGCACCCACAGCTTCTCCGGGCACCCGGTTCCTATGTTTCAATTCAACACTTAACTGAGAAGTGTAATATTTTCAAAAGAGAAAAGACATGTGGACCAAAAGCCTATGGTTTCCAGCACTGAAATCTGAAGTTTTAAAGTGGAAGATGCCAATTCTTTTTAAAGGTATCTGGTGGAAGCAAATAAACCAAGGAGCAGGACTTAGTGTTACATACGGGCAAAATCCCTCATGGATGAGCGGGGTCTGAAGACCCCTGGAAGGAAGGGAACAGACCCTGTGTTTGACGTGCTCCCAAAGCCTAAAGAAGTGGGTAACTGGTGAGGAAGGAAAGATCTGACTTCTTTGCTAACCAGCCTGCTGTGTGTGCATAGGTGGCAATTCTGATTAGATCCTGTGCTCATCTGACCTACACTCTACCAGTGCAATATTGGTTAGTTCCTTCACTTCCAAGGAGCTAAATCTGCCTTGCCAAGCCAGGCTCATCCCCAGACACTAAGAACACATCATTGGCCATCACAGAAGTGTTCTTTAGGAGCTGTCTCAATGTAGTTTTTGGGATGCATGGGAAGGACAGACCCAAAGTTTCTCCCTGAAATATCACCTGCCCCAACTGCAGAACACTGGGAACACGGGCTGCTGTTACTGCTGGAGAATAAATTCTCCCTAAGGATCTAAGAACACCAACTTCATTGGCTGTTTGATGGGCATGTCATCTTAAACCATGAAGATGTTTAAAGGGAAAAAAAAAAGAAAAAAAAGAAAAAAAGAAAAAAACAACCCTTTGAAGACACTATTAAAAGACTGTGTGCAGAATTACATCAAACCAACTAGGGAACTTCATTAGGGTCTCACTCTGTGACCAGTTTAATAACATGTAACTTTGCTCACCACTCAGGAAGGAAAGTCTTTTTCATTATTATTTATTTATTTAACTTATCCATTAATTAATGAGGTTGCAACAGTGTGAGTGATTTACAGTGACGCGCTCTGACAGCTTATACATCGTGAGTAATGCCGTGTCAGGCACTTTGATATTTATATTAAGACGAATGGTGCATAATGTGATGCACATGCTAACAATGAACATAAATATTTAGCGCTCCGTGCAAAGCCTACTCTATGATTAATTTGGCCTTAACTTCATCTCTCTGTGATCTTGCCTACCCACTATTTACTTAGAGGTGCATTTCTGGAGAACACTTATCTAACGTATTTACAAGTCCTCACCGCAGCAGCAGGTTTTGGCAAGCAGCAAGCTCCCCTCCTATCCTGTAACAAGATCCTGGAGATCATGGGAGAGGGAAACCAAGAAAAAGACATGGAGGGAGAGGAGGGAAAGGAGCACAGGAAAGGGAGGACAAAGAAGAGCAAGAGAGAAAGAGTGCATGGGTACAGAGGCAGGGCAACGCAAAGGGAAGCATGTGTGAGCGGCAGCAGGAGCATGGGAATGGAAAGGGGGGAGAGAGCAAAGAGAGAGCAGGAAAGCAAGTGAGGGACATGGGGCCTAAGGAAAAGATCAGAGTGAGAAGGACGGAAAGATCTTCTGTGTTTTCTCTTATTTTGGTACAAAGAGAGTATTGGTGTCACCAATTCATAGTTGTAATAATTTACTCCATTTTTAGTATTGGTTCCATTTACTGAATGGAAGGGCAGTCTCTGTGAGCATTGCTCTCAGCAGAACAGGAGTACGTCTCTGTTCTGGAACCTATTAAAGTGTCACCTTTGGTATTCTGCATCCTCAAACCTATCAATACATAACACACCACTTCAAATCTCTCTCATTCCCAAGAAAAATGACTGATGAGTTTCCTCAAAATCATCATTTTCCCTGACAGGGACACAGTTCCTGCCCTCCATTTCCCAGATATCCTCAAGAAATGCAGAAGACAGAAGAGATTTGACTAAATGTTAATACCCAGAGCATTGTTCTGCCTTTGAGAAGAGAAAGAGAAAGGGCAGTCATATCTCTGTGTGCTACCCATGAGTGTGGTCTGACCCGCTCTGCTGATACACAGTACTTCAGAGCACTCAGAATTGGTTTAAGGAGCTCAAAACCAAGCTTGGGGTCCTGCCTATTATAAAAAAAATATATACTTAGAAAAAATAAATAAATTAAACACAAGTTAACTGAGAAAGATGTTTTCCTTGCTTAAGCACAACTGCAGTAGGGAAAGAAGGAGGTATCTCCTTGGGTTGGGTAGTAACGAGCCCGCAGAGGATACACCTATGTTGCCAGAGGCCTAATCACTTCTCTCATTTTGCATATCCCTTCTACAATCCAGTCACACCTACATGAGCAGCGTATTTCTATATTTATCCACCACTAATCCCTAATTCTTACGGAACTGAATCTCATTAAATTTTGTCCTCCTGGCTGTCAGATGACTGGCAGCCCAGCTCGCTCCATGGGCATGTACAACAAGGCTATGCTGATTTACTCGCACCGCTTACCCAACTCTTTAACGTCTGTTGGCTAACAGAAAAGTGGGCAACCTGCCAGCCAAGGGCACGCTATGGCGTGTCCTGCTCTTTGAAAGATTATTTACACGGCAAGATGTTTGCATGAATGCAAATCATGAGGTGTTTCGCCCCCCCTTAATCCAAGACAGAGGCGTTAAACTCCTCTCTTCTCATGGTGCTGATGTTTTCAACGTGGGGCTTGCTGCCACAGCTAGCGGCCATCACACACGGCGATGCGTGACACCCAGAGGCTGAGGGGCTCGGTATGGTTAGTCTGTCACAAAGAAAACCGAGCGGTTACAGGCTTACAGAGCACCTTTGCAGGAAGAAAATATCAGGTGCTAAAAAGCTCTTTCATATAAAGAAGATGAGCACACCAAAGTCAAACAACTGGCAATGAAAGCCAAACAGATGCAAATGAGCAAGAAGCAGAAATTTATAAACCCATGAGCATGGTTAAGTGCAGCACCAAAAGTTACATAGCTGGACTGGACAGAGAGAAAGAGCACCACTGAACCCACCAAATTCAGTCCTGCCCACCCAGCGGGCTGGCACAGGGATGTGAGCCCCATCGCTCTCAGCTCTCACAGAGCAGGCAGGGAAAGAGAAGCACAAAGGTCTGGGGAAAACCCCAGCAGCTCCCCACCATATGCTGCACATCACAACTACTGCGGCAACCATGGCAAACAGCACCTTAAGGCTTCAGGGATCCTTCCTGCAGTGGTCGTGTCGTTTTCTCAAGATAAAAATACACTGCTTAATTCCTTAAAATGTTTTTTAAAAGCTGCAGCAATATATACTGATGAAAGCAAATTGCTGCCCCCTGCTTACCTGTCTCTTCCTATCTGAGCCATGGCTTGTTTTTTGTTGTTTGGATCTATCCTATCTCCTGCCCTTACTACCTAAATCTTTCAGGTCTTCACTGCATCCAGAATCACTCTCAAGGCAACGTCCTACTCATCTCCACACAGAATCCAACATTGACTGGACAAAAGAACACACGGCTCAACTAAGAGAGGAAAGCTGTAACACCCCATGGCAGGTTAAGCACTCACCCAACTTCTTTTCTGATTTTTATTCCTCCAAGACATCAAGATCAAGCCTTAAAGTGAGTGAAAAAAAGGGTGAATAGTAAATGGTAGGCACAGAGATTTAGGTGGAAGAAAGGAAGGCTTGTTTAACACTTCTTAATTGGTTTACGAACTCAACAGAAGTTAGAAGTAATTTCTACTTCACCTCTAAACGTCCTACGTCTCACAGACAGCAACACTAAAGCAAAATGTAATTATTTAGAGAGTCATTTTTATCCTTCTCTCAAATCTATGTGAAAGCCCTGCCTCCCCTTGAGTATAAAAATTACAATATATCAATCACATTAAGCGAGAGCCACCACCAGACACTCAGGATTTCTCCAGGGGTGTGTAATTGCGTTACCCAGCGACATCAGGCATCTTGTCTTCTGAAAAATCACACTGAGCAAATCAAAATAACCTAATGATTGCTTAGACGTGTCTAATGCCTTTACAAGCAATCACAACTGTTCTGAGATAGCAGCAAAAATACACATGCAAACCTCATTTAGTTGAGCTTCGCCTCCTTCCAGGTACATTTTTCAGCTGAGGAAAATAATCCCATTTATGACTGATACAAAACTAACATATGGTTATTGCTCCTCTCAAATATTCTTAATCATCCTGCAGCATGCGGTACGTGTGGCTTACACAGTGCAGATGGTTGACAAATTCTGGTTAAACCAGTCTTGGGTATTGTTCTTACCCCAAGCAATTTCAGAAGAGCACACTCCCGTTACTACAATGAAAAGTAATTTTCTGAACTCAGAGCAAACGTCTGGATATCACAGGGTATAGAAATGCCCTATTCAGTGCAATGAACAGGGCTGCTAACGAAGTCTTCCCTTCCTAGCACTCGGAGTGTATTTTACCATGAGACCTGTAGTAGGTGAGACATGCAGAGCTGACACACAGCACTATCAGCTCAATGGGAATTCTGTTGTTTAACCTACAGCCTTCGACCCAGTCACGCACAGCACATCCGTGGTCTCAAAAATGTCGTCTTCCTAGGTGTAAGTATTTATCTCTTACCCTCTTTCCCTCCCCTCTGAGTGCCAGCCAGCTCCCTGATCCCTGCCATAAGCAAGCCAGCATTTGCACAAGTGTTTCATAGGCACTTGGTAAAACCTCCTGGTGCTCCTGACAGCAGCGTTTTGTTTATTTTCAAAAACAGAAAAAAAAAGAAAGCTTATTTGGTAAGCTTGGTGAGTGTACTGACAGCCTGGATTGCTAAAAGACTTCAGCCTTGAAGAGCTTTTTATTTACTTTTTTGTTTCTTTCTTGTGTTACTTCAAAAGTTTTCCCAGCGGCTCTAATCTGTAATAGAATATTAAGCTGCAAAACATCTCCCGTAGCTTTGTTGGTCACAGTTACTGAGAAGATTTGATTCCTACTGTTCTTAAAAGGCAAGCGACAGACTTTGTCGGGGCGTACATGACCTTTGCAAAGCAGCAGCCCGGTAGGAACCGCGTCGATTGCTCCAACCTGTCAATGAGCAACAGCCGCAGAGCCAGCGGGAGAACAAGGCCTGATGCCTGCAGTTAAATAACAGCACCTCAGGAGAGCACATTTAGGAAATAGCTGAAGGGCTGGAAGGTCACTCTGGATGAATCGCCCCTTTCTCAGGAGCTGGCACTGCTGCCAGCCAGCAGCTCCTCTGGCTGGCTCTGGTTGTAACATGTGGCCTGGATCTAAAGGCGTCCAGTGCTTCGGAAGAAGTGGTCTTTTTATAGATAGGAGCTTTTCTCTGTAATTTATTATGCTTAAAGAAACACTAAACTTCTCTAAGAAATTCATAAAACCCAAGGGCTTGAGTTTCTTTAAACCAGTGAAGGCTCTCAGAAGCAAATGGCCTGCCCATCTTTCCACACCCGGCTCTGCTGAGGTCTCCCACGTGCCTTTGAGGACTAAGTGTCCCCAAACACCCTTCACCCACAGCAATCGATGCTATTGTCCCTTCAAACACTCAACAGCTAGAGTTTGCAGGCCTTCCAATTTTTACCACAAAATGTTAAGAATCACAGCATTTTCCCCTGAAGGCCTACCCAAGACAGCTCTGTACAGCTTTCTTCACACCACATGCAGCACTGGCCCAAACTTGAAGAGCTCTCAGCTCTTATCTAACTCACTGATTTCGCTGCTCACTTTGCAGCTAACTCCTACGAACCCTCAACAGCTCCAAGAAGGATCCCTGGGTGGTACACATCGAATAATGCTTTGTTGAGCAAAACCCAACTTTCAGAAAAATATAAGAAGAAAGTAGAAGTCCCCAGCTGGGGACACCCATTGTGTCCTGAGCCCACGCAGCAGGTAGGTGAGCACAGGTACAGAAATGTTGCTGCATGCTTAAGCCCTCTGTGCTACCATGTTAAAGATCACATCCATCATCCAGGCATGCAGATGCCCTTTTCCTTGACTGTAGTTTCAGCTTACCTCACCGTCCCGGCCTGCATGCTGCTGTGAGAGCCCCCGGGTCACGGTGTGCAGCCTTCCTGCTTTGTCTCCTCTTGTTTTTCTTGCTGCTCCCTGCTGCTTCTGGGTACCTCTGTACCTGTCCAAATGACAGACGAAAATCACGTTGATACCAAGCCTCTATTTATACTCATTCTAGTATTTGGATCCTTCAGCTGTCCCTAAGGAAAGGGACGTTTAATGCTTTCTATGCGTAGTCTGCATGAAGATCATCAGTCTTTATAAGCCTGGTGTGATGTTTCTTAAGATGTACCCATCCCTCAGCACAATGACAGGAATATCCACAAGCCAAGTGATATTTTCTAACAGCCTAAAACCTACCACAAGGTGTTTCTTTCATTGCCAGCTGAAAGAGCAAGTGTCTCAAAAGTGGATCTTTTACTACAAGCAATGCGAGCTAGAAGTAACACAAATCAAATATTCCACTCTTTCTATTATTATTTATTTCCTTGAATCTGCCATCTCTGACACCTTCCTTCCCTTTTTTAAAAGCTTTTCTAATCCAGAGTGGCATATGAAACAGAGTGCTGTGAAGTGCACCCAGTGAAGTCTAGCTGTGTAATTTGGCAATAGTTTTACAATGACTGTTTTTCTGAACCCATTAGTACACTTTCCTGATGTTCCAGTAGTAATATAAAAAAAATAAAGTAAAGCGTAAACTGTACAACTTGTATAAAAGCTTAGAGCAGGCAATGCACTCCTTGGCACAATTGCACTTTTCAAAAATAGGATTTTTATCACAGTCTTTCATTTCCAGTCAATCGAGGTCTGTATTTATAGATCATTTTTCACATATATTACTCAGTGTCTGCTCTCTCTATCTCTGCTCTGGTAAATATTTTTGCCTGCTGCAAAGGATATAAGGGCAACACAGCCAAGATGAATTCTTGCATTGGAGTCTCGCAGCTGAGATGACAGTGACATACGGCAAGATATTAGAGCACTATAGTATCAGAAACGTACAGTAAGTCTGAATAAAGGATGTAGCCTAGAGTTTTATAGCCTCAGGTCCAAGAAAGCAAAGATAAAAGGTGCACCTTCGTTGTAACAAACAGCCAACTTAGTCATTCAGAATAATATGCCCCATCAATTAAACTTAACCTATTGATTCATCATCTCACTGGAGCCAGCCCAGGTGTCTTGGATGACAGCGGGGCCTATTTCACGTGCTGCAGCAGAGATCAACGGGGAGGTGGCGCAGGGTATCAGACAGTGCCTATGTGTCTAACTAAGAAAAACAAACTATAACTTAGCATTATTAAACTGTTTTACTGCTTCTAGACAGGCATAAGTGTTATATAATGTAATCCAGATGATGTAGCTGAGAAGTACAGCCATGTAAAGCGCTAAACCTACCTTGCTACCACAAGACTGCTGTGCTTTTCTCATGGGCAGCGGGCTGCTGCTCCCTGTGAGTTCTCGGTTACTGGGAGCAGGCTGCCACTCGTTTTGGGGCCACCACAGATACCACTCAAGAACAGAATGGAACAGACTCCTATAAACAAAGAGTATTTTGGTTTTCTGTATCGATGGTACGTTGTCATTCCCTGGGGGGGCTAATCCAGACTCGGTGAAAGCGAGCATATTGAGAAGACAGAGAACAGGTGTGGCCATTCTTTGTCCCAGCAGTTCTGCATGTACATCATTTATGCCTGCAGTCTTAACATTCAAAGCCACATCAATTTAGCTAGCACAAAGATTTTTAAACAGCTAACAAATTCTGAGCATGGCCAGAACTAGCTGAATTCAAATTTGCCTTATATTGAGTTCCCTCAACTCAGTGAAGGCAGCTGCTTAATATGCAATTAAGGCTCCCTGTGCAGGTTGTTCTACCTGCTATGTAAGCTCTGTAAGCTGTTAGTATTATATCAAAAATCATAAATGATTAAGAACTAATGCAATGGAGAGTTAGTGTAAGGCAACAAAGAGGCAGGTTATGGGAAATGCAGATCACATCCAAGTCTCAGAGTCACTTTCAGGACTGTAAAAAGCCAAACAGCCCATTTAATGTCACGTTAGTTGGTTTGTTAAAGTGATACAGAAGGACTATTTCAAGGTGTCGAGCTTTAGCAGAGTGTGCTTTGAATTCCTTTCATAAGAGAACTGTACTATTCTGATCTGATTTTAAGTTTATATAAGGTGTCACAACAGGATATATAAATAACAAAGAAACAATCCTGCAATGCTAAGTAATCCATACAAATTCTATCACAATAATAAAGTCTTTCAGAATTTCATCCGCAGGGCTCCAGATAACCTCATCCCATGAGGAATTCAGTAACTCCATCAGTCAAGAACCACAAAGGTGGGCTGCTAGCTGGCTTTGGAAGTAACACCAGCAAAACTCTGCAAATGCAGCTTCTCGAATGGAATTAATTCAATGAGACTGGGATGCAGAGATTCATTTCAGGCTCATTTTTTCTACATCTTTTAGAGTTTAAATACTTCCAATTGATAGGCTTGAAACCCCAGCAATTGCCTTGACTTTCTAATGCAATATCTTTGTGGGTAGAATCCTGAAAGACAGAAAAAATATTGGCACATGGCAGCATTATTTAATTTAACTTCATCTGCAGGCCAAAAACACTTAATCTAAATTCCACTGGAATTAACCATACTTAGCATACTCACACTATGACTGAATTTTAATAACCTAAAATTAAAGCTGAGATTGTTGGAAGAGGGAAACATGAAAACTGAACTACTCATTTTTCTCTTTCGAAGACCTACAAGTTAGTCTTGATTTTAACACAGTGAAGGATCTCCTGTCATGCCAGGTATCACAGTTCAGTGTGTAATTTAAAAAATAGGGTAACATAAAAAAATACAACAAGATAACAAAAGCAAAGATGTTTCTTTCCTCCAAAGAATTTCCAACTAAAACTTGAAATAATGAATAAAACCAGATCGAGACCATCATGAAACCACTCTGCTCTGTGAAAATTTAGTGGCTTAACGCAAAGTTTCTTGATTTTTTGTCAGCAAAAATATTTTGAGGGATTTTTGATACAATAGTGTGATGCGCTTGTGAACAGAGGCAATATGAAAAAAAATACTCAAATAGGGTTCTCTTGCTATCATAAGGGAGATGGACTGAAGGGAAAGGCTAAACTGACAAGGCACCCCTTGGAACAGAATGGGGCACCCAGGAGTGGGTGTCTGACATTTGATGGAAGAGAGGAAAGAAAACCCAGGAAGAGTTGAATCCAGACCAATAGAATGCTCAAAGGAACTTTCAAAGAAGTTGTCTTGGCAACTGCACTCAGTATACACATACGCACAGTGAGACTGCATTTGTGAAGTGAGAAGCTCACACAGTTAAGGTTGGAACTGGCAGGAAGTTCCACTGGACCAGTCAAGGAAGGCCAACCTCAGAGATACCACTAAGGCAAAATCAGCAAGGCCAAGATCTATCTTGACATAACAGCTAAAGAAGAGAAGCAATTGCAGGTGATGTGTGTATTACAGACCACAAACAAAAGGAAAACAGGGAGGAGAAAGAAGGAAGAACCAAGGGTTAGTGGAAAGGGCTAGTGTTTGACAGGTGCCACCTAGGTTGAAACCAGCATAAGAAAGGAACCAACTGAGAAATACAGAAAGGAAGAAATTTCTTCCGTCTTCTCTTACTTGTGATCAAGTCCAATACACAAATCCAGATTTATTGACATCAGAATGATACAGACCATTCTAGAGGTGAATTTAACATTATAAAGGAAAAGAAAAACAATTCTATCTAGTTTCCTACATCTGCTGCTGCTCCCTAAAGAATCTGGAGAGACAAAGCAGTGCTGTGTCCCTTATATCTGAAAGCATTATACATCTGAAATAGGTCAATTGACTCAAACCGGGAGGGAGGTCTGGGCAGCTTTCTTCAACACATCTTTTATTCAGACACCTTGGGACACCACGTGAAGTTCTTATCAGCACCTTTCCTTTATATAAAGTAACAAGAGCTGGATGAATACAAACTGTGAATGAAAATCAGAATGCTGTTTCTAAATCCATATGAAATGGGTATTTGCTTCTCTCCTTTCTTTACTTTTTTTTTCTTATTCTGATAGATCACTGAAGAGCTGAACTGAATTTATTATTCAAGCTAATTTTTGAGGGCAACTCATGCTAACCCACTTAATAAACCATGTACAAGGTTTCTGGTTACATAAAGAGGTTTTAAAAAAGCATTTTTAAGACTTTGCTGATGCACTGACTTGTAGCAAAGAACCATTTCTGTTTCTACACTAAAACAAGACACTCCCATTTGAAAACTTGAAATGCAATTATCTCTATAATTTTGTTTTCTGATTGTCTGGGATAATATGTCTTTGTAGGAACAAGAGGGATACAACTGTGCTAGTTACTATAATTTCTCTTGCTAAGGCTCTAACCAAGTCTGAGAAAAAAACACATGGGAAAAAACAATTTTGTTTTGCCAAATGCTAGTGATGGTAAAGCATCAGTGTTTTTACCACTTAGCGAGTCACAGTTTTATTATTTTCCTGTAGAAACTGTATAGAATTTCTTGTTTAAGCAAAACTAAAAAAAAAAAAAAAAAAAAAAAAAGCGGTACGGCTTTCTAATAACAGTAAAAATCATAACCTTTTTCCTCTCTGATGCATTTTAACAACAGATCTGTCCAGCAATCAGCACACTGTGGAAGCTGCGCTGAGTCTCTGGGGCAGGTCCCAAGAGGCACTAGAAACATGTACGTCGGTCCAGGCACACAGCATGGGGACTCTCAGAGAAACCCAGGACTTCTGCCAGGCCACAAAAGGCCTGGAAATTTAAGACATGACTTTCTTCATGTGCTTTAATACAAGACTCTGAAATACTGAGATGCAGGAACAAACACAACGTTGTCTTTGTGCAACTTGGAAAACCCATTTAACTTCAGGCACTTACCTTAGACCCGACCAGCCTTTGGGTAGCACAGCTCTCCCAGCTCCATACAGAAAAGCCAGCCTTCTAAACCAAGATGCTCTGAATCTTACCATTGCCTAATGCAGTCAAACATAACCACAATAAAAAACACCGTCCTATTTGGATTTCTTATCGATCAGTCTTCTGCTGTGAATGGGTTTATTTTCTTCTTTGACCTCGGTACAGGGAGCTATTTAGAAGCTTTTCAAAATCCAGTTTTCTATTATTCAGAGACAGATTTGAATGTATCGACTCAGAACAAGAACTTGTTTTTACCGTTGTTTTTCTCTGAATTTTCTTCCTCCCACTTTGCTTTTGTGTTCTTTCCCTTTCCTCCCAAGGTGGATACAAACCTCAGGCTGCCCGAGTAGCTTTTAAATGTTAAATAAAACACATCAGCCTGCCACGTCTGCCTCAGCAGAAAGTCAATACCCACTCCAGGAGCAATCAAGCACCCAAGCATGGAAGCTAAAGCAAAAGCCTGTAAAAATGCAGCAGCACAGACCGAAACTGGTGCAAGTAAAGGTTTTCTTGTAAACCTCCAGTTTAAACTAACTTTATCTAAGAAATTACTAAGTCTTTGATCAACCTGAGCTAAATGTTGGGATTAGGAACTCAGTGTGTGGCTAAGTGAAATTCTGAACCATATCTCATTCAACTAACTTCCACCAAGTTTACTGATATCGTAGCAATAAAGTACCGACCTAACTTTTCCAACTCTAAATCCCTTATGTGCCCTGAATTTTAGCTACACTGCATCTTAATATTTTTCCAGTTTCTATAAATGCAAACAGTGAGAAAAATGCTTTCTTCTAACAACACAACTTTGAAAACCCTTACCTAAAAACTGAAGTTATTTCACATGGGTCACTGAACATGCCCTGGATGACAAATGCTTTTTATCACTATCAGTCTTGAGAAGTGGCTCAATGAAGAAGTGTCTAAGTGTGCAGAACAATGCTACGCACATTAGAAATGGCCTGATTTTTTTCTCCAGATAGACTAAAAATAATGTAGCTAGCCCAGCAAATATTTTTAACCTTTATTCTGTAGAAAGGCTCTTGTCCTTGTGAAAAATCTATAGAAAGAGACTAAAAACTCCATAGGCTTCAAAAATAATCTGTATTTTTGTATAGTAAATAGCCCAGATAAGGAGTACGTAATTTTACCCTGAAATAAATAATCTTGAAAAATGTTTTTAATCCTAGAATTGGGTGCTCGCTGTTGGGGCTAAGCACTGAGAATCAGAACAGACAGGAAATCGCCTCTGTGCTCAGCCACATGTAGTCAGTCCTTACCATCGAGGGACACAAGCACGTGTGCTCTCAGGCACGCAGTGGGTACAAGGAATTGATTTAATTTCTGTGTCATAGTGTTTTGTTTCTTCAGAGAGAATTGCCAGACTAATTCTAATATAACTGCAATCCAGCAATCCAGCCTCCTTAATGCACATCCCATTGTCAGCAATGTGGTGCTCCTGGCAAATTGGTGGAAAAAAAAGAGAACAAGGAACTCACAGAACAAAAATCATCATGAAGAGCTTCATGTAACGTCTCCAAAAGATTTTTATACTGACGTAATCATTTTCTATACATCATACTAAAGGGCCAAATCCTACAAGGACTTACGAGCATTTGCAGCATTCAACACATCAGAAGCTCTACTGAAGTCAGTTCCACCAAAGCACACTAAGAAACAGAACACATGCTTAAGGGCTTGTAGGACTTAAGAGATTAAATGGAAAAATACCTGAATGCAAAAATGGTGTATGAGCTGGGTACCTCATAGGGATAGATAGATCACTGCACATACCTGATTTGGGGGCTCTTAAAAAATAAATTAAGTCTTGGCACTACTGGGCAAGATTCATTAAAATCAACTAAGAGACCAACCCAGGGGAACAGAAGCAGGAAGCAAAAACAGGACTTTTACCTGGAATGCAATCTGACCTGCAAGCACCCAGTTTTCAGCCAAAATTCAGAGAATAATTAAACCTCAAATCTCTGAAGGTTTATTATGTCATCTCAAAATGAACTTCTCAATCCCTAGCATTACAACAGCCTTCAGAGGCAAGTCCTACTTACAGTCTGTACAATAAAACACAAAACAAACAAAAAAAAGAAAACCACCACAGATGTAAAGGTCAGGATTTACATTCTTAAAAGATACACCTTGAAAATCCACCTCTCATTAATTTTTAGGAGATGCCTGTCTTCACTATTTCACCACTTGTTCCATCTTTGCTCTTTGTACAGAAAATGAGTTGCACATTTTAGCTAAAACACTGGCTTATCCAACCCCCGGCAGCATCTCTGCTCTGCAGATTAGCATGGGGAAGCTATCACACAAGCTAGGTGCAGGCAATTTATAGGAAGAGGCCAGGCAGAGCAGAGGAAACAATGCAGCACATCAGTTGTCTGGGTGATAAATATGATAACTACCCTGGTCGGGTGACTGCCACCTTTAATCAAAGTGCGTGTTATGGAGAGTGACTGATGGGCAAACACGATCACGGCAAGAAGCAAAACTCTTCTAAACAAACACCTTAAAAGATCAAAGAATGAACAGAAAGATCCTCATCTGCACATCTTCCATCCCCAGTGCCATAAAGTGGCATTTTACTTGATAATACTAATATAAATGTACTCTTGAAGACTTTTAAAGCCCAAAAAGATTGTGAAGAGCACTGAAGGCCTCAGAAACACGGAACTCTTTAAAATCATAATTAAATATGAAGAAAGCTTCACTAATATGAGTTAGATTTTGAGGCTGTAATGCTGGTGTCATCATTAACCCAACCAGGGGCACTCCGCCTATGTGTGAGCAACACCACAACCAGTGTACCCAGTCTGGAGCACAAACATTCAATGCCAAGAGAAACTGGTGCTGCTCCTGGCTTTCTCTGCTTAAATCTCCTTCTTATTCTGCAGTGTTTGGCCAAAAGGACTGAAAAATATTTCTAAAATAATGGGTAATATAAACTGCACAGAGGAAACATTTTAAACAAGGAAATTCATATCTATAAAATGCCAGTTCCTCGTGCTTTCTGGAGTCACAAACATTTATTCCAGCACTTAAAAATAATGTGAATATTTTACACTGAGAAAAACATTAAGATGTCCATAACTGTGATGGGTATTTGCACTCTCAAGCATTGCGGTGATTCAGGAGCAGACATGCTAACAGACATGCCTGTTCAGAAGTAATTTCAAGACAGTATTAGGAAGGTCTGTAATATGGACATTCTTTCACAGTCCTGTGGTAGAAGAGAAATGTAGACAGAGAATTGCATTAAAACAAGATCATTTCTATTCCTAAAGGCATGCAATTGCGTTTTGAAAGCCTGGCTTTTATTTAGACTATGTTTTAAACATGCCTGCTACAAAGACACTTAGAAAGTACCCAATTGCGCAGGGCTATCTGTCTCCAGTAAAGAAACAAGCCCACGAGGAGAGCTCTGCAGGACAGGGGCTGCCTTTCTCTGGGCAGCACTTGATGCAGCGAGGCCCCAGTCGTCTTTGAGCCTTTCTGAAGTTGCTGTAACGTAAGTGTTCCTTACACCAGAGACAACCAGGCTAATTTCATGTCCCTTCACAGAATCCCCTCTGAGATCTTACACTACATTGCAAACCTAGATTAATTACAACTACTCACAAAAACAGCCAGAAGTCAGGTTGCACAAAACCCCCTAAAAGACCATTTTATCGTTAGATTCCAGAGATCAGAGATACTGCCATTACTGCCTGGCCAGAAAGACGACGTCTGTCCCACAGCTTAAAGCGTATGCTCAGCTTGTCAAAACAACTACATTCTGCCATGGAAATACCTCTTTACAGACACCAGCTGCATCTCGGGAGGACACACCACTAGAGCGATGGTCAGCTCCCTGACCCTCAGCACCATTTGCAGAACTGTGCTACCAAGGATGACCCTGTGAAACAGGAGTTGAGCTGTCGATTCACCCACCTCATCAAATATCCCTCGCCAGGCTCCTCCTCCAGGAACCAATGCTGGGGGATTGGTTGGGTCTTTCTCGGAAGGGTACTGCTTTCTGTTTAGGAAGCTGCAGTACAATACAGAGAAGCTTTAAACAAAGCACAGATTTCATAAATGATTCTGTTACCAATTTATAACTAGAAAGACATTTTCTACAAGAAAAGTAATAATATATTTAATATATTCAATAACAATTTAAACATTTTTTCTAAAACCAAAGAAATAATAATGTCCTACAACGTCTTCCCTCTCCTTCTCCACATCCCTACCCCTTTAACCTCTGTCAACACCTTCAGAAATGTCATTACCATGTCCTTAGAAAGGTTGTTATAAATGCCATTCAGTTTAACGTTTTACTGGGTTGAAGAGGATGCACGGACCTGTACAAGAAAAAAGCCACCTGGGCAATGCTGCTGGTCACTGTGATGGGTAAATTGGCATAACCAGCTAGTCCACGTCACGTCATTCCCCTAAAGAACTGTACCCAGGTGCTACCTGGGGTTTGAGGCTTACAAGCAGAGCCCACATTCAGAAGACCGCATATAGCCAGCAGCGGTTGTGGCAGCATGTGTTCACAAAGCACACAGAGAGTCTAAAGCAAGGAAAAACTAGAGCTGGGAACAGCTACCATGGAGAAACCTATCAGCCCAAAATGAAGTCACAACAAAAGAACAACTTCAGCATCTTCAGTCAGGGCTCACTGGCAGTCATAGGCTCCGAATTATCTACAAATTGTATTCATGTGTCCCAGAAACACACAGCCATTTTGCACACAGGCATGACCATTCTTGAACTTGTGATTTTTAAAAACCAAACCTCTGCCTCAACAGCAGAATTTAATCTCTTTTATTTACGGCTCTCCCAATTCCCCAAACAATTAGGTTGCAACTGTACAGGGAGGCATCGACAGAGCCTGATCTCTCTTCCCACGCAGCAGTGAGCCGGGTACTCCTCCTTCCTGGCACGCTCGCGTCCGCGTGGCATTGCAAGGTCGCTTTGATTTGTAGCACCAGAGGATTACAGAAACCTCAGGCATGTCAGAAGCCTTCACTTTCCACTAGATGCTCACTGAATTATTTCCAAATTTACTGGAAAGCGAACAGCTGCCAAAGAGTCTCACTGCCCACAGCCCAGGAAGGCAAAGAGTAATGAATTAAACTTTAGAAGAGATGCAAAGTCTTTGGCTTGCAAGGTGAGACATCATAATCCCATACTCAGGTTTATTTACTTTCTAGTGACAAAGCTGGCATCCTTGAATGACATCTTTCCAAGCCCAGGTTAATTACAAACCTAAATAGAAGATGATAGAATGCTGCTGTTACAGCTGAAATTCTCTTCAATACTGATTTAGAGGAACAGAAAGAGCATTCCTGAAGCTTTAGTTAGAAATTGTTAAACAAATGCAAAACACAAAATGGGTCAGTCACAGGTCTCCCACCTGGAAGCAGGAATACCTGCCTGTTAGTCCACACCTCCACTTACTCAGCCTTTGCGTACTCATCTAGAAAGTGGAACAGCTATTTCGTACAACATTGGCTGACACGTGTTAAGAATTCAGATAGCTGAGATACCACATCGTAACAGCATGAATCACGGTTGTGATTGTGACAAAAAAATAGTCTGCCTAGATGAAGAGTGAATATGTCAGCAAATATGGAAGTGATAAAAGCCTAAATGACTTATTCTCCTTGCACAGCTCATGATATTGCTAACGCAAGATGTGAGAAATGTACTTAACAGCGCAGCCAGGAGCATGGCCCCAGCTGAAGCCTCTGGAAGCACCTAAGGTCGACCTCCAGGCTGTTGGAGACAGGAGTATAAGGGATCTAAGTAGGTGCCCATGACACTCAATTGAAAATAAGATACAAGCAGCATACGAAATGGTTTGAGCTGCAAAGAGCAGCACAACTGCTCTTGGCACTGCAATGATGACTTACTCATTCCTGACACTAGTTTATTTGTTCCTTACCTCCTCCGTGACATGCTCCATCTCTTGCTGTATGATGCGACTGCATCAAACTTATGCTTAAGTTATTAGCTGCCAAACTCTTCATAGAATCACAGGATGGCTGAGGTTGGAAGGGACCTCATGATTTTATCTGGTCCAACCCCTGCTCCAGCAGGGCAACCCAAAGCTGATCTCCAAGGAGGAGACTCCACAGCCTCTCTGGCAGCTCGTGCCAGGATTCCAACACCTGCACAGCACAGAAGTGCTGCCTGGTGTTCAGATCAAAACTTGTGTGCTCCTGTTTGTGGCTACTGCCTCTGGACCTGGCCCTGGGCACCACTGAGCAGAGCCTGGCTCCATCCTCTGTGCACCCTGCCTTCAGGGACTTCAGGGACATCTGTGAGACCCCCTGAGCCTCCCCTACTCCAGGCCGAGCAGGCCCAGCTTGCTCAGTCCCTCCTCCAAGGACAGGTGATTTTAACATTATTTTCACCCTAAATGTAAAGCACAGTACCATACCAGCTACTAGGAAGGCAATTAACTCTGTCACAGTCAAAACCAGGACAGGGAGTTTGCAATTTTAGAAAAATCAGGAGACAAACACAGAAAGGATCAAGCTTGTTACATTATCAATATTCAGCTATATTTCATCATGACAAGAAAAAACAATCCTTATTCCCTTTACTGATAATTTTTTATTTACTCCAAATTTTATTGCATTTAATAAAGGTGAAAAGGACAAAAGTTTAAGAAAATGGCACACCCCTTTGAAACACAGAAAACAGAAACTGAAAAAAGCAGAAACTATTTGATATCAAATAAAGATAATTCTACCTTTATGCCAAAAGCTGTGTATTTCTGAGCACCAGTATTGCATTTTACTTCAGGAAAAAAAAAAAAATCTTAAAAAAGGCATAGAGAAACAAAGTCTCCTGACTTTTAGACAACAGATAAAGAGAGAGATCCCTTTAATACCTCCTTTTCTCAGGAAGAATTCAGGGAAGAGCTTTGTTACTGACTTCTAGGCTCCTAACCGCAAAGCTGATGCAGTGTGAGGCAGACTTCATTTCTAGAGGAAGTTCTTTTTGACATGAATTTGCCTGTCTCTAATTCAACTATAAGAACTACTTTCTAAGAGGAGTAAGTAAGACAACAGTGAAGTTCAGCAACACTATACCACACAGTAAATAAATTCCTTAACTGGATAGTTGGAGCACAGTTGAAAGCAGGAGTATATAAGATTCATTAGGAGTCTCTGCAATTTAAAAAAAAAAAAACAACTTCTGCTTCTAGTGCTTCACCTACCTTTCCCTGAGCATCTGACTCTGGACAGAGATATTGTGAAAAGGCCTTTTCAAGAGTAAAATTAGCATGTGATATTAACTTACATATATGTTAAACTGTAGAAAAGGGAGACTGCAGGCCGGCACTGAGGTAACCTGCAACTCTGCCTGAGGTAAGGCCTAAGCCTTAACTGAGAGTAAGAAAGTTAAAGTCTGTGTAACAGAAAAGTAAACTTTTTTGTTTTGTTTTAAAATCAGAAGCATTAGTAAGCAAAATAAAAAGTGGAGTTATGAACAGCTGCCCAGAACATGGCTCAGACCACAACTTACCACTGGGAGTGCGAGCCATGCGTCCACAAGCGCTGTCGGTGATACCAGGCCATGGAGATAAACACCACAGGTATAAAGGGGCAGAGCACAGAAACACTTCCAAAAGCACTTCCCAAGAGCAGTGCAGCTATGAAGTACATCCCCTTCCACACCACCAGGGCCACATTTCTCACAAGAACGTGTGCCCCAAGCAGCCCAAGCGCTCTCCTCGCCTGGCAGCGTGCTGCTCGCAGCCCTCCTGTGGTGCTAGGCCCAAGGGCAGAGGCTCCAGTGCCACTCACGTTCCCACTGCCCAAACAGCATTAATTAGTTCATTTTATATCAATTAGATAGTTTTAACTGGTCATGAATAACAAAACAACAACAGATAAATTAATTTGAGTAAGAATGTAACTCATTTGGGAAGCTGTTTGTTATTCTCAGAAATGAGCAAACAAATAGAAAGCCTTCTAAAAGCAACACATAACTCTTGAAAAGTGTTCATACCAGCATCCAGAAACACAAAATATAAAACATGCACCTTGCTGCACCTTAAAATCATGTATTTCTACAAAAAAAAAATAATACTCTGAATGTTCAGTTTTCTCACATTACAACACTTCACTAATAAAAATACACAGCTCAAATGACTAAAATATATACTAAAAAAAAAGGAAAAATAAAAGTTTTTTTTGTTGTTGTTGTTTAGAAAAGGCTTTTTTTTTTTTTTTTTTTAGAAAAGGTCTTCTTTGCATTTGGCCAGCTGAATTTACTGTTTAAAAAAAAAAAAAAGTAAAACTGTGAAACTATTGCACTGCTCTGAGCAGGAGGTCAGGCCTGCCACAGCCTCTTAACACCTCCATTTTGAGGAGTGGCACTTGCAGAGCTGGGCGGCTCTGCTGCTGCAGCAAGGCCTCCCCTGTGCCACAGGCTGAGGCAGGCCCCCCAGCTCCCCATCCCTCCTGCTTCCCCCTTCCACAATAACTTCTTTTACTGTGAGAGGAGTCTAATGAGAAAAGCACAAACAAACCTGAGCTCCCTAGGCTGACCAAAGGCCGTCCCCGCTCCTTCTCTTCCAAACATCCCATATTTACCAAACTCAGCAATGCTGTGTACTGCAGTAATAAAAACTTCAGCTTCTGTACCTTCCTTCTGGCATGACCATTATTTTGTCCCTTTGATATATCATATTATTTCTGCTTACAGTGCATATGAAGTCTGTCCTACTATTGCTGTATTTTTTCCTCTTAAATGATGTGTATAAAACAAAGGACATCCCCGACGGTTATCTGGTGTTTTTGCTTTCTCAGGTATAAAAGTTTTCCAATATAACTCAAATCTCAGCTTTCCGTAAGCTGAGCCCAGCTCCACAAGTTATGAAAGCCACACTCATCTGTCATTCAACTGTACTTAGGCAGCTATGGATAATCCTGGAAACAGCCCTTTCCCAACCGCACTCCCCCTTTCCCCATCACTCCAGCAGTGTTTGACTCTCCTTTTCCACTCCTTATCGTGAGGAATTTTTGACTCCAGGTAATTACAAAACCCTTTTCATTTATTATGCTCTGCCCACAACACACCTTGGTCCTCTCAGGGAGCTGCACAGCTGTGTAATACACGCTGCTTTATGGGCTTTTTTGTTTGCTCCCTGTTCTAAAGCAACGTTACCATATTCTAAAGCAAAACCACACAAACCCACTGCACACATCACCCTGAGATGCCACAGAACTCAGTCCCACAAGCCCTTTGCCATTGCCACTGACTACTCCAATCTCCACCTTGCACTTTTAAGAAGTTTCTTTTCAGGTGCCTTCCCTATGCCTCTTGCCAAAGGTTTTGCCTTGGTTCCCCTCGCTGCTTGGTCTGGGTCACTACGGAGCAAAGTGCTGCACTGGGCACAAGACGGGTCATGATGGGCCCTGCAAGGCAGCCAGCTCTGCTCCGGAGGCTTTCCAGCCCCACAAACGACACAGCGAACACCATCCCTGCAGCACCCACACAGCCCTGGCTTTTTTCAGGCAGCACTGCCTAGCCAAGGTGATGCCAAGAACAAAGATGCAGAGCTTAGTAATTACACGGGGTGCTCAGTACCGTACTGTGTGCGGTGAAAGGGCAAAAAAAGCTGGTGCAGATTCACTTTAAAATGGCATGAGCTTTTCTGAAAACTGTTTGCAGCATGAAATGGTCTCTAAAGAGGTTTATAAAAATAAAATTTGGGGATAAAATTTTCCACTATTTATTTCAATTCAGTAAGTGATTTATTTAACTATGGGCTGAACACGAGAGTATGTCTGTCAGGCAAAATAACTGGAACAAGGTATTGGAGATTTATGATTACAACAATAAGACTTTTTTTGCAGGCAAACTGAGGGCTTTGGACAACTCTGGCTTCAGAAAGAAGCAGATCTATTTTTTTATTATTTTTTTAAGGGGAAAAAAGAAAAAGAGAGTGAAAGAAGGTCAAATCCAGCAAGGGAAAGTATCCCTGATAATACAGTGAATCCAAACAAGATGACAGAGAGCCTGGTAAACAGTCACAGTTCAGATGTCAATGTATCAGAAAAGGTGCTGGCCTCCTAAGCATGCTAGGAGAGAAATTTACCTTTAAAATTGTTGAACAACAAAAAAAGAGTGGGAAAAAAAAGTAAAAGAGGCCACCACAATGAAACATGCAGAATAACAGTGTCTTAGGGTACAGATATTAGATGCTCCCTGGGAGGAGGAGGCTGGATCAATATGAAGGGATGACTTGCTCAGTTTAACAACTGCAGCAGAGCCACAGTGACAGGAAAGAAGCCAGGTATGACAAATAAGAGAGATGGAAAACTTCAAAGGTCTAGTGATTGTGGTAGTAATAGCTTTAAAATTTTCCTGAGGCTATTATTCCTGAAAAAGCAATTCAAATGTATTAGGGCTTTAAAAAAAAACAGCACTCAAAAGAATACAAATGGAAGAAAACTGTAATCAATTAGTTTCTACAACAGTTGGAATTGAAGAAACAAAAAAAACATTTAGCTCATGGTTAAAGACTGAGAACTACAATCAGCCCACAAATGTCTCCTGAGTAATCTGAAATGAGTCAAGTCATGCAAACCTTACTTAGTCACCACTCATGCTGGAAGAACCAGGAGCTGGGTTTTGTAGATGTCTCAGTGCACACATAAAGGATCATAAAACCTATGAAAATCAGTAGTGAATAAATGAGCAAATAAATAAATACCATAGAGGAGCAAAATTCTTTACAAGTATGTAGTCTGTGTATTGATGTAGCCAATGTCAGACAAAATAGTGATGTGTAGAAGTGAGATTAAACATTAAAGGGCAGGCAGCTGCACTTACGGGCTGTGCTACCTCTTTCCTTCTAAGAGGTTGTGTAGAACACAGGTCTGCTCCAGCTCAATTTTCCAAGCCTGGCCCTCAGCACTTCAAGCCTCTCCTACAGAGATCCAGTCGTTCAAGGACCTCAGCAGAAAGGAGCCTTATTGAGGACCTCCTCTGTACAATTCAGCCAGCACACTCCAGTATTTCATACTTCATCTGTTCCTAACATCTGTGCAAAGAGATTCAACTAAACCTAAAATAAGTGGAAAGCGGTGTTTCTACAGCAGCACCGATGAAACTAGAAGCCTCACAGTCATGGTAACATTGCTTTCCTCTGCAAACCCGCTCACCGTTTTTTGAGCTGCTACCAAGGACAAACAAGTCAGAGATGCCCAGAGGAAGCCAGCTCCTAAGCAAGGCCGTACTCCTGTACCTGTTGGGCTCCAGCAGCCTGCTTGAAGCTTGCTTGAGGTGCTGCAGCAGGACAGGAAGGCCTGTGGCACTGGAGACCTGGTTTCCAACGTCACCTGCTCCTCTTGGGCTGCTATTACCACCCTGTAGGGCGAAAACCATAACAGTTGCTTTCTTTTGAGCCTTTGTGTTTATCATCTATCTACCCAGCAGCGATCAGATCCTTCTGCTGTTATACAGAGCTGGGCAAAAGGAAGCCCTGACTTCAGAAGGAGGGCCCGTAGTGCTACTGCGCTAGGCCAACAAACAGCTCGGACACAAAACCGAATGATTTTCCACCTTTCAATGTCAGATGTTACTCTGAGCATTCCTAACCTGCACCAAATGATTTCTCATGCAACCAGAGTGGGACTAACCTGCAGCATTGCCACAGACCAAGAGCGCACACAGGAGCGCAGCACAGAGCATCGCCTCACACACAGGACAACCACTTCATACACACTGACTTCTTAAGCCACGACGAGCTGCTGCACCTCGTACGTGATCCTGCAGAGGGTCTTATGGAAATAATGCTATCTGCCATCTGTCTAGGAAGGTGCAGTATAACTGAAAACATCCAGAAGACAAAAATTTGTATTTTCAAAGTTGCCACTACGTTATTTCTTACGTCAGACACAAAGCGTACCCCCGCAACGCAACTGGTGCAGAATGCTGAACCAAACACATAGCTGCTTTTCGCTGGTGCTCACACAGAACTTACATCCTCTAATTGCACAAAGCTCCGTGACCAATTTTGCAGCAGGATTTTTTTCTGTCGTCATAGAGTTGTCTAGTGGCAATATTTGTCTATCTGCTATACAGCATATTTCCACATCCAAAGGCACAGTGCACACTGCCATGTCCTGGAAGGGATGTGGGATTCTTGCTCTGCAAAGCAGTCCATTGATCACAATGAAATATGACAAAATGCCAATAGCTTCTGTACTGAGACATCTCAAGGATTCACAGCCCAGTAGCTATTTAAACAGTAAGTAGCTATTTAAACCTACTTCAAGTCATATTTAGAGCTGAGTCTCACCAGAGTGAGACTTTTTCAGCAATACAATGTTTTTTATAAGTAGTATGTGATGTAAATTTATGAAGGCTAAAACAGAACTATATGGATAATAACTACATATAAAAATTGGCCCTTCGACCTTGGTACAGTTATTTTACTCAGAGGAGTACTTTTCTTTATGAAGGGTTTATTTGTTCTGGCCTCAGATCTTCTAATGATGGCCTACCATAATCACAAATGGACGTAGCATTGATTTGAACAATTTCTTCTGCTCCTAAAACATGGGATTTGCTTCTAAGCATCAGTGCACAGACTCTAAGTTGTTCAGCTATATGACTTTTACCACAAGGGAAGCAGAAAATGCTCTCCAACTAAGATTTCTCCTGTATCTTTTATATTTTTATAGCAACATGTTTAGTTACTAAACATCCAAGCTATCAGCTTAATATTAATTTAACCATTCACCAATTAGAGCAGATGAAAAGATGTCATTAGTGAACCTGGATTCCCTCTGGTGAAAACACACAGATAGACAAAACGCTGACCCTCACTTAGGTCTCCAAGAAGCTACTCATTCCTGCCTTTATTTACCAAACTTTGTCAGCAACTCTATAGCATCCAGCTACAAACAATTAGCACCAAGGAAACTTAAACTGATCTAGATTTTTCTACCAAACATCCTTTTCTATCAATAGTTCTAACAAAATATTGCCTCTTTCTAGTAAGGGCAAATGCACAGCACTTTCAGAGTTCACCAGTAATGACTTTCACCTAGTCTAGATGAGCTGGTCTTTTAAGTGGATAAACGTAATTTCGATTACTTGCTAATTTATATCTGGGCCTCTTCTGTGAGCAGCTGGTGCTGAATTGAAGACAGTGCTCTTGTGACATGGGATTACACAGCCAGAAGAGCTAAGGAGGAACTACCTAATTAATTTCAGTTAATTTTATTAGAAGATGTACGGCTGCATGCAAACCAGCTTCCCAGCAGTAGAAAAGCTCAACAGTGTGTTGTTGAGCTACTGAATTTCCATAAGGCATCTGGACTAAAAGCCACGTTCTTGGTGCAGCAGGTCCATATTTGCGCATCTGAGCTGCATGTGTGGGCACCTTGTCCCCTCCTTGGGCACAGGGTAGGACAGCAAATACTGCTGTCTGCTCAGAAAGCTGCGGCAAAGTCACTGATTTACGATGAGCAAGAAATAACCATTGCAATGAAGCAGCTCAACGCATTAAAATTGCTGTTTTCAAATTGTTCAGTGTATTTCTTACAACAGTTCTGAAGCACCACAGAAAAGTACAAACCCTTGAAACAGGCTCAGTGTGCCCCCCATCCTGTTCCAAGGCACAACCTTCGTGGCTGTCACCGGACTTCCCACGAGCTCAATGTGGAGCCAAACAGTTCGCTGCTACAAACAGCACCCCGCAAATAAACCTACCTGCACAAATACAGAAAAGCCACTTCGGTGAGTACATTAAAGTATCTCTACGATGTTGCTGCAGAGGGCTGTCTGAACCTCTCATTTGCCTGTGGGAATTCGGCTATAATGAGTTTCTCTCTCTCATTTCACACAGAAGATCTGCATTTAATGCAACGGTATTGCTCAGGGACTGCAGGACACCAGGGATGTGCTGGCACCACTGGGAACTGACTCTTTACGTGGACTCACTTTGCTAGTGGGTGGTCTGGAGTAAAGGCTATGCAGTACTGTAATTCCACAAAATAAAGAGGATCTGTTTTAAATACATTCAGCCTGGCTTTATCTCTGGCTTTATCTTTGACCTGTGAATTCAGAAAATGGAAGGCTAGATGCTAAGGACTTTTAAAATATACTTGTCGGTCAAATGCCAGGGCCAGCAACCCACCTGAAATTCTCCCTGTCTTTCCCTGACCTTCCCACTTGTAAACCCTAGTTGTATCGCCTGCTTTCTGGCACAGGAAATTAAATCCATGTACAAAGAGTTACCTATGCCAGAACTCGCACATACTTTTTAATGCACACTAAATGTACTATAAAAGTGTGTAAAGCTTGTAAGGAATGCAATATTTAAATACTTAGCAGGACCTCCATTGCAAATTGATACTGAAAGCTCCCTGCATTACTTCATTGCAGCATGGGACTACCAGTTCTCTTCTTACATAAAAATACCACCACAGAAAGGTCTTCCCTATCCCCTCGGAGGGTACCAAATGTAACTGTTCAGAGACACCTCACTAGTTATTTTAAATGTCACCAAATCCAAACCCCAGCGTTAATGGGGTTATTTGTTATACCCTTGTTCTGTACACGCCAAAACATTTGCTCTGTCATCAACACATCCTATTTATTCTGCTCTCAATTAACTAAGTTCTGAAATCACCGATGGCTGAAGTAAGTTTAGTCTACAAAGCAAGCATTGCAGAAGAAAAACTATGGCAATGAACAAAGTCTTTAAGAAGTCACGCCTAGAGGAGATCAATAACATCTAATTTTTGTAAAGAACGCATTAAATTCTTTTTACCTGTTGCATTCATGCGCATTCAGATATTCGCTGCAGTCTCAGTTCATTCAGATAGATTGAAAGCATAAAACTAATATTTGAATTTACTTAGCCAAGGCAGATTAATTTTTTTAACCAAGTTAAGATACATCATTTTCAACAATTATTTCTTCAGCAGAGTACAACAAACAGGGAGGTTTCAATACCCAGCATAAATTAAAGTTAAATTTAAACTAGTAAACTAGTATAATTTAAATGTAAATCCCTGCTATTTTTGTAAAAAGTAGATTATTTCTAAACAGTTTAAATTTCTAAATAAGAGGCTAACAAAATAGAAATTTGGCCTGAAGTTATTTATCTAAACATTAACTCAGTTTTTACCCTAGTAGAACTACATTGGTTTAGACTCTAATTGAAGGTTAAAAATTCAGATCATACTACAGCAATTTGCTCATGTAAGAAATGAGACCACCAAATGAAAACTAAGCTCACAAACTGGCACACACGTATTTCACAGAATCACAGAATGGTTTGGGTTGGAAGAGACCTTAAAGATTATCTAATCCCAACTAACCAACTAATTCCATCTAATTTCTGGAACCATACATTTCCATTGCATGGAACAGACATCTCGTGGTATTTGTAAGAAATAACCATGTAGACCTGCCTTAGAAATACCTAGAATTAAATTATTTTCCACCTCTAGAAGTCATAAAACTTTTTACAAGCATATCACACAGAATATGCTACCAGGTTAAGAAAACCTTTCTGAGGAAGAAAAACAGCACAGAAATTTCTGGGAATGCTGAGGCTTCCTCCCATTCTCCAGCCTTAAATTTTCCACTTTCATTAAGATTTAGTTAACCAAAACCACGCTGCTTAGTAAATTGACTAAAGAAACCCTATACACTACAGCAGTAGATATAGGACTCCTTTCCCCCCAGCTCATTTTATAGGACTCTAGAATGCTTAGCAGAGGCCAGTATTACACTTCCCTGCAGACAGGAAGATGTCTGCATTAAGGAAGGATTAAAGAAGGAGCAGACAATCTGACTTCTCTGAGGAGAAATTAAATTCATCTAATATATTGCCTAATTTGGGGGGGGCACCAGAGGGAAGAACTAGGAACAACAGAAATATGTTGCTGCACCTGAAACCTACCAGTCATGCTCAGCCACTAAAAAATATAAATAAATAAACAAACAAACACAACAACAACAAAAAAACATCAGTAACAGTTGATTGCTGAAACTATATCCCAACATCTTGAAAATGTTCTCAGGAAGGGTGATAAGGTTACAGCTCAGCATTTCTGCTCTCTTCCCTCAATTAAGATTTTTCATTTCCCCAAAATGGGTTTTACATAAATTCAAAGCAAGGATTTGTTACTGAGCTGCAGTCGGTATTTGTAACCTCACACAGAACAGGCTGCATGGCTCCTGTCTTATTGTTGTTTTAAGCCTATTGTAATCTACAAAATATGATCAGTTATTGTGGCGGCTCTGAGTATTTAAAGCAAAATCCATTTTTCTTTGTCAAACGCTTTATGTGATACAAGGAGATGTTAGACACACAGACTGAGTCATTTTCTCATTAGCTCAGCCAAGCATATACGTCTTTCCCCATCCTCTCCTTGAATTTATGTTATGAACAGATACATATTTTGAAGCAAATCACTTTCTCTGCATGCTAAAAACAAAAAGAAGCTGGAGACTGAGAAGGGGAGAAAAGGAGCAGCTGTAAGTAATCTGAATCGTGGGATGTATTTAAAGGGAAGAACGTGCATTTCAGTGGGGAGATAAGTCGTACTGAGCTTATCGAAAAGGGCTCCTTGGATGCCGCTGTTTGCGTGCAGCTTGAAGATAAAGGAACAATACTTCTTTCTTCTTCTCGCTAATCCTTCAAATGGGCAGCTTTAAAATATCCCATAAATTAAGTATGGACTTATGATCAGAAATCAGGTACATTTACCTTTTGCAGTTAATTGCATTCAGAAATGAGGATCTTGCAGTGCTTTCTAAAGACAAGCAGGCACAGTTCTGGTGCTAGCCCTGCAGTCCTGCTCCCTGGGTTTGTCACTGGGATTACTGCACCCAGCACAGCTTTGCAAAACTTTATCCTTGGGGTTCTGCTGCATTTAATTTTTTGAAATGACATGGAATATAGTTTTAATTTAATAAACTGGAAAAAAAAAAAAAAAGATTGATGAATTAAATCAGGAGTGAAATCTGGAACATTCAGAGATAGGAAGCGGATCTGTCTCAGAAAACAAAAGACCAAAATGCCAATTCACAGACCTCCACACTACTCAGCCCTCAAATAACACTTAAATACAGGACTAGTCCCACTGAAGCCACAAGACAGATCAAGCTTGGCTGATTAGGACCATATGCTCTAAGAAAAAATGATTTATGTAAAAAAGAGCTCACTCCTTTGAGCACAGCAAGTTTGGGATGAGGCCGTAAGTTCAGATTTTTTCCTCCACCCAGCCAGTGGCCTTGTTTTGACTTTGAAAAAAGCAGCACAGATATCTCAATTTTGGACTGTATTCTCCTGTAATACACCCCCATGAGCACTGCACAGGCCCAGCTACAACCAGAGAAGCTGAAGAACAAACCCAGACCTTGCCTGCCAAACTGAACAAGGGTTTGGCTGCATCTTGACCAAGCCCAAGCTGAACAAGCACAACACAAACCACTTTTGGGATGGGTGGTGGTCTGCCTCTGCAGAACATGTAAAACTTTCATGCATTGTATTTATTAGTCCTTGTGTTCCAAAAGAAATATTCCCATGCAAAAATAATGCAATAGTCAATTCTGACATACTTCACATTGTATTTTAGAGGAACAATAGCTCATTATTTTTGAACACATCAGAAGCAATACAGATTTAAAAACACAAAGTGTGCAAGCAACAAAGTCTAATGCCTTCTTGAGCTGCTTTGTAATATTTTCGCTGGAGATCTGCCAAATTCTTTGTCTGAAATTCAGCTAGAGTTTGATGATCACAAGAAGAATGGCTATTTTTGTAGTCAACACGTTTATTATAAGGAATAAAAAGACAAACTACTAAGTGAGTGGCTCTGTTGTTCTAAAGGTAGTATTTAAACAATTGAATAGCTTGGAAGTGAATAGGAAGCAACCAGAAAAATTCAGGTTGCTTTAAAAGAAGTCTTTACAAAGTTCCAGTTTTCAATTATTTCATTTGGTTGACTGCACTTTATGGGTTTGGACCTCTAGTGCCCAGCTGCATCCTCTACAGAGTCCTGGAAAAAGGATCTTTTTTTGTTTAAAGTCATAAAAGCCATAAGATCACTTTTCAGGCATAAACACTGCTTTCTGGCTGCTTATCAGTGATATCAGGTTAGTCGTGCCCAGCATGGCACTTCCCGTTACTGTTATTTTATTAATTCCATTGTATTCTGAAAGTGGGATCCTCTAACCTCAAGGTTCCTAAAAGGACTATTGCTGTGGAAGGATAAAATAGTAAACAAAAAGGAGGAACAGCCTGTGGGTTTCATGCAAATCCTTCCATGAAATCAAAAAAATTAAAATCTCATGTTTCTATCCCCATCTCCTTCTCTAAGTCTGTCCCCCCCCCCCATCGGTAATCACCACTCACAATGGCACATGGTTCAGAAAAATCTTCGAAGAGCAGCTAGAGAGCAAGTGAAGAAGTACAGAAAGCAAACAAGCTCTCTCAAGCAGCAGCTGTTGCAGGAGCACAGCCTGAGTGACTGACAGCAGCCGCAAGTCATCTTTAACTTATCCACCAAGATTTACATTTTCCCTGTGGCTAACTTTTTGAAAGGAGGAGAAAGCATGTAAAAGCTGATCATATCTCATCTTTATCTGCTCATGTCTCAACCTTCTTTCCTTTAAAACTGAACCAACTCATCTTTGACATGCACAGGCTCTTTTCAACAGCCACAGACTGCTTAGACATACACTGGATTACATGCTCTACCTGGCCACTTCATGCAGAAATCCCCAATACAGATGTATTATGGTCAGAGGTCACTCTGTTTTGCATCCCATTGCCTTTAGGCACCCCACAGTCTGTCCCAGACCTTAATGGTTTGCAAACTGGACGTGAATTGGAGCCATAATCACAAGCGTGTTCCTGTCAGGAGGTCTGTAAGCTGCAAGTGCGTCGATGAGTTCTGGTTCTGACTTGATGACCTGATCTGCCTGTGCATTCCCCGTGGGATTTTCCCCTCGCTTAGTACATGCACCATTATCTCTTGCCTGGAGCACTGCTCCTAAGCTCTTGCCTTTTTTAGTGCCTCTGCTTTATGTCATGAAAACCCTACCTTAACAAACAAAATTAATCAGGCCTGTGATTCCAGACAGGTAAACTTCTAGCAGCATAGAAAGGAAACAAATCATTATATTTACACTAGGATAAGGTATTATGGGATGTACTTATGAAATCAAATTGACAGATGCTACAATCAGTATTGATAGCAATGAAAGAGGAAAAAAAAATGAAAAAGCAAGAACCAAAAACCACCGGGAGATCTAGCTTCAAACGCTCCAAGATCCCTAGATGACGGATATGACTTAGGACAATTGTCAGACAACGAAGTGTTTCGGGAATAGCATTTAAGTGGCAAAATAAATGGAGCCTCAGCCAAATTTAAAGTTCTCTGGAGAAACAAAGCTAGTAACAAACTGCACATCACCAACTATATCCCAGATAAAGCAGTAACATAACCGCTATAGATACTGCTACGCAACTATAAAATGCTCTTTAATAAACTGTCATCAAAATCAAGTCCTACTAACTTTACTCTATCTGGTTTATTAAATAGGAGTACCTTAAGAAAGATAATATTCTGTTAAGAATTCATTAAAACATCAATGTATAATCAGGTTATGCAAAGCTGTATGTCAGCCAGCTGAGTCATCCCAGCAAATGCTCTGATCGTCAGAGCCAACCCAAAGCAGGAGGCTGGAGGCAGCAGGATGGTACATTAACTCACGCTTAATGTGCAACATCAGCACTAAGATGGGGAAAACATGCATATAAGCTCATGGTTTGGTTTTCCACATCCAGCACAAAACAAAGGAAAAAAAAATAAAAGCAAATAAATAAACCAAACTTCTAGCTGTGGCTATGTAAATCCAAATGCAAAAGGCCAAAGTTGCTCTGTTCTGAGCATCGGCAGCATAGATCTTACACACCTCTCCACTAATGCCGTGACACAGGACGGTCTCCTCAGCATGACTGCACATTCATTTTATGCACATTAATTGCTTATCCAACCAGACGGCTTCTAAATCAAAACTGTAATTGTTAATTTTAAATTACAGCCAAAGGGGAAAACCTCCTTGTTTATAATTCCCTCTAATACAACATAACTCCTCAGCAACTCAGCCAGAGTGAACTTTAGGGGCACATACTTGTTTCTGCTGATCTCCTGCTCCAGTAATCCTGTAGATACGCTGATGCAAGCTATCCCAGCAGCAAAAGGAAAAAAACTCTGTCTGGGACACAATTGCTGTAGACGTTCCTCACTTTACAGCACAAAACTTCCAGGATTTTTTCATTACTAGAGAAGCAACATCATCTATCAGCTACAAACATTGTGAACCATCACTTGAAGCTGTTCTGTAATCAAGATTTTGTACAAAGCTCGCACTGCCTAGACGGAATGGAAGGTCTGGGGATCCAGCATGGCCTTAGGGCTCAGCTCACTTGATTTTTGGCACTCGCTCACTGCCCATCACAGCCTCTCAACCAGATTTGACAGCTGTACATATAACAGCACTGCAAAAAAAGACAAACCTGGCCTGCTTCTTGCACTTGAGCTCGTCCTTCTTGAGGGAGAAACAGCTCCTCCATCCATACCCCATCAATCCCCTTCCCTTCAACCCTCATTAAACCCTACACCCCTACCCTATACCTGGGCAGAGCTGTTTGCCTCAGGGTATTGACCCCTTCAAAAACAGCTGCTTAAGTGTCCAGCACTTCCCAGGGTACTGATGATTTATTAAATACTAATTATAATTCGTTGACATTTCTATTTGAGAGAAATAACAATAACACCTGTAGCTTTGACAAGGTTTCTTATATAGGTATAGAGGCTCACTCTTATTCAGTAATAGGCTTGGTCCTGCCTTTGTCTTTACATTTTCCATCAGGATGGAAAGCCATCTGCTTCCTTCCTCTCTTCTGGGTTTTAACCTCAGCATCTTGAAAGATTGACAGATACCTTCGGATGCCTGGGTATTTATGATATGGATACTTCAAACACACGATATTTCAAATTTGCTAGAGAGAACGTCTCAGGTGCTAAGCCCCCTTCCTGCTGCTTTGCCCTTTGTTTATTGAATGTTCCTTTCCCTGCTGTTCCCACTCCTGCTTCTGTCTGGGTCAGGTCAAATTTCTTCCTGCTACTGATGATTTTAGAACTCACCCATTATTAATGCCACAAATCAATCTGTCCAGAAGTTCACCCTCTAGGATTTTTCCAGATAACCGCCTGGGATTTGGGGAAGGAGAGGATCAGTTTCCTGCCAGCTCAGCTCACCCAAACAGCTCTGCATACCACCAGGTGGAGGTGGCCCCAGGGAGCAGACAGGACACCGAGCGCTGCCTCTCAGCTTCATTGCATCCTGCCTTGGCTCCGGGCCTTGCACATGATGCTGGAGTCAAGCCCTGTCTGGGATGCACGCAGATCTCTCGAGACCTTTTCAAGTGACCTCAACTTCCACCCTCATTTCCAAAGTTACTAGGAACTTCTTGGGAATAGGTTGCATTGTCACAGTCACTCCAGAAAAGATGTGTCTTTCCGTCCGGCACAGCTCCTAGCATTCCTTTCCTGCATTAGATATACCAGCTTTCTCTTATATGTAGACCAACACAATACATGTATGTACTATACCAGCTATATGACAGAGCCACGCAGCTCAGAAGTTTGCAGGCACAACCAGCTGCAGCAACCGGGTGGGCTTGGTGCTCCAGCCCAGCACCCCATGATCAGCCCCATTCAAACCCCTGTGCATGCTTTACCACAGGTCCTGCACCTCAAGGCCTTCCACATACAGCTGCAACTCCCCTACAAATATTCCTTAAATGAGAATATTCCTCCCAAGGGAGCACTACACAGAGCAGCAGCAGAGCTGCACCACCTAGGAAGCCTGAGCTCGCTGCAGGCACTGCCCAGGCGCTGTCCCCTAACTCCTCACTCCTCAGCCCTCCTCACTGGAGGGCCAAGCTTACTGTAAATATTTGGTTATTCATCCAGCCTGATGAAATGCCCGTGTGCCTTGCTGATTCACGGAGAGCAGCATGGTTTGCTGGTGTATTTTCCTTCTCTGCAGATTATGATTGTGGTTGCTGGAGCGATGATTACCTCCCAGGACGTCATCGTTATTCAGAGCCTGCTATGACAGAGACACTCGTTTAATTATCCAAAGGGCATTTAGGAAAATGTTTTTGTTACACACATAAATCCTAATGAAAGAGCAGCTACACCGTGGGTATCCTTATACCAATTCAGTATGATTGCTGAGGTGATTGCAACATTCCCCCACCATGTTTACCAAATTACAGGTAAGAGAACAAAAATCAGAATTCTCTTTACATCCCTTCCCTCCATCATGTAAGCAGATGTCATTTTCATTACCCTGTAAATCTGAAGTCTCCGCCCTTATTCTTGCTGTCAGAAGACTCATTCCAGATCCTCCACCTAAACAGTTCAGCAGTAGCCCAGGAAAAAAAAATAAATAACAGTAATCTCAAAGCACTTTGGACTCACAGAGTAAAAAAACTTCAACTGCACAATAGCTACTACAAATCATAGAGCACTAAGTGAGAAGACAATGTATTAGACATCTGCGAGAATGTCTTGGCTATTAGGAAATCAAACAATATCATAATTTCTTCTTGAATGTTCATTTTGAAGAAAAGTGAACTGGGCCAAATAGTTTCAAGGGGCTTATTTTCCTTTCCATTGATAAAACTGCAAATGAATCGGACAATAAAATAACGACGAAGTGTAAAAATAATCTAAATCCCCCACATGAAGAGACCTCACTGTACTCAGGAAGTTCCTTCCCTGCTGCCGGCAGGCCTAAATTTTTGCAGTTGAATCCCTGCTTCAGAATTAAAAAAACAACAGCAGCTTTTTTCTAGGTGCTTTCCAACACTGCCTAGCCCTGGCGGTGCTGAGTTGCTGGGGAAGGACCTGTTACCAGACCGCTGCACCTGGCATCGCGCCTGCTTGGACCCTTCACCCTGCTCGCTTGCTGCTGACAGGTTGGCTTCAGTTTTATTTATTCATAGGTACCTGTGTGCATGTGTATGTATATATCGACATATCACAAACATACTCTGTTGTTCTTGATTTTAATTATTTAGGTGAAATTCTTAGAGACCTGTAGAGGAGTTACTTTTCTTCAGAACAGAAACACCGATGGGACCGTGGCACTGCAGGCCCAGAATATTGTGTCTGACTGCTCAACATACTCAGCAAGACTTGAGTGACTCAAACAAGGACAGGGCTGCAGAAAAATAAAAGTTTTTATTAATTATTTACTAGTCTCCAGGGTTTCTGTGCCATACAGAGTTAGCATAACTTTCTGAATAAATTATTCAGATGCTCACAGTTCATCCCAAGCACAGCACAGCTCAAAAGAGATGACAAACCTGCAACGCGTGGCACACACCCACCAAACCCCTTCCCTGCATTGCAGCCCGTGATGCTTTCACCAGGTTTCTACCCAGACATGCAGCCCTTAGCTTCAGGCAATGTGAATCAGCAGAGTCCAGTTATAAATACTACAGAAATGTCACGAATGCCCCAGCCTCCTCCCCACACATGAGTACAACAGGCAGTTTCCACAGGGCTGCACAGGCAGCCAGGTTTTCCCAGCTGGAGGGGAGGGAAGTCCTCCCTCACCAAGCACATCTCACCATCACCTCGGGCACTGAGGCTGTGGCTTTCACATCCTCTGCCCAACTCCTGCTGTCCACGCTTAACGCTGTAGCTCTGAAGAGTCCTAGCAAACGTATAAAAGGCCAGTTTGAAATCCTGCTGATCTTACGGATTAGGCACTGTTGTAAAGCCATGAACCCCAGGAGCCAACCACATATTTGGATGCCTGAAGACTGCTAGAGAGATAATGGCCTGACAGCCTATGTCACTGAGCACAGCACCTTGATCCAGTGCCTGCAGAAATCAGCCACTGACAACATTTAGGTAGGCACAGTCCCCAGGCAGCGCTAGGATTTGGTTCTCAGTACAAACTGCTCCTCTGCAAAGGGATAAGAGCATCCTGCTTGAAGTAAATGGCACAGTGTGCATCACAGGGAGAAGTCTCTGCCTTGGTCTCCTGAGATTGGAGATACACAAAAATGTGCCTCTGGGCTGGGGTCTACGGCATGCCTGGGGAGCCCCCATGCTTTAGGCACTGAACTCTCCTCCGATGCTACGACAATCTCCTCACTCGCCCTTCTCTGTGCCTCCAGCTACGTGACACAAGGGGAACAGCCACCGGACCAAGCGGCAGCCCATCTCCATCGGCAACGCAGATAACATCGATAACAAGAGGCAGAGACAAACACCCCCCAAAAATTTCCTAATGGGTTATAAATGACAGAACGAACATTCTTTGTTATGTAATTAATGGAAATTCACCATTTTTTAAGCTTCCCGAGGGAAATTTTCCATGTCAAATCAATTTGCAGATAGGACCCGAGAGGCAGAAAATCACAGCTGCTTCAGCACGTTTCCTCCTCAGCCCGCGGCTGGGGTTCCGGCTGCCAGCACTTCCTCGGCCACTTTGATCTTTGGTGACAGTGTTAACTCTATTCGGTCCTCGGTGCTGCATTGATTTTAAACAGCCTTTCGAGACACCCTCACTAATTCTTTCACTCGAAGTTTAATTAAATCTCGTCACACAGGAATACGCTGCTTCTTGGGTTGGTGCTAAACATTACGAAGCGTGTAACGGGAGAAAAAGGAGGGTGGGCAATTACAGCTGGACAGACACGCACACAAAGAAAAAGCAGAAAGCTATTTCTAAATATGAATTTAAGCGCAAGTGTCTGTGAACCCTCTCCGCTTTGTGCACATAAGTAGCAGACTTCTTGCCTTTTTAAGGACAAAAAGGACTTCTGAAAAAAAATCCTCATTTGCTCTGTTTTCCATCTAGGTATTTCTATATTACACTTTTCCACTCCCAGATCTCCTCCTATTTTTACGCCACCCAGGCAACTTTATAATTTACAAATTTCCTGGGTTTCCTATTAGATCAGGGGAGGGATTCTTAACTTTTAGTTACTTATGGGTAGTTACCTTATCCAGACAACTGCTCTGCTTATGCTTGTTAACACTCACCAGTAAAGGAGAGGTTCCAAGTTTTTCCTTTCTAATGAAGTTCTTGTGCCCACAGTTCCTGCCTGTTGATCTGAACTGCCTTTTATTTTTCAAGCGGAATCACACAGATAAAGCATATTAGATTATAGCAGAGATATAATTTATTCCTCAACAAGAAACACATGCCCAGAAATGGGACCTGTCTTTTTTTTTTAATTATTAGAAATTTCACCATCTTTCCACATTTCTTCTGACTCTTAGTTTCCCCCTAGAGCAAAAATTACCACAGGTAATTCACCCAGCGTTAATGCCCAGTGCCACATGTACATACGTATTTCACACTGAGCCAGCAGCTCGTTAGTATGTTCCACTTGGAAAACAGAGCAAAAAAGGAAACAAAGCTATATCCCTTAGCTTAAACACAAACTTCTTGCTGGCCAATGCATTTCCATATTACTGGTATGATAATGACACTCATACATAAATACCACAGTTTAGGACATATTAATATTTCTTTTTTAAAAAAAAAAAAGATAATCAGACTTTAAATGAGCTTTAAGAGCTGAAGAAACTGTTTGGAAGGGTAAATCAACCAAAGCAAGACAGCAGAAAGTAAAATTAAAGCTTAATGATAGCTGAAATAAAGTAGCAAAATATATTCATTTCCTAATCTAAATTTTAATACATACATAAGCTGCATAAGACATTGCACGATTAAGGATCCATACAGGCGGAATAAAATCCTCAAGTGTTTTGTATGGCAAGCTTAAAAGGTCAAAGTGGCCTCAAACAAAGGAAACCAAATACTGCTGTTTGGAAGGAGAGAGGAACAGCAGCAGCAGAAACCGGCAATGAGACAAGCTGAAAAGAAAAGCCAGGCCTTGGTCTCCGCTCTAATAAACACGTTAAGGGAAATAAAGGACCTGAACAAGGTGCTACTTCTTATTCTTGTTAATATTCCAGGTATATGAGTGAGAGATTAAAGAAACAGAGTTGTTTTCTAGCCCTTGAAGAAATTACCTTGGTCATACAGGCAAATTGCTCCTGGTAAGTCTCTGAGAACAAACATTCCTGCTTGGAAATTAAGAATAAAGCCTGTGTCATTGACGTTCCTTTCACGCCATTCTCAGGTCTAGCAGAAGCACCCCAGGGCAGAATTGTATTTCTTTTTCAAAAAGAAAAGAGAAACCAGCACCTCCTCATCTTATGTTTGAAGTATTCTAATAAATGTGATAGAACTTTTATCCTCTATACAGTATTTTCAAAGATGTGGGGGACCTTTAAATCAACCACAGTGAGAGTTTAACCATGAAGTTTCACAGATCCAAATAATTCCCATCCTAACTAAGCAGCACAATATTTTTCCATCTGCATATTAACTTTGTTTTACTGCTGCTTAGTTCTTACCTTGTGTTATTACAGTCCCTTCCCTAAAATAAATGTCACAGACCCTCTGGAACTCTTCATCCCCAAAGCAGCACCTCTGCTTTTCTCGCTGCACGCGATACAGCTCTCAACAAGGGGTCTGCTCTGGCTGAACACAGCCGCTCAGCCTTCAGGGCAGCCGATCTCATCTGATCATTCCCACCATTTCCATATCAGAATATGAATTTCTATCGATTTATTCTGAAGCAAAGATTCAGACCACACAGCTCTCATATTGTGTGTTTACTTCTCCCATAGATTGTTTTCAAATACTTAATCCTTAAAGGTGGCGAGGGGCTGCTCCTACAGACCCTGGCCGCCAGCCCAATTCCAGCACTGACACAAGGACAAGCTGGCTGCCACAGCAATATAACCTGGACGTTATCTTGGAGCTATTGCAGTAATTATTGGGGTTATGGATGTCAGGGGACCTCAGATGGATCACCTGACACACTGAATTTACTGGTGTGTTCAGCACAACAACCATCTGGGACTGCACAGTTTCATGCTGGGGAATTTATCTCAAACCTTTTATTCTGCGTGTTTTTGGAGCTTACCGGGAGGTGCCCGGGTAAGCAGGCTACTGGGCCTGCTGTCTGCTGTGTCTGGTGGCCAAGCTGCAGGAAGGGGAAGCCCAGACGGCTGCGGGGAGTCCCAGAGGGCAGATAAGGGATGGCAAAAGATAGAAAAAGAGGCATCTGTGCAAGTTCCCTCTTCCACCATTAGTTCAACCAAGCCCTCGTAGCAAGGGCAGCATCGAGCCCAGTGCTGTGAAGAAACAGGGGTGAGAAACGGGATCTGCAGTCACAGGTGTTACAGAGGTGTAGTCATAGGTAAGAACGCACAGCCCTTGCCATCAGGGATGCTGCAGGAGAGAGCCTCTGGCTGAGGGTTAAGGGGACAGATAACAAAGCAGACGTTGTGGGTGTCTGCTCTTCAGCACCCACTGGAATGAGCTGTTCCATAGGCATTTATAAGGAAGGCAGTGGATGTAATCTTTCTGGATTTTAGGGAGGCCTCTGAGTCCCTCGCAGCACCCTTCTGGGGTCCACTTGAGATGGACACGTTCACATAATGTTGGGTGATGAAGAGCTCAAGGGTCGCAGTGAGTGGGGTACATCTGTCTGACGGACGGTCACCAGGGCTGTTCTCCTGGGCTCAGTCCTAGGGCCAGTTCTGTTCAAGAATCTTATCAATGACCTGGATAGAAGAGTTCAATCCATCATAAAAAAATTGCTGATGATACTAAACTCTAAGGTGCTGCTGACCTGGAGGGACGAGAGGTCTTGCAGAGGGATCCAGATACTCTGGGGAACCAATACAGAAAGGAACAGCACAGAACTGGACACCAGGAAAAATTTGTTTCCTGTGAGGATGGTCAAACATTGGAACAACCTTCCCAGCAAGGTGGTTGATGCCCCAAGCCTGTCAATACCCACGAGGCATTTGGATAACGCCCTCAGTAATATGCTTTAACATTTGGCCAACTTTTAACACGATCAGGCAGTTGGACTCGATGCTCTTTGTAGGTTCCTTCCAGCTGAACCTATCCATTCTATCCCAAGTTTTCAAATTTTCTTTTTTATGGTGGTAGAAACAAAAACCTGCCTTCCTGGTTAATTGAGATGGGTACTTACATGAAACAACAGTTTTCAATTTTGTCATGGACCGCCAATGTGACTTCAAGCAAGTCATTTAACGTGTCGGCATTTTACAGAAATGGCCATCACTATCTATGTTTTATTTACACTGTCAGCCCCTGAGGTATGCAGCCCCTTACTACATGTTCCTGGCATAACACACCCGTACTTTCAAGAGAGGGTACCGTGATAAAAAGTGTAGGTTACTATTTATTAGAAACAGTCAAAAAAAAAAAACAAAAAACACACACACAAAAAAAAACCTGCTGAGAAGGAACAAAACTAAGAAAAGAAAATTGTTTTTTCTTTTAACATTGTTCAACCAGAATAACTTTTCTGTTATCTTGTGTAAATACATATATATTTGCAGACCGCCTCTCTCTTTCACCCCTCATCACAAAAGCTTAGCAAAGTTGTAGATTACAATATGCTTCAAGGTTTCTTGTGTTCTTAATGGAGATTTCCTAGAATACTACTATAAATATTTAATAGCTGGAAACCAGCAAACATATTACAAGGCCAAAACCTATAGTCCATCTATCATACAAAAAAAAGAAATCACCCCTGCACTCATGCATGTGATTAACTTCTGGGAAATGTTCAAAGAACATTGCTTATACAGTAGTTTAAGATCATCACTTTGAATCAACACAACGTTGTACTTCTATTTTCTGCAGTACAGAAAGCTCTTTAGAGTAATCATTACCACAAATAAAAAACTGTTTTCAGCATCTGTTCACATCTGCAGAGTACGTGTGATATGCAGAGAGATTTAGATGTAAAACCTAGCAAACAACACACTAAATAACCTCTATTTTTCAAATGGTTTCACTACAGAAGGAACCTCTGCTATTCTAAACTGCCTGTCCACCCATTCTCCACAAGCAATTTCTTTATGGAAAACTAACATAAATTTGAAGAAGGCACGTTAAAAAAAAAATAATAATAATTAGAAAATCCTAAGAAATTTGAAAGTTTCCCTAAAAAGCTTCTAAACTACCTCAGCCCGTCAGTGCTCTGGTCTAGTTTGCAGCTTATACACATGGAATATTTTTTTGTGACTAAATGAAAAAGCCATTTGTCACAACGAAGGAACTGAATGGGAAGTTGGTATTTCAGAAGCAGTACTCCTGGGCAGCACGTTCACCCCCACCTGCTACCCTCCTGCTATTTCAACCATATTTGAGAGTAGAGGATGTTAGAAAACAATAACAAAAGGTGAGACTTGTACAGCATTTTAGATATTTATGTGGTTTTATTTATTAAGATCCAGGCGCTGAAGTCACGGCGCATCCCCTTTGCTATCGAACAGTTACAACCCTACACCCTGAGAGCTGGGGCTGGCAGCAGCACAGCACTCACTTTCCTCCAGTTAACTGAGGATGACAGCCTAGCTAAACTGAAGGAACAAAACCTTACAGACAAGAGGTACTTCTTTGCCTCCTAGCCCCCCTACCGCAACAGCTCTTGCAGAAATGCCATAGGAGCAGGCAGCATCACCCCTTTGCAGCTCTGTTCCCACCTCCCCGCATGGCCAGAGCCACCCTGCAACCTCATCTCACTTGGTACTTCTGTGTAACAACAGTTTTCCCCAAAGTGCTGCTTTTTCTCTCTCAACAGCCTGAAAAGCTTTGTAGCTTACACAATGACGAGCGTTTGAGTGTCAGCACAGCCCTGTGGCAGTGGTATTTGCACCTAACTGCATTTCTCAACAGAGCTGAAAGGCACTTTGATACTGCTGGAGGTCTGGGTCAACGGGAGAAGTCTGGGATAATTAGCACAGAAGGTACCTGGCCCAATTATTCGAAATGAAAGGAGTGCAGAAGAGAAGGAAAAATACACAATTTATGTGCAAACCTGTGTATTCAGACAGTGCTCCTGCTCTGGGTCTGAAATGTGCTATCATTTGTTTCTAACTTCTCAAACACTGGCATTTGTTCACTTAAAAAATAAAAAATAAAAAGGAACAGTAATGGGAAGATAAATGTACTCTGAAGTATATCAAATCAGATTACAAATGGGAAAAAATAAAACCATCTGCAGAGTTCTATTACAGAGAGTGATTATTAGCAGATATATGGGCACTTAGGAAAGTCCTTCGCGTCGATCAGAGGGGTAAACAACACAGATCTCTGCAGAAATAATGCCAGGAGGGATTTTCCTCTAAGCTTCTCCAGGAACAGCGGGCACTGACCCTTCACGAACTATTTGTTTGGGTTCACACATAGTGAGAAACAGAAATCCTAGCGACATAATTTCTGATCTCACTGCTAAACAGCTCAAGACATGCAGAAGGACGCTGGGCAATTTGTTCAGCTGAGCAGTAAACAACCCCTACACGCAGCAGGAACATGTGCAAGCAAACTACACCTGCATGTTCCTCTCCAAACTGCCAAAGGCTGTTAGAACAACCGCATCTCATTTTGGGGAGGAAGAAACAAAGAAACACGAGAATATTGCATCATTTGCCAGAGCAAGTTGCTGAAGCTCCACATAAAGGGAAATACCATCTGATGTACCATCAATAACTAAAATTAAACTCACATTAAACGTGACAACAACAAAGCAGGCAGCCAAGCCTCTGTTTGGTCTTTGCAGCTATGTTTAAGGTTTAAGCTTGTTCAGGTATTACACCCGTGGTGCTGGCTGTGGTATTGCTACCAGAGCCTGAGGGCTCGCCCTGCGTGCCACTGTTAGGCCAGGCTGGAACCAGAGCCCTCCTGCACATTTTTCAGCCTCTCCAGAGCTGCAGCAACAAACCACTTGCTCTTGGAGCATCGTTCTGACTGTGAGACCTCGCTGATCTATATCTAAGGCAACACAATACCACAACAGAAATAAAGTGCTGGAAAAACGCACTAAAAGCTGAAATCTGCTCCCTGGCAATAAACTCTCTCACCTCAGGCAACCTTCAACCCAGCGAAGAGCTCTTTGCTGCTCCCCTGGCATCATCCCCAGCCTGCTGCCTGGCTCGCTGGGGAGCTGCACAGGCCCCATGGCCTGGAAAAAACCATCAGAAAATTCATCTTGTTACATGGTATTGACTTCCATTCAGCACAAGATGGGGAAACGATACAAAAGCTACAGAGCAGAAATGAAAAACAAAACCCCAGCAACCTTGAGTAGATGACACTGAATTGCTCTGGTGAGGAAAACTGCAGGTGCCAAAGGTGCAACAATTCAAAACAGAGCTTTCAAGTCACTCAGAATAACTTGCATTTCTGGGAGATATTTATATAGACCTGGGACAAGATGTGTTTGGCACTTGTCCTCCTTGGTGAGCCTTGGCATTCGCAGTAAGTACAGAGCCTGAGGCTGCAGGAGAGAACTGCGGGTGTCCATGGGCACAATGCCTCCTCCCTTCAAGCAGCACTCGTGCAGCTGCTGCATCCTGGGCACCCATGGGAGCACACCTGAGCTGGTGCTCTGACATCAGGTATCGTAGTTCTCTCAGACACAAAACTCCCTCTTTCATTTCTGTGCTTTGGGAACAGCTAAACAAGTGTCTGTGGGGAGCTCGGCATGCTCACAGGGAGGGAGCTGAACTGCAAGACCAGGAAGAAGAGCCAGCTAAGAGCCACATTGCTCAGGTCCCTACCAACTATTTTCAGCCTCAGTCTCTCCACTTCCTTAGCATGGTGTTGCTGATGGCTGAGGAGCTCCCATTTGCCAGTGTGTGGGGTCATTCACACAGGACACATGTTACTGCTGCTATCACAGCTTTTCTTGGGATTCTCTAGCACAACCCCCTGGGTCCTGGGTCCTGCGCCAACGCTGCTGGACATCATTTGAAATCCACCTGCCACAGTCAAATGCTCATCCATTGATCCCTTTCTTAAATAACCTACAGGACAACAAGCAGATTGGGCATACCCCAAGGTAATAATCCCATCCCAGCTGACTTTTGAAGAGGAGCTGGATTCAATTTATAAAGCCAGAATTCTCCAAATGTCCCTGAAGATGTCTGCTGGCCTCTTGAGGGAGGTCTTTACTAGAGCTCTACTAGAGCTTTTCTAGACCCTTTCCTTGCCCTAAGCCTTCGTTCTGCAGACTTCCCTATTAAATAACAGAAGAAATGCAGTCACTTCAACATGCTTTCTTGGCTCTGTGTTTTAAGTGTTTTTCAATCATTCATCTTCCTGCTTAACAACATCTAAGGGAATTTTCAGTCTACAGTCTCCCTTTCAAAGTAATTCTTTAGGCAAAAATCTGCTAATTATCCCATGATCACAAATGATTTCATAATATTAGCAAGGGAACACACAGACAAGGGCAATTTTTCTTATTCATAATAATGACTCTGTCAACTGTATGTTTTACAGAAAAGAGACGTGTAACCTCTGTAATCCATGCATTTTACTGCACCTCTCAGGAGGTCTGCATGTGTGAGCAGTGACACAGCAAAATGAGAAAATATTTTTCTCTAGGTGGATTTGTAAAACTTCTGAAGGCCACTTGTTGACCTGCAGCAATACCACAGATAATTATCATAAGGACAATAATCCCTAGCCATTGTAATAATAATTTGATTGTTGTTCTTCCATCTAATATTATTCTGTTGCTACTCTCTTTGTATATGTGCCTTGTACAACCGATACACAACATGATACAACTCTGGCAAAACAAGACCTGCAGGTCTGTGCTACCAAGATGTGCAGTGGGAAACCCAAAGATGCTCAGAAAGAAAAATATCTAAGGAGAATTCTTCCCAAGACCATTTTCTTCCCAAGACAATATAGTTCATTTTCATCTAGTCTCATTTGTGATTGATGAATTAAATGCCTAAGACATATTTACTGCTAATTAGTTTTTGCATGTTTTTCTTTTTTAGCTGTTACTTCCGTTTTATGTGATAAAATTACATTGGTACCTCACGTCGTAAATTTCATGGGATAGTCAGATGGCTGGTTGGCCAAACAGAATTTAGGAAGAAAATATACCTATTTTATAGAACCAAAATGCATTAAAGAACCTGTTTTATAGCTGTGTTCATTGTGTTGCAATTTTAACCTAAGGGCATGCTGAACTGAAGGACACTTTATGTGAAATCAATGCCTGCTATGTACACACAGGCTTTTCCAAGTATTAGCGTGCAGACTGCCATGTGTTTTAATGGAAACGTCATTGACTGTAAACAGCCAGACCTAACAGTGTTGAAAGACATTATATTGGTACCAGTAACAGCGTTATGATGCTGCAAGTGTCCTGATGTGCTTGTAAATACCTAAAGCTGTAATGGCTTAAGGGAACTAGTCACATACAAGTTGAATTACTGGGGACTAATACTCAGTCAATACACCTCTACAAATTAGGAATGAGACCTGACATCTCTGTTCTGCTGCATCACTTGGGGTAAATCCTTTGCATATGGGCATTTCACAATGCAGTGATCCCAAATTCTAAGCACACGTAATTAACGATTTCTTTGCATCATATTTGCTATTGCTTACCTATATGCAGCAGATCGTTGGCCAAAACAAGTGAAATGACTTAAAGCCACCAGTCAGTTTGTCTGGTAAAGCCTCAGGAAAAGGAAGTAGTCGCCAGGCTAAATGCCAAACCAGTTAAAAACCTTCTTAAACACAACTTGCACTTGTAGCTCCACAACCTGCTGCCACATGCAAGCTGCCTATGAGAAGAAACCCCTACCACTTGCCCAGTTGCCTTTAGGAAGGCCTTAATAATCTGCAGGATGAGCTAATTAAACCCAATTAAGTACTGAAGTGCCATCTTAAATCAAACACAAGTTGAATGAGGTTGAGCACAAATTAAAAGGTCAGTACTTAGGTATATGGTTACAGAGCTAGCTGTTCAGTGGGAACATTAATAAATTCAATCATTTTATTTTCTCCTGCAACTGCGTCAAGCAAAACATGCATGTGTCTAAAAGGAGAGATCCTGGAAGGTGCCCTGGAAAGGACGGTGTTCAAAAGAGATCAGCACTAGAGTCAGGCCTATCTTGCGAAGCCTGTGCTCCCCAAACTACTCCTTTTAATTTGCACAAACCTCCACGTGTTTCTGTGTTAAATAACACACAGTGTCAGAGCAGAATACAAGGATGTCCTTGTGCTGCTATTTCTCTGTCTCATTTACTTATTTGGGGCGTGCTTAACCATAATTAAATCATATTGATGCAATGTTTAAACAATTTCTGTGTGAATTTGCCCATAGGGCTGCCAGTGAACAATCTTTTCCTATTCAAACGAACAAAACATTTTAACAGTTTTCATCAGAGACGCATTTAACTCTCTTTTAATGACAGAATAATGAATATTTTATAGTTGCAGTTTCTGGTTTTAGGTGAGTTATTTTTATTGATGTTGGGATTGTCATATAATGGTGTCTATTCAAAGCTGGTAGGTCTGCAATTAGGTATTTTTCTAAATATTTGGTACTTTTTCTAATAGTTCTGATAGGTACAATTTTCTGATACTTTAATATCCTTGACACTGAATAAGCCAATCATTAAAATGATTCAGTGGTAAAGAAAATACACTTGTCAGATCAAAATACAGTATAACTATTTGGAATCTTTTCAAAATTGCTTATCAAATTTGTATTTGTACCACTGAATATACTTCTAAAACACACATTACAGTAGAACAGGAAAATTTACATTTTGAATATCATGCTGAATTTTTGCTATATTCATGAAAATTTAGTTTTCATGCCACATAGAAAAAATAGAGCAATTTTTAATGTTAATGTACAGAAAAGATTTTGTGTTAAATGACAGCAGAGCTAACCATCTGGAAAGCATACTTTCTCTATAAATCTATTTAATTCTGGAAATGGACAAGTTCTAGACACTGAATATTTCTCTTAAGAATATCATGTTCTAACAAATTTGCAAGAAGTGAACATATACATATGTTTTTCAGGAGCTAACAAGAAAGTAGATTGCTGAATACTGTTGCAGTGAGACCACTGGCCAAATCCCTAGTTTTACTGGGGAAAAAAAAAATCACCTTATATATTGCATGGTAGAATCTCCACTTACTGTCTAAAGGTTTCATGGAAGTATTATTTGCTCAGATAAGCACATACGTGTGGATAGTCTGTACATTTCTCAGCTATGATATATTTACTCAGGTAGAGGTTCCCACTACAATGATCATATAAACAGGGAAACAGTTAAGCCTCACACTCCATTTCCACTTCTCTCAATGTCCCACTGTGTACATGTATGTGATACCTCACTATATCCTTTCTCCCATCAGGACATGTAACAGGCTCTTTTGAAATATGATAAAAGAAATATTTAGGGGCATAAAACAGATAATGAACCTATGGAGCATATAAATAAATAAATCCTCAGAAAGCAAGCTAATTCTTGGTCCTAGTATTCAGCATGTCCAGATCCATTAGTCTGGGTCCCTTTACCTAGGGAATAGCTTGGAGCCATACTTTTAAACTTAGTTGGGCAACACATAATATATGCAACCCATCATACTTAAAAAAAGGCCTGACCATGCACCTTAGCAGTGCTTCAGAACTGGTCTACATGTGCAAATAGTGTTTAACTGTTCACCTTCACCACTCTTTACACAAGCAGCTTAAACTGATGAAGAAGTCCAACCTGCAAACGCCCAACACCCAGCATCTCAATTACCTGCTAATTTAATACCACTTGGAAAAAGAAAAATTGGCCTGTGGCCTAAGGTCTTAATTAAAAAAGAGCTCTTTGTTATTTAAGCTGTATCATTCCAGGACAGTAATTGCAGAATTCCACATAACAATCCTTCTATCAGTAATTGTTTAAAGCTAGAAGCTCCAAAGCACTGACGGGAGGCACCTCTGCAGGGCTCACTGCCTCGTCCACTCCTAGGGCTTTGTGACAGCACTGTGATGGCATGCATGTCACTGCCACTCACAGCAGGATTTGTGCTGATTCTCTTCTGTGCCAGGCTTTGCATTCTTCTTTCTATGAAAATAATAGCAGTCCTTTGGGGCTGGAGTGGGAGCAAACACCACACCTCACAGAAAGTTGTGCCCTGCTCTCAGAAAGAGCTGCAATGTCAAAGCCTTGTAAACCCCAGCTCTAATCAACCCACAGTAATTACAGGCAAATAAGATGCAGACAAGTCTCAGTGCACACACAATGTGCTCAGGGCGATGGAAGCCCTCGGCCTTGGTTCTTTCTCCTTCCTCAGAAGCTGTTACTGCTTTTGGCATCCAAGCAAAGCTCCCACACTGCCCTAAGCAGGCTGTATGGATGTGACTGATTCCTTGGGACTATGCTATGCGCACCAGTAATCCCCATGACACTGATGCTTTTATGTTTGATGTGGTGCAATTCCAGCTTCTGTCTTTGGGATCCAGGAGAGAATGAAGGGTTCATACCATGCCTGAAGTCCAAAGGGTCTTGTGAGAAAATGCCATGGCATACAAAGGCGATGCTACGAGATGAACTGTTATTACCTTGTCCCCAAAATGGGATGTGGGGAAGGTTAGTGAGGGGTATGACCTGCGCACACAGCCGTGGTTAATAAATACCACTGGCAGTAGCACTCATTTCCTGGACAAGAGCAGAAGGATGCGGCCTGTATTAATCCTACCCGCATTAGCACCATCAATTGGAAATCGCTACTGCAGTGGTTATGAGAAGATAATTAAAATAAAATAAGTTACTAAAAGATCCCATCAAGTTTGACCTTGAATAATTAGCTTTCTAATGCATAGGAAGGCCACTAATAACAAGACACCATGAAAGCAGAAATTCAAATATTTTTCTTGCAGGCAGCAGGCAGAGCTGAGAGGAAACACATTGTTTTCCCAGTGTCTTTAATTTTCAATACAGAGTCTGCAATGAGCTGCTAATAATCATACACTGTGCCATCAGGGTTTTTCACCTATTTACATATAAATAGTTCTGACCTGACTTGGCTACCAACAACGGTTAATTTAATTTATTGTCCTTTGGCAAGTGAATAGTCATTGGTTTTCTAGCACTTTTAACCTTGGCAAACCCTTGGGAAATAAAAATTAGATTGAAAGAAAATTACTAGTGGTGGAGAACTGTAAGAAAGTGACAGTAGTATATATAAACCTCAGGCAGCAGTGGAATAAAGTGTCATATTATTGTATGCTGTCTTCTAAAGTTCAATATTACTTTTTTGATTTACACTTCTGTAATTTTTTCCCAGTAATTCTTCTTGCTTTGGGGACTCTTGCACCTACCTTCATGTTTTTCAGCTGGGAAGATGGATTAGCCTATTTAGCATAAAAAATCCATCAGAATTCATACGAATAAACCAGTGATGTGCAACCAACAACAGCTAAATGAGGTGACAGTTATTGACCACTAATGACTGAATATTAGAGTAAGATTATTTGACCATCACGGCTATGCCACTTGCATGATAATTCATTTGAAGTGCTGCCTTTCAGCCCTTGGAGTCTGGTGAGAAAATACAAAGCCCAGAAGCACTGCTTCCCTCTTGCAACACATACAGCTGTCTCCTGGTTTTCACTTCAAACGCGAAGTACTCGATTGAGTGCACACATGATGATTCACTATTGACATTGTTATCGCAATGAAGTCTAGATAATGAAGATCAGGAGTGCAATAATAGGAACTGACAGTTCTACAGCTTGCTGGGAGTGCTAATCTTTGGAAAAACTTCTGAGTGAAAGTTTTTATGGGCTGAAAAAGGGACCATTTGTAAAAAAAAAATAACAGAAACGAACACAGGAAAATGTCAGATGAGTTCAACACAATCAGCACTGCCTCAGGAAGAGCATGTGTGCCTTGCTCTCCTCAAGCTGGTGCTGATGTGCAGCACTGTGGGTGAGATGGGGGGGGATTGGCAGGTACCAGAGAGGATGTGAACCATTTCCTACCCTCACTACTCTGGCTCTGGGCAGTGACAGAGGCAGAAGTGTGGGGGTAGAGATGGTTGGAAAATGGATTTCCATGGATTTCTTTTGAAGTCCTCAAAGAGATCCACATGGCTGTGGTAACGTGCTCTCTCAGTAGCCTTCTTCAAAGAAAGAAAGTTACAAGCAGTCCATCCCTTTTATGATCTACCTATCTCCAAAGCAAAAATCCAATAAAACCCAACTGCACAATTAAAATATTGCATGGTAACAGTTGCCTGAGAGGATCATTCTTGCTCTTTATCTGAGATCACTTATAAGAGTAAATTAATAATCAACACTGTAAATAATGACAGACGGTGCTAGGTAAAATCCAATACCTCAGAAAAACTGTTGTAATGGCTGCTCTGTGTATTAAAAACAGGCAAAAAGACATTTTTTTATGCCAGAGTTGAAACAAATATATTGATGTTTGCAATACTACCAATGCTGTTCATTTAAGGGTACATTTTTAAGGGAGAAAGTGGAAAACCTAACATTTCTAGATCAAGGCTAGCTATAAGATTTGTGTCCTGTTACCTGCACAGTTTGCAAGGCAGAAAGTATGGTTTAATGAGATGCCAGAATGATATTACTTGTCAACTTTTGGTGTTAAAACTATCTTCTGAGTACATGTTGCTTTCAAATGGATCCTTTTAGGATCCTTTGTGCTTTCAGGTTGCATGCTATTTTGATGCCCTTTGCAATAACCTCATTGTGTCACAGTGTGCTGGGAGTTCTCAGCTTCCCTACAATTCCCCTATGAAGACACAAAACTAAAAGAAAATGTGTTTAGCCATGTAGAATCCACAGTGATTGATTTTAGAAGCCCCTAAGGGGCCTGCATTTTTAACAGGCACCAAAATCCCATCCTGCTGAATCCAGCCAGAACGATGTCTCAGGTGGGCAAGCCAGCACCAGGCACTTTTGAAAACAGCCTGCATAGGAATGCAACTTCCCTATGGCCACTAACACAATGGTTTGAGGTTTTGATTTAGAATAGTTTTAAGAACATTTAGTGCACTATTTCTACAAGTAATTTGGAAAAAGGTAAGTCTGAGGTATTACTGGCAGTACGTATGCACACGAAACTGCTGCATAATTCATTTTCTAGAATTTTAATTGGGTGGATAAATTCAGATAAAAAGGAAGTTGGAGGTATTGTCTGGCACTTTATGTTCTGTTGTCAGTCAGAGCCACAATTTCTAAGGTGGCCAATATGCCACAGAAGTGACACTCAACTGTGGCACTAGTGGGCAGACACACTGGCATAACCTTTTGGGGGACCAAGGGCTTGACTTAACTAGTTGACTCTGGGCACTGCTGCTGATGAAGCAAACCCTGCCTTCCTAAAACTGGGATAAGGGAAGCCTCTGCAGTGCTTGTTTGTGGTGGTGGTTGTTACAGTTCCCTGCCACAGGCTTTCTCAAAATTGATGTGGTTCTGCTTAAGGTGTTTAATCTTTACCATGTACTTAAAATCACACTAACAGGAAACAAATTTTGTAATGCAAATGTCCTGCTCGGCTGATATTCTCTCCTTTTCAGAGGTTCCTCTTGCTTTACATGGGCGTTTTACAAACACATGGCTCAAGTGTATGCATCTGTCCTTAGCTATACAGCAGCTAAAATTCATGGCATGCATCAACAGGCCCTACTGGATTCACACCCCAGGGAGTATGACCTTACCTGTCAGATCAGGCTTATACCTGGGATTGTTTGACATGAAAATTGACAGAATCTATAAATCCTCATGCTACAGCTAAAGCGAAGGGCAATTATATAAGGGAAAACTGAGTTATATTTTAGTCATCAACACTTATTAAGTGGTACACATGTACAAAATTATAACCACCTTCAAGTGATTAAAGAAACCCGAAGACTTTCCATGTTTTCAGTCTTTGACTTCAGAACCATTCTCCAATTTGGGACTTTCTTAACATTCTGTTCTAGTGTTACATTCTCCAGCCTCTTTCTTTTCAGGGTCTCTGCTTCAGTTTTCCTAGCTGTCTGCAAATTTTCAAGATCTTCTACGCCTAAGCCACCAACCTCTTCAGCCTTTTTTCAGTCTTCAGACCCCCAGTTCTGAGACCTCTGAGAACCATTTTCCTTTTTTTTTTGCCACTTCTTTTTATCTTTTCTTTATTATTTTTGAATTGTGACTGCATATCTCCAGCATCCCCTGATGAGCTTCTGTTATTTATTCCCACAACTCTCAATCTCTGCGCATTTTAAAAGTTTTACATCCCATCACAATCCACCCAGTAAAGTTGCAGCTAATTCCCAAATTCCTTTTTCTGGATCACTTAACTATGCATTGCAGAGTACTTACAGTTGAACAGAGAGAAGACTGTGCTGACAGAAGCTCTTCTTCAAAATCCCAGGGATTTCAGTTGTCCTTTCGTCACTAATTATTAGGATCAGAAAAACACATTTCTCCATAATGGCTTGATCTGGAGAACATCTGAACTTCACAAATGTGACTGCAGGTTCAGGAAATGGGAAGTCCTGAAATGTTGAAAAAATGAATTAAATTTTTATGCCAATATGTTTTAACTAAAGTATTTTTATGTCAGACAAGTGTTACCAGCAGTGCTTTTTTCATCTCTCAGGAGATTTTTGTTAAAAAAAAAAAAAATAAATCAATACCATTGTGCCAGCAAATAAATTCCATTTTCAGCTTGGAAGCAATTTCCTTTTTTGCACCTCTCTAAAACTGTATTTTGCTTCTTAGTCAGCTCTGGAGAATCATTTTGAAAACAAACTTTTACATTTGTGATGTTAAAAGTACAAATGTATTGTAAGCACTTGTTCAAACAGGCCAGTGTTATATGCCTTAGCACGATCTTACTGGTTAGTCTCAGGTACTGTCCACTACTTTATCTGAGGTCGAGCCACTGTGAAATGCAAATGCTGTTTGATATCACATCAGTCATAATTTACCATCATGCTCCTAGGATTTTAGCACGTTGTCATTTTCTGCATTAGGTACTAAAGCTATTTGCTTTGATAATACAGCATCACTTCGTGACTTAACTTCAAAGTGATTAAAAACCTCTGCACAGTAAGAAAATATTGACAGTTCCCACTCTACTGGTGGGAGATCCAAGAGACGTTCAGGAGAAATGATAGTACTTCACCGGGAGGAATTGTGGAGCACTGAGGCCCATGACCTCCACGGAAATCAAACACAAACACAGCACCCAGGCTCTTTTGAACACCTACCTGATGCAACTCGGGGTCTTCAGGTAATTTTGCACATTTACAAATAGAGCCTAAAGACAAACTATGCCCACGCAGCTGAGACTGCTCTCAGCATGGTGCAATTTGTTCTGCTTTTCAGCATCCAAATCAGACTACAATACCATCCTGCTGCAGTTTTAGTATGCCCAGCATCCAAATAGCTATATTTAAAGCTAGCTTGACGATACCTACACAGTACTCAAAGCAGTGCTTCGACTATGGTACAGGCACGCCTGAACAGTAAAACATGTACAGTTCCTCTGTTAGCATGGAATGACAATTTGCCATTCTAACAATTTCTGACTAAAACCAGTTTCTACTGAATCAACTGTTTTTCAGAAAACAATCTCTTTCAACATAAAGACAATTTTATTTTGGAAAATCAAATTACTTTATTTTAGCTGAAGCTAGATGATAGTGTCCTGTTGTTGAACTGAACCAATATGCTTAATATGTGTACAACACATAAAGCTACACGAACAAGTAACCTGCTACTTACAACTAAATTTAAGTATGAAACTAACTTAAAATACTAAATTTTATTTCATTTAAGAAAAATCCTGCTATTTCCAAATCTATTTTTAAACCTTTGCATTCTATTAGGACAAAGAAAATCATAAATTTTCAATCTTTTCAAACAATTTGGGCTGAAAGTACACGGTAAGTGTTGTCATTGCTTCCAGAAAATAAATTTTAAGTTCTGGTCAACTTGGGCAGATTTAGGCCAGTCCCTTTTTGAAAAGAGTCTCAGGAATCCAATCCTAACAGAAGTAACTAAGATAAACTCCTATAGTCTGTGTCACTTTTGGGAAAAACAAGAAAGGGAAAACAAGCTCCTATCTGACCTAGACGTTTTCCAAATGTTCTTTAAGGTCCCTTCCAACCCAAGCCATTCTGAGATTCTATTATTCTATAAATTAAATCAGGTTTCTTGTCGTTTGTCTGTTCTGAAATCAATAAATTATACCTCATTGCTCAGGACTATCCTCTTTTTAGGTCTTCATTCAGCTGAGCTGCTGGACACAATTCCCGTCATTCCTTTTACTAGAAGAAGCTGTTGCATATAGTTTGACAACAGGAGAGTGAATATAGATTAAGTTTCCCTATTGAAACAAGTGTAATAGCTGTTTTTGATGACACCAATTCCTTAGAAGATAGCCGTCTTGTTACTACTTTGGCCGTGACACAAACAGTATCATGAGCCACAGCAGCTTCCAAACAGAAGATTTACTACAAATTAGGATCTGAAGGGAAAGAGGCAAATGGCAAACTGAGGGGATTATGAGTCGGTGGCTATATTCTGACATGTATTGGATTATAAGGATTTGCATTCATTAGGGAAGCTGGAGTACATTTGTTGAGTATGATATATTGTGTAGTACAGGAATGTCCTATAGCTACTATAAGAAAGGTAATTAAATCACAAGCTTACTCTTTCTGATGAACAGCTATAGGTTTTGCACACTACTTTAAATACAGTGCTTACGGTTTGTTACATCAAGCATGGCTCTGATCCTCCACAGCCTCTGAACCCACAAGAAACCAGTGGAGTTTTAAGAGATATAGGAGGCTTCCTGCTCTGTTTTATAGAAACTAGCCCCTGTGAAAACTGCCAGCTTTCATAAAGTATTTTGAAGGTTAAAGCTGAGTTTCAGCTAAAATTCTGTGCAGTTCTATTCATATTGAGGTGTAGGGATTGCACTGCTGTAATGATAGGCTTGGAAGCTGGAGTGATATGCAGACTATCTAAATTAGTTAAATTATTGCTTCAATAAATTAGAATCTGCAAGAGAAAAATTGTCTTGTTCTTTATCCATTAATTTTCTAAATATTTGGATAGACCATGGAAACTACTTACATGGCCTCTAAGGTCCTTAGCTATAGATATTGTTAAGCTTGATTTGCTCACAAATTAGTGGAATTCAGCATTGTCCTAGGAACTCAAATACATCTGTCTTCAAATTAAGTTCTGATGACAATGATGATTTATAGCCCAGAAAATCCTCTCACCCCCGCCGTGAGCTGCCTGGCAGGCAGGCAGACTCAGAGCTCCTCAAAGAACCCCGAGCCTCAGCACCAGCCCTGCTGCACGTCCTGCCGTGGCGCTGGGGAATCCACTGCCACGGGGCAGCACAACGGAGGTGGGAAAAGCAGAGAGCAGAAGCCAAGTTCTGCTGAAGGCTGAACACTGAGGGTTTGACTGTTAAATGCACTTTCATGACAGGTGAATAATGAGCTCTTGCTGGTGAGATGCTGCTCGTTAGACTTCAATATTTAAAAGGGTTTATGAAGACTTATTACTAGGGACTGCATTAATAGTCTAAGTGGGTCTGCTCTCCCTCAGCCCACCTCCTGGTGTTGATGTTTTCCTTCCTTTCTTTCAACAAAAGTAAAAATAAATAAATAAATACACAGAAACAGACCTCCCTATTTGCTTTCCAGAGATGAAGGAATAATTAACTGTGTGAGCAGGAAGAGCCCCCACGCTTCGGTTATTTGATTGCAGAGAGAAGCAAAACTATTAGCATCATTAATACCGAGATCAGAAGCCTCGCTGTGCAGGCATTAAAAATGCACACAATACTGATCGACAGGTTTGCCATAATTATGTAGCAGAAGCTGAGTCAGCTGATGGTGCTTTCAGACAGGCTGGGTGACGTATCTCCCAGCTCATGAAATGCAGTCTGATGGCATGAGCACTGACTGACAGCTTCATTTTAGTAATTTGCCATGGTACACTGGCATTTTATTAGCGCTCAGTAGAAAATACATTGAAATTAATGGAGGAAACTCTCTTGCTTTTAGCTGGCTTTGGATAAACTAACAGGTTTTATTTCTGATAAAATGATGGGAGACCCTCATAAAACCACAGCAGCTTCAAAAATTTCAGAAAATGAAAACCAGTGGCACTCGTGTGTCTAAGTCCCACTTATGCTTTTGAACACCTTTCTTCTTTATAATTACACAAAACATTTGTCAGGATGGAAAGTCAAGAGAGAAGCATGCCTCCTTTCTGATGCATCTCTCCACCTTACTTTGCCCCTTCTTTTCCCATTCACTTCCCTTTTCCAGTCTCCTTCTGAAGCAACCCCTTTCTCCAATCCCTCCTCTAGTTTTAACTTCTCTGTCAAGCTATTTGATACTATTTCCATCAGTGGAGCCAAGAGCTATTTCCCTGCTAAGCAAGATGATTTTCATCTTTAACTATCATTCCCATTTCCTAGGCTTTTTTCCCAGCCTGGTCAGCTCTTCTGATCTGGCTTTGTCTGTTCTGCTTTTAAATCAGCACCAGAAAAGGAATCACCAAGGGCAAAGGAGAGACAGGTTCCTTCACCTGATCCATCATCCATCCAAACTTCAGCCTAGAGCACCTGAAAAAAGTCATTACAGGGAAGTGACTTGGTGTCCCACAGCCCTGGGCAGTACTTTGCAGAGACGGTGGGTCTCTATTTTGCCCACCTGGAACAGCTGTAAAGGGCTGGAGCAGACTGGCAGGGACCAGAGCAAGCCACAGGGGCTCTGCAACCTCCCCCCTTCCCTGGGGTTTGGCCACTTGTGCTCCAACCCAGCTCAAATAACCTTGGATCTGACTGCTGTGGAAAGAGCTGTGCAGGAAAAGTTATGAGATGCTTTCATGGCAAAGGTCTCTCCAGCTTTGCTTGAGAGCTGCAGTTAACCTCAGCCTCTTGGTTCTCCAAGCCTTATTGCAGGCAGACCTGTACCTGACTTGCTGACTGAACACCCCAGCTTGACCTTGGCCCTGCCTCATAACCTCTGGTCTGTGACAGAGCCTGGTTTGCATCGCCAGACCTGCTCTGCTCTCCCTGTTTGGGTACCAGGGGACTGTACCCTTGCAGGAGAGGACTCTATCTCTGCCTGCCCAGCATGCCGATGCTCACTTGCCCTGGCAGAGCAGCCTGCCCAGACCTGCACAACGTTGGCTCTGGAGAAAAGAAGTTGTTCAATCTGTGAAATAACTTTGGGAGATGTAACAGCCTAACACCCACAGAATTAAAAAATCAGCCTATAGGGTTGAGGTATGGCACGGGTTATGCGAGAAGAGGGGAGACCTTGACAAAAAAGCACAGAGCATGACAAAGCACTGGCTGAACACAAGCCCTGTCAGGAATACGAGTTAGCTTTCCACCCCTATCTGGTTCACAGCTCTGTCTACAGGTATTGCAACTCATTATGCTCTGTCTTGATATAGTCATTGGCCAGACTCACCTTCTGTTCCCTTTTATAATGCAGATCTGTGGTTTTCAAGGTGACAGCTTCTGATCTGCATATCCACCTGCTCTTCACGGCTAACAGTAATGTTGGAGTGCCACAGATCCCTCCAATTCAAGCAATTTCAAGGCGGAACTCGGTCCTTGAACCAGACCTATAGGCCACTGAAATCAAAAGAGATACTGAGATTAACCCCAGTGAGGGCTGAATCAGTCTATTAAAGAAAAGTTTCAACAGATACTAGTGTAGGATTGACTCCCTTATCAAAGTGAAATCCCAAAGCACATTTGTTATTAATCCTCCTTCCTCCTTAATCCCACCCTAAATAGCTTCAGTTTCACTTCACTTCACTCTACCCTCATAAAGTTAAACTTCCCAAGGTTTTACAGACACTGCTTGTCAAAGGATCACTGGAGGGACCCGTGGAAGTTTAGGAATTGGGGAGGAGGGACTAAAAGAGAATGAAGTTCCATTAAGAATTGCCCATCTGTGAGTGTTAATTCAGCAGCTACTGCTGTTATTTTTCTCTGCTGGGATGGTATTTGGAAAACAAGCAGAGAAAATAAAAGGCAGAAGAAAGTAAGAGGGGAAAAACACTATGAAGCTTATCAGGAGAAAATGTTAATTACACTGTAAAGTCCTTAGTCACCCAAGCTTCTATTTACAATAGAAACAGGAACAGCCCAAATTATCTCTGCATTTTTAAGCTGTGATTACAGTTCTATTTACTACTCTTCTCTCAACGTCTTTATTCTAACTGGGAAAATATCACGCTTTTGTAATTTCTGGATATTGTTTTGTCACTCGTTATTGAATTTCTTATGTGTGACAGACACCCAGAGGTGTGTGCAGCCGTGGGCAATGTGGAGCCATTAGGCTGCAAGGGTCACTGCTTGCAGCTTAGGGCTAATCAAAGGTGGTGCCACCACAGCCTCAGGCTGCAGGATCCTGGAAATGAATCCTGTCACACCCTCACCTAAACTTCACTGCAGATTCCTTCATTGTCATGAGCTGTGCTGCAAAAATGGCACAAACCAGCATCACCTCTGTATCTCAGTAATGTACAATTTATATCTATGCTTGCGCTGAAATACATCAGAATTTTGCCAATGAATTCACTGGGAACAAGATTATCCCCACAGCCCACAAAGCTGGCAACAGCTGTAAGCAATGCAGTCTGCTCTCCAGGACTGCATTCATATATGCCAGAGGTAACAACAGCTCGACTTCCTTTAAATAACACTGTGTTCATTAACAAGGAATACTTAGCCTTAAAAAAAGCAGTGACCTTTCTAAGATGCACCAAATTCCAATTCCTAAGTGAGGCAAGGCCTTTGCCTTTAACCGTGGTCATTTGTTTTCTGACTTTCTAGTCTGAACATTCTGTGTAAGACATCACACAGTGGCTTTCAAGGCTCCTGATTTCACAGCTATGTGTAGCTGCAATATTCTGATTCTTCACTTTGAAATAATTATTTGGTTAAATATTAGGAAAACGTAACTTTAAGATGATTTCACAAACCCTAAAAACACAAATCCTAGCACATTTCTATTCAAAAGAAAGATTTTGATATTAAATTATGTGTTTACTTAAATGAGAAAAAGTAAGTTAATTGTAGGTTTACTTCTCAAATTTCTGTGGGCTTATAACAAACCAAAAATGCTAACACTAAAAAATCCTTCACCACTACAGCTATCGGTATGATTCCATCTCTCTCCCCAGGGTACAAGTCTTTGGGTGTGTGCTCTCAGCATGCCACTGTTTAAGAAGGGCAAGGACTAAATGATCAAGTAAAATGTAATGTATGACAAAGCCAGGAACTCCCGTTTGAGATGGGACATCTATGCGTGCCCAGTGGTCAGGAGCACACAGTCCACTTTCAGAGGTTCAGATTTATTAGTGCACATGCTCTGGACAAGAGACAGATGTGCAAAGCCCTAAAACTTGAGGCACTGCAGGCTTGATTTATTCAATGTCTTGATCTGAGTTTTGCAATGCTAGATGCAAACTCATTGGATTTTTCTGGCAATAGTCATAGGCGAAGCAAAATGAAATTTCTCTCTAGCTATGAATGCATCCTAATTGCTTTACTAAAACCCCTTGCTGGAGGAAATGACTTCTGGCTTTGCAGCCTATCAAATTTCTCAAGAACATTGATTCGTAAGCAGAACTCCTGGCTGAAATGAATGGCGCAAACCTTGGTGTGAACCCTGATTTTTAATATTCTGCTTGCTTTCCACCCATTCTCCTCACACTCCTTTCTTCCATTGAACATCTGATCCTTGCAAACATCCTTCTTAAGTGCAAGAAGTAATTCATATGTATACAAAGAATAGATGCTGAAGTATGTCCGCGTAACAGCAAATCATCACAGGATCTAAACAAACACTATTAGCAAAACTGCATTACTGCTGGAAATTGCTCAGCTTTCATGTTCAATAGAGCAGCCTGTCCCTCGCCAGGGAGTAAGTACTTCCCTCTGCGTGGAAAGAAGGGGAAAAACAGCCGCAAGCCCTAAGCAGGGCTGCAGAGGGCAGAAGAAATAATGCCTCCTAACGCTGCAGGTACTCACCCCTGCGGAATGCTCCTGGCAGCTCCAAAAACCACTGTGCTAACGGGGCAAGGAGAATGCTCCCACCCACCCGTGTGCACAGGGGTCACCAAAATGTATCCCTTTGCTGTACAGTGGGCTTTACTTTGTTGTTATTGTGGCTGTCACTCATTGCCCCCGACACAGCCGTTCTGTTTTGCCTGCTGCTGCCACCCAACCCTCCTGAGGGGACAAAGGGAGGTCTCGGTATCACCTCTATCCAGCTCACTAACCTCCTCTGGGAAGGGCTGCTGGACCTCAAGAAGCTAACACACATTTGATGATTCTATACGATAGGCTTGGAAATGGATATTCCCGTAGCAATGAATAAAAGGCACTGCACGTGTGCGCCGAGTGAAACCAAAGCCCCTCCTGCTGCAGGCTGCTGCGAGGATTGGGCATGAAATATTAAAAAGCAGCCTTCATGCCTGGAGTCCTTACCGGGTCACCGCAGCCTTCAGCTACCCTGCCAGCTCAGTCCTCTCCTTGGAGTGCAATTAAATAAGGGCGAAATGGTATGAACCCACTAATGGCTCGCATTACCTCGAAGGAAATCACTGATTTACCCTAGGATGCCAGCTCTGATTAGGAATAGCACTTGCCTGATTGAGGGACTTCATTTGGCAGCAAGACCAACAGTGTGTAAGCAGTGGAAGAGAAGCCACCTCAGACTATGCTCTTGCAAAGATCAGCGAAGGTTAAAAGGATCACAGACTGTACACCCACATCCTTCCTGAAAGGCCAACAGACAGACTCCTGTTTGAAGCTGGCTGGTGCAGGTACCTGAGTTGAGTGCAGTACATGGAGGTACATCGGCACGGCTGGCACTGGGGGGTTGGAAATTACAAGTTTGTTAAACCAAAAGACTTTGACTCAGAAAGTATCTTCCTAGCACATGTCAAGTATTAAAAGGTTACAAGAAATTCTCTCATTGGAATAGATTATTCCACCTCTGCCTACTGAAGGATTTTTGGAATTGTCTTCTGAGAGCACTGGTGCTGGGGCACCTTGGGGAGAGGAGAGAGGATGGGATGAGTGCAGCCCATCCATGCTCATGTTCTGCACTTGGAGCATGGTGCAAGCAAAGGCAGAACTCACACCTGCTGGGAAGAGAAGATTTATTTTAAAACCCCATGAAAAATAATGGAAAGGGTTTTGACAACCCTTTTTTCAAATGCAGTAATTTTCAAAGTAATTATCTCTGGAAGAGTGTAGCTCTGCTCTTCCTTTGCATTACACCAACTTTGTTTTTTCCTTCTCAGAAGCAGCCAAAATAAGAGTAAACTTTGATTTTAAGGACCACATTTATCAAGTGGGAGTGCCACAGTCCATAAGCACTACCACCACTTCCCTGAGCTGGATGGACCAACTGCTGCTCCACGCTCAGGTCATGAGAGATGAGGTAAAGCTCAGGCCCTACTCTGTGGTTTATTTTCCATGTCAATCTTTTCTCTCTCCTCTCCTGCCTTAAATTAGAAGCAACACAGCAAGGTTCAGCAAGGTAAGTCCACGCATACACTTACCTCCTAAAATAAAAAGGGGGCAGAAAGCCTTGGAAGGCTTAAGCACATTAAATTGTTTTGCCTTATCAAAATCCTTAAAGCCCCATGTGCGGACACCCAGAAGCTGGACACGCAGCAGCTTGCTGCAGCACAGCTGCAGTGCTTAGATCAAGAACTCAGAAGATTCTGCTATTTCTGAGCCACGTGAAAGCAGTTTGTCATCAACCTTGAACCACAAAAACCACTAAGGTTACACACACGGCAGGAAAAGGCCCTGCCGGTATGCGTACAAGCGAAGACCCCCATATCATCAATCTACATCGTGAGCGCTCCTGATCACATCTGATCTCTGCAGCTTGTTCTCCCGTGGCATCTCTGCCCTTCTTAAGGAAAGCCTTGCTCTCCTCGTCCAAATCTCTTCGGAAATCACTACCAGGCACTGAACCCGTGAGCCTGCTGTTCGTCCTTACCCTGCAAATGACTCCTGCTGTTGGGCTCCCCAGGGCAGTGCCTGTGCTTAGCCCCACGCCCCGCAGCGCTGCCGGGCCAGCATCGCCCCCCGAAGCCAGTCCCCTGCTGGTCTCTTTCCTCCTCGCATCGAATAACTCAGCTCACCCTTGTCTCATCAGGCACAAGTGGTTTTCCAGGCCATTAATGGTGGAATTTGGTAATAAAGTGCATGTTATTTGAGTCTGAACAGGCAATCAGACTTCTTCATTTCGTTTTTAAGGCTTTAACTGCCTGACACTAATGTGAATTAACCAGCAGCCCACCCTGCTGCACCACTGCCATTAATGCTGGTGCACCGTGCACAGTAACGATGACATATTGTGTCACTGGCAGCTCATCTCCATATCAGTCACCTCTTTTTGCTCAAATTGGTCTGACGGGAGGATCACACATTCCCTAATTAACACCTTCTTTCTGTGGTTTCTAATGAGTCTGTTGATACCACTTCTTCAGGCTGCCTCTATTATAATAAAGTCTTGTGGGTATATCCGGCTCCAGCCGTCCGCTTTAATTAAGAGACAGATGTCATTGACTGGCTTTCCTTTAACACTTAACAGACACATAGCCCCCTGGACAGTACCTGAGGAAGGGAAATGCTTCATCTTTTGGTTCTTTTCCTACTGTATGTGTCAGGACTCTGGGAGATGGATTGGGTGAGGAACTGGGAAATGAGAGCAATTCCTGAAACAGCCCAATCTGGGAGAAGGTCAGCCTCCGACTTATTCCTTTACAAGAAAAGAAAAATGGGGCTAAGGCAGAACACAGTGAATTTATACAGGGAACAGGGGTGGAAATGACTAACGGAGAAGATTTAACCAAACCACAGGAGAAAACACCTCCCCCATTTAACATGACCTCTCAGGTTCTCCGCTGGCTCTTCCTGCAGGTTCACTAGAAACCAGGAACAGTCAGTTGGGTTCAGTTACTATTTTGGGACAACTGATCTGATCCCAAACCTAACAAAGAACGGGAGCTCATTTAGCTTTGTCAGGCTTTGGCTGACCCTGGATCACAGAAGTGACAATTCTCTATATCCATCCTGGTTAGAAAACAAGAACAAAACTGGAAATATAATGCCTGCTACAGAGCACTTTTCAGTAAGCTACCCCAGTGCCTTGGCTTTTGAAAGCAATGTTTAAGCTAATCCTTCAGGAGGCAAAAAAGATAGAAATCGATGGTATTTGACTGCATTGTTTTAACATTGAAAAAGCTATTCAGGATGCAGCATTCATACAACGCACCGAGACTATTCCTTTTAAATGTCTGGTATCTTTTGATTGCTTGTTTACAAAGGGCAGCCATGTAGACAAGAAAATACACCTTCAGAAGAGCAGCCATTGCTTTGTGACATATTTCTTTTGTTATTAGACAGCATTATTAGAAGCACAGTGGTTTATTACTTCATAAATGTAAAATAATACCAATTCCAAAGTCTATGAAAAACAGAAATCAGAATTGGAATAACAAATGTTTATTTTATATTTTGGTTGCTTTTTGAAGTAAAATTCCAACCTCTGAACACAATGACATTTTAAAATTGTGCCTGGTTTTGAGCCCAGTGCTGAGCTACCAGAGGAATGAAGAGAAGGGTAGAAGCCAGTCCTGTCGCCACTTCCCAATCCAGCAGCTAAGCCTTCAACAGCATTTGGTGCTCAGGTTTGGGCAATATTTGCTCTGTGGCACTTGGAATCATTTCCAGCATCCCACCTGCACACTGCCTTACTCAAACGCACCGAGACTCAGAGCTGCATTCCTCACAGGCCCAGATCTCTTACCAGATACAGTTTTGTAGAGAGGAGTGAACTGTAAGAGCTCGCAGATACTCTGATGTAAACAACTGTTTGATGTAAGATGCAAGGGAAAATAACCCCTTGCTGATCCTGTGTTTAATTCCTCAGAGAAATAAATGATACCTGTGTATCTTTTAACGCTAATGAATTGATTTCCAAGGGCTCAGAACTGAAGCCATGGATAAGACTTTCAAATAAGGGGCCCAGTGGAAGGCAAAGGCGATGCGTCTGCAGCTCTGGTGCCCTGTGGTTTTTCCTCTCCCCAGCACACCAGGCCTGAGCCTTTACCTCCTTGGCTGTGCATAATGAAAGGCTCCCAGTGGGAGAAAACGGGTTAGGTGGGAAGATGTGATAGTGTTGGAAAATTATTAACAAAAGGAAGTTGTTAAAACAAAGCAAAAAATGCTTACTCAAGCAAAGCGAAGGGGAAGAGTGGGAATCTGTGCCCCAGAAAACGCAAAAGAGTGGGTGATGCCCTGTAAAGTGCACTAACCCTCATTCCTGCTTCAAGTCACAAAGCGCCTTCGTGCACAAGACTTTTTATAACAGATAAGCTCCTTACAACTACAATGCAGGGATGCAGCTTATTAGTTTTCTATAAAAAGAAGGACAATTCAGCATTCGGTTTACCCCACCTCCGGATTTAATATCGGGCTTTGTACTGTTGCATGTCTAAGTTTATTGTCTTCAGCACGAAGAATATAGGTGAGGATCAAAGCAAGATTTCCACTGATGCTGCTCTGAAATAATAATCAATTTTAATAATGATGAGGGAACACTTGGATTTAAGATGCTGACACATTTTTCTTGAAGTGGACATGTTAGTAACTTGTTTGTTTAGTTTTCTTCAAACACCGTGTTTTATTTTTCCACTGCAGGCTCTCAGTACGATTTGTGCTTATTAAACCAGTGCCCTATTACAAGAATGTGGCAGCCAAGTATTATTTCTGGACACACAAACCTTCAACCTTCTTTTTTTGCTTCAGGTAGCCAACACAATAAGACACTTACTGTCCTGGCCTTGTATCCAAGTAAAGCACCCTCTTCACTCTGTGGTTTTCTTGTTTTCTTGTTGTTGTTTAATTTATTTATCTAAGTAAACTGGGGCTATTTATCCACAGCAGACCAGTCTGAAAAGTTATGCTTTATTGTCACCATTTGATCAGATTAGAGCTTTACCTGGGAAATACAAGGCTAGCTGTTTCCTTACCAGCTGAACATACAGCACTGCTTATTGGGAACATCCAGCACTGCTTATTGGATGCCCCCCAGTCCATCCCTTAAATACAACCATTTGCTATTAGTGCAGAGTCTGTGGATTGTGCTGGATTGTTCTCCAGAGGTCCAAAATAAAGCAGATACTGTCCCATTAAGTTATTTCCTGATGATTATCAAACAAAACATTAATTGGTTGGGTGGGTATCTCTGCGTCACAGTCACATCTTCCTTTGCAATGGCTGCACAACCTAAGCCACACTACGGCTTGGTACATTCATCTTTGGAATAAAGATATTTTTGTTTGCAGAAAAGTTCAGGAATAAAATTGCTCTTTTAGTGACAGTGCAGCAACTGCCTGATATATTTATTCCCCAATGATCGGAGTTATTAAATCAAGAAGTCTCATTCCTCTCCACCCTGTCCTGGCAACAAAAATATTCTGGAAGTGTGCAAATTGGCTACGAGTTGCGTCGAAAGCAGAGAACAGAGATGAAGGATCACAGGCAGCCTTTAAAGAATTTGCACTGGAAGCATCTCTAAGTATAAATCTACAACAAAAGATCATTTTTGTTGAAAAGAAAACAGCACAGAAGGTGCCAGCTGGGTGGCTGGTGGGCTCTGCCCTCTCTCCCACTCACTCCAACAGGACAGGCAGAGGGCTCAGGGGGTTACAGGAGCGCCCATTTCACACTGCACCTTTCCCTATATCTTTGCTGTCTTGCAACTAAAAACCACAGTGAGCATATCATTCGCTACCACACTTCAGAAATTGTTACGCCAATTTCTATGGAACCTTGCTAATTACACAGGCTTTCTAATAGAGGGAAATAATAGTTCCTTTAGGGACAAAAATCAGTAAATAGGCCATTATACACACACAGAATATAGACTCTCCTTTGCATATTAATCTCAAACTATAAAACCCAACTATCTCTACTAATGCAATGACATTTCCTCCTCAGGAGTACGACTAACGGGCCCAAATGATACAAGTCTTCAGTACAGAAAAAGCTCCAGAGAACAGAAAATTTCTTCTGACAATCCACTGAACTTCAGGTAACTTCAGACATATTCTCTTGAAAAAATAAGGGAAAGTCTAGGAAAGTCTAAGCTGAAGTGGGAAAGGGTTTCTGCAGACTCGGTTCTGCCCCTGTGAATGTTAGCTCACGGGGGGAGATGCAGGGCCCAGAGCAGGGCTCCTGGGGCATCAGACCCCGTCCTCTGGGCCACTGGGTGGTGGTGAGTCAATGAATAGAGCTGTCACCTAGGGAAATCCTAGCTGCCACGCTCACTGTATTAGTTTTAGGGTATACTAGGAGCTGCTGGGTCCTTCAGCATCACATCCCCACGGTGCTCTTCCCCAGGCAGCCAAAGCAGGTGGCTCTGCGTGCCTGTTTTCAAGCACCTGTGTTGGCTTGCATCACAGCAGGTGCAGGGGCTGAGGAATGATCAATCTCCAATTTTAAGGGACAGATCACCACATCCTGACTTAAGACAGCAAGTGACAGAGGCTATAAACTAGAAAATAAAAGATTTTGTGGCCTGAAGTCCTATAGACAGGATAAATCCTTCAAATTACACAAGATCCTGGTTAAACACATTACTTTGCTGTTCAGAAGTCTTCCAGCATTTTTCATTCTTTGCTAAATTTATCACTGCTAAATCCCTTCCTTAAGATCAAAGTCTTTGGGGATACAGAAGCTGAAAGACTTAAAAGAGCTCTGATCCAAGGGGACTCTATGATGAAAACAGGCTACAGTAATACAACCTCTTAATTGTTCCTGTACCTCAGCACGACGCGCTATCAATGTCATCAGCGACAAAAGACTTCTCAACAGGAAATTCTGATTTCGGGGATGCATCTGGCGTCTCACATGCATTTGTAAGTGTCGCTGAGAGAGGCAGCCTTGTTCAGAGGTCTCAGAATAATTAATTTTAAAAACACAGTGATGAGATTTTTCCCTGGATCATCTCAATAGAAGTTCTTTTATAGTACATCTCACCTCCCGTACCAGAGAGAAAAAAAAAAAAAAAAACCACACACATTTCTCCTTATCTATTTGTCTTCATAGCAATACTTCATATTTTAAACAGCAAGGCTTGCTCTCCAGTGGAGGTCCAGTTCAAAAATCAATTAAATCAATTGGAAATTATGGAGGAGTTAATGTATTTTTTATTTTCCCTGGTTGTTTTAGAAACAGTCAAGGAATACAGTATCAGCCAAGGGGAGAGAGCAGCACTCACCACCACAAAAATCAGCCTGTCAGCCCAACATGCCTCTCTATCGATCGCTTCCATGGTACCCAGACAATATGCTCAATACGCAGCTCAAAATACTAATTCAGTTAGGCATTCCCTGGTTTTGCTTTCCATTGGGGTGCATCGCTGGCATTTCTAACAGACATTTTAATCATCTCGATTTTGCATGGCTTCCAATTCCTGTGTGTATTTCAAACACAAGAGACAGAACTAGACAGAACACAGGTTTGGACTTCAGTACAAAAAGGGGCAAATTTCAAGGTGGCTCATTTATTTTCCTGGAGAAAATTAAGTGTATTTGGGACAGTCTTACCAAATATTTGCTTCCCAATCTTTCTGCAAAGCTACTCCCTACAAGTCCCCCTCCCTGCCTCAGTCTGCTCCCCAGGAGCCTGCACACCTCTGCAGACCTGACACCAGCCGCCAGCCGCGCTGCGCAGAGCCCATAAGAAGAGCTGCTGCTTTATAAAAACCCTTTGGTCCTTGGGATGTAAAGAAGGGCCTATCTTGACATGCCCTGAGGACCCTGGCAATCCAGAGAGCCAGCCCCAGGGTCTTTCTTACTCATACTGCCTGAACTTGGCTGAAACGAACAGGTCCAAGCTATTGCAGTAAAGTCCATGGAGTCAGCCTGGGTTTAATTTTCCTTCAGCCACTCACCTCCTGCCTAAGCCAACAGAAGCTCCCTGGAAACCTCCCTGCCATTTTCCCGTGCTCCAGCAATTCTTCTTTGCTCAAGCTATGCAGGCAAAATGCTTTTGTTCTTACCAGGGCTACTCCTGAACTGCAGCAGTACAACAGTCGAGAATAGGGACTGCTGCCTGGCATACATATCAACACTTCGTCAACATGAAATAAATCGTTCATTAAAAAAAGCTAAGATCCGTAACACTGACAAAAATGCTGTCTTCAGCCACGTTCTGACCAAACTGTTACTAAAAATGGTTTCTACACCAAGTCTGTTGAAGACAATGTTGTAGCACAGAACAGTAGGGTTTGATGGACTTGGAAATCTCCAACATTACCCTTCTGGCTTTTCTCAGGATCAACTACAGCTATGCAAATGCTGCTCTGTGCTCACAGACACCCACTGACTACCTGGAGTTGCACTGGGCCCCACTTTCAGCTCATGTGAAGAAGCAAACTTCCTGGGCAGCTGCTGACATCAGCCAAAGAATCAGTTCTGAGAGTTCTGCTAATTAGTTCCTGTTAATTTGGAAGCTCGTAGAGGTGAAGTCCCTGTTCCCAGTACCCTCCTGTGTCAATCAGGACGGACTGCCTGTTTGCTGGCGCTCAGGCAGCTGTGCTGAAGGTGCACTGAATGGATGCAAGCAGTGTGTGACCCTTCTGCCTCCCTGCCTGCTGAGCATTCACAGCACTGCTTTCTTTGCCTTGCTGCTGAAAGGCGGTGAAAGTCACCAGGGGCTGGAGGTCTTGGCTTTTTCTTGGCTTCATCCTGGCTCTTTCCAGAGGTCTGCTGGCTTATTTTTCTCTCTTTTTTTTTTTTTTTTCTTTTAACCAATATCTGTTTCTGAGGGGATTGCTAGCAGATGATATTCCCCATGCCTGTGACTCATCCAGGTGCATATACAGAAATATCCGTGTGTCAAGCTAGGCTAATTATGCCACTATTCCCCAGTTGTGGATTAGAGCAAAAATTCAATTAAAAATCCAGCCCTTCTTCGTGATACTTTAAGCACAATTTCTGAACCACTGTGTTACCCCAGTAAGTGCCGGAATTTGATGAGAGCCAGGTGGGAATTACAGAGTGAATTCTCACTACGCCGCAGTGGGAGTGAGAAACCTAACTTTTGGTAGGATTGCCTGCACTTTTGACAATCTCCTCCTCCATTACTAAAAGGCAGCATCTAGAAACAATGCCTGCATGGCAACTTCGTGATGCCAGAAAGCAAGCAGCTTTGCATTTTGTGAACATGGTGATGGAGATAAATAACGCAGCACTGATGGACCTCCATCAGGGCCTGAACATTTACAATGAGCTGCAGTACCCTGCAGAAGAGAGCTTCTGCTCAGGAGACCCAGCCCTGTGCCTCACAGTACCGTGTACTGGACGTGCAATACCAAGGTTCTTGGATTTGAACCCATTTTCCTGTCAACAAGATGTTAAATTCCATGACACAGGTGGTATTTTTGTTGTTACTATCCAGCTAAGATGGTTATTGTGAACTGCTTCAGTTCAATAGGGCCTGATCCCAAAACCAGTATGGAGAAATAATGCAGCTGAGATTTGGTAACAATCTTAATAATGATGTACTCTGAAAGTACTTTCAAAGGAATTGTTACCGCATCTGTGGGTTTGGGAAAGCAAGGCATTGTATGAAGCAACAACATTTGGTACTTGGCTACTCAATTTTGTGGTGCTCCTGTGTTTGAGAGCCCAGCTGGAGCTGAAGCCTCATCTTACAGAAGCACCAATTCCACCCAAGTCCAGCTGAATCACCGGGAGCTGCAAGTTATCAGCATTGCAAAAAAATAATTAAACGGAGATAAACAAATTTACTGCAATAATTTGTACATGCAAAAGTAAGTAACTGCTTTGGAAAAACCTCTCACCCAAGGTCATGCAGTACATCTACTGCACAGGAGGGAGCTCAGCCCAGGTGTCCCGACAGTGCAGAAGGCAGATGATAACAGAGCTGGGTGGAAACTGGGCTAATGAGTCAGCCGTGGGCTCTGCAGCACCACATCTCCAGCACCTAATCTGAATGACACTGATGAAGCATCATCATCAATTTCATAATCATCCACACCGATGTAGACTCTGGAGGAACGAGAGGTATTTATGAGGCCCGTTAGGAAACACACACGAGCTCCTTCCCTGTGGTATGAAAACTCATACCGCATGCTGTTACTTTTTTTTATGGCATCTTTGAAGCATGAAGAACAGACAAAGAGGAACTACAAATTCTTAAACTGGAATGAGAAGAGAGAAAACAACATAATTTATATATACAGGTATTATTTTCTGGTAACTAGCAAAAATCTCATATCTGAGCATCTACAAGTACATGTTTTCCCCTTACTGTTATTTAAAATATCCATATTATGTCTTGGTAAGTCTACTCCAAGCATACAGAACTATTCCTACATAAGCACTGCTGTAAAATAAGCTTGCCAAGCAGACCCTCAGACCCCTGATGAAAACCAAAGCAAACTTTTTTTTTTTTTTTTTTTTTTTTTAATCAAACCTGGTGTTTTCAGACAAATATCATGGAAATTCTGAAAGAACAAAAATTGACACTAAAGGTCAGACACAACGAAGAAGCACTAAGAAAACACTTTGTGAATATTGCCAGAGCAGCCTTTCCACAAACTTGTCCTTTATAAAGGGGGAAAGGAGATTCATTATCCTAGAGAAATGCCTTAAAGAAAGGCAAGAAGAGCAATAGTTATGTATTAAGTACTTGTGAGAAAACTACACTTTGCTATGCCTACGTGGTATCTGATTATAAGATATCACTTTCATAACTCCAAATAATAAACCTAAAGCCTAGAGAGCAGGAAGCTTTTAATTTAAATAAATAAAGGAGAGGTTAATGCGGTGAATGCCTTGAAAACCTTCTCCCCTTCTGTTCCTCCGCTTCTCTCACTCAGAAAATGTGTGCAATGGGTCTCCAACAAATTACATGGAAATTTAATACAGAAAAAATGGCATGGTAGTAAAAGGTATGTTAATATATATGCAAAGGGTAGAAATTAAGTATTTCATGCTCACCACGAGTTAATCTTTTGTAGGACCTACTGCTCTTTTTGCTCATTTAAGAACTTCTGCAACAGCCATGAAGCGAGGGCTACAGTGCTAATAGTATAAAGCATATGTGTACAGCTGAAATTCTGAACAGCAATCATTTGTAATGCAAATTACCTCCTTCTGACTGACATTTAATATTCTGTAAATAGATTTTAAGAGGCTTCCCATTTAGAAACACTGAAATATGATTAGAGAGAAAAGGAATGGGTTAACTCTCTTTTTAGTTGCCCTTTTCTATTATTCATAGTTCCTCTGCATAACGCTGTTTAGATGTAATTCTCTACTGGTTTTATACTGTCTGCCATTAGTATTAAAACTGAAATTTATTATAGGCCACATGCTCATCTGATGTAAATTGGAGTAGCTACTGAAATAAAAGTTACAGTCGGCAAGTAATGCTAAAGACCAGAGCCATAGGGTCCTCTATCTTTTCCTGACTGAAAACAAGAGTTGTAAACTTTCTTTAAAAAAAGATAATAGAGAATATTTATTCACTAAATATGCTTCTGTTTTCCTAGCAAAAGAAAAAAATGTAAATTTTCTTCCGCAGAATATATCCATTGAAAATAGACTGCACACAGCAAGCAAATAAATGCTACATAAAACTACCTCTTAAACCTTGGGTATGCTCACAAAAACAAAGCCAGAGCAGCTCGGAATGTAAAGCTGAACACAAAGCAGGTATATAACAGAAGTCATTAGACATTATTTCTTCCAGAATCTTTGAGAAAGCTTCCCAGAAATTCATTTCTCGAAGGAAAGTGTGTATGCACCAGTGACTCATCCTTCTAAAAACGTCTCTGCTTTTCTACCGAGCCTTCTAGCCACCTGTTGCATTAACCCAGCTTACACAGTCAGGAACCTTATACAAAGTAGGCCAAACTGCCTAAAATCACCTTGTCCTGGGGACACGGCCAAGAACCGAATCATCCTTAGCTGCCATCCAGCTCCATAGGAGGAGACAGTCAAACTCCGCTCCAGCGTTTGGTGGCTCCTGTTACTTTCAGCCATCTCCCTTGCTGATCGTGAACTCACCCCAATAACTGCACCAATTGCTCACCAAATAATGAGCCTGGCAGCAGATCGAGACAACACCACGTCATGGCTAACACCAAACCTCCGACTGTGCTCTACTAAAGACCCCATGCATTTGCTGCCACTAAACATGGAGCCGTGGCACCTGAAGTGGAAGTTTGTTTAATTTAGCACCAAGCAGCCGCAGTGTGCCTTGCCTCGAGGGCAGGAAGCCTTGGGCCAGTGAGCCCTGCTCCAAGACACTGCGCTGAGCTGGCTTCCCAAGCCCATCAGCTAGGCCCAAGCTTCTCAGATTCCCCAACATATCATTAACTGTAACTAATATAGGCAAGTGCTGTTTCCTGTGTAACAAATGCCTAATGCCCAGTCCTAATCTCAGCTTTAATTACCGTGCTTGGACTTGAAACAACACAAATGAACAGAGACTCCTCCGTGCAGGCTGGTGCAAGCCTCTATCTTTGCGACATGCAGGAACCCAGTCCTACAAGACCTGTTTCTTCTGACAACAAACTGAAAACTGATTTTGTTTGAATTAGTTTTCTGTATGGTGTCAAAATCCATACATGAGAGAACAGACCTGCATGCTGTTTGAAAGGAGCCTCAATTTAAATTGGCTAACATTGCAATATTCAGGAATCCACTGGTCCTGCAGCTCCTGCTTTTCTGGAAACTGTCCCTCACCCTTGCCTTATCCCCCAGTAATCTTGGCAACACACATAATGTCCTCCAAGCATAAGGTAACCCTCAGCCCCAAGAGGGCTTTATTCTCCTCTCAGAATGGGAAGCCACACGACATCCAGCAGTTTGCATGGCCCTGCTTTTCATTGTTTCCTCTTTATGCAGGTCCCTAAGCCTATCCTGAATTCCTGGATTTATACAGACAGAGCCGGAGTGCACACACAATTATATCTCCATCTAAAACCAAAACGTGTGTAAACCATTTTCAGTTTTCAAGGATGAGTGACATTTCATCAAATTTCAGGTCACTTTGCTCTGCTCGGAAATGAAGCAGTATATCTCCGCTTTAACAGGAGGCAGGCTCAGGCTTCTAAATGTAGGAACCAATGTGGTAGAAAACATCACAGCAACTTGAGCAGTAAAGCTAGGGACGAGATGATAAATGCAGCAACCTGCGGCAAGGCTCTGAAATAAGCAGTCAGATCTTTAGAAATAATTGTACATTAAAATAGTGATATTAGGGCCTTAGCAGTAACATTACCATTCATGCCATTATGTATTAGAGAGAGCTGATGGAAATAAAACCAATCACATTTTTTGCCTGTGTGTTTAAAGATGGGTTTTTCAGCAAAGTAGAGAAGCATTTGATTAGCTTTAAGTGTTTTAAAATATTTCAATACTTGATTTGGGAATTAGCACTGATTACCAAGACAGCCATCTCAGGTAATCTTCATTATTTCTGATATGCTTCACCCTCAAGTTTAAACACAGAACATCCCTTGCTGAGGACGTACCTCTATGCTAGGAAGCTGCCAGGTACTGGCTGTCTGCAAAGCCAGCCCCTGACAGCTCAGCAACATTCCCATACCTACGTACCTCACATATCTGTATCTCACACTCAGAACAGGACACAAGGAAAAGAGCCATGGTCTGGTCAGCCCTTCACAACTGGGGTGTTGCTGTGCTGTGGCTGCTTGCATGCACAAGTGCATTTAATCCGCATGAAAGGCTGTGTTGCCAGAAGCTGTAATAAAACATATCATGCCCCCAAACCTCAAATATTCATCAAGATTATTCTCTCATGTCATAATTTAAAGAAGCTATGGTATTAAAGCCAATGCCACAAACCATTTTTCAGATTCTCACACGACAGGTAGTGTAATTAAGAGCAGTGGCTGATTAGTTGGAGGCTGTGCTGTCCCATAAATAGGGAACAGTGAGAGAGCAGTCTGTAGGAATGGCCACTGTACCTGTAACAGAGAGCACTGCCACAAAGAGCAGCCGTGTCACCCTGCAAACAACTTTCAAAATGGTCCTTAACAGGTTACACATACTGAATGTATTTCAGGGTATTGCACTAATATTACATTTTACACATATAGAGGGACGCAAAACATTGCAGAGAGCCCATCCAGGTTCTAAACCGTACCTAAATATGCTTTGTTTTCCTGTCTTTGGAGAGCAGAAAGACCCATCTCATGAAAAAATTCATCTAATGAAAAATTATACCTTTTTATGTTTTAATCGTTTGCATGAAGCAAATTTCTACTTCCAAATAAAACTTGATTTTTAGGTATCAAATTCTGTTCATAATTACACTCCCAGACTTCTGCAGAGTCTTGGGGGCTACAAGCCTATGGACTAGAGATCAATCCCTTACTCTTCTAAGTGCTATGTGATGTCCCAGCTGATCAGAGAGCCACAGGACAGCTGCTATAGGCTCCTGGAATAAACACATTAGGAGTCAAAGCATTCCCTGCTGAGCAAAAAGACACTGTGATGGATCTAGGTCAGCCAGCATCAGTTCTGATGTACCAGTGTGGCTGCCCCGCCAGCACATGAGCTGGGTGCGTGCTGGAGTCCCAGATGTGCAGACCCAGCAGTCCCAGCCCCGCCACTGCAGCTGTCAGGGCTCGGAGCAGAAAACTCCCAGGGAGTTTTAAATCAGAAAGGGAACTTGCCCATCCACACATCGTCTCCCTCTTCTCGTTGCAGCTCTCAGCCGCAGACAGGACTATGCCTAGCCAAGGGGAGGACAAGCAGCTGGGGGGGGCAGAAGAATTAGAAAAGGGATCAGGCACCCTTGCCTCAAGCAGCCTTAGTGAAGCCTGGGGCACCTCCCAGACTCCTTCAATACTCTCCAGGCACGAGTTTCCATAAAGAAAGACTTGCAGCATAGCATACCTGTACCAGGCAGAGAACAGCAGCAACAGAGATTTGCTGCTATTCCACCAAGAAGGATCCAGCCCTCGCCCTAGGACTCAAGACCACCACCCCTACCCTGCTGGACTAAGCCTGTCTTTCCATTGACGCAGCCCCAAACGCAGCAGCCCTGGCCTGGGTGAGCTTCCAGCCCCGTGTGCTAGCAGCAGGCTGCCTCTCCAGGCTGCTCCTTGCTTTTATGTTGCTGTAACAAGAGCACAATCTGGAGGAATAGTTGATCCTAGACTTGTGTTCTGTGTTTGGGGAATGGGTAATTGGTTTTATAGCTTTTTATGAAGCCTCATTTATAATGGCAGCCAGCTGCTTCAGCAGCCACTACATCCTCTCATGCCCCCTCTATACACTGACAAATTTTACTCTTGACCTCAACTCCGTGTTCATGAGACACATTCTCTTATGTCAAGTCTCCCTCAAGTACTGTTCTCACAAAATCCTGCACGGCACATGATACTGAAAGAAGAAAGATCCCGGGCTCAGTAGCAGCCCTCTACCTGTGCTTCCAGAAAGCCACACCTGGGTTACAGTAACACATTCTTCATGGCTACAGAACTGCAGTCTCTGACCTTTTCTGCTTAAAACTGATTTAAGCATCACCTGGAATTTGAACTTCCCCTCCAGAGTCTGTCCCCAGGAAGCACTGCAGCAAGCGCCAAGGCTCAGCACCAAGCACGCAGCTGTGAAGCTGCCTGCCCACCTCCCTCCTGTCTCACACTGCCCCTCGCTGAGACCTGCACTGCAGGGCAGAGCCTGGCACTTACACAAAGCCCCGGGGTGGCCTTAGGTAACTGCAGTCAGAGCAGTGAATTCAGACTGCCAAACTCAGGCCTCCTGTTGACTATCTGAGCCGTAAGGTTTACCTCCGGGTGGCATCTCCTCCCTCCCGTTGCCTTCCTTGCTTTCTGAACACAAGGCGCCCCAGCAGCCTCGTGCAGATGCAGAGATAAGGGTGGCTGTTTGTTTGTTTGTTTTTCCTGGAGGAGAACATTAGGAAAAGCTCCAGCTATTAATTTGATGAAAGAGGTGCTAGAAATTACAGCAAACGGCAACATCAATCCATGTAAAAGCTCTGAGGTGCTTTTATTCCAGACTCACACAGCCAGGCAATGCAGAGCATGTGCATTTTTCACAGCCGCTCTCGTAGCCCCTCAGTTACCTCCTGTCAGGTGCTAGTGGTACCTGTTTCCCACGTCGCTATTTCAGGCGTTGCTCACATTTTGTACCACTCTCTGGAGAAGGATGGGCAGTCACTCGAAGCCTTAATATGTCTGTTTGTCTAAGTAATGAGTACCAAACACCTGCCTGTGAAAAAGGGACCCAGTTGTGTGACAGGACACAAGTGCACACAAATTTGAAAATAAGCTGTTATTAGCCTAATAATAAATGGGATCTCTATAGCAGAGGATCTTTTCTTCTGCTGCAACACAAAACCCTGAAAGCCATCGGTCATTCTCCTTGGTTTCTGTTTGGAAAGGATAAATTCCTTGGGCCCAATTTTGTTTTTATGAGGCCAGAAGTCCTACTCCAAAGAAAAGGTAATTGTTTCAAGCTCAGAATATTCTGAAAAGTAGTGGAAACAGCTTTATAAATGGTTTCAAAAGAAAAAAAAAAGAGGGAGGGGAACAAATAATAGAAGGGAAAAGAAGGCGATCCCTGGTAACAGAGCCACAGATGCAGTGCAAGCCAAGAATCCTGAAACGGAGAGTTGTTGCTCTGATGACACACGGGTTTAGCTGGGTAAAACATTCACTGACATCAAGTCCTGATACGCCCCCACACAGGTACTAGGGTCATATACAAATCCCCCAAATTCCTACCTGGCACCAGCCAAAGGGCAGCACTAAACATCCGGATTTGTGTGGAATTAAGGCCCTGCGCACACTCCTCATCTCCTGGTTGGACACAAACCTTGTGGTGAAACCCGGGAACATTTGTGGTGGGCCCAAGGAGTTAACTCCTTGGTAGGCTCCTGGCTCTGATGTTGCTGCGGGCGACGTCTCTATAGAAACGGCATGCAAGGGTAAATGGTCTGGACAGGGAAAGCTTTTGCTGATAGATCTGACACCAAAGAAATTCATCATTAAGGGAGCAGGTAAAGTGCTTATTCACAGCACCAGGTCTCTCTACAAGTCAGCCTCACAGCAACCAGACACGATGAGTCCGCACCGCCAAGCAAGGACCGACTCTGTGGCCATGCAGAAGCACGGCAGTTGGGGTGGCCGGGCACAGGCCTGCCCCCAGCTCCTCCGACACAAAATCCCCAAAATTTTCCTGAAGAAATTGGGACATAAAAACGGAGCTCCCCAGTTCCTTATAAGCAACTCTTTTTGAAGGCTATTGCCTGCAAAAAGCTTTAAAAATTCAGACCAGAGTTTTGAAAAGTTTCCAAGTTGACATAATTAAAAAAAATATATTATCCTGAAATGCAAGAACAGCTTTATCATATAAAATGAAGGTTTGCTTATTAGGCTGTCAGTGCTATTTGCCTGTATTTGGTGGTGCGGGTGGCTATCTGCGTAAGAGCTCTTCCTGTGTGCAGAGAAAGAGGGCAGTGTCTGCTGTCAGAACTGATTAACTGCAGGTCAAACTTTACATTGGCTTAGGGACTTTTCATTCCTTTTAATTGTGTTTTCATCTAAAATAAACATATTTTGGTGTTTCAAAATATATCTGCATATACTGAGGGTAGTCTGACTCCAAGCAGGACACCTGTATTTATTATGCCCTATTTATTTCTGCCTGTACCATCCATTTCCCGGAACAACAGGATGGTGAGTTTTCATGGTGAAACGGCACGCACGTCATCTCTGCTGTGTAGGTTTTATCTGAAGTTCTACTTTGTTTGGGGCAAATGTAAGTCAAATTACATGTGATGAAAGATCAACATAAATTCTAGAGTGAATTTTTCTGACTAATCTCAGAGGCTTTCAGAAGATGTTTCACTCTTCTGACCTCTCAATCTTTCAGATTTCATTATGTTAGTCACCTCTCAGAGGTATCACTATTCACTTAATGCTTTGCCATGCTCTAAAAAACATAACAAAATATTGTAAATCATCATTAAAATTACTGCTGTGATGCCTGAGGAGTCTTGTTACCCATTTTTCCAGAAGTCACTAGCTGATCTTAAGAACCAGAGACAGACAGCCAAATTCCATTGCTACCTGGTGTAAGTTGAGAGGGTAACGCTGTCTCAAATTTCCTTAGAAGAGGTCCTGAGAATTAAAACACATTCACTGTATTTTAGCTAAGTTCTCTGGCCATTGATCAATGATAAACCTGTAGTCTTTCACTGTACAATATATCCAAACTCTGAGCCAAACATGAGACAGGCTGGAAGCATCACGGCTGTCATCCATGCTGCAGCCACACCAGAATGTGCATTATTTCAGCAGTGTGCTGCATGCTCACGAGCTGGCACGTACTGAACAACTGCTCTAGGAAGTGTGACCTTCAAGGGATCCAGGTAACCACTCTCACAAGTGCCAGGTTTCCAGATCCCAGCAGCATCTCTCTTTTAATTGTGCTGAGCCCCATTTTGCTGCCCCAGAGCCCAGAGGCCCTGTGACTGTGCAACAGCCTGAAGGCAGCAGATGCTGCTACATCTTGCTGGGTAATTTTCTCCCTTTTCCATTAAAAACAGGATATGAAATTTTCTTACACCTTCTAGTATTCCATCCAAATTATTTTTTGCCATTTGGAATACAACCTTCTGTGACATGCTCATCAGCTTGATGGCAAAGCCTGCAAGTTAAGAATACCACGACACAGCACAGCACACGTTGCTTTTCTCTGCAGTTGTTTCAAAAATAAGCAACGAGAAACCAAATCCTGACCCCTGTGGTTATTGCAAATTAGTTACAGAAATCTTTCCCAAGATCAAAAGTTCTTTGCTCAGCCTCTGTTCTAGCACAGGGCCATAGCAGCAGAGCAGTCATTTCCTCACTCTTTGTGCTTCCTTAGAGAGGAGGCCAAGAAAAGCCCAGCAAATGCTCAGAAAGACATCATCAGCCTCAGGCTCGACCTGCTCAGCACCACCTTGAGAGGCTCCTGTGCTGGCTCCCTCCCGCTGCCACAGAGCTCCCCAGCAGAAGGGCATTTTGCATTTAAACCATGGAACACTGCCACTGAACTAGCACTATACTTTACCTCCTAAAAAAAATGACAATGTGAATGGCTTCAGCTGTCTGACGATTTGTCTTGGCTAGCACGGGAAGTGGGATAAAGATACAAGCTGGCTTGAAGAGTATCAGAAAAGCATACGCAAAACAAGAATATTATGGTAAAAAGGGATTAGATAGCATCCTTATTAATTACAATAACACCAATTCAACGACTCATTGACTAGGCAGAAGCAGCATTTAAAAGATCAGAGACGTAGTTTATCCTCAAGAGTTATAAATAAAAAAAAAAAAAAAAAACTGTCTACAGATGTAATGATTAACCCTTATCTACAGAAAGGGGATATAATGGCCTATTACCTATAGTTGTGGAGACACAAAGGTGTTATAAACAATTATCTTAACAATAACTATTGTTTCCATCAGCAAGGTGAGGCTGAGGTTACATCCCTCATTCTAGCCAGCCTAACTCCAAAAGTAACCGGTAACCATTTTGCTGAACGTCCACCTAAACTTGCAATCAAACTGGAGATGAAGATAAAGAGATTTAAGAGAAAAAAGCAAACATGCAAACCAACAGTCTAAGTTTCTAACAAGGACACAGGCCATATAGTAAGTCAGAGTTGTTTGGGCAGAAAGTCTTTACTATTTCTCCATGGAGCATGAGGAGAGAAAATGCCCAAGCATGGACTCAGAGTTTCAAACTCCCCAGGTTTTCCTACCTGTTCCCCAGGACCACAGAGAGAGGATTTGCTAACCAGGCTAATGAGTATAACACTCTTCTTATACAGACAAACAAAACAGTTTCTTCTGCATCCCTGGGTGAAAATAAAAGATAAAAAGCAGAACTGGTAAAACTTCAGCCGCCACGAGAAAACGAACCCAACTGCTTCCTTCTCTGACTTCAGTAATCAGCAAACACTGTCCAAGGAATAGCGTGATTTACAAAAGTAATCGAGTATCAAGACACCTGGAGTCGAAGGAAGGACTCTGGATGTTGGTGACCTTTGGCTCAGCCTCTGAGGATATACCAGTCTAACGTGACACCAGTGTAAAAGAACAGACAGAAAAAATAAAATAAAATCCCAAAGCTTTGAAGTAATGTTTTATGTACGACACACTATTCAAAGAAGTAGTCTGGACTTCTTCAGTTTCTAACAACAGGTATTGCAGATGGACAGGACTAATACTTGCAGCACTGTGACTCACTGTGTCATTGCCTACCAATACACATCCTCATTTTGCAGCTGGCTAGTACTAAGGTCTATGCGGAGTGCTAGCAACAGGCAAGTATAGCAACATTCCTATGCTTGATGGAAGTACAGAGCTGTGAATCAAGGACTCTGCATAACACGATGCAGTGTACATTTGGATGTCTAACCTGCATGTACTTCGTTTCTGCTCTACTGTGCAATGGAGAAGCAGGCAGGGAAAAGCAGAGGGAGGACTGCCTCCCTGCTGCAGCACCAGTTCAGGTTAGAGGAAAGGCAGATCCAGACACCAGATTTCATACCTGACCTTGAGCAAGACCTTCCTCTTGGGATTCTGCATTCTTTCCCACCTAACTGGAATTGCAGGGAGCACAGCAGCTAACAGATTATTTGGAAACTTCTCCTATGGGCAGAAGGAGTTTTCTAATGTGATTTACTGTAGCACTGAAAACAATAAGCTTGCTGTCAAGGAGAGGTCTCGTAGGTGCAACTTACACTCAATACAAAAATAATCAGTTGTGATTTAGCTTCTGTGCTCAACTAACCAGAGAGATCCATGGCTTCTTATACATTATCTTTAATACAAAATATATATTTTCATTCTTGCTGGCTTCCTCCACAAGGTATTCTATTCATATGGGATTTTTAGACTTATAATTTAATCATACGAACAGCTTTTGCCAATTGATGTTCGAGTCCCATGATGATATACTTTTAGATTGGAGCTTTAAACAGCTCCAAGAAATGTTTATCCTGTCAATGAAGAGTTTAAGCAATGCACAATTTATTTTTATCTTCCTGGTGCAATGAGGGCAGGTGAAGGGGATGATAACCATTTCCACATTAATTATAAATACTGCATTACAAACGCAGGCTGCGTCTTCGGCTTTTCAGGGTCGTTAGATCTCCTTGTGTGCCTGCAACCCAAAAGTTTCTACTTGCTTTATGTTGCTTCAAGCCAACCTTATAAAACTAATCTTTCCTGCTTTCTTTTCTTATATAAGCTCCAATCACTCAAGCAAAATTGTTTTCTTTTAGTTTCTTCTTCACCACTTACTGTATTCTGGTAAACTCCATTTGGGTTCAGATTCTACAGCTAGGACATATTGTCTAACCTTGCAAGGCCAATTTTCTCAAAATCCTTTTCTTACTGGAAAGAAAAATATGTTTTATCCACTCTTCATTTAAGGAAGCTTAAATATGGGCACGTTATACAACAATAATAAAATATGTCTTAACAGATCCATGTTGCACAAATACTCTGAAAGCATTTATTCACCTCTGCTACAAACCCAGCACTTACTGGTTCTGACTGCAGTAGTTTCTTCCAGCCAGTCAAGACCAAAATGCTATCAGCATGATGAACGAAAATTTGTGTTTGAGACTGGTGGGACTAGCAAGATGCCATTTTTTAAAACATTAATCATAGTTTCTTTCTACAATAATTGATTTCACGTACATTAAATAATTAGAAAGAGATATCCCAAACAGTAGCAGTTTCATTTAGAATATATACATAAGCAAAGAGAATAAAGAGAATGAGCACGTATTTATGGAAACTACACGATCTACATCGTGAAAACGTGTGCACCAGTCCTAATGCCAATTCTAATCCTTCAAGAAAAAGCAGAATAGACTTTAAACCCCTGGTAAAATCCTCAGTAAATATAATTGAACGGTTCATAATAAAGGCAAAATAAAGGCTGATATTTCTTTTCATCCACTGGAAAAATACCTACTCTGTTTCTGAGGGGTTTGACTGAACAAGTGCACCTTACCAGGACATGAGACATTCACAAGGTATCCTGGACAGCCTGGAGATCCTGCAGAATCCAAACTTTAATTTTATGTTGTTAGTCTCAGGATTTATTGCATAAGAATGTAATTTGCACTGTATTTCATATCTGAAGTTATTTTGATGCTATCAAGATTCCACTTAAAATTGAGAACTGGGTATTGCTCTTCCAAAATCTGTTTCCTTATGCATCGCCTGGCCCACTCCAGGTTTTTGGAAGACGTGCTGGACTAGGCCACGCACTGGGCAGATTTATCTGCTTGAATATTGCTCAACCAAACGGAATGCTCTGAGGGTGCATTATGCTCACAGGAATCACTCAGATCCCTCTGCAGTACTCAGAAGCACAGAGCGGAGGTCCCCCAGTGACTGACCACAGCAGAGTAGGGGGCAACTAAATAAAGATGATTGGGGTGATGACATGCTTTTATTTTTAATTATCCAGGTATGGTAACTTGATGAAAAAGCAACATTTCCAAGGACAGATTGATTAGATTAAGTATCTGAGACTAGAAAATATACACAGGTGCTAATAAAATTAGAACAGAGAATTGAACAAAACCTAATTAATAGGAAACAAGTGACTACATAATTTAATTGTAGGCCTTTTGCTTGCACTTTAACTGGTAAGGCATCTGAGGAAGTATGTGCAAGTACAAAAGCAATCATAAACTGGCTACAGCACAATACTAATTACTTATATCTTCCAAGGAATGCAGGATGCTCACAGATGTTAAAAAAATAAAGCTTTTTATAGAAAATAATTTGAGGTAACTACTACTAGAAAGATAGAAATCTCTCTTTTTAAGTCATACTGGGTATTTTTTGTGGATGAAATTAAAACAACTATTGCAAGTCAAAGGATCCGTTAAAAATAAGAACACAGGAGACGGATAAAGTATCTTTTTATAATATGAATCCTATAAAGACAGGACAGCTGTACACGTAACTTGTCAAGTAAATCTGAATTAGTTCACACACGGTAAAACTATATGTACCTGAGCTCTTATAGGATGTTAATGTGTACACTGAAAACAGAAAATAAATACGCTTTTTGAGTCTTGTTTTCAAGAAATCTTTGATAGTTTTGACAATCTTTCTCTAATCTTTTGTTTTCAGAAGAAATAGTATTTCAGTTTAAACAGAGCAAAGGGATTGACTGACTGACACCCTAGCATATTACTGCACAAAAGACACAAGACAGTCACGCCTAAATTTCAATGACCTAAGGTACAAGCACAGCATAAAGGAACTTCTCAGATGAGCCAAATGATTGAGTTTCACTTATAAAGGACAATAAAGCATGTAAGCATCGATTTTTTTTTCCTAAGAAACTCACAATCCTCCTTGTGAATGTGTGATCAGCAGTTTAAATTCCATTTTATTCTGGCCATCTAAAGAAAGAGCTGGTATAGATTAGAGTGAAACCTAGTTTCATAATGTTGGAAGAGATGAGAAAGGGGTTGTGTTCATATCATTCATTCTGAATTGCAATTTAAAAAAAAAAAAAAAAAAAAAAAAAAAAGCTGTGCCTATTCTGGCTGTGTGTGTAGTTGAGATGGTTCCCAAATGAACACTGACAGAGGTATTCTGAGCTCCTGGATATGAATTTTGTTTTTACTTCTATGGCTCCTCAAAGGCCATTGGGGCAGACTAAAATCAGCACTTGAGGACTGTTTAAAAATACTATTTTGGAGCCCAGAACACCATACTTGTTTAGCAGCCTTTAATAAATCAGGGCTAGTTCAGATTGATCTCACTCAAGGCTACTTTGGGGAATGTGTTTTATGCATCAGCCACTATTTATCAGATAGCCATACATGTAAGATCTGTAGGACTCTCCAGACTTTCATAGAAACATATGGTTCAACTCAGTGGATGCAGTAACATCCCATATACAAAAGACAGCTATACAGGTGCATAGGTAGATTGATATAAAAACAAAGCACAGTTGTACCAGCCATCTAACTAAAAATGTACAATCAGCTCAACAAGGATGCTAATGTGAATGCTTGTTCTGTTCCTGAGAGGAGATTTGTGGTGCCTTTTTCTGCCAGGTGAATTTAACCTGGTAACACCTGAGCTCATGCACACATCCAGCCTCTTGGCCATGAGCAGAGCAGGTCAGGGTCAGATCCATGAAACAGCACTGCAGCTGCAAAGTGGGACCATTTCTCAGAGCAGAGAAAAAGCCAGAAACCTTTCAATAACACATAATTTTGGTTTGCCTATTTTTTTATAATCATTATTCATTTGATTTTTTTTTTTTTATTACTCATTATTATTAGAAATTAGCTTGATTCCTTTTCCTTTATGAACTTTCAACTGCCATTTTTTGCAATAGGTGGTTATGGACAAGTGAAGAATAAATCTGAGGATGCACTAACTGGTTAAAAATAGAAGCCCCCAGCTATTAAAAAAAATAAAATAAAAATACAACAGCAGATGTTTCAGCTCCAGGCCCAGCAGTATATGGCAGCAAATTTTCAAACTCGCCAATAAATCTCTCCTCATTCACAGAAGTCACTGAGGTCTGAAGGAAACCTTAATTCAAAAATGTATTACACCACCAGAAAAAAAATACTTTTAAGATTCAAAAAATCAAGCATGAGGCAAAAATGGTTTTTCTACTCCTCTCCTTCCACATGTCATCTCTCTCACGTGCCAATGCTTCCAGGCACTGCTGAATCAAAGCTCCCCTGAGTGGCTAACATGTGACTGAGCAAGGACCTCAATTTAATTCCACGAGAGCAAAAAGGGATAAAGCTGTTAAAATTTCTGGCATCTGTAACTGCATGAGAGCACTGGAGGCTGACTGAGACTGCCCAGGACAGCTGTGTTCCTGCAGAGCTGGAGCCAGGTACCCAGCACTGCCCCTAGCAGGCCCTGCCTGCGCTCACATCCAGCACGGAGCAGAAGCTCTACAGCTAATACAAGGAAAAAAATCAATGGGAAGATAAGAGGGATACTTCTTTATATATTGCTATTTACTACTGCAAAAATGCTGGGAGCAATGAGAATTTACCAAGAGAGAGAGAGGAGGATTTTCAGAATCAAAGGCAATTATGTTATGAAGTTTTACCGTATCTTTTAGGGCAACTGAGGAAGTGCCGCAACCAAAGCAGGCTCACGGGAGGGCCAGCACCAGAGCCCGAGGTCTCTGCTACATGTCTGCGTTGTACTGAACCATCCCCACCTGGAAAATCAAACACCACACAACCAGCTCATCTCTAGACTGGAAATAAAACCTCAGAGGTCCATGCTAACGTAACTCAAACATCCCCCCTCACAGTTCCCTCTTTGCTGCCCACCTTACCTGCTGCAGGACGCCAAGCAGGCCCCAGGAAAGTAGCGCTGCCACATCTGCGGCTCTCCCTAGGTTTAAAGGATGAAAAGCTGGAGTCGGCATTGTCCAAACTGCAAGTGGATTAGCCTTAACGTTTACACCCTCAGATATAAAAAGGAGGTGTGGAAGTTGCAGGGGGAGGCCAGCCCATGAAGCAGAGCTGGTTACAAGCACTGCTGGGCCCTGCAGGGCTCTAGCCACAAGGCCTACCACCACAGCAGCCACGCAGGCCTCAGGAGAGCCCTCACCTCACCTCATGGGGAGCCCCAGGCTGCCGGTGGTGCAGGCCGGCCCTTCTCTTCTGGGATGGCATCGAGCTCATCCCAGCCACAACCCGCCTGTCACGCTGAACATCCCCATACGCTAAGGGCAACTGCCCTGCTGCCAGGAGTTCATGATTTACCTGACTTCTTCCACCAAAGCGCCTCCAAGTCTTCCACCCCGGCTGTGGCAGCTGCTGCTGTGGAGACCACCGATCTCCCAGCACATCACTGACATTTGGGATGCAGGCACAAAGTTTCCTAGCTAGTTCAAAGCTTTTCTCCCCAATCCCTTTGAAAGATGCATACACTTCAGAAACTGCCAGGAAGGAAATGAAAAAGGAACAAGAATCAGCAAAAACGCTTTATGGTGTTATAATCCCCAAAGTTGTTTATGTTTCTATCAGCTCTGAAGTTTACATTTACATTACTTGGGAAGACAGGTCTGTAGCACAGTAGGTCAGGACACATTGGAAAATAAATACATCCTAGGCTTAGTGCTGATACGAGAAGCAAAGTTTGATACTTCTGTTATTACTTTTCTAGTTCTCCTAAGGTTTACCTCAGGCATATGTTCCTCACACTTTTCACCCTTACACATGCGCAGTTGAAGTGTTGGCTCTGGAACTATATTCCACATCTTTCCATATCCTGCTGCATAGCTAACAAATAACTGCAGCAGAAAATGTATATATTCTTCCTTGGGTTGTTTCAAAAGCTCAAGCAGAATGATTACTTTCCTTGTTTCTCAAATTCCTGATGTATAAAAAGGAGACAGTACTTGCCTGCTCCCCATGTAAATGATATAGAGCTTCATGAATTAACTCATATAAGGCATTTTCAGAGTTCTTCAGCATCTTCTGGCTGAGGACCTCAAAATATTGTTATTTTTTCCTCTTACCCCAATGTCTCCTATGATTCATGAACAGGCTCACATCTCTCATGGGTCAGCAGTGATACTGGTGTATAACCTTGCTAGATACCATGATGATATTGTCCAGCATAAATTCCATTATTGTATTTCCTGAATTCCCATCTCCAGTTCCAACAGCTCGACCTATTCATCAATTTGCTTCTTTTCACAGGCTGCTCACTTGCTCCAAAAGAGCTGCATGCAGCCACAGACCCTGCTAAAAGACCCTGATCCAGAAAGCCATTTGTGTTTGTTAAATTCAAACGTATACTTTAATGCTTCCCCAGATGAAGGCTAAATTTCAGTGATGCTGGAGGAAAAAATTGAAGATTTCTAAAGAATTTTTCAGCTACTCTTTCTCTACTTAGAATGGTGCAGATTAAAAACCCCACAAAATTCATATGCAACCTAACAGGAGTGTGAGGCCAGAGTCAGGCTGCCAGACTCAACAGCAGTCACTACTTCACATCTTCTTCCTCAGATCACCACCACCAATCACTTTAGAAGCATGGTATACACATACCTTTACAGTCAATGGAAAAATTAGTTAAATGCCAGCTGTGAGCCACAATGGATGTCACCCCTAATTGCACAGTCCCAGCCCAAATTGAGAGTATCTGAGCAGGCAGACCCTCAAGTGAGTCTCTGCAGCTCACAGAGGAAGAAAACCTTCGAATTTTCAGTGTACACTGACCTGTGGCTATTACTATTGCTCTCATTATTTATTAATTTGTTAGCACTTAATTACTGCTACTTTCATCCTAAGGATTAATGCAAGGTGCTGTTAATACTAAGAGCTCGTTTAGTGTTTTTCGTGTTGAAAGCACTTGACAAGTGCTATCTAAGCCTCACATGAACAGTGTACTACCAAGACAACGGAAAATACTTTTATCTTCTTCTGCCCCATGCTGGGAATTACATCAATGATTCCCACACGCTGTGAAGGCCCCAACTATTCTCTCTTTGCTTTTATTCATCCAGTCAGCTGTCTGGATACCTGTTGTCTCTGGTCCAATTCACCATGCTGTCAGCACCTTGTGTTATCAAGCACAAGCATTCCTGAACCTACTACTGTCATACGTGCCAGAAGATATTTTTCTTGCGTTTGCTTTATGATCTTGTCATTCACTTGTCCAAATATGATGGCTGATGCACCGTTCTTCTACTGGTGTTTATACTACATTCAGCCCCATGCCCTTTTACTTCAGCAGAAACATTCAACTCTGCTGCTTTCAATGCTATCCTTGACAAGAAAACACCCCCGTTTCAAGTCCCTATTTTCCAAATGCCGTCTGTGAAAGACAGCTTCACAGGACTGCTATCCACAAACAGGGCTACAGGAGTCCTGCATTTAAAAAGACCCCAGCACATCACAGCCTCTGAAGTCTAGTAGCTGCATCATAAATGAGACTTTGGGGTCAAATTCTACCATCCTCTGAATTAAAAAGTTTCTTTGCTGAAACAGAGAGGAAAACATGTCTAAATCTTCCAGTATTTGTGTTGACTGAAGCTGATCAAAAAGTAATTCTTTTGTGAAGTTCCCCCTTCCTTTGGAGCAAAAGGAACCCATCTTCTAGCAGCCAGTTGACCGCTAACAGTTTCTCTCCAAAAGCACTAGCAAATGCAACACACAACCACACTGCACCCCATCCACGTCAGCTGCTTCATTGGCTTTGGCACTGGGAACGTGCAGAAACGGCCTTTGAAGTAAAAAACTGAGGATCTGCAACAGGTCGTCCTCATGCACCTCTGCCAGCACAGCAGGAAACTCATCAGGGCACGCTCAGAGCTGTGACAAGTGCGTGTTGGAAAAGCCTGCCGTTGAGGCAATTTCTCTTGATGTTAATACAACTACTTTTCTAAATCACACTCTTTGTATTTTAGTGTCCAAACTTTATCATCAGCTGATTGCTTTCACAGAGTTCTTGATGAAACTCTAAATGGTTCATGGCACAGTAATTTTTCCTTGTTAATATTCTATTCTCTTCTAGAAACCAGACAATGTTTTAAAAAGGAATTGGTAGAACAATTTATAAATTCATGAGTTAAAGCAAATCTTATTCTTTGGCATATGGGGAATAAAAGGAGCTTGCTAAATCAAAGCCTTAATTTCATATGATTCCTCACTGTGCAACTTCTGTCTGACATTTGTAATTAATGTTTGCTATTCAGCTCTAACTACTCCAGTTGATGCGTCAAAGGCCTCTGTAGCATTCATACAACCTCCTCCAGGATTTAGGATATTTCCCCTGTCATAAAACTGCAGCTTGCTGCAGAAGCATCCCAGACTCTGATTGAGACTGCTGCTTGTTTTTAATCAGCCTGTCCATATTTCCACACCAGATGTGAGTGCTGGCAAAAAACCCAATGAACCATTCAGTAACTGGGCACTGAGCAGGACCCCAACCGCTGCTCAATGTGGGAAATAGGACAGACTAGTGAGGGAAAGGAAAAGATCCCAACAGACTGAGACATGCGAAACTAATGAGGAAAGGTGGGAACCAGCTTCTTCCTTCACCTCTGCTTCCTATGTAAATCATCTTTAAACTAGATACAACTATAAATCTGCAATAAAATAAGGATTTAAGAACAATTATGTGGCAAGACTTAGATATAAAAGTGATTGATGTTCCACATGAATCAGTTAGTTTCTACAAACACCTCTTTTGCTCACTCTCTGGGCTTGAGCAGCCAACATACTCCTCATCCACGGAAGAAGGAAATATTCAATTGGTAAGAAAAGAGAGACTACTGCTCCACCAGCACTAGGTGGTGAGGAAGACATCTAAAACGTGTGATGTAGAAGACAACCCACCAGAATGCCCAGATTGTGCCTAACCCAGTGGCCTGACATAGGAAGGAAGCACACTGGGCTACCCTACCTGCAAGGGCTTTCAGAGAGACGGCCACAGCACTGGTCCCACCAGGGAGCACAAACGCAGCCACTTTTGGAGGGGCTGGGGCAATGTAGCCCCTGGCAAGCCAAGGGCAGAACGGCTGACACAGGCACACTGCAGCCTGTAAAGGAAAGACGCATCCCATAAAGCTGGATTCCAAAGCCAATGTGTGAAATGGGATTGCTAATAGCAACAGAAGGCCCGGGTGTGCAATTTCCGTAGATATGTTTTATTGATTGAGTCAGAGAGGCCAACAGTAGCAGTTCACATGAAGTGGTGCCCTTCAACAGCAAAAATATCTCCAAAAAAATGAAAAAAGCAAACTAACAGCCTGGCATTGCAAGGACGTGTCCAGCTCCACCACCCCAACAGGTCCACTGGCACAGCAAAAAAACACACAGCACTGCTTCCTTCTCAGTGATGGGCACAAACACACTACAGGCGTAGCGTATTTGTGCAATGCTATTGTAAACATCCCTCTGCCTTAAGAGTGAGTTTTGTCTGGAAAGCACATTTGCCTGCACTGGTAACAGATTTTTCCAAATGACTTTTACTGAGTTACTGGTGGGAGTAAATGCAGAAGTGATTGTATCTGTACAGACACCTAAAAACCCGAGTAAGTGGCTTGGAAGACAGATGTATTGTTATGGTGACAATCTAGATTAAACTGAAATTTGAGCTTTCTGAACAAAATAAATACAAGTTAAAAAAAGCATGGGCAGTAATTACCTACTGCTGCTGAAGCCAACCACTCTCTTTTGCCCTCTCCTTGAACTGAAAACAGAAATTATCCCAAAAGTTATTAGAGAGGATTGCAGACAAGCCATCTGACCCATTCATTGTAAACCAGATGAGAACAAAATAAAACAAAGAAAAGCTGGCCACAAGCTCAAGGAAACTATAAAGCTTTCTGACAACTGAATGCTTTGCCCCATCCCTGGACTTCCCTCAATCCAAGCGCTGAAAAGCACATATCTTGATTTCCTTGTAAGTAGGAAAAGCAGAGCAAATAATTACTTAATTGCAGTTTAAATGGTCGCTGCAGTAAAAAGACATTTCAGGTATGAAGCACGTTTCCTTGTAATGGACGTGGGTTTTGGCTTTACCTACACTGTGACCTTACAGACCCAGGTTAGAATAAGGTTGGGGCAGAGATGGGATCACCTGCAGGCAGCAGGGCAGCAGCTGGCATTTCACTGCTGGTGACACAGCTCTTGAGTAGCCATGGAAACTCTACTGCAACTGCCAGCCACCCCTTAGTAATCAGTAATTACAGGACTCTGACATTGGTAATGAGGAGATGTGATAACATACCAACACATATTAGATTGCATGTGAAATCTAGGATCCAAAGTCAAAGCACTCTGATACTGTTATTTCATCAGCAAATCATTATGGCAGTGATATAAGGGGAAAAAGACAGGTCTGCATAGAGGGTAAAAAGCAAGCTGTATTTTCTGAAATTAACATTTCAGTGAAAGAAATAAATAAAAGCAGTAAAAGGGGTTGGACTTAAGTTTCACACGCAAAGCGTTTGTTTCTCTTAGTTGGCAGCAATGCATGTAATCCCAGCTCCATTTCCCTTCCAAGATGGAGACTGGTGCATAATCAAAGTGAGCAAGCAACAAATACATTCAGGGCCATTTCAGCCACTTAAAAACAGTTTTGCCCCGGCTCTTCTCTTTCAGCAAATATTTATGAGCGCTATGTTTTGTTCAGACAGCTGCTTGCTGAAAGGAAAGCCTTACACTGTACCTGAAACTCACTTAAACAGCAAACAACTTGTTTGCGGAAAATTTAGACAAAAGTAGTTTACAAAATATCTATCATGAACAGGGCAGCAAAACAGCAGCATTACTTAGCAAATGTCCAGAGGCATGAGGAGTTTAAGGCCGTCTAAAATAGGAAGTGATCCTACAAAATAGGTGATTGCCATTTTTCTTATCGATGTTATCTCTTTTCTGAGACAGAGCAATGACTTCCACGGATTTAATTCACAAGAGCCAGCTCAAGACTCTAGAGAAGCACGAGCAAAACTCTGCAGACGCTTTCCCCTTCCTCCGGCCCTAGGAGCCCTTTTTCAGGATGGTCGTGTGGGGGAACAGCTGCCCTGTGCAGACAGCTAAATGTCACCCTGTAGGCAACAACAAGAACTGCTGCATGTAGGTGGGATTAAATACCAGGGCAGCTATTTGTCACTAATCCGGATCTGCAATCAACACCCAGGCTCGCATACCTGAGTCCCTGCACACAAAAATTTTAGTATCAGCCTTCTGTTTTCCCAGCCATCTATAAATTAGACATTGGGCTGGGATTTTGACATTCACTTACTGCCAGGCCTTGGCACAGTGACACACGAGCAGCTCCGCACCCAGCCCAGCCTCTGCCGGGACAGAAGTGGCAGCAGAGCAGCAGAATTTGCTGCATGTCCATTTGATGCTGGCATTTTCATTTTTAATATCAAAAGCAGTGTATAAAGCAGCCAGGGGTCACCTCTCCTCCACACTGGGCTGCAGCTGCTCTGAAATACAAAGCTGGCTTGGCCCAGGAGAAGGACCCGGGGGGGGAAGCACTACGTGCTGAGAGTTGGTGACTCCCGGTCCCTGCACAGCATACTGAAAAGCAACGACCGGGCACAACTGCTCGCTCTGGTCTAACAAAAGACAAAGCTGTGTGAGGAGGAACATGAATGCTCCCACCACGGCCAGCTGTGCCACAGGCTTTGCTCCCTGCCAAGGCTGCTGAGAGCCCTGCGAGGAGCACAGCAGTCCCCAAGCACAAGCCCTGGGGCGGTGGCCGTGTCAGTTTTGGACATGATGCCCACACTATTTATGTATTTATTTAATATTTTATCATGGAGCAACAGGGAAGGAGTTGTTCAATACCATCATTAACAAATCATCGACCCAATTATCTGCCTTTCTATTTCATTTCAAATTTACAATCTCGTTACTGCTTCTGTGACAGGAATAGATTTTCAGATGATTTCAGAAGTAGTTAGGATGCCATTATGACTCAGTGCATGTGACCGAATGTCTCTCTGAGTGATTCTGTTGGATTAATGTAGCCATTCAATGAATTAAACTTAATATTCCTGTAAAGAGCAGCTGACCATTTCAGAACAGGAAAGATTTCTTTCACACGTTATGGTGTTTCAGTGTCACTGAGTGTTAAGGACAAGTTCCAGCTCTGCAAGGATCTGAGAGTTGACACACAAGGGGGAACTCCCTGGCCATGGGGGGGACCTGGCTGATTCCCCCAGCCACGGCTGAGAAGGCAAAGACACAAGGTGGGTCACGCACCACAACCTTAACCCACATCTAAAGCTGAGCCCTCAGATTCACTCAGTGCAGCAGAAAGGACTTTTTGGACAGGTTTTATTCCCTATAAAATAAAAGCTCCAAAGCTGAACTGTCTGAATGTTGTTGACTATGTTATTTAAGCTATCTTGTCGAAGCACTGTGCTGCCATATGAAGTGCATTTCCAGAAAGAGAATGAGATTATAGCCCCCTCTGATGTCCTTAAAGCCATAGTGACAACAGGATGAGCCAGCCTGGGCTCTGTACAGGACTCACAGTAACTCCTCTAACTCCTGGGTTTGGGAACACAAGAGCGACCTTCAGCTCTACTGTGGACAAATTCAGCCTCACGTCACATTTTGCTCCCCAGTCAGGCAGTCTGCCTTCCCAAACAAAAGGCAAACACAAAATCTGCTGAAGCAACTTAAATCTACTATATGTATGTGTGAAAAACTACGCAAATATTAAGTAAAGATCACACAGGCAAATGATGGATATCTGAGATAAAACCCAGAGGATCCTGACACTCATCCTGCACTGCTTTGTCCTGGTGAGAGTGAAAAATGAGTCTCTTCGCTCCCAGGAACTGTGGGGAGCCACAATACACCACTTTTGCTGTCCTTATACAGCACCATCCCCACACCAGAAGTGAATCCCCAATGCAGCATCGATGTAGGAACGACACAGCAACTCTCATCCCTGTCTTGCATCGGAAGGCTCCTATGCTTTTACTATTTGAAGTGCCTGAAAAGAGAGAATACTTGACCTAGTAAGGATTTAGAAAGGGTTGCAGAAACTTGATAGGGTTAACTGATTCTATATTGCTTGGCAATATCTCTTCAGAACCACTTGGTTTCGAAACTACTTCAGCCAAACTTAGGAAAACATGCATGTGAGCAAACCTCCTCTTACAAATAAAAAGCTCCCTAGAGAAAGGAAAAGGAGGTATTTTTACCTGCAATATGTTCAGATAAACTTTATAGGTATACCTTAAGCATACCAATAGGTATACCGATATGTGTGTATGTAGCATAGATACTCCTTAGCTCCAGAAATCTGTGGGCCACATCTAACACATGCTCCTCACCCCCCCCCGCCCCCCCAAGCTTGCAGTTGTGCAACACTACCTGCTGCAGGGCTTGATTTTAAAGCCTGTAACAACACATATTTGCATGTTCCAGAGAAACAACAAAAATGTGAAGACAGTGATTAATTTTGCCACAACTCACCCATAACTTCACCCATCCACAGCGTGCTGAAGTTACACGTAGGCCCAGCCCATTTGAATAACCCAGGAATCTGAACGCTGCATCCCCAAAGGAACTGGTTCTTCAGTTTCCTGAAACAATTTTGTAAATCTTACCCAGAATGGAATTAACAAGCACAGCCATTAACGAGCAGCAGCAAACAACATTATTTGGCTAGTTCCAACATCAATCACCACAGGTAAGGAAAAGTGAGGACCTGGTTCTGATCAGCTGACCGACTCCTCAGCTTTGCATCAGACAAACATTTTATTAATACAGGAGATCAAACGCTACAATTTTTAATTGGGTGCATCTCTTCTAAGCCTTTTAAAGATTTTGATTTTTTTCTTAGATGATTACCTAAGAAAGGACTTTAAAAGTTTCTCCCTTAATACACGCTGCTAATAAAGCACTTAAATGCAGATCACATTCCATTATGATTTTGAATGAGGACAAAAACCCTGACCCAACTCACCGTTCACATCACTGGGGGCTTTGCTAATGTCTACAACACGTACTTGATTTCAGACGCAGACGGTACAGATTTAATTCATCTTCAACTATTTTCTTACACTCTGTTTTCTAAAAGAAATTATCTTTTTTCCCTTTGGTAGAGGTGAGCCAAGATGAACCAAGCAAGTTTTCTTGCCTTTTAGTGCATAAGCATTGGGAAGGCTTGGGCATAACATATTTGATATTTACAACATTGTAACATCACTGCATAGTAATTAAAGCTTGCAGTAGAAAATGGCACATTAACTAAAATTACAGCAGGCCTGAAAGGTCCTTTCTATGTGGATGGTTGTTTTGTAAACACTAAAATGAAGATATGAGCTCAGACAGCATTAGCAGAGGAAATGCTGAAAGGTGAGGTGTGTGTCCCTCCAGAACTCTTTGAACAGCCTGAATTCACGCCCACGCGAGCAGGAACTGAAATCACCACTGACTAAAGTGCCATCGGATGTACCTTACTCACACACGCTCTTTTGCAGAGAAGAGAAGCAGCAGCAGGTTGTTTCAGGTGTTACTGCTCATTTGCTCTAATTGTATCCCACCTGCAATGTCAGATACAGCATCTAATTTCAAACCTATGCTTTGAACATCTTCAAGCTGCCCACCCAGAAATCAGTGAATCCTGCAAGTTCCTTGAATGTGCAAGTTCCCAGGGTCAGATCCTCAGCAAACCACCACTTCAGCAGCTTCCCAACACACTGACTTGCAGTCCAGGAAACAGAAGCAGCCTTAGAGTAGATTAAAGGTGCTGCATGAGGTCCAGCATTTTGTGAATGCCCTGTGGGCTGCCAGGACAAAATACAGGCAACACAGAGAAACTGGGGGTGAGGAGGGCAGCATAGGGAGAGTGTAACTCATGGTGCTTAGGGACATGGGTTAGTGGGTGCTACTGGTGGTAGGGGGACAGGTGGACCTTATGATCCTGGAGGCCTTTTCCAACATTAATATGACTCTATTATAAGTAGAGAGGTTCTAGGATTGCTAAGAGCACATAAATCATCCAAATAGCATCACAAAATTCAGAAGATGCAGAAATATGGCAGTAAAACGCCAGTGTCATCCAAGGCATGTACCAGAGACACGTAACTGAGAAAAGAAGTGAGAGATCTCAAGGTCTGATGCAACAAAAAGAGGAGAATCCCTACATTTTGACAGACTGGTCTCTTCATGCTTCCAAATATACATATTGTAAAGATCTGGTCAAATCTGTCCTCCTGTTAAAAGAAACCCAAAACTGAAAGTAATGCTTCAAGGCTGAGATCTGTGTTTCTTCATCAGGATGGGCAGAATGACAAGATCAGACAGTTGGTAGAGTTTAAGCTGTTTGTTTGAAACTCAGGGCATACAACACCGAGCAAATCAAATGCATCATTGACAAAGGTGCCATTTAATGAGTTTATAATCATACCACAGCCTTCCATACAAATTGCAAAGCATGAAGAGCAAAATGCAGTCATAACACAGCGCTGCTGTGCTTAATTACCTCTGAAGTGCAGAGACAGGAAACTGTTCACATTTGCAGTTGATTTTTTTTTTTTTTTGCTTAGCTTTAACTTAATCTCTTGCTAGTAAAAAAAGAAAAAAAAAAAAAAAAAAGGAATTGTACAACCATGAAATTTCATCCCTGCGTTAAAGACAAATACCTGCATTTGAGGGCCTAATTGGACAATTTCATTAAGTTTCCAGCTCCTGTACCTTAATTTGGATCTTGGAAGATGGAGCTGAACCAAAGAGGTAGTGACAATTCCACATTTAATCAGGATAGGGAGACTACTTATTTTTCTCTGTTTCTGTGTGGAAGTTATTTCACTACATGTTAAAAGAAGAAAAAAAAAAAAAAAGGCTTTTATCCATCAACACATGTAGATATTGAATAAATGATGTTTTTATTAGATGTGTCTTTTTTAGTTTCTGTTTCTTACTGTAACACTGGTTTATTTACCATATTTGCCACAAAGTCAGTCAAAGAAAAACAGTTGAGTTACAAAATAGTGTTGTTTTTTTTTTTTTCTCCTCACATTTTTCTGTAGCGTTTTCCTTCTCTAGGTTTAAAAAATAAAAGGCTGGTGTCTCTGGTTCCTGAAGTTAGCAGGGTTTTGGTATATGGGACTCTATCTAGATACACTGAAAGAAACCCTCATTTGATGTATATAACCTGGCTGAAATACAGGGACAGAAAGGTTCTGGCTTTATTTTAAGATCAGCTCTACCACAAACAACTGGACTTATTGATCCAGGCACTAAAATTTAATATACAGTTTCTCTTGGTGCTGAGCTACATTTCAGCTGCCTGCTGCTAACCCAGCTGACAACCCAGGCTGCCTTTTGGTGCGTGCTCAGCAGTTTGGGCATCTAATTCTGCTGGTCATGAGCTTGGAAATAGGTTTATTAACAACTTCACTTTTTATTTCCAAGTCCAGTTTGGGTTTTCTGTATTTGATGGTGCTTAAAACAAGAGTAAAATCCCCAAGGGAAGGATTTGTCTTCTAATTAAGCCCTCAAGGAACTGCAACAAAGCAAGGTGAGCAGAAGGCAGGGAGAATCAGACCTTCCAGAAGGGCTAAGACAAACAAAAGATAGCCAGAGGCGGAGGCAGCTGTCACATGGGACCACACTGCTGGCTTACTGGACTCTACCTGAGCTTCAGGTTAATGGGGCTGCTCCAGGGGTCATCTAGGACGAACAACACGCACAAGCACTCAGCTCTGCCATTTGGTAGAACATCCAGGTCCCTCAGCCACAAAGAGTTCAGACACTCTAGACACTCGTGTTACATCCCCAATTTAGACTTTATTCATAACCTCTAAAGGCTGTACAAGGGACGGACCTTTCACAGTGCAGAAGCTGAATGACTTAACTGATAGGTGCTAGGTGACTGGTGTAAGGTCAAGCAGAAACCTAGTACTGCGCTAGGAGCACAGCCCAAATCTTCTCAGGCATACAGCAGCTCTTTAGGAAATGCTGCATCTTAACTACAGGATGGGCTGTCCACCACACCGAGCTGAGCTTCCTCTGACCTCTGCCTGCTCTGTGACACTGGCCAGCGACTGTCTAGGAAAAGCTTTGTCAATCAAATCACTGGGAATTTGTGGTTTATTTTTTTCCAGAACAGACCACCGCCACTTCTGGAACTTCAATAAATGGATTATGCTCTTTAACTAAGCTCATTTTTTCTTTCCTCCCTGTTTTAGCATTTGAAGCAGTGTTTTCTTTTGTGTCTGGCTATGTTAGACTAATCAATAAGAAATTATACTTTTGCCTTTCTACATTCCAAGAAAAGCAAATGCAACATATTTCTCACTCATTTGCATCGATTGCAAAGCAAAACCAGAGAAAACTAATGGAAATTCCTCGCAGCGACCCTAAAGCTGCCATCCTAATGCTACTGGGGAATTGCCCTGTCAACACTAACTTCATTTGCAGAGAGTATTATTTTTAACGATGTATACATCTGCAGTTGTATACAGCTTTTTTCTCCTCACTAAAATTAATCACTGTGAGATTAATTTCACTTGAAGAGACTTGCTCAATTAGGACTCAGCCCCAGTGTGCTAGCTCCTTACCCGAGGGCTGAGCCGGCCGGCCGTGACTGCTGGCTGCTGCTCCACACAGGTGAGAGCATCTCCACCTTACGTAGGTGACTGTTACCACCTGGAGCTTGGTGCTCAGAACAATAAATGCAGAAACTCAATTCTTTCGATATTTGGGGATAAAAGAATCCAAAGTAAGGCCAGGAGCAGAATGACGGGCACGACATTTTTAAAGGAAGTGTTCTGTAATGAAAATGTTCTCTTAACTCACAAGTCAGAGTGGTAAGCTGGTACTGCAAACAGGAATCAGGAATGGTTTTATCAGATCCAGACTTCTCAGCTGTCCTCTTTCCACAAAATAAGGTATTTTGTCCCGCACTGAGCCACTTGTCTTTCCCCTGCACCTACACACCTGCAGCTGTGCAGCCCCTTGTGCCTGCAGGGAGCAGCAGAACTCCTGCCCTGGCTGGAGGTATCACCCCGCTCCCCAGGGAGCCTCCAGCTCCCCCTGCTTGCTGGACAAAAACTGCTGAGTAGCACTTTATTATATTTCATTTCTTTCCTTTTCCCAGACTCTATTTTCTTCTAAACTCTTTTTTTAGGGGAGGCATTTGCTGATGGAGAAAGAGGTAGGTCTCACCGTGCAACCAGGGTAGCAGCAGGCAGAGATACGCAGTGCTGCTCGTATCCGGAGTGCTCCTGTGCAGTACTAGCACACCGCTGGAAAAATGACTGTCCATGGCGAGGCTGAAAATGGGGGTGGACAAAATGAGAGCTAGAAAAAATACCCTTTGGATGGCTTCCCCAGCAATTAATTCATTGTCAAATGCAGACTCCATCCCCCTGGAAGGATGCACCCAGCTGCAGTGTCAGCCTTTGAGTGGCTCTGTTCACGTCAGTGTTAGAGAGCAGAATTAGTCTCAGAGATAAGGAGTAAGTAATGAAAGCGACTGGTTTTCTCCATCAACGTCACTTCAGTCTTTTTTACAATAATAAATGCCTCACAAATAAGCAGGAAAAAATAGCAACAGTGGATTTGCATCCCCGAGAAAAGTTAATGTTTCTACTTGGCTAATTCATTGCTGAATATTGATATACTGACAACGGTGACAGAGTATTTATATAGCTTAAAATGCAAACATGCTGGGCCAGATTTCCAATAGAGCTGAGGATACTGGATGCCTTTGTAAAACTCTCTGTGCCTTAATTAGTGCTAATTTGGAGCTCAGCTCTTAGAAATGCAGATCCAGCTATGGACAGTCAGCCAAGTCCAACACTGATTTCTTCTCCAAGCTTATTCGTAAGAAAAAAATGCAAGGAATTAGGGATTTCCCTCCTGTAACGAGTGCACCGAGTAACAAATCCATCACCTGGCCATCTGTGAGTCCTCCCAGCAATGAAAATCCTAAGATACAACACAGGGACATGCACACAAATTCCAGAAAGGTTTACATCAAAGCACTGAGAACAATATGAAAATCGCTATACAGCACTATTGGTGAGGGTTTTATTTAAAAAAATATTGATGATGTATAAAGTGCAGGAGAAAATCTTCAGTTGCAGAAACAGTCACTAAAAGATGACGGAGCAGCACATTCACAGCAGAATAAACTTAGTACCAAGCAGAGTAAACTCAGTACCAGCTGTGGACACAGGGCAGAGTCTGACACACTGGCAATTTCAGTGCCTCCCTTCCTCCTCCTCCTTCACTGAGGGGTGCTCTTAAAGGATTCCTGGAAATAATGTGGTGAATCATTCAGGAAACCCAATGAATCAAAATAAAGGACCACAGCTGCACTGGGGGTGAAAGCCTTGCCTGTATAAAGCACAACACCTGGGCACAAGAATACTACCGCTCCCAGAACAGGACTGTAGAGAGATTTGGGCAGTGAGTACACCTCATAACTGCCCCTTGCATAGGAGGACAGGCAGCATTGTCACAGCCAGTATTGTCCCAAGGGGTCAGCCACCACGAACCAGGCTGCAAGGCAATCAGATTCATTTTCATTTGGTTTTGCTTACTGTACACTTTTTAAGCTCTGAAGATAAACGTGGGATAGAAGAATTCTGCACAGTTAGCTCGCTAGGTTTGATCCCTACTCCTCACTATCTCATCTTTCAAAACAAAACATTTCTGTTTTCTGTGCACAGCCACACGGCCGGGGCTGTTCCAGGCCCGGACAGCATGACCTGGGCCCAGCTCCCGCTGCTGCTCATCTGCTGCAGCCCAGCACAGCTCTCTGGAGCAGCCCTGTACTGCAACGAGTCCAGGAGGAGTCTCTGGGAGAGAAGGAAGAGGCTGTACCTTAGTTCCTCCACTCAGAAATAGGCAAAGGACAAGAAAACCTTTTACCATTAATGCCAGTTAACTCCCGTTCCAAAGCAAAACGATGATCTGAGCCTCATCAATATACCACAGCAGAGACGACCACAACGGATGTGAGATATTCCAGATCAATAACCCAGCTACGATTTGTTACAGCGTTCTGCAATTCATCTGAGGCTGTCTGTATTCATTCACTCTATGCATCAATTTAGGCTTTTCCTGGTAAGCCTTTTCGTAAGCAGTAGATTTAAATAATTAGAATAAAATATTGGTATAAACATCATTAAAGTTTGTACATCAGCAATGTATGACTTGTACTGTAATTAAACCTGTAACCACAGTTATTGTTATAATAACTAATTGTATTTCATGACAGCCAGTAGCAGTTAACTAACGCTAAAGCCTTTTGCAGTGGTTCAAGCATGGTCCAATTCTGAGTTTCAGAAGTATTTTATATTTACTGTAAAGCTTTTCTGTTTCTAAAGCTGTATTGCTAAGGAACGTGCATTAGTATTATCACTAGCATTAACATTTACTACAAACATCATACAACCGCTACTGTTGCCTGGCAGTTTACCTGCTTTGCCCGGTTGCACTGGTTGGCCCAAATACACAACCTCACCGTGCAGACATCTCGGCTTCTGCATCCTCAGAGCACTGCAACTGCACAGCCATCGCAACTGATTTAAAACACTGCTATGGCAGTCGTGAGCAGAATTCAACACTGCCTGGATCTCCTTGTGAATGGGGCCATAAAAACACATAGAAAATTACATTCCCTGCTTCCATCTGTTTTTATGATTAAAAATTGGCTCTGGATTTTGAAAGCAACCTTAGACTGACAGAATCATTTTAAATAAGGCCTTGTCAATGGCTTCATTTCTTTCCAACCAGGTGTGCTATAACTTAAACCATCTTGAGACAAACATTAAGTCACCGCTTGAAAAAATAAATGGTCTTTCAGGGGCTCAGCACCTAAACCATATATGACTTGAAAATCCCAAATCATCCCCTTAAGTTCCACTGGTTTCTTCCAATTCAGATTAAAAAGCACTTATGTAACCCGAGGAGAGAAGGCAGTTTTAGGAAAAAGTGTTCCACTATCTCCTGGAATGGCTCTCATATAGAGATTAATGCTCTAAATGATTCACAGGACAGTGAAGTCAAAGTGTTCATAAACTTTTACAAGAGTGGAATTAGACCAGAACTGAGTGTTATAGGAAATGTCACCCTGTCCACTTCACATTCCCTTGGGACTCACTCTATAATAAGACCAGAAGAGAACATGGCATACGTGGCGATGTATGTACAGCGAGTCAGTGCATCCAAGGAGCTCCGGTCATATTACCACGATATTTCAGTACCATCACCCTCGCCTTAGTACTGGGGAGATTACTGACAGGCACACAAGAGGCCACAGGCTTGCTGAAGGTCACACGCTAAGGCAGCAGCAAGGTGAGGGCAGCACACACAGCACCCCGATCAGCTGCTGGGCTGTGCTGAGTTCCTATTAAGGCAGAAGTGCTGTACGTGGTATTTGCACCACTACTGAGTTATGGAGATAAATGAACCTTTGAAAGAACTGGAGCTGGTTAAACAGTCACACATCACACAATAGGAGCTCTTTTACAGAGGTAAAATCTGATTCACATGGAGAGAAATGTATTTAATAACACTGCGAAGTGGGAAGGCAAAGCCGAGTCCTTTTACATGCAAATACAGAGAAAACTTCTCAGCTAGCATTTCCAAAGTTGTTGTTGCATATGCAAAAGCCATGATGATATTTTCAATTCCGTGTTACTCATCTTTCCCACCTTAATGCTAGGTTGTTAGAAACTCCATGCAGTGGGAGGAAAAGAAAGCTGTGAATGAGTACATTTTGCAAAATATCAGCCCCAGAAATAGAGAATGTTTTTCAAAATTTGTCTGAGAATGAAATATGTCTTGCAAGATCACAATCAATCACTGCAAGTACTTCATCTGGAAATCCTAGTGAATAGAACCATATTGCAAAACCTTCCTACAAAAAACAACGTCTGCAACAAACCAGACCATGAAGATTTGTGAGGATGCAAAACAAGTCACAATATGTTTCCTGAATTCCTTCCATCCATCTTTTGATGACATCTCACTCCAAACAGGGCAGGCAGGAGTTGCACCACGCCCTCTACAACTGCACGCAATGCAGCAAGGAAATATGCTGCACCAGCAGGCTCTTTTCCCTTTTCCTCTATAAAATCTGGGGGGGGGGGGGGGGGGAGGGAGGAGGAAGAAAGTTTCTCCCACCACTCTGCTAGGAATGTATCACTTTCATGCTCTCCAATACAAGGCTGTACATTTTGGGCTTGATACCATTACTAAAATCAATGGGCAGCTTCATATTGAATAAGCTGCATAATTAGATGTGCAATAAAAATCTGCTCCCAGCAGAGGTACCGTTCCCTGCAATGTAACAATATGGCCACAGCCCTTATGGGGGGAGGCTCGGGAAGCCCTGCAGCACACCTTAAAGAACAGGGGAAGCACCATATGCAGGTGCATCCAGAAAGCCAGATGTGTTGGATCAAGCGCTCCCAGACGGGCTGTGCGCTGCTGCTTGCCGTGCTTACCGTGCCGTGTCACATCCCCCTGTGGCACGTCGGTGTGCGCTCCTGGAAAGGACCCACACGTGCCATATGCCTCCCCGAGCAGCTTACAAGAACAACATCACGTAACGCCATGCAGGCAGCTGGACCGGTGGGGCCTCGCGTTATCTTTATGCTACACGGCAGGTATGAGACCTGCACGTTGGCTAAATCTATATTGTACTCTTTTGGTCATACATCATTAGCTCAAATAACTCTTGGAGTTGGCTTCTAGTGGTAAATGAACCAAAACCTTCTCTTTTATTGCTTGTTAGAGTTCTTAGCAGATGAGAACTAAGAATTTTCTTTGCTGACAAGGTCGTATATCATTTCAAGATGAAATGTAACACTGAATAACCACCATTACCATTGCCATTTTATAGGAACCTCTTTGTTTTCCTACAATCTTATTTATTGATGTAATTTTACCATAGTGTTGAATATTCCACTTAGGTTTTCAAAGCTGTTTTTCTAGAGTGAGCATATTTTTCTTCATTCCCCATGCAAAACTATGGGGGTTTCAATACCTCCGATTAATAAAACGTTAGCACTTTTTCTGTAAAATCAAAAGCAACAATGAAGTCACCGGACTATATGCCTTTGTGAGATGGACATGCATGTGTCCAGCATTACTCTCCTGGACACACTGGAGCGTGGCTGATCCTCTAAATTAGGAAAGCAAGCACATGCTGAAATCAAATTATTCAGACTTTTTTTTTCTTGTGGCCAGTTACGTCTTTGGCTACCAAGAGCATGTTGTTAAATAACAAAACTGGACTGGATCAGACCAAAAGTATGTTTGGTGGCATTTTTGTATTTACTAACCCCTCATCAGTTTCACCTCCCCCTTCAGGAGTTTTAAGAAAAGACTTGCAAAGCATGTGTTTACTATCCTCAACACTTCTAGATTTCAAGAGTAAGTGTTGTAAATGATGTGGAGTGCCAGTACATTGTCATTCAGGCATAGTCTGAGGAGACAGCCTGATCAAAACATTATGAACCCACTGTTCTACATCTCAGGTACTGACTGTACTGAAAGAATGATGATACCAGTTACTGCATCTGCACTGTGCAGGTACTGTGCTCGCAGCACGGTGCACAAGAGATATATATTCACGTTAACCACCTGAGAATTAAACGCATCCATTCATGGACACAGCAATTGTTTCTGTAATAATCTACACTCTAAGGCAGATGGAAAAAGTAAATTTTCATAAATACTTCCGACATTTGATTTCCAATTCAAGAAGTCGTACATGAAATGCTACCTGTGAAGAGCAAGTCAGAAACATCTGTTCAGAAGCCAGCCACATACGGATTAAATAACCAATTACTATCAATAAACTCAAATGTTCCAGTTGGTTTTTGCATGGCTTATACATTGCTCAGTCTTCAGCTTGATTAGGGCCTTCAGGAAACCGTGGAAGGACTCATCCTGTGGTTGAGTAGAGTGATATGGACAATGACCACTTGTACTGAGATACAATTAATTAGCTATCGGATGACTGTACTTCAACATGCAGCCTGGCAGGCATACAGTTAATGAGCAGCTCCCTGTCAAATACAATTCTTTCCAGTTACCAGAAAACACACTACTTTTCCAGCAAGCTGCTTGGCTACTTTGCAAGTATCTACAATCTAATAATGTCACTTTTTTCTCTCTCTAACAGAAAACGCATTTGACATGAGATTTGCATTAAAAAATATATATATCCCAAAATAGAAACCAAGTGGAATATTCTGACTGTTCCTGCTAAAAGACACTGAAGCAAAGCTCCCCATTGCCTCTGCAGGAAAACAGCCCTGCTGAGAGCTCCAGGAACCGTGTGCTCGTCCCGAAGGTTACAAGTCACAGTCAGAACCTTCAGGGACCACCCACACCATACAAGCGACTGGCACTCAGCACGTTACCTTTCTGGCAGAGGCAGCTCTGCCAATCAGAGAAATAGGACTCGAGGATTTGGGAATTATGGAGTATAATTGAAGATAGTCCAAGTCAGACAACAAGCAGGAGAGAACATATTACAGTGACTCTAATCCACTGAGTATGACATCCAGGGAACTCATCTGGGACACTCTTGGTGTTGGTGCCAAAGACATTTCTGCACTTAAAATGATGCTCTCCCTGGGGAAATGCCTCACATCAAGCTCTACCTTCATCTCGGCTCACTCTTCATTTTTGTCTCTGATTCATGTCAATCCTGTGTTACTTTCTGAACAATGATAATTTTACCTGAAACGATGGATCCGGAGGTCCAGCTGAGGGACGTTCAGAAAGCTCTGGAATTCACCTGAGCCAAATCCTGACTCTCTTAACCACTCCACTATTATTCAAATGTAGCTGGGGACAAAATAACTTCATATCTTAGCATGTTTTAACAGCATCAACAGCCTCTTGTGGACTTTGGGTAAAAAACAGCCAAAGTGCCCAACTTCAATAGAGCAGTCAGGAGTGTGAATCCTAAATCCTGGCTGCTTTGGCCTGCTTGCTTGAGAATCCCAACAGATGTTTCCCATTTTCCATGTCACCTAAGCAGTAGTTCAGGGCACTGGCCCTCATCCTGGGGACAAGGTGCTTGTGTCCCGGTGTGGATACTGTTTTTATTTTAGGATCTGCTATTTTATCTCTTTTGCCTTCTGGTGATAATCACACCCACTCATCACTTACCCCAAAAGCAGATGGAACTTGGTGGTCCTCCTTACACTTTTTATGAAACATTTACTTCAAATGCTGACTAGATTTAAATACCAGTTTCTAAAGTAGTTGTAAGCCTAAAATTCTGCCCAGCGATCAATAATCTCTTATTTTAAGTCTTTTTCTTCTATCATGAGGATGGGTAGGAAGGAAGCTAAATTACACACTATAGTGTAACTTCCTCTCAAGCAAGAAACACTGTTGATTTTTGGTAGGAAGCATGGAGAAGAAGAAAATAAGGAAGAAACAGTTTTATACCAAAAAATGGTTACGGAAAAATTGTAAAAAATAAAATAAAATAAAAATAAACGTACCAATATTGCCCCAAAACAAATAAGACTCCTACCTTTGCCATTGATGTTCTCCCTTACGTGCAGAACCAACCAACAGGTACAATGGTGCCTTTCATTCTCAGGCCAGCAGCTCTGCTGGTGGCAAAATGTGATTGCTTGTGAAGTGTAATTGATTTTTCTAAAGGTCTGAAGGTCTGTTGTTCCTTTAAATTATTGATGGGTGCACTTGGATTACTGCGTGCTCACCGCTGTCCTTGATACAGGCCGGACTGAAAAATGTGTCTGATTATCTCTGCATCTGAATGGCTCTGCTTGGTTAGGTCACCGGGGTCCCTGGAGGCACCTTCCAGGAGCTCTGGGTTCTCTCCCAGCTCCCTCTCCACTAACAGCGTTCCAGCTCTGTGAATGCTCCCCCCTGGTTTCACACAGAGAAGGTCTAACTGCAGCCTGCTGCCAAGGCTGACACCAGCTGCTAAATACCTGTCATGCCTCACTCCCAGGAGCCCAAATAAAACATCCTGTGTGCCTCTAAGTGCACCTCAACTTGTTCTGCCTGGAACCCCGCCAAGGTCACTCCATTTCAGAGGCTCTGAAGGGAAGCATTACTATTTTTCCTCATGAGCATCTTGGTATCAAACAATTTTAACCTTTTACCTATCATCCAGACAGGTAGCTAGCAAACTGAGCCCACGGGTCCCAGAAGGAACCTGGTGTTTCTAACTTCTTTTCAGGCATCTGGTGCCCACTGACACCAGCGGACTGTCCTGCCCCCAGTGAAGATGTCTGCATTATGTATAAACCATGTAGTACATGCTCATAGGAGTAACCACGTAGGACCTTAAAGAGACGGGCAGACAAGAGGAAACTTGTCAGGCAGAGCTATGAAACAAATAAATTGGAGGAAGAAAGAAAATTAAATCACTAAAGGCTTTGCCTGGGAGACAGAGGAAAACTCTGCAACCCAGGTTATGTAGAGAGCTTCATTAGAGGCTTCATTAGAGTCAGCTGAGAAAATTCAAAGCAAAATCAAATTAATTAGGAGGAAAAAAATGATTTGTAATTGTTTTGTGGAACAATTCAGTCCAATCCCTCCTGACAAAGCAGAATGTTACCTTGCAGGAGAGCTGACCAATTTGAAGTCTTGGTCTAAACCTGATTCAGCTTTCAACTTTCCCTCCCCTGGGTTGGGCAGACACTGCAATAATGCCTGGCAGAGATGACACCACCCAGAGGACCAACTGCACCTCCTTTGCCAGGGACTGCTGTGGGTACCGCTGTGACTAGGAGCAATCTGTTCCTTCACATTTATCCATTTACTTATTTTCATATTAGACTCTGTTTTTCAGATTTCAAGCATATTAAGAACAGGATCTGTCTTTTGTTCAAGCTGGAAACGTCTGCTGAGAAGCCTGGGTAGGTGATCATTTCTATTTGCAAAGTACCTAACAGTCTTGGTCCCCCAATCCTGCTCCCTCACACACACTCACAGGATGGGTAGCGTGCTTCTGCTGGAAGATGAGGAATTTGTGGAGGATTCTAGGAAAACAATTTCTCCTGCTCTTCATGTTTTCCCCTATTTTCAATCTCAGACAGCTCTAATAAACTCAGTCTCCCTAGCCGTGTGAGTCCTCCCTTCTGGAGGTGGGGGTTTGATCCCACCAAAAACAAAGACGTCCCCATTTAGTCATTTACGTTTTGACTCTGTTCACACTCCTCTGTGCTGATGGCGACCCAGACTGCCACACCTCTGTGCTTTGCTTGCAGCTCACCAGGCACTATAAATCAAACAGCCCTGAAATAGGGTTACAGCCAAACCGGTAAGCTTGCTACAGGAAGGCTGGTGGTGCATCAACCCGACTGACGGCAGAACTTCCACACTGGGAACTGGCGTAAAGGGCGCTACAACGTTAACCTGCTATCGAGGCTTCCATTTCCGTTAATAACCGTAAGATCCTGCTATAATTTTCTTTCCAAGTGTTGGCATTTCAAGCGAGTTGATTACAAAGGTCGGCTATGTTTTGGGAAAAATAGTTTAATTGATTCTATTATTGCAGAAAAAAAATAGAATAAACAAGGGCACTTTTGTTTTGGGGATAAAAAAAATTATTGGTTGAATACAGCTGAATTAAGCACTTGAAGTTCAGTCTCTACAGAATGCTGACAATGTAGGCTCAGATCGATACAGAAACAATTTACACTTTAGGAGCACTGGCTCTGGCTATTAACTTATAATTATACCAAGTTTGCTGTTAAATTGTTTTAACTGTTTCCAAGGTGCAACTGAATTATGGCAAAACTTGTTAACTTGGTCAGGCTGGGAACTCACCTCGCTGTCCTGAGCACGCACCCTCTGCAGTCTCAGCTTTGACTCATCGCAACTGTTCTTTCCATTTCTTCTTCTACTCTGCTGACCTACAGCTCGAACCCAATGTTCCTTCAATTTTAGAGCCTGGCTCCTCAAAACAAGAAAAGCTATTCAGCAGTGAAGAAGGAACAGGCTTTTTTTCTGGAGAAGATACTGCAACCAGAACTGGTCACAGCTTAGTCCCATATTGGCCTGGAAATAGCATAGGAGGTGGTGTTGCTGTAGGGAATGGGAACTGAACTCTGGACTTGGTCTCCAGACTGCGATCCCTTCCTTTCCAGGAAACAAAGCCTAGAACTTGGATTTGGCTCATGTAGAAAAAAATAATTTTCCTCTGCTAGTACATGAAGTTCCCAAAAAATAATATGAAGACACTAACATTTAGAGTTTATCTGTAAGCAAAATCGAAGACACCTCCACTTTGTGAGGTCCCTTTGTACCCCGTATTTCCCCTGCAACAGCTGCTGAAACAGCTGGAACTCATCCCTTCTGACATGGAAGGAGCAGTTCCTTCTTCACATAACACCCATGTGGGGATGGGTACAAACATAAAAACAGTTGCACTGAAAGAAAAGCAACAACAGAGCAATGTGCTAGTGAATCTGCTGTTAATTAAGTGGGACCAGCAAGACTAGGAAGAAGATAACTAATTGCCTCTCGCAGAACATGCTGTCTGTCCCCTGTATCTGGCTTTAACAAAAATACGTTGCCACACTAATTAGTTCTCAATGTTCAGGGTACCAGCAAGTAACTGAAGAGTTTGCTTTAATAATATACAAGTCAACGTGTACCAGAGGCTCACCTGAGCGTGCTGTAGTGTGTGGAGGAGACACTGTTGTCTCCTCTAACAAATGGCTCATGCTGTGGACTTCACCTCCTTCTTCTTTCCACAATATTTCTGCCTCAAAAGTAGCCAACATTTCACAAATACAACATGTGCTTTCAAAAGCAGAGAAGTATCTTATTTTTATACTTGCTGATTATCTGCACAGTTATATATTTGACTTCATCATACTAAAAACAAAACAAAAAGGCTGATGAGAAGAAACATCCCCAACATTTTATACACATCAGATCCTCACCCCCCATTTTCCCTCATTTGACATTGCCCACAGCCATGCATTGCTTTTCAACTGCTTAGTAAAAACAGCTCTAAACAGTCAGAGGCAGCACAAAACACATCGAAACAAACATTGTCTGAAAGGGGAAAAGAGCCTTTGCCCAGGTTTGCTGCTGCACATAATCTGGATTATGGATTATGCGCGTAATAATGGCAGCCAAAAGACACCAAGGCAGAGCTGATATATTCACTTCCCACTATAAATAAATGCTCTAGCTGTTACAACCGTATATGACCATTTCAGATTTTATTGTCTGGAAATGTTCATTTCCCTCAAGCACTGCATACATGTCCGTCAGTCCCGCTGCTGTAATGCTGATGACTGCAAGCACTTTCATTACCATGCAAATAGTGTCTGCGTGGGCTGGCAAGCATGCACACACATACAGCATAAGCATCCTTAGCTACGCGGAAGGTAAAATCATAAGGAAAATAACAGTCACGAAAACCAACATCTAAATCCAACCCCACAGCCCTCTACAAAGCATCTACATCCACATCTCCAGCTTTCAGTCTGGCTTGCTCATAAGGACAGCGTATTTGCAAAACACTGATCAGGGTTTGAATTTGGATAGGCGGGAAGAGAAAGGAGAGAGGAAAAAGTAGCCCAGACACAGGTTTTCAGTCACACGAGAGCAGTATTTAAGTCATGCCTGGGATGGTCACCACAGGCCACCCTGCTTACACATTAACCATCTCTGCTGCAGCTGTTCCTGGCCTTTTTTCAGCAAAACAAAAAACAACCGTGCAGAAGACTCTGACAGTCTACAGTGTCATTCCCAGGCTTGTTCCTTGGTAACACGTTTTACCTTCATTTGCTGCTAGTGCTGACATTATGCTTCTCATCAGGAAACAGACTTCTGATCTGTGCCCAGCTTGCAGCAGTGACGGGCACCACATGTGGATAACTTAACTTGTGGTTTTTAAACGAGCGCCCGCCCTGTCATGCCATGCAAAGACACACCAGAGGGCTCTAAGCAAGCCAACTCAGGCTCGGAAGACTGTACACGTTATGCTGGGTTTATACAGCCTAGGACAAATCTACATGATCACGCTAAAAGGCTGCATTACCCCCAGGGGAACACTGCTGGCCTGTACTGCTCCCGGCTCCCCTTCTGCTCTGGGGATCGCTCAGAGCTCACTGTCTGACACTCCACTTCCGCACCTGGACCACTCTCTCAAGCTGTATTCTTAAACATCCTGATAAGTATTTTTCTCCTCAGACTTCTCCTATTGTCATCTGCAAATCACTGGCATGAACGTTCAGTGGCATTTGCTGTACTTCTAGGTGATGGCAGCCTCCTAAAAAGGTCAGGAAGGAGGACTCAGGCTCTTACCGATCCCCACCAGAGCCCTTTGGTCCAAAGACAGAACAGATTTTAAAGGCCCAACGCGATCTGACGTAAGGATGGGCAGCAAGTGCCATGCTGATCCTAGAAGCTATGGTGCCAGGCAGGTTTACATATTATTTTTTTGTCAAAGCATCCTTAAACTTTAGGTAGGCAGCTACTCTGTAGGCCACAAATATGTACCAAAAGTGGAATAGCAACAAGCACCATTAAAAAGAAAACTAGTCACCAACAGAATTCATATTTTTAAGATCTTTCATTGTTTTTTTCCTATTTTGGCTATAATTTCACGAGTGAATGAATGTGAAATGTGAAATCACAGCCTGAGTATGATTCAGAAACTATTTCTGCAAACTAAGATAAATGTTTTTACCCTAAAAATCCTTTACATGATGTAAAATTTTATGTGTTTAACAATTCAGCCCCAAGATTGCACAAAAATAATGATGGAAGTGTTAACATTAGTAGACAGAAGTGGTATGGGTTTTTTAGTTTTGTTTTGTTTTAATTAAACCCACTAGGACACTTACGAAAAAGTAGATAAACTTCTGGTTAAAAAAAAAGTCCTTCTTCATGTCTTCAACATGTCTATTGCTTCCAAACTTCTCAGTTTGCTTCACAAAAAATAGTGAAGCAAACCTTTCTCCACCTTTGGCTACCACACTAAACCAAAACTACTATACCACTAAACCAAAATAATGGCAGACACTTTGTTTTAAGGTACGTGCTTAGGCAAAGCAACACAAAGCCGCTACACTGCTGCTAGCCAGTTTAACAGACAAAGCCACACCTGGTGCCACAGAATGGTCCTGCCATTTCAGTCAAGTCTCAGGATGATCTATAACCACACTGATGAGCTCCAGCAGACGTCCATCAGCCCAACCATGGCAGCCAGAAAAAGGCTCCTTGCTATTTCATTATGAAATGGAAGCAGAGCCGAGGGCACAGACTTCATACAAGGCTTAGGCTTGCCATCTCCAGGTCTGACTGACTAGCATGTGTGCACTGGGCCAGCTTTTCTCAGGGTAACGGAAACCACTCACACAAGCAGGAGGACGATTGCAAAGGGCACACGGTTGGGAAAAATCCAAGGCTGCTGCTCCCCAACCCTTTAAAAGCTGAGCAGTGAAATAAAAAATCCTAGCAGAGCCAAAGTGTCCCAGCCAGGAGCTGGCAGGTGAAGTTGCTGTGCTGTTTTTGCACTCCATGATGCCAGTCACAGCTCTGCAACTCCAGCGCTACGGGGCCATGCCCCAGACCATGAGCTGAGTGTGGCGGGGATATCATCAGCACCAGGAACACTGAACGTTAGCTTGAACTTTGTGTTATAGAATGCATCATATTACCTTGATATCTGGATCTGAAGAAGCTACAAACTAGATCCAATTATACATCTGCTTTAACCCAAAATATGCCTGAGGCCATCTCCTAAGAGCATTCACAGGCATTTGCCCTGAAGGATCCACCCAGCAGGACAGATGAACGACCTGCAGCACAGTCCCAGGCAGTCTGATTCTCCCTCACCTAAACCAGGGCAGACTGCACTGCAGTGAAGAATATTACCAAAGCTAGAGAAATTCAACGAGGTGAAAATCCGTGCAAGAGAGGAATGGAGCCCGGCGATCCAGCCAGCAGGAGTGCACACCGGCATACTGATGGGGCTCCGCAGCCACATGCTGCGTGTGGTAATCTCTGATGTGGCCACGGGCATTTTTCTGTGAACATATGGAGGAAGAGCATCAATCTTAATGCTGACAGACGTTTTACACTGTGCTCGGCCACGACAAGAGCCCCACCGGTGTGTGCTGTACCAGCTGGAAGGGGACCGGCTGCATCCCCCCGCACAGGCAGCAGCAGGGTGCCTGGCTCACAGCTCCCCTGACTGATAAACGCAGGTATTAATGCACCCAAAAAGCCATTAGGACAGCAATAGATTCCAGTAATAAAATGTCACTGAGCACAGGTGGCTTCCCTCTCTTGAAGCAATTCCTATCCTCCACCCCTAACCTGTAACTGCCTCATACTGGAGATACCTGGGGGAAAGAGGGAGCAGGCTACATACAAACAAGTCCATGGCAGACATGAACCAACACGATTCTCCCCTGGGTGTGCTACTTACAGTAAATCTGTTCTATGGAAAAAAAAAAAAAGAAAAAAAAAAAAGAAAAAAAAAAAGCTGGTATTTTGTGTCTACTGGGACATAATACACATTTCATTACAACATTAACATGCCATGGGTGAACGCTCCGGTGCTTAAGGGGTTGGCCCAGGTCCCAGGAGAGGTGCAGACGACAGAGCCTCTCGACATCAGATGCAGTTTTTGCCTGGGCCTCAGCTCCCCCGTTTCCAGTTCACCAGCATCCGCTGCACGCAGCAGCTCCAGACGCGCACGCATCCGTGCGTGGTTCCCAGCACAGCAAGGGCCCAGCTGTGAGTGCAGCTCTAAACAAGCAGCACCACCTAACATTAGCCAGTGATTGAAAATAGCAGGTACACAGACATCTCCCTGTTCATTTTAATTATTTCCCTAGAAACATTTTGTTTTTACAGTCCATTAGCTGCTCACTGGCAGAAGCAGAGGCTTGAGCCTCTTTGGGAGTGCCCTTGGGAACAGCAGGTCCCCAGGAGAGGAGAGGAGGTGGCTCACTTGTACTAAGCCAGCATACAAAAGGGGCTACCCAGGTCAGCTTCATCCCTGCCTTATGTACTGCCACGTGGTATTTCTCTCTATGTACCGAAAGTCTCATGAAGACGGTGACATTTGGGCCATGCAGAGGTGGCTGTGGCCTTGCTCTGCTGAAGTGCTGGGCCCTCTGGGCTTGAACAAGATCAACAGATCCACCAAGGTGCTCAGGGGCTTGGAAAATAAGGAAATCATTGCCATCAGATCCTGAATCTCAAGATATAAGCCTCAGGAAAAAAATACAACTAAAAATGTGCTGGCGTGTCTCTAAGGGTGACCGGCAACTCTGATTAAATCCCTTCCACTTTTGCCACTATATGTACCCCCAACAATGCTGCTATCTCCTGACTTTTGTGGAACATTTTGACTGTCAATAGCAAAGCCAGAAAAATCAGAAAATTCCTCCCTTGGGGCTTTTACAGTCATTTACTCTGAGGAAAAATTGAGAATAGTGTTATAACCTTCTGATAATTGTAATATACACACTTCCCAAGCAAAAATGTTTCAGGCATTCAAGAAAAAGAAAAAGCAAATACACCGTCAAAAATGTCTGTTTCTCGGGCTGATTTATTTCTTAGGAACGTGACCAGAAAGTCCAAAACCCAGATTGCTAAGTCGATAAGAAACCCAAATCCTATCTACTAAATACTATAAATTGGACACTTACTTAGGCTTCAAAGATAAAAATGAGGGTTTAGACAAGGCAGATTAGCTTTGCAAACTGAAATCCTTCCTTTACATAAAATAAATTATTTGATGAAAGATTAGGTTGTTTACCAAGAAATAAGCACTTGCCTTCAGCCTTCTCTTGTCTGCTGAGTGCTGCTGCAGCCCTGCAGAGCCGGCCGGCGGGTGCCCACTGCAGGGCCCCAGCGATGCCCCCCGAGCATCCTTCCCCTGTGCAGGAGCTGCCAGGTCCCTGCTCTGACCTCGTCGAGGTTGGGGCTCTCCTAACACCAGAGTGACACGAGGATCGTGACCGTTTTCTCTATAGAAAGACCTCTCTCGCTGTTCTTTGATACTATCAGATGTGGAGGGGCACCAAAGAACACACAAGGAGGTTATTTTTCAGCAACAAGCCTCCTCTACCCCTTCTCTTGTGGCATTGCTCCATTGCTGTAGATTGCGTCTTCCCCTTGCCGTTTCTTTTAATCCATGCAGCACTTGAATGCTGAAAATCAATGACCAAAAATCAATATATCTGCTAGGGACGAGATGTGGTGTTGCCCACTCTCATCATTTCCCAAAGGCTGGGCAATCTCTCCAGAGTCCCAAGCCCGGGAACCATACGATGAAGCTGCACTTTCTTAAAAACAAAAGTAAATTTCTAATTATAGAGAGACACTTGCAAACTGAGCTTAGCCTCAAACACTAACAGGAAAATAACAAGTGCTTTTAAGGATGTGCTGGGGGCGAGGTGGGGTGACTTCATTCATGACCTGTTATTGTTAGGACTGGCAGCTCTGAAATGACTTTTTTCTGACTGTGAACCTCATGACCAAGAACAGAAAGCAGGTGCATTTTGCTGGTTTTGCTCAATATACTTCTCTTTTGGCTAGAGAAACTGTATTTCTCTGGTCTGTTGTTCTCCTTCCAAATCTTATTATACTTTTTCCTACTTTTTCTTCATGTTATATACCCTTTCTTACCCGAAGTAGACCCAGGCAGTCCCATGTCTGCATATAAGCCTACGTAACTCTTCATATCAGGGAAGAACCATCTCTAGGAAAAGATGCCCCATAGGGTCCCAGCATGAATAAATCTCCATGCCAGGCAGATATTTTTAGGTGGTATTTAGGGCCTTGCCTGCATGCTGCAGATTTACAAAATCAGCCAGGCAAGCTCAGGAGGAGGAAGATAATGCCTGAATCCCCCAGAGGGAATAAAGTTGTGGGAAGGAGTAATTCATTCATACCTCTTCCTCACTCCATACCACGAACTTGCCAGAACTGCAAATCCCAGGGTGCTGCTGCCAAGTTGCTCTTTCTTGGGAGCAATTTTCACAGTGGCTTTGGGACGAGCAGCACTCCTTCCCTGGCACCAGTCAGCGCAGCTGCTTGAAGAGAAAGAAATGCGTAGCAGGCCTAAGCAGGGTGCCAGAGACAGCTTTTCAACTCGAGCAGATCTGTCGGGCAGACTGTCTCCCTGTGCCTCCTCCAAGGAGCGCCTGGCTCCGCACCACCCGCCTCCGCAGCGCGTGGTTCTCACCTCTCAGGCCCATCAGCTGTGACCCCAGCACGGAGCGTGCCACGCTCTCAGCCTGCTCTGATCCGATAGGAGCCCTTCCCCGCCCAGAGCCCAACAAGGCTGGAGCAGGGGGCTCGGTGCCAGCCTGCAGCTCCTGGGCGTGTTGTGCTCCAGCTCACTAGAGCATGCGAGAGCCGCAGGCACCAACAGCTTCTCCCTGCTCCAACAGCTCCACTTACCTGCTCCAGCTCCCAGCTATTCTGCCCAAATTGCTTTTGCTCAGCTGAGCCTCAGAGCAATACCAAATCCCTCGGGAACACAACAGGGACCCATCTGCACCACCACCCTGTACAGAAGCACGGCTCCAGTCACAAGGCAAGACCCTGGCAATGCTACGAGGCTGTGAGCTTGAGCTGCCCGTGAGACCGCCTCTGCCTCCGGGGGACTGAGAATGAACTGAGGCACTTGGGAGACCTGCAGCACTTAGTTTGGCTGAATTATTCTGGGGGCCTCTCACAGCTGGCATCTTATAAACCAAGCTCACGAGCAATGTGGTATGAGACGTGAGTGCCCCAAGCCACAGGACGCAGCTTTCCAGCAATGCCACAGGTTCCTCAGGGTTGGGGCACATCACAGCGCACTTTGTGGCTGCTGAGCTGAAGCACCAGGGCTTGGCATTTCGTGAACTTTTTCAATGAGCAACACATTTAACAATTTGCTTCAGCAACAATGCTGCAGCAACTTCCTCACAGAGAAGAGTCTCCTGGAAAGGAGATGATTCCAACTAGGAATACATCCACTGCTCTTTCCTAACTGTCTGTCTACTGCCTGTTGAGGGCCCAAGATAAAATCTGATGCTAATGAAGCAAGTGAAGCCAGGATTTGGCTTTTAGCATATACAACCTCTGCATTTTCTCATCATAAGAAAGAAAATGCTCACGTACCTACGTAACCTGGCTTTGTGCTTTGATGGCAGCAGAATGGACTCTCACTGCAGGTTAGGGACTGGGACCAGCATCCTCAGAACAGTACGAGCTCACAGCCCACAGGTGCGGAACCCCTCAGTCATGCAGGTCCCAGCTGCCTAATGAAACAAACTGATTTGCAGACACCCAGAAATACAATCCCATCCCTGCTTCACCATCCCCTGTTGTGAAGCACGTGAAATCCCACAGTTTTTATGGACAGAATATTCAAGCAGAACTCAGCTCTTGTAGTTTGGAAGCTTTGCGCTAATGGTGGCAAATGAACTGCTCCCAGACACAAAGATTTGTGAAAACAAAGGATAATCTGGTGGCTGGGTGTTGGCCATGCCAAAGCAGAGCAGCTTTTTAAGCCACGCTCCTGCCAGCTCATCCAGCTGGCCAGAACTCTGGTGTCACCTGCCAGCCCATTACCTTCCATGCATCTTCTCTCCAAATCAGGAGGCTGCTTGGGTACAAAAAGCCTCCAAGATCCCTTGTTATAGTGAAAAATCACCATTTGAGCCATTGGATTTGTTGGAAATTGGCTGAGACGAAAAAAAGCCCATGCTGGAAACTTACCACAGAGAATACAAAAAAGCACGATCGGAAAAATTATTAAAGGAAGGTCAGGGATAGTGCCCTGACTGTGCTGAGGTGGTCATCTACAGATAAATTAACAACATAACTTCGGAAGTCAAGTCTGTAAACACACAGCATGATGGACAGGCAAGGCAGTTCCTGCACAGAACATGTCAAAAAGCCAAAGCTTTTGTTGTTGTTACTTAGCATAAAGAAGATTTGGCTCTCGAGGATTAGATGCAGTTCATGATACTGCAGTGGGATAAAGTCTGTGTCTAATATGCTTAGAAAACCTTCTCAAAATAAAATAAAATAAAAAATCAAATCCTTTGCCACATGTGTATATTTCTCCACTGCTTTTCCTATGTGTTAATGGATAGGGATTGACTTTGTGAAATCGCTGCAGCAAGCTGAGAATGATGTATGAAGTGAGAAATTCTGCCCAATGCACAGGGAATATGGATGTGCCGTGTTACTCGCTGTGCATTACACAGATACACAAGATCCATCTCAGTCAGAGCAGCAGCTGGTAAAGCCTCTGAAGCCCAGGGACTTGCACACACCTGCTGCAGAAGCCCAGAAAAGCTGAGGGCTAACTCCCCACGGCCTCCCTGACAGCAAGGGAAGGGGGCAGACAGAGGTATGCAAGTGGACAGGGGATGGGTGAGGGCAGGAGGGGATCAAAAAGCAAAAGCAAGAGTAGTTCTGTAAGGATCAAGCCCCATCATTACAGAGACAAGGTGCAGGAGGGATTAGGCTCCAGCACTGCAAGGCCAGCACTGCTGTCTGCATGGAGGACACGGGTGTGGGCAGCAGCATTGCCAAGGCAGAAGGGAAGCATATGCATGCCATGCCACCCAAAGAGGCACATATTAACGTGCTTATATACACACACATATACATACATACATATATCATTAGGTAGGTAGCTCACTGCTGCCATTACTGTCTCCAGACAGACTGGCTTCCTGGAGGAGTCCACGCATCCCACGTTCTCAGGGCTGGCCAGGCATTTCCCATAGAAAAGATGCATTTATTTTTGCCTAAGCAGTCAAAAACCCAGACTTTTGGAGGAAACCTGCCTGTTTCAGCGAGCAGACAAGCTTTTCCAAACAAATGAGACCATAATTTAGCAATTGTGTTTTCCAGATGGTGTTGCACAGACTCCAAAAGGGGGCTGAAACAACAGCCTGGGCCTGGCCTGGCAAGAGAGCCCGGCTCTGATATTTACCCTCTGAAGTACAGCTAAGAGGGCTGTCCTGACTGGTCATGTTTCTCTCCTCTGTTACTCCCCTCCCCACACTTCACTGCATTCCAGTCCTTGCCCAGCAGACCCCTTCTGTGCCTAACTCAGGTCAGGCAGACCTGTGCCTGCCACGTGCCCACAGTGTGCCCGCTCCACCACTTCTCCCACCTGCGCTCACCTCCACCCCAGACCTTAAAACCTCCCTGACAAGGTTTTGCTTCCAACAGCCGAGCTCCAGCCAAACACTGTGACTTCTACCAGCTGGCAGCTTCCCACGTGAGCATGAAGCCCTCTGCTCTTGAAAGGTTTCCAGCCAGCTCCGCCCTGCCATAGCGGCACATGGCAGGTGCCCACTTCTACAGGCAGCTAACAAGCAGCAGCAGCAGGGCTCCTTCCAGTAGCCGTCAGGAGACAGCAGCAGCACCCAGAGGTACTCAAAAAGATAACCTGTAGCAACAACAGATGTACTGTACGGACAGTGCATCTCACCGTGATCACAGCCAGCTCAGAGCTGCCCTTGCTGAGGCTTTTAGTCTCCAAGGAGAAGGCTCCAAACAGTCTCTAAGAGAAGAGGTTTTGCATCAGGAATATGTTCTGTGAATGCAGGCAACTGCTGCACGTGCAAGCAGCTGGACATGAGAACAGAGATGTGGATGAATAGTGCAGGGTGACAACAACCTAGAACAAAGTCCATGTGGACCTACAGCTGACCTTCCTGTCTCAGTCACACAAGTGAGAAGTCCCTTTGCAAAAACCACTTGTAAGGGAGCCACAAAGGGAAATCAATGCTTACATACATTCTTTTTCAGGAACCAAAGAAAATAACGACATTTAAAAAAAAACAGATCCTTCATTTTTGTTCCTGCATATGGGGAACAATCCCTTTGTGCCTTTGTTCAGCCTTCTCCAAAACCATTTGTATGTGTAAATTATCTTCACATTGCCCTGGGAACACGCTGACCACATCGGTGGTTTTGTGTTTGGTGCCACAAGCTCCCTGCCCTGCATTTCAGAAAAAAAAAAAAAAAAATACTTATTCCAGAAACTCGAGTCATTAAATAGCACTGCACAAGTAGCGATCTGAGCAGCTCAGCTCCTAGCACAGAGAGAAGACAGTGCTATGCTGCTTGCTGGTGAGGCTAAGATTGTTACGGAAAACTAAACCAACAGAAGGCCTTCAGCAGAAAAAGAACAAAAAATAAATAAACAACTTGAAGACAATTCTCTTTGTCTCTGCTCTAAACACTGCTAAGAGGTAGGAAATGAAAGAAAGGCAATTTTACACCAAGTTGCACTTTGAATCATCCCTTCCCAAAGCAGTGTGTATCACCCTCCAGCTCCCTGTTAGGACTACCAGTCCTCCAGCACTCCCCAGGTATCTGACAAGACCTTTATGGAAGTACTAACGTGCAACACGGCCCGTTTTGGTACCTTCCCCCTCCCTCTCCATCCGTGCTAGCTGGGGTCTCACAACAGCATCATGCCCCCTCAGGGAATCTGCTCCAAACTCCTGGCACTTCTGAGCACATTCACACAGCACAGAAACCCTCCAGCTCCTGCCTAACCTCTCCGCAGGGGCTTCAGGAGATGGCCTGACTGCTACACGCTTCTCTGAAATACTCCAGCTGCCAGCACAAACTTTATCCCAACACTCCTCTGCTACCTTCGCAGTCAGGATGCTGAGGACACAGACAGGCACTTAAAATGATTTCCACACACTCTGCCTCTGCTAAGCTTTTTCATTTAAAAAGTTCACCTGTGCAAACATTCCCTCATGGATGCGAGGACTTGAAAGCAGGATGACAGACATTTACTGACAGCTCACAAAAACATATGCTAAAGAAGTCAGCCCGTACAGATGACCTCCATGCACACACGGCGCAGAGCTGTGGAAGAGCCGTGTCCTTGGGGGGGACAGGTGTGTTAACATCCCCGAGCTGAGCAGGAGGAACTCAATATGTTCCTGTTCTTCAGCTTTTTAAAAGTAATTTACCAGTGACAAGCATGTTTCGTTGTAGACTTCTGAGCCAAAGTGATTGCACTTGGAAGCAGAAAAGCATATGCTTTAAATACTTTGTCAAGCAGGGATAAAACGTAGGGATAAATTTAAGTAACTTACTAAATTAGACTTCCATCATTGTTAGCAGAAGACAACAAGAGACTTTAACAACCCAAAAAAAGGGAAATAAAGATGACAGACTGGGGAGAGGAGGAGAAACAAGGAGAAAGGGGCATCATCTGCTCCTCCCGACACCTGCTCAGGGCGACACTGGGTGCAGAAGGTGCTCTGTCCTACCTGTATCCTTATTATCCTCTACTGAGATTAGCAAACTGCCAGTATTCTGTCATTGATTTATTTCTGAATCTTTATTTGTTCGTGCCTTAAAGGGCAGTCTGCAGGGACAGTCTGCATCTTCACTGTTCCTCTGGGAACAGGCAATTAACAGTGGTGGTAGGGAATTACGGCCCTACTGCTTGAAAAGCAGTTTTCAAAGTACTGAGCATCTCTAGCTCGGAGCTACATCTCTCCAGGGATGGAAGCCACCAGCTGGGACACCAGTTTCCCTACGGCAGCAGAGGGAACACTTCAGTGCTGAGGCCCTCTGAAAGCCAAGCAGTAAGTGGGCAGTGCAGAACAGAGAGCCCTCCAGATATGTGGGCTAAAGGAGAGGGGAAATAGGACAACGGGAAGGTTTGCTTCAAAACCCCTGCTTTATTCCACTTGCCAAAGCCATTTGAATATATTTCTTTGTATTCTTAAGGGAAGAAACACATCCAAAGTTCTCTACACACTCTGTACACCGCCTCTCTCCCCTGCAGTCCCATCAGGGGCAGCCACACTAGTTTCTGAAAACTAATCCCACATTAGGCTTTCAGGGAAGAAATCATTCTGACTGTTTTTTAATAGTTTAAGGTACCGTGTAAAGGAATGCTTTAACACCTCCAGGAGAAATGGAAAAGAATTTAAAAGCCTTTATTTTTTCCTCTCCATTTCTGCGCCACGCACCTTTTCCCAGGTGTGCACAACTTGTGCCCAGCAGCTGGCACAGGCATCTCTGGGAGAATACGGCTCCAGAATTTCCTTGGTTAAAGACGTAGCATTTGTTTTGTGGCTATGTTCGTTCTAGGATTTGAACACATTTAAAAATCGCTGCTCTCCAGAAGCAAAACTGAAGCTGGGATGGGAGGGTTAAAATAGGAGCCTTGGCATTAGGCGATAATTTTTGCTTCAGTTTTCAAAACATGACATAAATCGTAAATAATCCCATACTGAGGAGATAATTTCATCATATATGATGAGCTATTGTCCAAAGGGAACAGCAGAGCCAAAGATACAAAATGACAGAATTCTATTTTCCTTCTCTAAAACCAATGCATTCATCTCATCCTTGTGTGCTCCTAATAATTGCGCAGAGGCAGCGTGCATCTGGAAGCAGTGCCAGAGAAACAGCCCGTGCATTTCCACTGTGAGTGATGCAACCCTCTGACATCACACTGCAAAGCATTTGTGGCTCAATGAAGGACAGACAGATACCCACTGAAATAGATAGCAGCAGCTTGGATGTTGACAGAGCCTGAAATTAAAATCTCAGACTAAGTGCACAGCAGCTATACGGAGATGAGCAGCTGAAGATGACAGAGCCTCATCCTGTTATTTTAAAATTGTCACTGTAGGCTGCTATCTGTTCACTATCACCAGCGATAGCCACAGATTTTTAAACAAAAGTTACTCGTTTTGGATTCCTCTCATTTATCTTACAGGGCTCAGAGGAAGGAGTTACAGGTTACAGCAAACTGGTGACATTTGGAACGGAAACCGTGCCCACCTGTTTAATTAACAACACACACTATGGCCCTTGCTTACCTAATTTCCCACAGCCTGCTACTGGCTTTGACAGGTTTTCATAACAATAAAACACAATAAGTGAATTAAAGTCCCAAAGGACTCCAAGCTGCAATGTAGGAAAGCCATAAAAGATAAATGATGTCTTAACTAATTTTATGATTTATTATTCCCTCAACTTTGCTCATCTTGTGATGCAAGAGAACTCATTTTTCTACTTGGCAGAAAGCTATGTCAACCCCGTTAATAGGCACTATTACCGTCACATAAATATGTTTGTGAAAATAAGTGTGGTTTCACTCCGAAGCTGACCTCAGCACTTCAATTTTATTACAAGCACAAGACCTGTCAGTAACAAAAATGGATGCACTTACACAGGGATTCGGCTTGTCTGCCACTAGCATTTTATTCATTTTTCTCCCCCAAAAAGTTCATCTTTAAGCAAGTGCAGATTCATGGTTCAAATTGCTGTTTTGACACCTCATCTGTCGTTCTGTGAATTCTTACAAAGAACATAATTTCCAGTCCTTTAGGAGATAAAGGATCGACATTAACCATCACTGGGGCCACTGTAGTCATCTGAATTTAACACACTACGTAAACCTAAACAGACTTTAAACTTGCTGCTTGGAACATTTATTTCCTCAGCAGATGTTCAGGCTAAGAACAATCTTAACTGAGTAACTGAATTTAGTACTAACAAGATGCTTTCAGGTGGCAGGAGGACTCAGCAGGTGAATTTTAGGGTGAGACTTTCCAAATCTCAACTGTTTTACCTAAAATTATGGACCTGAAGTATCTGGTGGACCAGGTTTATGCCAGAGGTCAGCAATGCCTGCTCTGCCTCGATTGGTTTCAGGAAAATTACAGTATAAAACACAATTCAGCACTGCCTGATTGTAAACCTTCACATTCTAGCATAGTGACACAGGGAGGGGATGTGCGTACAGGGATGTGCTTACAGAACTTTGTACCAACTCCAGCAGAGCCTAAAGCAGCCTCAGGACTGTGTCAACCTCATCGAGCACGTACTGATGACCAAAGGGCACCTCAATGGACAAGGGTAAGGAGAGTGCAGTGCAGATGGTCCAGATTTCTTCCCTGCCCTCACACTCAACAGTGGATACGCACTCCTTCAAAACCTGCTGTCAGGTGTCCCAATAACATGATGCTTCCTCATCTGGCTCTATCTGCATAAATGATATTCAGAGGAGTGTGGGCAGATCTTTAGGTAACAATAAAAAACTGATTGCTTTCCAGACTTGCAGTGCAAGTGCAGCAATAAATTGATTCTGAAAGACTCTGACACTCAGAGTGTCGACATTTAATTGTATTATTTCCGAACATGATTCTCATTCCAGATGCCTTTGATTTGATTCAGTGTTCCTAATATGTTTATATACACCTTCAAGAATTTTATCCATTCTTGCTATCTGTCAACATGGTTGGCTTCTCACATCCCAAAGTACTCTGTTAGTTGTGAGCAGTCTTTTCTCATCATCCTTTCTTGCCAGGATATTTGCTTCTTGGATAAGTCTGTGCAGCTAAGCCTGGCCAACCCTTCTGACCGAGTCCTGCAGCCATCCCGATTCAGTGACCACCTAGTCCCTCCAGATCCAACATTCCTGGCAAAACCCCAGTGCTTTCTCTAGGCAAGAAACAGCTAAATAGCAAGCAAAATCCTCTTGGAGGTGCCAGCCATTCTTCCTCAATCCGATTACCCCAGTGCACCACATTTGTCAACCTTTTATTTTTGGGGGGGGGGGGGGGGGGAGGTAAGGAATAAAAGTTGTAGTAAATCAGGTCAGTTATTTTATCTGGAAGCAACCTTTTGTTATAAAAAGTCAGTCGGTTTTATTACTTAGAGGCATCTCTTCCAGATACATGCATATAACCAAAACAGCAAACAATAGCAAGCTGTTTAAGCAAAACTAGGTATTTTACAAGCTGCACTTCATCTGGACCATATTTTCAAGATATAGCTATGTTAACAACTACTTTGGTTTATAAACCAATTTTGAAACCTTTCTGATCTCCCAGTTTGCTTGGAAGGCGGCGTGAGCTGCCTGCTAACACAGGAGAGACACTGAGAGACTGAAGAATGAAAAAGGCCAGGAGAAAGCCCCCTTATCAATGTCATCCTTTTAGGACTTTCTCTAAAATAAAGGAAACAGCTGACCACTGAAAACCCTGACCACTTCTTTCAGTATATTAAATTTACCCTAAGCACATGCAAGCCAGAGCAGCAAGTGGGCAGTTAACTGCTTTATGCTGCATTCGGAAGGTCACACCAAGAATTGTGCCTTCCTGGTTGCTTTGCAGTTCATCCCGTTTTACCCTGTCATAAACACCTGCTGTTCTGACAACTGCATTTAAGATGGACTAAAACATCACGCCGTCAGTCTTAAACTGGATCCGGAGCTGGCCCTGGGGAAAATAACCTTACCAGACTTCGTCAGCTATGGGAATTAGACAGGAGGAAGGACAATGGGGAGACAGGGACAGGCGTTAACGCTGTCTGAACTTGGGCTTGTTGGTTAGATGTGTAGGTTGGGAGGAACATAACCCAGTGGTCTGGAGAGAGATGGGATGGGGGAAATCACATACTCAACGTGCTCCCAAACTGCCTTTTGGAGAAGCCACTCTGCAGTGGAGGGAACCTCCGGAGATGGAGCTCCCACATGAGGCACCAAGGCACTGCCTGGAGCTATGCATTTACACCTGTCTACATTTACAAAGGCATCTAGAGGAAAACCAGTTGTTAAACGAGGGTGAAAAGCACAGCTTCTCTGCATGGCAATGAATTGCAGAAGCCCTGCTAGCTTCCAGGACTTCAGGTCTGTGGAAGCAATGCACAGGTTAGCTCTGGTTAGGAAGGGACTGAGCCCTCTGACAAGCCCTCACAAGGATCGGGGTGGGCAGCCGAAGCCAAGGACCCACGACAACTTCTCCTTGGAAGAAAATGATGTCCTCCCACCTGCTGGGCTCCCGAGGGCTGGTGGTGACAGGTTTGCTGACTCCATTTGCTGCACCACCATCTAGCTGGGACCAAGCAGCACATCTGTTGTGTTTAATGGCCGTTCTGCTGCTGTAAAAGATCTTTTGTAGTCTTGCGCAGCAGAAATCATGTTAAGCCTAGACTGACTTTTATGGCAGCAGCACCTTGCTGGATAAAAAGCCTTCTTTTATCATGTATCATATTAAAAAATAAGTATTAACATCCACTGCAGAAACACGAGGCTGGTTGACACCTCCTATGTGAACTTGATTCACGTTTGTGCTAAACCTGGGTACAGTCCAGCTGACACAGTCAGCTAAATGATTGCACTGCCAGTTTAATATTTTGCCATCTGCTAACTGAAAGCTCTGCTGCCTGCTGGGTCCCATAAAGACTTTTATTTATTATATTACACATGGCAACATCTGCCACAGGATTCAGCTCAGCTCAGCTTCCTAATTAAACAAACAAACACTACATCTCCAGTACACGATTGGGTCTAACTATTATTTAGAAAATCTGATAGGTATTTAAAAGATATACATTGTCTGTTCTAGGTGATCAAAAACCCATCCCACAGCCGGGAGGTGCAGGGGGTTGTTAGGACAGGCTTGAGCTTCTCAACTGCTCCCTTTTGCCATCGCAAAGCAAATAGAAACCACTACATGTTGTAAATGTTTGCTCTTATTTTATTTTTTAGACTGTTCAATTTATACTAGTTAGAAATATGAGGTTATTTAGGACCCCTATTAGTTCTCCCCAAGTACTGTGTGTCTGTGCTGGCAGGGGAGAGCTTCCCCTGGCACTGGAGGACACCTGATGAAAAGAGGCACCCGAGCTGGGCAGTACTGCACTGATCAGCCCTCACAACAGATAGCAGAATGCACTGCCCAAGTCCATTCCTAACTTCATCTTAATGGAAAGAAATCACTGCAGAACTATCACTGGCTCTGTACCACAGCAAAGCTCTCCCATCTGTGCTAGTCACCTGCGGTTAAGTCAGACTGGGAGAAAAACTGGATGGCATCCAGGCCTAATGAATTCGGTGGCAATGCCACCAAGTTCAAAAAATGCAAAAAATGTTGCATTTATGAAAATAGCATCGTTTTTCAGCTTAAATCATTGTCTTTAAAATATTTTTAAAACAACTGATGCCATGGAGATTTCTCAGCCCACCTGCTGCTCCCCTATCCCTCTGCCAGGCTACGGGCTGGGCACCTACAGGCTTCGCCCCCCCGCACGGCTCCCAGACACCAAGCTTCACTCCGACATGCCAAAACACACACCTCTGCAGCCGTGCTACTGCCAGAGAAATTAATCAATATAATACAACACAGGCTGCCAGATCACCCACCACTAAAAAGCCCCAGACGCTGAGCTATTCGTGACTGACTTGACAGGCTCCCTGCTTACCTGGCTCTGTCGGTGTTAGAAAACTCCCTCCCCATCCAAGTATACAGAGCTGCGTGCTACAATTCCTTTGTCACCACACAAATAAGACAAGGCAAGGCCATATTAAACCATTTATCTCCTCCACGATCCACAGCACCTATATACATGACATTTATAAAAAATCCTTTTGTTCCTAAGGTGAACCAAGGCTGGAACCGCTACCAGCTCTGCATGTCCTGATTAAGCAAGATGTGTTACAGTGTATGCTTGATATAAATTGCTTCTAATTAATTTTGGAGTGTAACATTTGGGTATTTACGGGCTCAAAGAAGTTATGAATCTTCTTCCATTTCACTGATGCCTGCACTATGAATTATTTATGACTGAGTCATCATGCAAAGACAAGCCCCAGCCATACGTGATCTCTGCCAGTTCACTTCTCAAGCTCAAACACAAAGTCTGCCATAGCCTTCCCTAAGACCCTGGAGCTCCACACAAAAGGAGGTGGTGACAAAGAGGCAGAAACCTAATTATTTGCACATAACTGATGAACACGGCTGCCAGGTGCTGTCAGCACCAGCAAAAAGCAGGTTCAATTGGCAAAAAGTTTCTCCGTAAAGCTGCAGCTCCCTTGAGCCCCAAGCTTAAGGGCTCACTGGATACCTTCCCAGGTAGCCTTTAATTAGCAACACTTTCCTACCTGCCCTGTCTGGCCCTGTCTTGTTCTGGCCTTGGCCCCTGCTTTCAGGGAATTTCATCGCTCCATCCAGGTGCCTACTTTCAGCAAAAGCCACTCAGCCCCTGCTCCCAGGCGTGGAGCCGTGTATCGTGCAGGCACGGCCAGGAGCCAGCCCTGCGCCACGGTGCTTGTGGCACAGCCCACAACCTGCACCAGTCATTTCCCTGCCAAGTGTGGCATTCTCAGGGATGGGGAGATGACAGGCTGGATCCCCAGTGAGCCCCTTCTCCCCCTCTCAGGAAGTGAATGCCAGCCAGTTTGCTCGGTTAAAATATCTCATCGTGCATGGAGGCAGAGCCTCTCCTCCCAGCGCATTACGCACACAGCTCAGTCTCTGGAGGCAGGTCACCCCTTCGCTCATCCAGCGGTTGAAGCAGTGCTCCTTACTTTCCACAGCTTCAGGACACAAACTGCCTGCACTTCAACCTCAGACATACCCTTCATTTTTCATGTCTACACGTAACAAGTACAGACTCCCTCTCTGATGTTCATATACTTACAAATAAGCAGGTTGGCAATCCTGTCCTGTTCATGTACATGTTTCTCTCCCCTGTGACAAGTTATCTCGAAAGCAGCTGGCAGATACCTTACAGCGTGGCATTTCTCCCGTCAAACATCTCTGTGCTCTTCAGTGTTCCACTCTAGGTGTTGCCAATGCCATACATCACTTCCCCGTGATACAACGCTCTGTGCATCAGGTCCTAAAAATTAGGTCCCATAGCATTAGTGTTTCTCAACACCTGCTCACATCCTGTAGAGGAGCAGGAAATTTCAAATACTTAAGGAGATGAGAATGGAATTTGACAATGTGCATCAAGCAAGAATGTGTCCAGCCCTCAGAAGAAGAGTCCCAGGAAGAGGTTGTGACAGCTCATACCGCTGCTCCCAGAGAGAGCCTCAACCAGGAGGGAAAATTATCTCGAGGCCTTGCCAATCAGCCATGCACCTCACCACAGGGAATTACTGATTCTGGGCGACACGAGCTGTACTGCAGTATTTGTCAAACTGACAGCTTTCCACTTGTGCGTAGTTGCTTTTTCCGTGCACGTTCCAGCTGTGGCTCCTGCAGCCGTTCAGTTTAGCTGAACTGACTCCTGGCCTTCGTGTAAGAATCAGAGGATTTCACCACTGACACGGCAAATCTTTCTCTGTGCCACATAATTCGCGGGCTCCTGGGTCACTTCCCGACTTGATCGGGAGCACGTCCCAGATGTTTCCTAACGCTGTTAAAGGCAACAGTTGGTTTCTGTTCAGGATCGTTGCAAGGAAGTGTCCTGTTCACAGGATTATCTTCTACTCACAGAAAAACCATTCTGAGAAGGACAAGAGTAATTGACCCTAATTGTCTCCCACACAAAGCATGAGAGCTCAGGAGCTGATCTAAGGATACAACAATCCTAGGCCAGCATTTCAGCTTACATACTTCCAAGCCAGTGGCTCCTGAAGATGGGGTGACTGTAACAGAAAGAATTGAAAAGTAGAATTGAGAAGAGTTTTACCATCAGCAGGACGCACCTTCCTGCCACCTGGATCATTTTAAGCAATACACGCTTTTTGGAAGCCAGCACGTCCGACTGTAGGCATCTTGCTGTCTGCACCAGAACGCGCAGAGAGGCCCGAAGTCCAACCCAGCTCTTGGTGGAGACTAAGACCCCGTTAATGCCGTGATAACCAAGCAACCAGCAACAACTGCAGGTCACAAACAAATCCACGCGCACTACAAGTTACTCTATTAACTGCTGGTGATACAACACACCATAATATCCTATCTGGCCCAGATAAATACTTATTCACTGCCACTCTGATATTACACCAATTGCTAACTCTTTCTGCAGAGGCTTTTCAGGAGCAGGACTCAAGCCCATGCAGCCACCCCCATGCCCCCAGAGTACAGAAGCAAAGCATCTATGACACTGCAGAGCTGTTCAGCTCTGTCTCTCCTTTCGCTAATAAAGTCCAACAAAACATACCCAGAAACAAATCCCTTTGTTTCCAAGATTTAAGATAAACATTGCTATTGATGGAAGAATGGCCAGTAGCAAAGGCCATCACTTTCTGCTTGTTTCCAAAGGCCCTTTTAGATTCCTACTGATTTTTGAGGAACTACGCTCAGTAGAACTTTTTCCCAGAAATCTCCCTCGGCTGTTGTTCACGACATGCAGACTCCCTTTTAGTTCAATAGCACATGATCCCCAGGCTCTTTTCAGATCCCAGGAGCCCAGAAATCTGCAGCTTGCTGCACTTCTATCTGAAGTTTTCCTTGAAAGCACTGACCCAGCTTTTCCTTGCCAACATACCAAATTAACAGTGAAAACACACAAAACAATCCCATCAAAAATCATCCAGATAACTGCTGGGATGTTCCCTCTTGAAGACCCACCAAACATGACTCTGAAAGAGTACAAGTGAAGCTTCAGCCTAATTAAAGACGGAATTACAGAGAATATCAAAGTTCTCCCTGAAATGACTGATTCGGTATTCATGGAAAATTTCAATAAACATTGCATGATCTCTCTGGACCCTCTGAGACATAAACAATGCAATTAAAAGGAAACATTTACTTCCACTCTTGATGGTATTACCTGAGGGATAGCAGATGCCAGATAGTTCAGTGTTTATTAGAAGTAAGTAGCAAGTTTGGCAGTCGGAATTGGCTCCAGCCTCTCTCCCATTTCTGTAATTTGATAACACCATATGGTCACTACAGATTTCTCTGACTATCTTCCGGTTGAAGTTCAGCTGTTTCACAGAACATTTAAACTGAAGTTAAGCATATTGAAGATATAATGATAAGCAACAAAGATACTTCAGCGGGGGCTGTAAAATTACTAAGTAGTGCAGAATGCTACTTGGATGAGTTCATATTTGTTAGTAAGATGCTTATTACCCTTGGTCATTGGGGTCTGGGTACCAAATGAGGCATACACCAAATCCCAAACCTCCAGAGCCCCCAGGACTGCTGGACTGAGCTGAAGCACAGCCCTGCAAGAGAGACAAACCTCCCGCAGCACGGCGACCCACCGTGCCTGCTGGCAGCACAGAAGAGGGGCACGTAGGTAGATTGTACCCAAAGCTTTATAAACCTTAACAGCATCCTGTGCTGCCTTCAGAAGCAAACTGCAGACTAGTGTGATGTGCCCAATACCATTCACTCAGGTGAAAAGTCATTTCATTTTCCTAAAGCTTGTAGTGATGAAGAAAAGCCAGTACTGCGTGGGCATCCTGAGTCTGTGCTGATATCATCAGTCACCGGCATTGGGCTTAACAGCCAAATAAGACCTGGCACTGCAAGAAGCATGAAATGGCTTAGACCTTTTCCTAAAGCACTTTCAGGTTCTTGGAGCTCAGAAGTTTGTCACTCTTTGTGCCAGAAGCAGCCACTAGAGCCACTTCATAGGACCACAGCTCCTACAACAGCCTCTGTTTGGAGTGCCTAAGTTCAGCTGTCGCTCATCTTAAAATATGCCGAAGAGTAGCTAACCTTGCTGTCATTTTTAATGAAAATGTAATTGTGGGTCTTGACTACTCTTCAGTAGTTCAAATCTCTCTCTCTCTTTTTTTTTTTTTTTTTTAATTAAAGATTTCCATACAGATTTAATTGGACTAGATTTCAGGTTTTCCATACAGATTTAATTGGACTAGATTTTGGATTCTTGTGCTTCTACTTAAGAGCTTCTCCTTCTCACTTCTTCTCTCCCCACAAAAATACCCACACCTCCTTCCACCAAGGGAAACAAGCCGTATAGCATTAACTCCATCTTTCTAAGTACGTAAACAAATATCTGCAGAAGTCAGATTCAATTTCCAGCTGCAGGAAATGGCCTCAGCCCCATACTGATAGCTATCAGCCTGACCCCCTCCACTGACAGCATTTACATTCCCTCTCTCATTTACTGCATCAGGGAAATTGCCTCCATGCTCCGGCTTAACCACATCGCTCCTCTCCTAGCAGAGCCCTGCTCCCCCAGCAGAGCCCAACACGGATGCTGGTGAGCAGGCAGGCAGCTCAGGGCGTGATCGATGGCCAGAGCAGTTGCCAATCAAACGTCACGGACTTCGAGGGAATTGAGGGCAACGAGAGCACCGGTTCATTAAGTCTCCCATTTACAGGATTATCTGCAAAATATATTTTCTAAAAATGCATGGCAGAAACATCAGAATGACACAGCAATCTGTTTTGTTAATAACTTATTTAACCGTGTAATTTATTGCTGATCTCCACAGCATGGCAAGGCACTCACAAGTTCTTGCTCCTCCATGGCAGAGAGCAAAAACATATAAATCATATAAAATAGAAAAACCCAGGAGGGTTTTTAAAGTGTGCTCTTCTTTTAGCTCCACAGACTTAAACAATGAGTTCAAGACTGACACCATGGCAATGCAATGGGTCTGGGCCTCATTAATTTTTAATCAACCTTTATCCACCATAGCTTTTGAAACGAACTGTTACTAATGACTAGTCATATGTCAGTCTAATGAATGGAATGCAGAGTTCCATTAAAATAATGAAATTAGCTTGTTTGGACTTTTGTTCCAGTTCCATGGCACACAGCCCCAGGTAATTACAGTTAGCACTACTCGCTCATATTAAAGTCTGTTTATTTACTTAAGGTCTTTAGTCAGGACATCCCAATTTAGCTCATGTCAGCTGTTTTTTATGAGTCTAGAAGCACTTGTCTTATTACCAAAGAGATAAATACATGCAGGCAGTGCAAAGTGCTAAAACATCAATTATGTACACATGGACATGCAAGAACAGAAACAGTGTGCCAAAAACTGAGTGCACAATCCCCAGGCATAAAAACACATCTCCGTGTTTTCCTGGGATGGCAGCAATTACTTTTGGGAAACTGGATAAGGTTTCAAAGGCATCTTTACTAAGTACGGTTTGGCCCCTTCAGATACACTCTGTCCTTTAAGACCTCAAGATTAGGCTAAAAGAAACTGAGCTAAGTTTCCAAATGTTACTGTATTCTAGACTGCCCAAGTCGTGACACCTCGTGATGAGCTGAGCTGTGCACATGACTGTCTGGCACCTCAGCGGGAACCCTACAAGTGCAGGCAGCTTCAGCCTGCCCTGAAATTAGAAGATATTGGTGTGTGGTTATGAAATTATGCTGCAATAAGAAGGATGGTGTGAATAGATCATACCCTGGACTTCCCAAGAGTTTCTTCTGAAGTTACTTGGGCCCACATCCCGTAATTAACGTCCCGTAGTCGCAGATTACCTCCATAAGGGATGTAGGTGACTTGAGTTTAGCTGGAGCAGTGGGCAGGCCAGGCCAAGTGAAAAGTTACTGTGCACAGACAGAATTTCAGTTAATGGTAGTTTCTAAATAATGGGTGCTATTCTATAAGGCTTAAAAAAACCTGCAAAAATAAGCTCAAGTGCCAAAGCAAGATTTGTTAAAGGGAAAACAACTTAACAGCCATCACTAAAACTGGCTGGCAGATGAATACGTATAAGTCTCTATTCACTCAGAGAATGCATTACATTCTCTTGTACAGCTTTATTTTATTTTACGCCTTCAGTGAACTTTTCTGATCTGTGCTGAGGCTTACAAGGAAATCCTGCAGCATTGCTCTCCCCAGAGACAGAGGCTGGTCCTGCCTGACCCCTCACAGCCTGGGCCCCACGGACATGGAGCAAGAGCCAGCAAACCCCTGCAGACACAGGGCCTGCCTGGCCAGCAGCTTAAAGGGCTTCCTGCTCATGCAGGTCAGAGGCAGGGCTAGGACAAGCCAGGCTTCCTTCTCACAGCACGGCAGAAAAAGCCACGGCCATTTCTACCAGCCCCAAAATACTTTACCTGAGGTAGAAGGCCAGACAAACCAGGAATTTCGCAACAGAAGACATCAGCGTTCTCCCAACACTTTCTTAGTTCCCCCGAAGTACATGAATACTGATGCAGACCTTCTCCCCAGTGCCATGTGCAGCTCACCTCTGAGACAGCCCGGGGACAATGGGGCTGCTGGTTTGGGGTGGCATCCAGCACAGCAGGGATGTCTGCTTGTCCCAACCAACAGCCCCTCACCTCTCCTCCCCCAGGTTCCTTCAGAAATCTCTGGATAAGCATTTGTCTCATTGCCCATATAAATAAAAAAAATACACAGGTGGGGAAAAAAATCCTCTTTCCTATTCACGTTTCTGAATTAAGAGCTTGCAACACGTTACGTTTATGACCAAGTCCATCATCATCCAGCAGTTGACTTTTTGATGTCAGTTGAGTTTCAGATCAGAGTATTTCCATAGCCATGACATGAATCTCTCAGAAATGGAAACTGTTTTTTTTCCTCAGACACAGTCAGCCCCTCTGTAAACAGACAGAGGAATGCAAGCCAGGGCAGAGCCATCCATTTAACAGGATTTAGCAGGAAAAGCCCCAAATTACCCCAGCTGATGGCTGTAACTGATGCCACATCACTGCAGAGGTGACTAGAGAAAGGGAGGTGAGCGCAAGGCCCAGTTCCAGTCTCCGTCTCAGAGCTGACATCCAGAGCTGTATTCCACCAGCTCAAAGTCCCACACTTCAAGCTGGCAGTGCAAACGACAACATTAAAACATATAAAAGCCTACAACATAAGGGACAGTCTGTGTTTCCAAAGGACATGCTAATGCAGGAGAGCTCGAGGACCTTCCTGTCCTGTCCCAAGTGTATGAGACTCGATGACACTGACTGTTATAAGCCACCATTGACAAAGTATTTTATTTTCCTCCAGGCTACATAAGCATTGACAGAAGATTTGTGAAAAGCTGGAAGAAGGGAAAAATGATACCAGGTCAGCTTTGTTTTCTATTGTTAGCTTCCCCCTGGCAAATGAAAAGCACCGAGTTTACCAGATACTCCTTCTGGGAGAGCCCGGCACAAAACCAAGGCGAGCTCACATTACTGCTGTGTGCCTCCCTGCACGAGCCAGAGGACACATTGATCTCAGCTAAGTTGATTTAGCTCAATCTGCAGTCTTTCTCCTTTTATATTACATTAGGCCCCGATCCATCTTTCAAATTACCTTTGGCAATTAACTGAGGTGGCTAATTCGGGAGCCTAATTGCTCTCTGTTCCTCATGTAATCAATACAGACAAACCACTGTATTAGCATACTAGGTAACTCCAATATAAAAGTTCGAAGTTTTATGGTTTAATTCAAGCCTGAGAGCCCAACAGACCTGCTAGAACCAAGCCCAGGCGCCTTCCCCGTGCTGACACAAGGAAAGCACAGCACGGTGAGGAGCGGAGCTCTGACACCCAGGGGCCTCACCACCACTTGCAGGGCATTTCTGCCCCTGTGCAGAACATCAGACCCACGGAGCATTCCTCACCGGGCTGTGCTGCACGGACTGGGTGCTGTCTGCTGCTCCAGGGAGGGCTTGGGAACAGTCACGTCTGCAACAGCAGGTCAGCTCCCAGGTCTGGAGATGAGCTTGAACTCTGAAACATGAGTTTATCATCCTCTCCGAAATTTTTGGTAGATTAAATACGCCTGTTACCTATGTAGGTTTCTAATCCCATTCTGAATTGTGCAGTTTTTTTGGCTTCAGTTAACCTCCATGGCAACAAATCCTGTGATCTGGATGAGAATTAATTCCTTGTGCCATACACAAATTTCATGAACACCTGGAAAAGGATGTTCAGCAATATTAATAAGTAAAAATAAAAAATAAATATTTTAATAAAATAATAATAATTCCATCAACTTCCTTATCAATTACCAAAGAGAAATTAGCCCTTTAAATGTTTTTGTTTTTGTTTTTTAAATATATTTTCCCCATCTCCAAACCTTCCCCAGTTCTACAAGAAATCCAGTGAGAGGGCCACAACTGCAGCCCTCTGGGCACTGGCCGGGCAGGATGGCTCGGCCAATTCTGTCCCAGCTTCTGTGCTGTGCTGTTATTTGCCTGATTTCTCATGCACAGGGGAATTGCACTTGCTTTTTTGATTGCAGCTGCATGTTGAGTGGCCCACAGTGATATCTCAGTCTCTCTCCTGGACTGATACAGATTATTTAGATCTCAATGTGGTGTGTTGGGTAATTTAATTTTTTTTTTTCCTTGGATATGTACTAGCAGCAGCTGCATTTAGCAGCATCTATCACTTGACAGTGTGTTACAAGTCCCCTTGGTGAAATCCTCAATTCAAATTAGGTCCCAATTAAAAAATTTTAAAATGACATTTGCAAAAGTGGCAGTATTTTCAGAGCGCCATAAAACCTGCAAACAATAATGACAGCAAAAACAAACAACTAGAACATGGGATTTAGGGAATGCATTTGCAAAGTTTTATGAGGTCTTCTGTAGAATATGCTAGCAGTTAGAGTTATAAAAACCGAGATGAAATAGGAAGAATACTTACTTTCTTCTGGCAACGTATAAATTGCCTGTATTTAGAATTACTGCCATAAATTTTCAGCACTGTCAAACAAGCCTGTACTGTTAACAGCATTCAGTGATTACTGGGATGAGTAAGACTCATTTCTAACATACCATAAAGACATAAGGAAAATGAATTTTTAAATGTCATTAAGCTGTATCCCACAGCTATCTAGCCAAAAAAAAATTAAAAACTATTCCTTTCCTTGAAAGCTTTTTTGTACCATTCACTTTACGCTAGGTCAGATCTAAAGACAACTGAACCTGGCAAGATGACTCAGGTGGGCTTCACATCAGGCTCTAACATTCAAACAATCCTGGACTCAATCACACTTGGAGAGCAATGAAACCCTGCTCTGAGCTCAAGCACTACCAGCAGGCACAGCTCACTTAAATTGAGGGTTTCACAGCTGTGCCATGCTATAAACCTGACTCCAGTCTTCACTGTAACCTCTCGCACTTAGATCCAGGGGGTACTGACACAGCTGCACCACGGCTCTCCAGCACCACCCTGCTCAGAAAGGCAGGCCCAGACTGACCTGCACGCAGCACGGCAGGAGCATGACAAGTCAAGGGAAGCCCTCACCAGAAAAGAACTCAGATCATGTTCCAGTGTTAACAAAAAGAGGGTCTTCAAGTTAGGAGAATCTTTTTACAGGTAGCAACCTGGCAGATATTTTGGCTTCTAAGCAGTTTCTTCATACGCACGTAACTGCAGCACACGCTGCTGGGTGCTTGATTGCAGAAATGTCTCCTGGGTCTCCGTGGCTGTGTCCTGCACACACACTCACCCGATTCAGATCGCCACTCCCACATGACAGCGCCCTGTCTCCACGAACCACTTCTTCACACCAGATGCCCAATGCAGATTTAATCTCATACTGAGCTAGTGGATGCTGAAGCACTGAGCAATAGATACTCGCTGTAGCCATAGTGACCTGTGACTCCAGACAGGGTGAGAAACCTATTCACAATTTGCTCGGGCAGCTTCTCCCTGAAGATAAAAGCTTGCAACAGCCCAGCCAACAGAAATACAAGTGCTCAAGACTTGTCCAGACCAACACAAAAAATATAATTGAGCTTTTCAAGTAAAATAGATGCACACAGCAAGGAGCACTGCATTATTTGTTATCTTCTCATAATACCAGACCAGTGCCTACCAGTTTGTGCTGTAGGATGGATGTGTCATGGATGGATCTGCCCTATCCATACTCCTAACGCCTTGGTGGTAAGCCTTTATGATCCCCCATAGCTGTTACTAGATTCCTCTTGTGCAATGCCAGTGATGAGACTGGTCAAGTATTGTGCCTACATCACCGTACTTAACCTCCTTCTCCCACCACAGTACAGGTATTTTCTCAATTTGATTTTAATTGACAGTGACACACCATGAAAATCAGCTGCAAACTCAAAGCAGAATGTAACTGTGAGCTATGTTTTGTGATGCTTCCCAGCCACAGCTGCCTCAGAGGTAGCTCATTTCTCTGCTATGTTTTGTTTTACCATTCTTTCACAGAGGAAAAACATAACCAGGAATAGCCTCCTACATTAAAACCAATGAGATTGTACAGATACGGAGTGACCTTTCACAGGGATCACCTGAGCAGCCTCCAGTGTGCTGAGCACAGCAGGCAGGTGTAACCGCAGATTGTCTCAACAAATATATGAAAATTATGTCAGAAGTTGCTGCCTTTGTTATTATCATTTATTTATTTAAAGTAGAAGTCGATGGTACCTTTCCTCACGTCCCCACCCTGCACTGAAGTGGTAGCCCACATCAGGTTTAGGAGCTTCATTAGAAAGGTGAGGTAAGCGTGGGTACATGCGGAGCCTGTGGTGTGATGCCCCGGCTGTCCCAAGGACATGGGACAACCAAGAAACCCCGCTCAGTGAGCAGTGGTGACTACCATCAGCTAACAGGGCTGGGGCAGGCCTCCCAGGGATTCCAGCTCACCTTTCTTGGCAGCGTAACTCCCTAAACACAAACCATAAATTTGCTTAACGGGTTGCAGAAGTCATCTGCATATCTGCTGACTCTTCCAGAAGTTCCTGGGAATGCAGACAGCGTTAGTTTTATTGCCGCAACAAATAACAATGAATTTTCGGTGTTCCAAGAGTCTGACTGCAACTGCTGCAGGCATGCAGGCAGGTGTGCGATCTGCAGGCAGCCATCCTAAAGCTCTCGCAGCTTTTCTCAGCTGCTGTCATCCCAGGCAGTAATTTCCAAAAGGTATTAGAATATTCATAGCCATTTCCAAACAGATTAGGCGTAGGCAGTAAATCATATGAGATTAACTTGGCAAAACATTTTTATCCTTTCATGTGCAGCTGTTCAAATTCCTGTAGCAAAGGAGATTGTTTCATTCTGCTCTAATATTTGGATTTACCTTTGCAACACAGAGATGTGGAAGGTGAGAAGAGAGATCAAGAACTCGGCTTTACCCAGTGAGCAAAGACAGCTTTTTTTTCCGCTGGATAGTGGGGCTAGAGGCCTGCCATACGGACATCTTCCCTGGGAATCCACTGGGAACCTTCCCACCAACTCCAGAGTAATCACATCAATAATCACAGACTGACAATAATTTTAAAAAGCGCCCTTGTTGCTCTTTTTTGTTGTTGCTGTTCATTTAACAATCCACACCCCTAAAAGAGGAAAGGCACAAAGAGAAGCAGGAACAGCCCCCACCTGCCCTTAGACACAAGCAGCACCACCCAAGCATGTTGCAGACATGCATTCTTCAGACATTTGCCCACCTGGTCTAAATGCAGTGGATTCAACTCAAATGCTATTTGTAAGTCAAAGTATTGACACACTTCTGTGTTTGGAAGATCAGAAATGGGGATATTTTCAAGCCTCAGCATTTCAAGCACTTCTCATACTTCGTATGAGTTGTTCAGTAGAATATTCCTCAGACAATTTAACCACCACGAATATTTGATCAAAAGGAAAAAAGTTTAAAAAGAACAATTTTTGGTGATACTTTACTCTTAATTAAGATTTCCATCTTGTAGTTCTTTTTAATCTTAAATAAAGTCCTCTCTGGACATGTGGTGCTCTGCAGCTGTACTGGCTCACCCCAGTGCGTTTTGTGTACAATATAAGCCAATAAATACATCAGGCACCAAGAGCAATGCAGAGAACTTTTGCTCACGTGTCATTGCAGGCTTCCTATTGCACCCAACATAAAACATGTGTGATTCTCTGGTAGCACGTACCTCACGACAGATATTAACAAGACAAACCCAGCAAGCTCTGCTGCAGCTGCTCCGATAACAACCCCTGATGGCGCTGCCTGCTGTTCCTCAGCACTTCCAGGCCCTGAAAAACATTCTTGCTGTCAAGCTTCTCAAATGTAAAATTCTCACACAGGCCAAAATCAATCTGCACGAGAGTTTACAGGGGTAATTCTTGCCCTTCTCGCATAGAATAATGCAAAAAGAGGAATGAATGGACGTGAAGGCAACAGGAGAGCAGATGAAACATGCAGGCAATGCAGTGCTTCATCTGGAAGAAAGCACAGAACTTCCTTTCAGGTGGCACAATGCCACACAGCACTTCCAGGTTAGCCATCTCAGCTCTCCTCTAACCTTCCTGGGTATCAGTGCATTAAGCAGCCTCATATTTGAGGGCTCCTCACGCGTTCCATGGGTTATTTGAGGACACTCCCAGACGCGTTATATTCCTTTAGAGCAGTGTGGAGCAGGAAGCATGACTAACTCCACGCTCCTGAAGAACCATATGGTTAACTTCACTTAAGCAGAAGCCTTTCCATTGACTTCAGATATACTTTTGCTCTTGCCCAGAAGGTTGAACAGTACCAAATTACCAAGAGTTCACTAGATAAAATAGAAGTTTCTCATCCTCCCATCTTCCTCCAAGTCCTTTTCCTTCTCTCCCTTGCTGTCCTGCAGCTATTGGGATTGAAATAGGTAACCAAACTCTTCCTCCTTGACAGAGCCAACCCCCCATTATTTATTTTAGTTACTTAAATGCTACAACAAAGGTGAATTTAGACAAATGATTAGAACTAAAATACCACATTCCAAGAGCAAAAGGCTGCCCACAGGATGGAAAGCTAATGGCTTTTTCTCTACAGAAAAGGCAAGCTCATCCTTTGTCTGACCCTTGGGGCAGACAAACCAACACTGGAGCTCTCAGGTTTATTTCTCATTGATTTCTCAGATACAATTACCCAGCTTCATCTGTACAAACCAGATTAGTACCAATGAACAGAACGGCCCTTGAAAGACTCTTATTCAGAGCAGGAGCCTCCCAAGTTTAATGAACTTTGAATCAAGCAAACATAAAGCACAGCTGAAGAGCTCCCTGTCTTGTGAAGTCCCTGTATACATCTGTCCAAGCAAATTATTACTGTCCTTGTCTCCTGCTCCAGCACACACTACATCAGCCCCAGGACAGTTCTTGGACTCTGATGGCAAAGGCTGAGCCCTGTAGGCCCAGCTGCCCCCCACAAAGGCAGACGCCAGGAGGTTTGGGTGCAGACAAGTTGCTGCCCTTATCGGGACTGCTCAGTCAGAGCACGCACACGAGGTGTGTGCTCAATCTCTGTTAGCCTGGCTATTGAATTTATTTAAGGAAAGGAGCTGCTTCCACTTTGTTTCCATGACAACAATCCTAAGAATTTTGTCTTCATATACATGAGTTATTGCTTTTTGTGCTTCCATAGTCTAGGCAGGAAAATTAACATAATATGGTCTCAAGAAAGACAATCACATCTTCCTATCCTCCCGATACTCCTACGGGCAGCAAATTCTTAGATTTCATTAACAGAGGTGTAAATGGGTTGAAAAGCAATACCCATTCCCACAAGTATTAACAGTGGAGAGATTTAATTTCAGAACAACTTCAATTAAAGAAGATTCCTTTGATGTCCGTGTTTCTGTACACATTCACGGAGAACAGCCTAGCTTAGAATTGCGTATCTTTCTGATTTAGCCTTTGAAAGCAGCTTTCAGATGTTTATCCATCAATTACGGTCACTATTTGCTCTATATTATTTCACCTCTTATTTACTGATGATGTGTTCAAAATGCTTTCAGTGCTACAAAAAATTAACTTTCCCTTGACCATAACAGTCAAAAATCTCCCCAAGATGGTCATTTCAAAGCAGATGGGGATGCGTGGAGCAGAGAGGAAGTACTTGGGATATGAACACTGCTAGTTAAGTCTTGCAATTAGCTGAGCTAAAACTGTACGCACCAAAAGAAAAAAAAGACAGAATAAGTAGAGGGCTAAAAGTATCATTATTCAGCCCACACTTAAACACTTAAGAGCTGCTAACTGAGCAAAGTAAACCACTTTTACATGAAAAATAAATAAATAAATAAATATATGAGCATTCTTTTCCCAGTCTCGCCTCCTGAATTCCAGAATCAGAGCCTCACACCCATAGTGCTGTTAGCAAAGCACAGAGATTACACCATGAATCGAACATACAATGCAGCAATTTCACATCACAGCACAACGGGAACGTTTTTCTCTTGAAAATAAGTGACATGATGTGGTGAGACAGATCTCCTCATGTGGTATGAATGGTTACAATTCCACTGACTTCGCTGGAAGGCTGAAAATTTGGACTCACTACCAGACATTTTCATGGCTTTGACTACCCTAGAGTTGACTCACAAAGCGTAGCTGCCAGCTCGGATGGATTTTAGGTTCCCTTCAGCACTTCAAGATAGATGGGTTCATAAGCATGGCGTTTATGCTGTTATCAATATGCAAGTGAGCATACTAAATCAGCCAGAGAGCAATGAATTTTTTAGGGTCAGCTGAGCAGGAGAATCCAGTTCTGTAAACAGGAGGGGCACAAAGCTTTTTCTTCAGTGAGAAAAGGAAAAAAAGAGGTGGGGGAGGGAAGCACCTGTTGAGCAAAGTATGGTCAAAATACTGAAGGGACAGGAGAGGACACAGAGGGAGAGAAGCCCTGCCAGGTGTGGCGTGGTGCTTGCAGTAACCACTGTGTAACACACACCTGACATGCACGGCTGGACTGGCAGCCAGGGAGCTGGTCTGGGAGGTGACACTGTGAAAAATTAAAGAAAACAGCATTCTAAACTAAAACTAATAATAAGTTGTATCAGTATTTTAGGTCAACATCTTACACCTTGAGAATCTTGCTCACAGAGGAAGAAAGCATAAGAGGAAGAAGAAATAAAGGAAACAGAGAATGAAGACAAGGAGTAAACAGCCTCAAGGACTACAAGCAATTGGAAGAAGAATTTATAAAACCTAGCTGGGGAGAGTACTGCACCTTGAAAAAAAAAAAATCAACAAGGAAAAACCAAGGCAAGTGCAACATCAGAGGAACATCAGCATCAGCGTACCGATACTGCTGCTGGAGCTCCTAGGAACCCTCATGGAGGATGAGTGTTCCTGCACCCAACAGAGACTGACTGGGGGTGCCAAGGCAGGAATCCTTCCCAGGGGTCTGGTCTGTCCATCGGTGTGGGCTGGCAGAGCAGAGGATTTGGTCTCCATTTGCAGGATAACCTCAAACCTAGCTGACCCGTAAGACTCCACTGAAAGCCATGTATTCACTGGTACCAGTGTATTCCAGAACTTGGTGAAACACCTCCACTGGGATGTTAAGACTAAGCAGAGAAGGCCATCGTGATCTTTGTCACTACCAACAAGAGTCCATAAACACAAATGTGAGATGAAGTTAACCAAACTTTTCTATAAATTACAAATGCACAAGTCCTTCTTTGACGTGAGAGATGGAAACAGACAGACTGAAGCACAAAACCTGGGCAATTCCTGTGTTCAAACACCAACTTCTACGGTCAGAATATATGTAAACAGAGTAGGGTGGGGTGGTGGTTAATCAGAACTACAGCAATCTGTGGAAAACATCAGAGCTTTCCAGTATTAAAAAAAAAACAACTTCAGCTCCAAAGCAGCAGCACTGGAGGCCACAAGATCCCTTCCCAGGATGCTGAAATTTCTAATCCCTGCTAAACAGCAGACTGGTGGTAATCACTAAGTCATCATTAAGTCACTTTTTAATCTGATTTTTAAAAAATTGTAACAACCTAATCATTATAACTGAATATTCATCTTCTGGTGCACTGCAATCATTCAGAAGATAGGAGATTTCCTTGCCAAAGTCTGAAAGATCTATTTGCAATAACAAGCTTCTGATGGTGCCAGCTAGGACATTATTTGTTTAAAAACACAGTTTTAGTTCAGGACACAAGGAAGGTCTCGAGTTAATTTTCGCTCCAAATTTTCCAGTCTTTCTAATTAGACACAAAAATGTGAGCACATCTTATAACTCCACTTGAGCAATTGAAGAGCACAGCAGATTACGCTGTAGTTAATCTTTAGAATAACTGTGAAACAACCGGGAACCATCGGTCTTGCATAAGAAATATGTAATTATTCCTCCCGGTGTGGAGTAAATCGCAAGGAAAGAGTAAATGAGGTTCAGATAAAGAATCTGGGTCATTTACACAGCTGGGCCAGCAGATCCCACAAGGTCTGCACCACGGAGAAACACGCGATTAATATCCCACTTAAGAGCAGAAGAGATTTGCTACAAAACAAGTCATCACTCACAACACCGAGGAGGAAAGAACTTGGCAACCACTGCAGAAAAGGAACTGAAAACACAGCAAATGAGTGAGAAAGTCCCATAGGTTGTATTGAAAGAGGTCTGTTCGCTCTAACTCAACCCTGGCTCAAGTCCACAGGCTTCAGCTGGCTACTTCTGTGCATGCAGACCCTCTGCTAAGCTAGGCAAGCATGCCAGAGATCAGCAAGGCACTCAGGAATTCATTGTTATCACCTCCCTTTCTTTTATTAATTCGGCACCAATATTGTTTTCATCCATCTTTATGCTCTTCAGAGAAAACAGTGACTGAGTAAACAGCATTACATTTTTTAGAGGGTATGATTCTAACCTCTTACAGGAACAAGCAGTAACCTAGCCTTAAAGCCCACTTGGCTATAAAAAAAAAAGCAGAAACAAGAGATTGTATGTGCTGATAACACTCCCATGGTTTGTCCTTGATCCCTGGATGGTGATAAAAGCCTCAAGAAACTGCTCATTCTGTCCTGAGTTATCTCTGTCAAAATATCCCCTTCTGGCTATTATCAGAGCAAGGACACCAGCTTGCAGGAACCTCTGACTCCTTCCGTACTTCCCAGTCTTACAGCTAGGGGCATAAAGCACCAGGCTCATCACCAAGCTAATTAGCAAGTTAGACCCACTGTGTAAGTCTGTACCCTCAAACCCAACGGCCAGGCAATCCTGGTTAGCATAGGGAGAAGAGATTCTTATTTCCATTTACCTCGTAACCAAGCACGTGGACTCAATCCCAATCTAGCCTTAAAATATTGGTATAACCTGGACAACACCAAGAATTTCAAAACACTGGCAGCATGCTCTTAGAAGGAGTAAGGGAATATTAGGAATCAACGGGGAATTTATACAGCAATAATAAATGCACAAGTCATGAACAGGATCATCATTAGAGATCATCCTAGTCAGAAATGTAAGCGAACAAAACCATGCAAACCATCACTCTGAAGAGCAAGAGCCAAGGTATTTGGGACTTAAAAAAGGGTTAGGAAAACCATGAAGAGGCAGGAACAGATGGGCTTTTTTTGAACTTCACTCAGTTCTAATCTACAGTTCTAATAATTCCCATGATTATTTTGAAGAAAAGTTTAATGCTCGGTACCTAATTGCCACGCTATTTCCTATGTAACTCCAAGTTTTGCCTTGTATTCTCCATGTACTGTTTTTGCTCCTATGCTATTTTCCTTTTTATATAGCTTACCAAGGCTGATTTTTCTGTTTAATCCTTTTGCAGTCTGCTATTTCACTGTACAACGTTGCCTTGAGATGATCAATGACACGTTTGACATTTACATTTTATTGGAAAGAACGCAGATTGCATCTTTTTTCTGTTCCTAAAACATTTCCTTCATTCTCCCACAACACAGTTTTGGGGACAATAGATGCATCCCCATCAATTTTCTTCAATTCATTACATACTTCTTTGAATACCAACTTTTCAAAGTTTAATATTTTTGTGCCACTACTCTTTGTGCATATTGTAGCCTCATGAATATTTCAAATCCAATCGCATTATGATCACTCAACCTTATAAGCTCACCAGCATCTATCTTATTTATCATACAGGCCCTGCTTCATTTCCTGGGACTATGTCCAAAATATCCTCTGAGATTTTTTTATTTTTATTTTTTACTTGCTTATATAAATTGTAAGAGAAAACAATCTTACACTACCACATGTATCTTTTCTCAGACATTAAACAATTCTTATTCCAGGCAAACTTGAAGTAATTGAAATCCTCTGTGATCAGTGCTCCATCCTTTTAATGAGTCTCCTCAAGTGTATAAATATTTCTTCATTTTCCTGCTCAACCTCTCATGAATAACATGCTTACGATCATATCCTTTACCATTTCCAGACTGTATTTTAACTCCAATATGGTTTTTTTCTTAAAATCCAGTCATCCTACAGGCCCTTCTGTTTTTTCCTTTTGTCCTGCTGCTTACCCCACAGCCACGCTCTAGCCATAAAATTCTGCAATACCTCATTAACTTACAGTCCTTAGACTTTCTCAGCCACCTGATTTGCATAGAGTTTCACCTCTGGAAACCTGCAAAACAAGGATGGAGATTTAAAGGTCTCTCCTTCTATCAAAGAAAGCTGCTTAAATCATTCTGAATGCACTGCAAGTTTTTGAAATGTCGAAGGGCAGGCAATGAGAACATCCCGCAGCCCTTCCAGCAGACTCGAATAGTTATGGCTTGCCACAGAAACTGGTCTGATTTCAGTCACTAGCGTGACTTGCAGAGCAGGGATTGTTTGGTCTAGCCCACTGAAGTGTCCTTGAAGCAGCTGCAGGTGCTCAGGACCCTGCAGGTGTAAAGGTCACCGCACCCTGGCTTTGCACTTCTTCCTCACCTCCAGGAACACGGGCTCCTTCCAGCAGCAGAGCCAGGCTGGGACTGCTGCCATCCCTAACGTCTGGCTAGTGATGTGAAGCACAAACCCGACTGCTCCGTACATGCATGGTAAAAGGAGCTCAAAGCCTCTTTCATCAGGCTGAGAATCTGGCCATTGCAATCAAGTTTATACATGAATAAATATGCCCACAGTAAGATTAAGTAGCACATCAGTTAGTTCCAGAAAATGACGTTATCATACCCATCTGCCAAAGTCTCTGTCTGTTAGCCAAGAAGAGCTGGCAAGAACAGATGAAGAACTGGCCAATTAATGAATTTCTCTGCACACATCTGGTGGAAAAACAGTGAATATTTTACTGCCTGCACAGCAGAGAAACAGCTCCACTGGAGAGCTAACCTCAGCCACGTGAGCAGCGGCTCCCAGCACAGATCGTACAAAGGACAGGGTGCAAAGCCCCTCTTTGCTTGAAAATATCTTTCACCCATTTATTTCTTCTGTAACTCAGAGTTAAGATCCACAGCTCTCAAAGTTAAAATCTAATTGTAGCACATTACCTCGGGATTTTGCTTTTTAAGCTAAGTGACAAGAGCCCAAGTCCATGCTTGCATCAAAGATCTGCTTGGCAGGAGGGAGCTGCAGAAGCAGCCCAGAATTTCAGGATCTAATGTTTTTCTATGGATGTCTGGAGAAAAAAAAAAAAAAAAAAAAAAAAAAAAAAAAAAAAAAAAAAAAGCTTGGTCCACTACAGGGGACAAAGCTTTGGAACATTCTCACCTTCCAGAGGAAACACGTAATGAAAGCTGAAGCATCTCCTCGCATGGTGGCTGTGCAGGAAGCTAGTAAGACAACACCGGAACTGCTCTCCTTATATATATGCTTTCTTTAAGAGAAAGACAATGTCTCATCTTGAACTGACACAAAGTAAAAGCCTCCAAAACAACTGTGATCCAAGTGATGAAGAATAACGTCGGTTTGTGAATAGTACACACTGGGGGCAAATAAAGCTATTTGCTTAGATAATTCCTATAGCTTCATTTAAAATTTTAATCCCATTGGGCTTCTCTAATTAAAATCTGATGAATTTCCAATGATGCCAACATCCTCAACAGCTCATATTCACTGGGGGTCTCCAGCCCTTCCACACAGCCCCCAGTCTGTTACCCCTCAGTATCACTCATTCGAAACTACTCATTGAGATCCAAATCTCCAAGCTTACATGTAAAATTAAGGTCATTTACTCTCAAAGCTCGTGGTTGTTATCCTAATATGTGTGAACTCACCCCTCTGCAGCACTCCTCCATTCTGGGGAGGGAGGGAAGTCAGAACAGGGAGCAACATGGGACTCTTTGTAAGCTTTTCATTTTCACATCATAACATTTCCCAGTCCAGGGTGAGAGCTTTCTCATGCATCTCAGCAGCACCTGCATACACTCAAACACACAAAATTGATGAGAAATAAGCACCCAGATGTCCTTTTTCAGTTACCACGTTCTCAAGGTCTCTCTTTAAGCCTCTCAGCAGAGAAACTACTGTTCACAGAATCACAGAATTGTCTAGTTTGGAAGAGACCTCAAGATCATCGAGTCCAACCTCTGACCTAACACTAACCAGTCCTCCACTAAACCATATCCCTAAGCTCTACATCTAAACGTCTTTTAAAGACTTCCAGGGATGGTGACTCCACCACTTCCCTGGGCAGCCCATCCCAATGCCTCACAACCCTCTCAGTAAAGAAGTTCTTCCTAATATCCAACCTAAAACTCCCCTGGCGCAACTTTAGCCTGTTCCCCCTCCATCCTGTCACCAAGCACGTGGCAGTACAGACCAACCCCCACCTCACTACAGCCTCCTTTAATGTACCTGTAGAGAGCGATAAGGTCACCCCTGAGCCTCCTTTTCTCCAGGCTGAACAACCCAAGCTCCCTCAGCCACTCCTCATAGGACTTATTCTCCAGACCCCTCACCAGCTTCGTTGCCCTATGTTCACTTTGTTTCTTTTCTTAAATAGCACTCAAAGTGCTAGCCCTGCCTTCCTGATGTGCTTTTGCATTTCCATACAGAGGTAGGCCTGTTTCAGCAGCACAGAAGCCATCACTGCACATTGTCTGTAAAGTGCTTTCTGATCCCGCACGATGAAAGTCACTTAATGGCAGGCTATTAATAACAACAACGGGTGGCCTGTGTCACTGGGGTTTCATCTCGCTCTTCTACATTCCTCCTTTAATAAAAAATAACTAATTCAATCACTGTTATAGAAGCAAGATAGAATAAAAAAATTATGTTTGGGGAAAGACAACACTAGATGCAACAATCTCACCATGTAAGCAAGGTAAGCACTTCTGTGCCTTAAATAAAAGCACAGAATTGCCCTGGGGATCCACATGTAACCAAACCAGGGTGCAGCAGCTGCAAGGCTCCGAGCACCCTACGGGCTCCTGCCTTCTGAAGGGCAGCACAGCCACACGCAGCCTGCAGCCACCCCTACCAAGGGCATCTGCACCACAGCTCACTCACCGAAGCTCGTGGTGCTGCTGTGCAGGCAGTGCAAACATCATGTCCTATTTAAACATTAATAATAAAATACAGTGGAGATTTTAGGTGAAGTTTGTGTTTGAGGCTGTTGGACTGGCTCTCCGGACAGCAGGTAATTTCTCCACAAGAGAGCATACAGCACAAAAAAGGCAGCGAGACTGCAAAAAGGTATTTGTTGGCTCGCATCCAGCTGAAACTAGACTTCACTTCGGCACCTAACATTCATCTACTGCAAACAATCCAGACAAACAATTATCCTACGCATCTATTCCAGTTCAGGTGTCTGCTCCATGTATATTTAGTCTAGAGGCTCTGTGAAGAAAGTTATTGATCCTTTTAATTGGTAAGGACTTTGCTAAGTGACAAAACTGTCCACCCACTTTCCCTAATTAAGAAAAATCCAATTACCGCACACAAGTGTAGATTGTGAGACTGTAAATACCACCCATCAGTCTTCAGGAATTGGTACAATTGGCATGTATGTTCCCAAACCATCTGTACAGCGAAGGAGTCATTAAAAATGACTTGTCAACTTATGTGCTAGTTTGTAGGACAGCAACTTGCCAGCAAGTACAAGCATTTGGTTACAGACCGAGCCAGAATTAGCTACTTCCTCATTGCGTGAGTGATTGTGGCCGTAGAGAGTTTCTTGAGTTAAAAACAGACAAATTCCCTAAATTCAGGGGAGCAGCCCTGCAGATCAGTTGTGTCCCTCCAGCTCTGAAAGGCAATGAAGGGGAAAAGCTCAGAGGGAGCTAGAAATGGAGAACAGCACCGCAGAACACACAGGGTCACCAGCAGCTGCTAGAGAGGGAGCAGATCAACCAGTCTTCTCCCTGACACTGGAGATGACTTGAACATGTCACCTCTTGGAAACCATATCTCTAAAATGACATGCAGTGGGGAAAAAGCCATGGGGTAGGAACAGATCTGCAATATGAAATCTGGGGTTGGGGGAAAAAGCAGACACTGAATTCGCGTGCAATGAAAAATATACAAAAGTCATGAAAGAAATAACCTTGGTTATTGGCTTAGGTAATTTGTTAAGCTAACATCTAGATATATCTCCAATATTGATGGTGGATGCCATGCTTATTCTACAGTGATTAGCCTCATTTCTTTTGCAACTGTTAAAATTTGAACCCTATTCGTCTCCTTCAAATACCACAAGACTGTTCCGTTACATGGCTGAATTTATCTAATTGACTGAAAAAAAGTACTTATTAAAAAAACCTCCTCCCAGATGGAGGCTGCAGTGCCCCTACCCCTCAGCCAAAGTCCACAGCCACCAAGAGAAGTCTGGGCGGCATATAAGTAACTCACAGGGCCTCCTGTGCATTGCCCCAATGTTGTTTAAACCCCTTATAATACATTGAATTATTACTCCACTTTCCCTACCCATATGCTGCCGTTCAAGGATGGTCTCAGGACAGCAACTGGAGGTCAGCTGGGCAGAGGACTCTGGTGGCTGAGGTGGGCACCCAGCATCAGAATTTATTTCTTTTACTGTCAAGCACTAACTGTTCCTTCTGCTGAAGAAAATAATCTGTAATGGAAATCCTGCCACCACCTTAATTATAACATCTCCAGCTTGATGCCAGATTAATGAACAGCAGTGGAATAACATTTTTTAAGTTTGACTGATGATATAAGTAATGACTGAAGCACGAAGGCACCTGCACCCAGAAATGCTCCAGGTTCGGACAAAATTTGTCCTACTACATCTAACAAATATGACAGAGAAAAAGGAATAGAAATCATTTTTTCAGGTCTCAAGTCACATTTTTTATTTTTTTATGATGATAAGGCAAGGGAAACCACCATTTAAAAGAGTATTTTTAGCCTGAAAAATGTTTGATAATCGCATCTTACTAAGAAATTGCAAATAGAGGACTGAGGACACCAACAACCAAATATAAAAGCAGAGAACAATTATGCTAAGAGTGAAATAAGAAGGACATTTTAGACTTCACGTTATAATTCTGGTTTGCTTATTTGTTTCATCAGCACCAGCTCCTGCCAAAGAATGAAAAATGATTCAAAAAAAGGATTATACAGTAGAAATGAACACAGGCACACATCCCTCTCCTTGAAGTAAAAACTGACGAAGATGACATTAAAAAGCTTTTCTATGTTCAAAGGACAAGTCCAGCAAAACTAAGGAAGATCAACTATTCCAGATATATCTATGGTCAAGAACCAGGAAAGGAAATAAACAAGCCCTTCCATCTCATCTTTATGCATCATAAAACAAATTAAATTAGGTTTTTGTTCACTGTGTTGTGCAAAAAGTAATTTTGTCAAGAGTCATTGTGATAAAGTCAGGCTGCTTCTCAATCACTGCACAAACAACTTTTTTTCCTCAAAGGTTATCTTCCAAGGAGATTTAAAATACAAATATATTTACATGAAGATTTATATGAAGCTTATGCCTTTCATACCTAACATGTCTACTCCAAACGTGCTGGGATGCTAAATCTACCAATAGTGTTGATATTATTCTGTTTTAGACATTGTATTAAAATTAAGGCTGCAGGAATTTTCTCACTGACATAAGACCAAGAAAAGCAGTATAGTGTTTGTGACTACTAGCAAGATTAAAAAGACAGCTTGCAAAAAAAAAAAAAAAAAAAAAAACTAAAAAAATCTATGGGTATAAATGAGATGTTTGTGCATTAGCCTGTGTTTTTGTGAATATGATAGAATAGCAGATATCAAAGGAATACTTAGGAATACTTACAAATCTTCATTCAATAAAGCCAGAATACCAGAAGTGAAGGTACTCTGACTGTGCTTGAAAAACGTCAATTACAAGTTTTTCCATTGTGACAGACTCCTCAGGAAATTCTGCTTCCACATTCACATAACGAAACGCAAGCACACAAAGTTATGCCTTTCCTCCAGAGAATAACATTTTTAAAAATTCACTTCATTCTTTATGTAGATACATTTTATGTTTATAGAGTAGACACCTTCTCCTGACAAGCACTAACTGCTGTTCTAGCCATAATCAGAGGGCTAAAACAGTTGTCACGTTTTCAACAGAAATGTAATATTAGATGCAGAAATGCAGGACCAATCTTCAAGATGAAATCTATGCTGGTAGAAATGGATTGGCCTGCATACATACATATATATATGCCTGTAGACAAGTAAGATTGATGGATCTATATTAAGCCATTGCATTTTGATGGTAGAATAGAAATACACCAAATGATTGAGAGATTACTGGGAAAACGTACTTCCAAAAGAAGCTTGAAAGAGAAACTTCTCTCCAAGAGAAACTCCTACCATGTAAAGGTGTCTGGGAAAAAGTTTAAAAGACAAAGTTGAGTAAGCACTAAAAAAATTAAAGTGGATGAAATGGTTTATCAGCTTCAGCACAGACTATGAATTAACTGCACTTCAGCACAACGAACTAGCAAGCCTTCCTCCTAAATCAAACTTCTCTCTTTCAAAGGGATATTCTTGTGCAGGCTTTTTTCTAACCAAAGTCTTTACTAGGTTAACAACAGATGTTCTTTAATACACTAAACATTAACTCCGTACTATACAATAACTCATTTTAAACAATGCAATTGGAGAGCCAGGGCATACATGTAGGAAAGAACAGCAGCCAAACTCTCTCCAGCTGAAACACCACAAAACTCAGCAGAATCACCCCAAGGATGCGTGCAGCCCAGGTGGTGTTTCTGCAGTCTCTCATCCATCAGCTCAGTCCCTGTGGATCATCTAGGCTAGATGGTAGTCTACTTATTATAGGAACAGAAATTGATTTACTTTGTCACCTTCCTTCTCACAGCGAAGCAGCACTGGATTGCTTCTCGCACAGAAGACCTCAGCTGATGATCTCCCTTCTCTGATCCTACCCGCTTGTAAAGGCGAGGCACCACACAACCTTTCGGAGGAACTCTCACCTGTCACTTAGGATGTTGCTTGACAAAATGTGAGGAAAAGAAAGGCTCAGACAGAAATTCAAGCGATACTGACAGCATAGCACAAATTTACCCTCTGAGAAGATATATGTTGTCAATTTAGCAGGAGTCTAAACTGCTACAAAATATAAATCAAAGCTTGCAGCATACCTAGTGCAACCACTGAGAAACACTCCAAATGGCTGAAACAACCCAAAAGCATCTGGAAGGTGCCATTAGCTATACAGAGTGAAAGACCTTTTAACAGATACACTGATGCCTTTACTGGCATAATATCAACTCACGACACTTTCCAAAAGAAAATTTGAGGCCACGCTTTTTTATTTTCTGTCCAGATGGGTGGCAGAGATTTAGATAGACAGATCAAAAACTTAAAAAATTATATAAAATGATTTTATGCAAGTACCACAAATTTATGTTGACTTATAATATTGAAATTATCACTGGAATACTATGGAGTCATTTAAGAACTAAACATGTTCACCACAGTGAGAGAAAAACTGACCAGCACCCATCCATACCAGCTCAGGACAGAGCTGCACCAGCTCACACAAGGGACATGCAGCCCTTGGCCGAGGTTCTCAGTCCCCGAGCTGCACTAACACTGGGGGCGAAGAAAAAACTCCTTTCAGAGAGGTTGCAACAAGCAGCAATTTACAGGTTCCCTTTTGCAAGGTCTTCAAACCATTACCTTCACGTTTCTGCTCTCCACTTCTGCACCTAATTATGTCACAAATGTGTCTTTTCCCAAATCCGGATTTGATGGGAGAGGATTAACATCTTCCATGAAAGCACTCCAAATACCTCAGCATGTTTGTATATTTCTTACCACTAATGGCCATTTCAGCTACAGAACAGATACAAAACAAAAAGTCAAAACCACTTAAACTGTAAAAACAACAACAAAATAACCCCACAATCCTTACAACGTAAACAGCAGGAGGATTTCAGAGCTCTGCACAGTATCTCAGAGCAATGCAGTGGACATTTTCTGATTGCTCCCTCACAGACCCTGGAAGTGAGAACTCTGCCGCCAAAGCCTCTCCTTGTGACTGCAGCAGCCGGTGCCTCCTCTGGGTAACATTCAGCCCGAGTGAAACCAAGTGTCACAGGCTCTGACCTTCAGCAATGCTTCTGCTCTAATTAAGACAGCATGATCCTGGGAAGCAGAAAGTATTGTTTTGTTTGCAAGAAATAAACGATTTTGGTGCTGTTTCATGAGAGAGTAGCTTTTTTCCATCTCTCTACATCTAACAGAATAAACTAAACTATGAGCAGCGTGTCTGTAAGACAATTGCAACTGATGGTTACCAAGCAGAGACAGACAAGGGTTAGGTATATCATGTGAACTCTACATTGTACTTCACATGCACAAAGCCAGGAGAGCCCCATGTCATTCCCTGCCAGGAACTGGCCTGCTCCCAGCCTAAGCAGGTAAGTTCCCCAGTGTCTGTTAACACTATTTTGCTTTTTTTTCAATCAACAACTTTTCTACTCTAGTCCAAGGTATTTTTGTCTCCAGCTGACATTTCAGTTCTAGAGACGTCTCTCTTCAACAACGCATTCCTGCCTTGCACAACACTCCTGCCATTCTGTCTGCTTTTGGCCAACAACAGCAAGAAGCACAATGCAATACAGATGATGCAATCTAGAGGTTAATATCTCAACTTTCATAGGAAGACTATAATGTCTGAGATCTTTCTTCTGCAATTGTGTTTTGAAATTAGATCATCTAATTCAGTACTTGTTCGCTGTAGGATCAATAATATTGGAAGGAGTGATGCATACATGTAATTTTTTTCTCTTTACGTTTGCCACTATTAGTAGGTCTACTGTTGAAAGCTTAACAGTGAAGAGACAAAGAGACAGGGGAGGTGAGCTGAAGAGAGAAGAAGTTGTAGCATTCCCAAGGGCCTGATTTTGGGAAATCAGCCCTGAAATCCCACCGGTATGCTGGAATACACAACCCTGGTTTTATTTTTACAGAATAGTCGTTACCCAGCTAAACAGACGGAACATGCAAAATTTGCAATCATCAGTTACAGGCCCATTTAAAACTAAAGAAAAAGATTTAGGATTATTCACAAGTTTTAGCGCTGCTTCCCTTGAAACCTGAGGAGAGTGCCCTGTAAGTTGCTGGGGAATTGCTGTGCTTCCACCACACATGCAGCCAATGCTGGAATTCACCTGATGATTAAAGTGCTGCATAGGTTTTTCCAGCTAAACACAAGCAATGGCTACAAGGTGTCTTCAACGATTACAAAGACTGCAAAGAAGTATTTAAACCCTGATGATATGTAAGGTAACAACATATAAAAAAAAATTTAGGAACCAAAGCTGAGAGCTCCGGCTACTGATGAATTCTCTTTTTTCTTTCTCCCTCATCCCCCTCTACCACAGTAAACAGCAAGAATGTGCCCTTCACCTGGATTAAAAATAAATTGCTTACATCAAGTGTGGAACAGAATGGTAATCATTTCTCCATTTCCTTTTTTTCTCATTTCTTTACTGCTTTTAGTAAGACTAGAGTTCAGAAATGATTCTAGTACCAAACCTTATGAGCCTTTATTACAAATGGCAGAAGAATTTCTTGCCAAACTATACCATGCGCGCCTCTTGATAAGCATTCAGTTCTTGCTTGGCATTACCTGATGCACGAAGCAGCTGACAGGTACCATTTTTATTACCCTGGCCTCAGTAATCTAATGAGATAGATCACCACCTGCTGCGGTACGCTGCACCAGCTGGAACGAGACCATCCCTGGTCTGGCATTTTTGTGTGTTCAGAAATTAGATAGGCGATGTCGTTCCGTATAGAAAAACAGAAAGCAAAGATCATTATAGAGCATTTGAGGGGGATAGCAGGGGACCTGAGGGGATGTTCCCTTTCCTTTCAATAGCCTTCTGCAGAAAGCTGAAACAATCAAATATGTATTACATTAACTTTGTGAAAAGAACCCTCAGAGATCCTTTTTTTTTTTTTTTAAATATCATCAATTTTTAAAAAGCAAATCACAAATGGAACAATTATTTTGATAACTTCATGCAAACAACAAAAACACAGCACTACTCATCCACAGCTAATACAAATACTACATGACAGTACACGGTCCAGTTGGGTTTCCCTGCAGGAAACTGAAGTGAGCTCGTATTAATGAAAATAATACCTCCGGCTGACTGATGTGCCACAGCTTAAACACCCCAAGAGCTGATGTGCCAGTCAGACCCTGCAAACTGCCTGTAGAGGTGGCTGGGCTTTCCTGCAACGCTCTGCATGGGCTTTGTTTTCACCCACAAATCATTTCTATACCTTAACATTTCAGTTTCACTTTGTGGTTTGTTTCTACCAAAATCAAAACCAATTTCCTGGACTGAGTACAAATCAGACCTCAGGAAGTTATTGCCTTTGTGCTGGAATTAGCCCATTGCTGCAAACACTCTGAATGAAAGAGAGAAAGAGAGGGGATACCGCATGCAGAAGGCTCTTTGTTTGGGATGAATGGTTGTTGAGGGCAGAAAAAAAAGAGTATGGAGTCACCTTTTACAGGAACGGTACAGCCATTTTGTTGTAGCCTGGTCTGCATCAGCAAACAGCTTCTGTCTAAGTGAATATATGGATGCTGGACCAGTACACAGTGCTCTGTGCTGCCCCAGAAATGGGTTTTCTGTGACTGTGATGGTTTGGTTCTTCTGCAATCTTTAACGCTAGGCACAGAGACAGTGCGTATTTGTGCATACACACACACCTTTCTGAGCTGTTAGAAGGGGCAGCACGTAAGGCACTCGGTGACATCTTTCATCTTGACCAATTACTCATCCACGTTTGTAAAGCTCCTTTACCAAGTGCATCCCTGTGCACCCTCTAATGGGAATGAATGTAACTCAATTACATTATCAACTAAATGCAAGGGCTATAGACCACTTGGAAAAATGAAACGCAGATATAATAATATTAGAAAACAGCAATGAACTGTGGAGATTTTTCCATTCAAGCTGTAGATTAAATAATAAACTCAGCCATACAGTTTTTCAGCTTTCTTACCCCTGAAGTCTTCCTGGCCCCTAACTAGCGGAAGACCAAAGCAAGGAATTCAAAAAGCCAATTCACAGGCTGCTCACTTGTACTCTGAAAGACCAGCAATGAACAATAGTCTTTTTTTCCTATCTCAGGTAATTTTAAGCTTGTAACATGCTTCATTAATGATAGTGGTTAAAGCTGTGCTATTGAGGGGGGAGTTCAGCCAGCTCATTGAGGACATCAGTTCCTACCTGACAGACTGGCTCCTCCACCAGCAGACCACAGCTGAACCACACGTGGCAGCAGCCACCAGTCTGAAGATTTGGGCTTGAATCAGAATAATTAGGTTAGTCCGTGAAAGCCGTGCGCCATTAACATTTTCAGCACAACCTTCGTTCTGTTTAATCACTTCTTTCTCTTTTCTCCTTCTCTCTTGCAAGTATAAATATTGAAGAATAAAAACTAATGCTATAAAACAATGAAAGCGCATTTCTGTTTCCCTGCATTACCGTCGAGCCTTCAATAAGCAAAAGGAGAGATGGGAAGCCCAAAAGACAGGCAGCTGGTGCGAAGCTCTTTGCAAATTTGGAGAAGGGAACCTTGTAGCCCTGTAATGGGCTGTGACACAACAAGAAAACAGGGAGGGTAATTCAGTTCAATTTGGAAAAAGAGGAAAAGAGAGCACAAGAAGAAAGATGAGCTTTGCTGAAACAGCATGGGGCTAATAATGAACACTTGTTCTATTCTTTTTAATTTAACTAAATGCAGAGCTGTCCAGTCCAAGCCTCTGCGGAATTCATCTCCAGTCACCACTGAGATGAAAAGCAGCCATCCCTCATCCACATAGATATAATTCTAAGAATGCAAATGCAGGGCAGGATTTCTTGTGGCAGGAGCCCCACAGGCAACACTGGCAGGAATGGATGGGCAAGTCTCCAGCATTTGCCAAACATCCTGCCATAAAGTAAGTGATTTAATTTTTATCTTCCTGTGGGGGCAAAATCTGTTGCCTGCTATTGATAGTGATATATTGCCAGATCCTCCTGTAAGCGACACATTATGTCACAATGCTGTGACCTATTGCTTGCAGATACAAAGTGCCAGCAAGACACACACAAACTAGATCTTCAGATACATTTTAGCTTTAAATTGACATCAGCATGTTGCTGTGCACATTAATATGCAATCATTGTGGCAATTATCTTCCTCCAAGGGCCTAAAATTAGAAGCAAACACTACCAAATGTTGTTTTCACACAGGGTTGCTACTCTGTCTCCTCTGTTTATCTTCCTGTAGTGAGATTTACGTTTTCTCAAACCCCATGGCAGAAATCCCAGAGGGATTTTAAGAGCACAAGAAACACAGAACAGACTGAACTGTCTGATGGAAAGGTGATATGCAATGCACTGCAGCAGGTTTTCTGGAGCCCCTTGTCTCCCTTGATTGACAGCTGGTGAGAAGCGTACCACAGGCAGACTTCCCTTTAAAGCAGAATTGTCTGCTCAAGCAGAAACAACGTTGGCTTGGATCATTATGCGAATCTGTCAACTTCTGTTTCCGTATTTTCTACTTTCCACAGCTAAGTTCAGGTTTCCCAGTGCTGTCAGAGTCTACACCACTAATACAAATAGCTATTTACTTTAATCTGCCATCCCATAATAGTTATAATGTTGGCACAGTTTCACTGTACACCTCAAATTTCAGTGACACGCTGCATCTTGGACATCTTTAGGCCCATCAGGCTGAAACTGAGGAAACAAACCACTCAACTCCAGGCCGTTTGGAAGGGGTCTTCCTCATCGTGTTTTCATTCATTTTGAACCAAACTCTTGTTTTGCCTTCCCTACAAACCAAGTCGGGGTGGGGGAACACTCCAGCTAGCAAAAGTAAGATCAGGAGATCTGCTGCTTACAGCCTGGAGTAACTGGTTTTAATATTTTCAAAAGCATGAAGTTCATCTCTAGCAAAATAACTATGGCACATGCAAGAGAGATACCAAGTATTGTCCAGTATGGACGGCTCCTGTGTTGTAAAGTAACCGTTAGAGACTGCTTTACGTATGAAAGTTGACCTAGCTGTAGGGCAGCTCTTTTTGTAGGACAGTTTTCCCTCCCTGGCAGGTAAGGTTCTCATAGCTTATTTCCAGATTTTTGTACATCACTGTCTCCCTATGAATTACCAAAAGGAGAAAAAAAAGCTAAAACATGAACCTGGCCTTCATTTACAAAACACAAATTGTCTGTAGTGTTGGAGCACAGGCCAGCTCCCAGACTCGCTTCAGGCAGACTTCTGCTTCATCTTTCTAGAAGTTACTTGCACTGCTTTCTCCACTATTCATACCACTTCATCACCCCCAGGCCCAAGTTACAGACAAATGTTGCGTATGACACAAACACAGGGTCTCTCTTGTGAGTAAGAGACAACCCGCACCAAAAAGATTTGCACCCGGAACAGATGAGAGCAGAGGAACAGAAGCCTCTCGCCCGTGCAATTCTAATTGTATGGGTTTCTAGTGCATTTTGCTCTTGGTGGTTGTACACTGACCGTTTCCACTTTTTTTTTTGTTCCTCATCCGTGCACCTGCATTCCAATGTCACATGGCATCAGAGTAGAAGTCTCTTTTTTTTTCATTTTGGAGAAAAAAGATTATTAGACTAGTAACTGAACTTCCTGCCCCTGTGCATCAATCTGCTAGAACCTGCGGCAGCCTGCAGGGTGCTTCTGATATCCTCCTCACCAGGAAAGCACCACCTCAAGGGCCTGGTACAGTCCCACTTGCATTCACGTTGGGTACCACACTGCTCTAGTACGCTAGAAAACAGGACTGGAGGTCAGAGGAGGAAGGAAGAGGGCACACAAGTCTTACGGGGCTGGAGAAAGAGGTTAGTTAAAAAGCCTACATGAAGTGCACGTGTCTGCTGGCTGACAATAACTGCAATGAATACAAATATTTGAGAAGTGTAAGCACCAGAAAAAAGGAAGCCAAGATTTCTCTGTGGTGATTCATGATGTTCAAATACCAAGGCAAAAGGACTCTCTGCAGAACACATTAGGTGGGCACAATTTGGAAGGAAAGGACGAGGTTAGTGAAAAAAAAAAAATAGGACAAATTGAAGAAGAGAAAAAATTGAAGAAAGAAAGGTGATTAAGGCTCATATAGGCAATGAAATTTAGAGGTAGAATAGCAAAGTGGTAAAGGTGTTCTTTTTCAAGACAGAGAGTAGGTAAAACACTGCCTACTTGTTCATCCCCTCCCCAAAATACGTAGCTTGGAACCGTCTCACGTGGGCAGTGATCTATGGGACATTTTTCCTGTCTCCCTTTTGTAATGCCATTAATTTCAGAAAAGCAACTTCTCAGACTTCTTCCCCCAAAGATCACCGAGCTCACAGCCATGGCACTGAAGTTCCTTCTCAGCTGAATTGAGAGCCGCATGATAGGCCCAGTTCTGGTCTCGCTTCATGTAAAGGAAATCAAAACCAGTCCCTTTGAGATGCAGAGGAAACACACTGGAGTAACAGCAGAGCCTTTTGATTTCAGATTCCTTGCAGCAAGCCCATACATTCCCCTTTTCCACAGTCTCTTTTTGCCCCTCCTAAACATAAAGCTACTTACAGGCACAGGCAGAGCTGTTGTAAAAATCACTAACCCTGGGAACACAATGTTCAATTAAAATTAAAAACAATGCAAATGTTAAGAGCTCTAGCTAAATTAATTAGCCACTTCTTCCATTTCAAATCTACATTTAAATATGTAAACATTGCAGCACTCAAAGATTTATCTGATATAAAATGGGAACATCAGCAATTTCCTCTAGAGGGGCAGATGTTAAAGTCATTCTTGTAATTTTTTTGCAGATGTTCCCCTCCCAGCATGTTTAAAATGGGATTTCGATCTCATTTCTGAAAACTCCACATTCTCATACCAAAACGCAGACAGCTGATACAGGCAGTGAGCACACTGTGATAACCGCACCAACACCCAGCAAGAGAAGAGGAAAGGACTTCTGCATCCACAAGTATTCACAGCAGGTTCCCACCATGCTACAGAGTGGGCTATACCACACCCCAGCTTCTGCAGTTGTTCTGGTGTCATTAAGGAGATAAATTTATCATCTCCAAGCAGATTAAGTTCTGGGGTTTATTGTTCACATAACAAAAATGTCAAAAAGCCTCAGAGGGCAGGGTCTCCTCGCTCCAAGTGCTGCAGTCTCTCACTAGGAGCTTGCACTTGCCTCAGGGAGCTTCCAGGATAAAGAGATAAGAAGGTTAAAGGGGTCCCCATAGGGGAAAGGGACAGGTTCCTGCAGATTTCAGATTGCTAACCAGAGTCAGATAATGTCATTATCAGAGCCAATGCTACTTAACAACACACAGCAAAGGCAGCAGCAAGCAGCCCATCTCGTACTGCTCTTGCAGTCCAAACAAGGGAAAACAATGACCTTTCGAAATATGATAGAAGAAAAACAAACAAACAAACAAACACACACCTTCCTGAGCCCTAAATTCAAGGAAACAAGACACATGAAAACCTCTCCAATCCTTCTCCTAAAATCAAAATCAGCTCAATGCAGAGAACTGAAAACAAAGTCTTATGTCAGCCTCACAGGCGTCCCCTTAGATAGCTCCATCACAAGCTGGGGCAGGATCAGAAGGGCATCACGCTCTCCTTGAAGCACCCAGCTTTTCCTGCAGGGCCTCTGTCACCCCCAGCCTCCCCAAAGCCCCAGACGTCCCCCCTGCCAGGCAGGTCAAAGAAGCACGGCGAGCAATGAGAGTGTCCTAAGCAAAGCAAACAGCACCGAAGAGACCTACAGCTCAGCACACTCAGGCTCTGACACACGTGCAGCTGCATTCACCAGGATTATTGAAGTTCAGGGAGGCAGCCAGTGGGCACCAGGTGGCAAAGCTTTGAGAGACGAGAATCCACAAGGTCGTTTGTCTGCTTCCCATTGCCTTCCAGCTCCCAAGCACCGCAGCAGTCAGAACAGGGCTAGGTAAGACATCAAGACAGAAACATGTACAGGAAAACTACTACAAATCTAAGAGAAATAGGACTGGGCATTTCCTAAGGGGAAGTTCAGGAGTGAAAAATGGGTGTCTGTTGTAGCACAAGTCTGATTTGCTGTAACCTCTTATGTAGCTGGAATCAGCCTGGATCAAACGGTCCTATTTGGTCTCCTGTGGGCGTCTAGAGCAAGCAGACAAGGGACACAGATGGGACAAGAAGTGGCTTGGGAAAAAGACATCCTATCAAGTGACATCTTTCCTCTCCTTCTTTGTCTGCTGCTTAAGCCTGCTGGTACCAAGCTGATGAACATAATGGAAGCAACAGCACTAAAGGGAACACAAAAAATACAGCAGCACAGAAAAGACGTCCACAGCTCTTGCTTACAAAATCCAGGATTCCAGCAGCCAGTGACAGCTTGGGGTTTTACAGTCATACAACACATGTTGTGAGGACAAGGTGTCAATTTATTAGAAAATTAAAAATGAAAATGCAGAAAGGTGCAAAGTGCAGACAACTTCATATTAATCTCATTTCTCTACATCTTTTCCTAAGTCTTTCCTCTTGCAATGTCACAAATGGCCAGGAAATTGGAGACAAGGCGAAGTGGGGGGTAAAGCATGCTGGAAGATGCTCTGAAAAACACCAGTTTAATGTTTTGGTATCCAGAAATAAAAGCCTACAAAATCCACTGCGGGATCATCTCAGCAGATAATTACAGGCAGAGCTGCTGAGACAGATGGGTTTAGTAAGCTAAGCAACTTTCTTCTGCTGTTTGCCCTCCAGCCAAAAGTGGGTGCAAGGACACGGACCTCTAAACCCTGGGTGAGAAGATTTTTTCCCTGCCACCACCACCTCCACCACCCTTTTTTTTCTTTTTTGGTAAATTATAAAGCAGACATGGTATAGGTCTATTTCTTTTCATTGTCATCAGTTTACAACAGGACACACATGCTCAGCGCACACCAAATGGATCAGAAGGCGATCACCCAGCGAACTGGAGCCCTGCTGCAAGGCAGACGGAAAGCAGTGCTCGGAAGAGGAGGAACGATGTGTACCTTTTGTCTTTTCCTCTCACTAACACGGCTAGCACAGATCTTCCAACGTGTTATTTTCTAGGCCATCATTAAAAACTTTCTTCCAGCTGAAGAAGAAAAAGGGGAAAAGGTCTGTGGACTCTCACAAGCTCGGCAAGGCCTCCTGCTTCACAGAGCTCGCCCCCAGGAGTTCACTCCCCTCCTACTGCTGCTCATTAACACCACCGCTGGCATTTAAAAAAAAGTGTTTTCCCCTCTAATCTCTGATCTCATTTATCTTGGGACTGAAGTTCTAACACGAAATTTATCACATCAGAAGCCTTATTTCCCTGGCAACACACTGATATAGCTACAAATATCGAGGAAGAGACAATAAGCTCTGACTGGAAAACAGAATTGTATTTAGAGAGAAGCGGTGCCCTGCATAAAGATTCCCCACCTGACACCCAAGCACGCTCACTCCAGCTTTAAAAAAACTTTCTCCAAACCCATTTCCTCCCTCTGCTTTCTTTCTCCTTGCCTTGAGCACAGCAGGTGCGGTGCAATTTGGGAACTGGCAGCCTGTAGCTATCTTCTCAGGGAATTCCCCATGGCCCGTCCCCAAGCACAGTCCTTCAGGACCACTGCAGGGCATGGGGGGAGCTCGCTGCCGGCACCGCCTGAAAGCGTCTGGAGGTGAACGGGAACACGAGGCATGCCTCCTTCAGCCATCTCCCCCTCAGTCCATCAGTGGATCAAGCCCTTGATCGGGTACAAGTGACAAGAAATGTATTTGTCAGGTCAGTTCCTGGCCATCCATGACACCTTGGGGACCAAAGCAAGGTGGTGTGCGTACCTGCCCCAGCAGCCGTCCTGCAGGAAGGGGTGTTTAAAATAGCTGCCATACTGAAACTGAGGCTTTGCCATTCGGGTTTTCCCGGACTGCTGCTTCTGAAAGCACAGCCAGGGCTGGGAGGGATGTCAAAAGCTGTGCAGAGGAAAAGGTGTTAGTCAACGCTCACCTGAACACGAGCCAGCAGTGTGCCCAGGTGGCCAAGAAGGCCAACAGCATCCTGGCTGGAATCAGGAATAATGTAGCCAGCAAGAGCAGGGAGGTGATCGTCCCCCAGTACTCTGCTCTGGTGAGGGCTCACCTCGAGTGCTGTGTTCAGCTTTGGGTCCCTCACTAGAAGAAGGACATCGAGGCCCCAGAACATGTCCAGAGCAGGGCTACGAAGCTGGTGCAGGGCCTGGAGCACAAGTCCTGTGAGGAGCGGCTGAGGGAGCTGGGGGGGTTTGGGCTGGAGAAGAGGAGGCTCAGGGGAGACCTCATTGCTCTCTGCAACTGCCTGAAAGGAGGGTGTGGGGAGCTGGGGGTCGGCCTCTTCTCACGGGTAATCAGTGATAGGACCAGAGGGAACGGCCTCAAGTTGCACCAGGGGAGGTTCAGGCTGGAAATGAGGAGACATTGCTGCTCAGAAGAGCAGTCAGGCATTGGGACGGGTTGCCCAGGGAGGTGGTGGAGTCACCGTCCCTGGGGGTGTTCAAGGAAAGGTTGGACGTGGTGCTTGGGGACATGGCCTAGTGGATGACAGTGGCAGCAGGGTGATGGTCGGACCAGATGAGCTTGGAGGGCTTTTCCAACACTAATGTTGCCCAGCTCCCGTGGGGCTCCCAGGCAGCCCTGGGCCAAGCCCCCCAGGGGCACTCAATCCAAGTGGAACAATCAATGAGACCAAGGCTGCCCGAGTGCCTTCTCTGGAGTTTTACAAAAATAACTCAGTTGTAATTGGAGAAACTGAGACTCAGGGAACATTTTCCTTCCCACCAGGCAGATGAATCTGTGATTTGTATTCTCTGATTTTAAATGAGATTCTCACACATCTTCAGTGGATTTGATTGATACTACACACAAGGCCACTCAGTAAAATGACACAGTATAGATCAAAGCATGAAAGATAATTTTCCCTGAAATTTATGTAGCTAAGGGTAAGTTATGACTCTTTGTTTCACAGTTTATGGAACACAATTCCATTTAAAGCCTAAATCTGTCATTTCAGCATTGTTTATCAAAATGCAACCAATACCCTGTCCCCCTAGAAGAACAGTGTCAGGTCAAAGGTAGAAAATCAAACCAGTACAAAGACATTATTTCAAATATCTAACCATAAAATAAACTCATGGAGAATAGCTTGTGATTTGCATAAATTTTATCCACACATGATGCATTTAATACAAGCAAAAAGTAATTCATCTGCAAGTTAAATACCCACAGTGGCAAATGGTGCTGTAAAATTGATGATAGGAAGTCTGCGTGACGTATGCCTGAAGATGCTACGAACTGCCTTCACCTGCTTGTATATTTCATAATTTTGTTTTATTCGTGCAAGAGTTGAAAGATAATCCCAACAATGATCATTTTTAATCTTCTTTCTTCATTACCTGATTTTTGGCTCACAGGCACTTTGGGAGTAGATTTTTCTTCAAAATCGTTTCACTGCCAAATTATTATGTGCAACATAATTAAAGCCACTCCATTTTTTTATTATTATTACAGCAACACCAGGTTGTTTGGTTCAAAGCAACATTACAAAAGCCCTGGCACTTTTTCTTTTGAACGTGTGTGTAAAGCTGCATCATCACTTTGAGTTAATGTTTACAAACTTAACATGCTAAAGTGAATTTGGGAGAGATTTGAGAAAGAAAAGCCATTAAAAAAAAAAAGTCATTAAAAGTGTGTGGGAAGAGGAGGAGTGGAGACAAAAAAAAAAAAAAAAAGGCAAAAGAAAGTTATTCAATGCTTATATTTTAAGATTATTTCTGAAACCATTCTTGTAATTTTAGTTAGCGACACCTTTCTGGAGAGCAATAAACTACACTAGTCATATCTCAGCCCTGATGTCACTGAATGGGAAATGACGTGCCAAAACCTGTCCTCCATTATGCCCGCAGACATTTCAGTTCTGTGGGATTATCTCTGTGTTCAGCCCAGAGTTGTTCCACTAAAGCATACACTGGTCACATACATTAAGGATAAAGGTTGTCATTCATGTTCTGTTCTTTCCTAAAAGCAGGGCCTTCGATCACTGGAGGATGCCTGCAGGTCTTTGTTGTATTTAGGTTGTTTTCATAGCTGTTTGATTTGCTGTACATGGTGGTTGGGAGAATCATTTCTATAGCAGTATATCATTACATACATTACAGCTGCATCATGTGAAGCATGATACAGAATCAGAGTCATTTAGGTCAGAAAAGACCTTCAACAGCACGAGGTCTAACCATCAACCTGACCTACCGAGTCCCACCTCTAAGCTATGTCCCTCAGTGCCACATCCACACACCTCTTAAATGTATCCAGGGATGAGGACTCCACCACTGCCCTGGGCAGCCCCTCCCCATGCCTGACCACCCTCTTCATGAACAAATTGGCCACCTGGGCACACTGCTGGCTCATCATCAGCCAGCTGACCAGCATCCCCAGGTCCTTATGTCATATAATGACATTATAGACAGTTATCATCAAAGACATGGTAATATGGGATCTCCTGATCCCATCCTGCCCACCGTATTTTCTCTTCCTGGATCACCAAATCCCAACAAACAACAGCTGAGGGAACAGGCCCTGGCAGATGGTCCCCATGGGAAAATTCATGCGTTCGAGATCCATCTACACTCATGTATTCAGTTAAAACACTTGCTCAAGTTTTCAAGCTCAAGAGCTAAACACTGAAGATGCCGTTAAGCAATTAAGTTGCCATGCAGAAGCAGCATTCAGGATGTAACAGGACGGAGGACAGATGCTGTAGAGAAGTGCAAAACAGCTCAGTGCACTCGCATTGTTACAGCTCACAGAAACTCAAGGATTGCACAATGCATTCTCGAAACATACTGTGTGTAGCTGACAGCCTTGCAGGAAACAAGCAGGCAGAGGCTCGTGAGACCACGAACCAGATTCTTCCCTCTCCTTACACAGATTGCTGCACAGAGCTGGGGCTGGATAAAGGGAAAGCCACGTGGCTCTGCCCCTGACACCACTGTCTCATGGGCTGCTCCAGCACTATCACCTCCATCACCTCCACTGCTCCCGTGATGCTTCAGAGAAGTTTCCATGAGGTAGAAGGCTTTTAACAGAGAGCAGGCTGAGGTCCTTAAGACTGAGTACAGAGAGGAGCACAGCCAGCTCCTTACCTCTTTCCAACGATGGAGGAATGGTTTGGAAGAGCCTTGGGTAGAGAGGAAACCAGGTCCCTGCCCAGTTGTCCACCAACGATCACCACATTTTACTGGAGTCCAGCATCACACCAGAGCACACCTCGCTACGAGTACTGGTGACACCACACAACCTGCACACCCAAGGGCTGCCCTGCCAGCTTCCCACAACCCCACAGGAAACTTCATGCTGAACTCATCTCTCTGTGGGCTTTGACACCCAGTCATGTGGAAGAAAGCCAGATAAATTACTGGTGGAGAATGCTGAAGCATTTATTGTCCTTAAAAGCCATATGAAGGAGGAAAGGAGGGTAACATGACTTTAAAAAAAAAAACAAAAAAAAAAAAAAAAAACAAACAAACAAAAAAAAAACACTTATACAAAGTTTCTGCTGTGGAAGCACCACCAGGTAACAACTAGAGACTGACATTATCAATGGGTTATCTAAGCACCCTGGGGAAGAAACTCGCAGGTTTCTTGTTTTGACATAGCATAGTAGGTCCTGCTCTGAGAAATCACAGCCTGAACCCCTTCCTGGTAAGATACAGAAGTATCTTAACTTTCCATGTTTGTTGTTCTTGTTTTGTTTTGTTGTTGTTTTTAAACAGATCTTTGGAAAAAAGTATCAATTACATGCAAATAAGAACCTGCTCCCTAAAACTATGAAAACATAATGTGTCAGAGGTTTAGCATATAAATACCAAAATATCCTTTTCTCTCCTCTCATAGATTAGAATACCCTGAGTAAACTACAGCAAAATCCAATTAAAAAATCAATAAAATGTACTAATGTAACCACTAACTACCTAGAGGAAGGGAATGAATTAGAAGTTGTATGGCTCAGAGGTTACAACCCTACCTTATCAGGTCAGTCTGTAATTTACACTGCCATTAGGGAAAGGAGGCAGCGTTACCCTGGGCCAGGTGATTGCTGGATGGGAGACACAGCCACAACTCCCATTCCCAGAGCAGAGACTCCCCAGCCATCCACAACCCCACTTGCTTCAGTGCCAACAGCAGCTCCGAAACAGCAGCACACCCTCATCTGGAGCCAACTTGCTTCACTTTTGCTGTTCCCTCTGTGCATGGAGCTTCAGCAACGTAGTCTGATCCATGCTACTTTGGCTGCCTAGAGAAGTCTCCTTGCCTGGAAACATTGTGTAGTCCTTTATCCACAGGAGAACTCAGCCCAGTGAAATGCCTCCCCTTTAACAACAGCATTTACATCAACAGGGCTGTGCTGGCCTAAGAAGAAAGTCCAGGCACGTATAACAGAGTTCATTTCCCAGTCAGACTGGTAAATTGGCTCTTAGCTGGGAGACAATATTCAATGTCATTACACTTCAGGAAGGGGCTGGATGCACAGCGCCAGCCCCAGTCCCATGGCTTTTCCTCCCCCTACGGCAAGTAAGCAGCTCTAGGCTGCAGCATGAGAAGACTGCCTAAACCCACACAGATCCAGAACAAAAACAAATACTGTCTTGCAAGAAACTTTCAGGAGGAAAAGAAAGCAAAATTGGATTCACTAAATACTGTGATTAATATATTGGCAAACAGACTCTCTCTCCCCACAGAGCAGCCTGTGGGGAAGGCAGCAAGCCAGCGAATTTAGGTGAGGTCTACCAGCAAACATGATGTTTTTCAAACAAACTTCCTCAGTGGAATCAAATTCAGGTTATCACCAAGCATAAAACCCTACACGAAGCTATAAAAGCAGGGCTTTTGTCGTGCTCCACAGGAGGAGCAGCAGCATTGCTTATTACCCTGTAAGAAATGCCTACAGGAATCCTGCAGCAGGCATTTTTTTAATGACACACTGCTTTAACTACCAGCAAACAGAGCACCTTCATTTCAAAACCTAGACCTAATGTGGCTTGTCAGATTTTATAACCAGATAAAGCAGTCACAAATGGCCATGGGTCATTCAGCTACAGCAACAAGAGGGAATTTTTCCTTGTTATAGCTTACTAGCAATAAATAAATTAATTAATATGAGGAAAAATAAATAAATAAATAAATAAATAAATAAAGCAAAATAGCACAGATTTACATTCTTCTGTTAATGAAAATATTGCAAAAGATATCATGGAAAACTGAAGACAGCCATCCTTCCAGACAGGACTATTACTTATTTGTGGGGTGGAACTAGGTCAATTCCCAGTCTCAAGCGTTGGATGGGATCTGACCCAGATGCCCCCAGGACTTCAATTAAAAGATAGCTGCTTCTCACCTACATATGCAGCCCTGCCCCTGCTCCCCTGGCAGGCAGGAAAGATGGGAGATGGACGAGCTGCATAGAAACACAAAATCTCTGCAAAGATCCCAAGGAAACACCTGCCCTGCATGGAGGCAATCCAGCCCTGCCATGAAACAACCACCCTTCCTCAGAGCAGGCAGCACGATCTTTAGCACAGATGTGCATTAAATGAACATCCCAAAACTTGCATAACGTTTTGATTTTTATTCTAATCTTGAGAGGTTTCTTCTCCTGGCCCTTGCAATAAATAGGTTTCTCCTTTCTCTCTTCCCCCAAAATACACACAAATAAAGGTGGAAGCATTTTTGGTTTTGTATCTCCTTGTCAAAGTCTTTGGAAAAGCCCCTTTTCAAAACTGGAGAAGTCTTATAGATGTTCCTGGTCACTGACCACTTCAAATCTCAAATGCATTGAATTTACTGAAATGACAGCTCTGCAGTGGTAAGAAGTCAAAAAGGCCAACATAATGCTTATCCTTCCTTCTTTAACACACACCAGAGGTTTAGGTCCAACCCACCTTGCACAAATCCTAATAATGTTCATCAGCTGGATATTCCGCATATCTTTGGTCTAAGATCTCTGCTCTATTTCCGCACATTACATCATACAGATACACATCTGCATGAGGAGCATCAGCTTATGAAACCTATATTATCTGACACACAATATCCTGTGCCCACAGACTTCCAAGCAAAACCAATTATGTTTTCTTCTTAGAACACCAGGCTGTACTTGCCAGCACGGGTATCTACACCACACCTGACAAGATCTTGCAGCCACTCCTGGGAAATCCAATGATCTAATTGAAACAAGCAGGCTGTCTTGGAAAGCATTTATTATTCATTGTCGCCCCATTAATATTGTATGGCATGGAAGTGATCGCATTGAAAAGGTTACTGTCAAACGAGTAGGGAACTTCTCCGCCAGTACAGGAGGGTCAACATCCAAGACCGAGACAGAAGGCAGCCAGTCAGTCATTTGTATACTCCATGATGAAAAATGACAGAGCTGGAGACAGACCCACCACCACAGCTTCACTTTGAATTATTCAATAATCCTTTTGTTCTTCTCCATGAAACCTGACAATAGTTTGCATATTTTTAAATTGCCCTGATAAGGCCACAGGAAATGTTCTCCTGATAAAAGTGCAGAATACAAATTGGAGCTGGATTTACTTAACTGCCCGCAATAGATCATCCTGACACACTTTTCCCCTTAAGCAACAATACAGAGGGGAAAAAAAAAAAGCAAGCAAGCAGCGTTTCGCTTCCAAGTGCGCATCAGAAAAATGTTTCTATTTCAAACTAAAACATAAGACTCAAGGAAAAAAAACAGGGACCTAGCAGGAAACCTTGAGTTGAGCAAATGCATGTATTAAAAAAAGATCAAAATAACTTCATTTTTTACATTAGTTTTTCTAGTAGTAAGAAATGACAACACAGCCCAATGAAAGCTGGGTAAAGCTGTTTGAAAGGGTTATTCCTTCTTTGATTTTTCTTCTACATCCAGCTCTTTATCTGTCTAACACGTTTCTCTCTCACTTACTGTTATGAATCCCCAGAGACTGATTCTACAGCAGAAGTTCCTAACCATTAAAGCAAACACGTTGCATTATTTTTTTCTTTATGCTAGAGGACTAGCAAGTCCTTCAGTGCAACTGCTAGCTGTAACTGAAGTCTGGAGGCTTCCCACTTCCATCCCTGGGATTTGGAGCCACACTATATCACAAAGCAAAGCAACATTACATACAGGCTTGCAGAACTCATCCCCACCCAACTGAAGCCTTGAGAACTGGGGAATACGTTGCACCAAAATCAAACCAAACACTTTCTTGAAAATAAGAAGTCTTACAAAAATGGAACAAAATGTCATCCCTCCCAGCTCCTTCCCCTGGAAAGTAAATAACAGAGGAAATGCAAACAAATGTATATGTTGTTTTGTTTGCTTATTTTTAAATAGGAGATGAGATAGGAAAAAGCATTCTTTTTTAAATCACCCTTATTACAGTCTGTGCTTGGAAGACAACGGGTGGTTTCTTTATTAATGGCATTGAAATGCACAGCATAAACTACTTGCAGCAAAAACAAACTGGGAAACCAGCATAGGACTGCCTCTTCCTCCCTACTCTTCCTCCAAGGAGATTCACCCGCATTACTCAGCTCGAGGTCCTGCAGAAGGCTGTACCTTCCACCTGTGAAGCTGCAGCTGCAGCCAAACAAAACTTGGTTCCACCTCTCTCCCACCTCTCCATCCCGTCTCCCACTTCCCAGAGCTCTCTCACGGGAGCAGACTGCGCCATCCACCCAAACTGCACGAGGCAGGTCCAAGCTGGGACTTGACCAATCTCCCCCTTACCAAATCCGTGAAACGAGAATGTTGTCAGCAGTGCATTCGCAGTAATTAATTCCCAGAAAAGATCATATTCCTTAAATTAACATTCTCTGACAGCAGGGAGTGGAGGAAGGGAAACCTAGGATCTTTGAAAGGGATAATGCCTAACTGACTAATTTTCTGATAATTAATTAAAATGTTAGCAGTTCTCTAATTGAAAAAAGCTGAATGTATTCCCCAGAACCTTCCATTACTTCTTCCAATACATTAGTCATTAGGGGACAGCTATTACAGATTACCCCTTTCAAACACAATCTTCCTGGTACCAAGTCAGGAACGCTGGCAAGGTCAGACACCCAGCCAAATCCCACAAAAGCAGGCAACCAGCAAGTGTGGTGCTCACACAGATTCAAAAAACATCAAACTACAAAGACAACAAATGATAGCTCCCCAAATCTAAGCCATAACAAATGAAGTGAAGTACACAAGTTGACACTTCCTATGAATAATGTATTTATCCTGTGAGGTGGTCCCCATACAGACCCACTATTCCCCTACCATCTTAAGAGAATTAGGTCAAAGTAAACAAACCTTAGGTAGGTTATATTTATATAGAGTAAAGAAGCACGCTTTTTTTTTTTTTCTTCTGTAGGTGATACATGTTCCATAACATCTCAGTGCTCTCCTTTAATTATTTCTTGCAGATTAAAAAGATTTTACGGCTTACTATTTATAGGGGCATTAAATACACTGCTCGCACTTAACATTGGTATACTTTACTCCTTTTCAAATGCACAGAATTCATCATACCATGAATTGGTAACGGCCACAACAGTGAATAAATATTTTTCATGACCATAAGTTATTTTTGTAGATGCTGCTGTACAGAAGCTGCCTGTGGAGTGTCTCTTAATTGATATCTTTGGAGATCAGGGGGAAAGGAAAAGGCTGGCGTGAACTATGTTCCATCACACCCAGGAGACTGCTGAAACCACTGATATTTTTTTCCTTCTACTTGCTTTATCATTTTGTCTAATAAATATGGTCACACACCCACACAATAGCATTATAGGTACCAGGTATCTGCTCTGTACTATTTTGCTCACCCTGATAGATGAAAATCTTTGCATACACAGAAGTCTACAACCACAATTTAGGACATGCAGAACCCAGAAGGTGTTTATGATGAAGGAGCATCCATGCTTTGCCAAATGGCCAAGGGCACAAAATATGAGGTCTACAGGAGAAGTACTTGGGGTCTGGAGTTCTAGATGAGCCATCACAGAGGCTGAGGTCAGCCCGTTAAAGAAAAAGTGCTTGGACTGGTAGTGTGACAACTCATCCTTAGGTTTTGTGACAAGAACCTCTGCATAACGAGACTTGCTGTAATTATGTGGTGAGTATCTATAGATATTAACAGCGGCCAAAAGGCTGAATCATTTCTGTGTAAATGTTTATTAAATAAACATCACCAGGGACTTGTGGTAAACTACAGCTTTATCTCTCTTGTTGCCGGTAGCCACTTGGAAACCTGAAGGTCTTATTAGGATTGTGCTAAAACAGCTAGATGTGAATATAGCTCAGCAGCAATTTACCAGATTTATGCATCATCTACTACTCAATTTTCTTGGTTATTTCCTACAGCAGAGAATCTAATCTGAGAATCAACTAAAAGCCAAGCCCTACTCATGGGTACTTCATATGTGCACATGAAATAACCCCATGGCGTTCTATGGTGCCAATGATGTTTTAATTCATTACCTAACGAAGGAGAAATGTAGCCTGACTGCTCCTGCTCCAGCTGTGCTTTGTTCCAGCTCTGCAGGTAGGCAGCAGATAGAGGGATCCAACCCACCAGTAACTCAGGCAGCCCTGCAGCAGCCACTTGCACAAAGGATGCTCCCACAGTAATCACCTCCCGTGGGAGTTCTCCAGCTAAGGGCTGGGAGAACAGGCCAGGTGGCCGACCAGCTCTGAGAGCTGGACCAGGAGGTCAGCCAAGGAAATCCTTTAGCTCAGGCTACTCCAAAGGTCAGACTAAATTGATCTTCTTAGGCTGCTGGCTATCATGCTCGGTCCACTACGAACAGTGCCTTGGTATATTTTTTTCCAAAAAAATATGCATTCTTCTGTGTGTATAGAAGAGCCTTCCCAATCATGTGTTCAGTTGTGCTTTTTTAAGTGATTGTGGATTATTAGCGCTCCTTTTCACATAATGCCTTTACTTTACATCATAATAGGGACTTTAGGGACTTCACCACTGAAGTCAGTGCAGGTTAAGATTAAAGTGTCTGTCTTTACAGCAAACTCTCTGTCCCCACACTCCCCCATGCCTTTAGAGGCTTTGTGTTGCCTGCTGCAAAAATGGTGTTTAACACTTTTTCCCCAGAAAGTTTTGTGGATAAATAAATGGTTAACAGCACTTCATGCAAGAAGTCAGTGAGGTGTGCAATACTCCAGTCTAGCAGACAGCCTAATAGCAGATATCCTTCTTCCCATACGGACGTTGTTGAGGGTGGAACTGGGGCGTTAGTTCACTTGAGTACTATGGCATGGCAAAGCTAATCACGAACTTTGGCATCCTGCCGCAGCAGAGCCTTATTATTCTTATCTGACATTCCTTGCTTGGATGGGCATAACTATGTTATGCCGTTGAAGCAAATTATTGCCCATCTTCATTGCTTTAAAATCATCTTGATCCACAGAGATGCTTTCAACGAGTCAGAAATAAATAAAACAAGTGACAAGCTGTAAGCGTTCGCTAATGGCACTTCTCTGATCACAATGGGGTCCCAGCCCTTTGTGGTACTTTCAGCTATTAAACTACATCTAATAAAGAAAAACACAGAAGCAGGAAATCAAATGAAGATTCATGCTGTAACATCTATAAATTTTCTTCAGAAAATATAATGATTCTATTAAGTAGACAAAAATACTTCCCCAAGTAATGTGCTATTTTGAAGATGCAACAAAACTGAGCCTGGATTTACATCTTCACATCGCCAGCTTTATCCACTGACAGCCCAGTGTGGATGGTGGGCACCTGCTTGGATTTCCTGATTCAGTCCCTGCTGGACCCAATACCTACAAGCACAGAACAACCCCACCCTAGCACTGGAGGCGCGGTACTTCTGAACCAGAAGCAGCACCCTATGGGCCCCGCTGCAAAGCGGTGAGTGCACAGGAGAAGCACCATCAACTTGCATTCCCGTGACTACTTCCAAACAGGTTCAAGTCTTCAGTTCAACACCCTCCCAAACTAAAATATCTAACAGGCTACTTGACAAGGAACAGTGAACAGAACTCTATAGAACTGATATCAATTTGATAAATTAAAAAAAAAGTACAGTTGCTATTAGTTCCTTTTTCTCAACTTTCCTCAAAAAAAGCCTTACAGCCATGCTTTGCATATCAAGCAATGTCTTTGCTCAGCAATGGTTAAATGGGTAAACCTGTACAACTTTCTGAACTGTGATTACGGTGATACATTAGCATTTTCAATCACTAGCTGAGTTTATGGTCCTTGCACGTCACATAATATACTGCTTGTCTTGTACATACCAAGAATACATTAAAACTGCCAACACTTGCCCATGGGACAAGCTTCTTTATGGCTTAATGTGCTTGTGGTTGTAATAAATTTTAGTAGAAAGAGTAATAAAACAAAATTCAGAAAGTAGAATAATGGGATAATTATGCTCTAAAACCAAATGTGCTTCCTCCATGTCACTGTTTCATGAAGTCAAAGCAATCTATTATAGCAGTGCCTCCAAAGCACCACTATAGTTAATGGTCAGTTGCTACATCTAGTACAAACACCGCTTTTCAAGAACTTCCTGCAATTCAGCAATTCGAGCTTGTACTAGCCTAGCACTTGGCATATCAACAAGTTATCAGAGCAGATGGCTCTCCACAACTAAGATGTCTAAAATCCACTTTTAAGATTACAAATGTCTAAAATCCCTTTTTAAGATTAGGGACATTTTGGGGGTGCAGAAGAAAGTTCACTTCCAGGAACAGAAGTGAACAATGAGCCAACATACTCTTCAGCTACAGAAGAACACCTTTTTCGTAACTTTGTCAGAGCTTTTTTCTTGGTGTCTCTGGCATTGCAGGGATAAGGAACAGAACAGATCCTTAGGAAGATTAAAGTAAAGCCCACAGGACAGAGGCTGAAAATAAGTGCCCTGTTATTTGTGTACTCCGAAAAGTACCCTGTATTTTACAGCTTACACAAGGAGAACCTGCTTGGAATTTCTTGTGCCTCTAAACTTTTTATCCACTGGAATTTTGCAAGGTAAGAAGAGGATCAAATGCAGATTCTTACATAGGGGAGACACAAAAAAGGTGGTTAAAATTATTTAGAAGCAATGGGTTTTCATCTCTGTATCACTAATAGCATTATAGGCAATTTTACCTGAAATTAATAAGGACCAAGGTTTTCTTGAGAAAATCCAAAGGGGGCATTCTGTAACACTACTAGCTGGTATTCATGAGGCAGTAGCAAAGCACACATTCAGGCTGAACATTCATCAGGCTGCAAATCTGAAATGACTCTTAAACGATGGTCCTGTCCTTTCTCATTCTTCCTTGCTCCTGCTTCCTCCAACAGCAGTTGGAGCATCAAGGGCAGTTTGGGGATGCCTCCCTCATCCCCATCCCTTTTCCCTCCTTGTTCTGTTGCTTAGGCAGAAACAGCCCAGCCAATCAGTCTTGGGATGACAAAGTCTGAGTTGCCCCACGCTGCTGAAAATGCCTGTTCTGACCTTGTTTGTAGGGATGACGACACTGCTGGTAGTGTCAGCAGTGCTGTGTACCACCAGTCAGAGGCCAGCCACCAACTGAGCTGTGCATCTGGGAGGAAACAGAGCCCCTGGAGGCAGGGATAGGACCAGCTTCTTAGGTCTCAGCAGCAGAGCAAAACTTTGAATCAAGAGATTATCACACAGTTTTAGCAAAATAATTTACAAGTTTATTCCCCTGTCTTATCTGTGACCTCATGCACTCTTATGTTGGGCCATTAAAATCAAATTGACATTAAGCACCCCCAGTATTAAACAGAAATTAGTAATACTGTCCCACTGGAGACATTCTGAAGAGAATGTACCACCGGGTCATCTGGAAAAATCACTGTTTCTTTCTCCATGCAGTGAAGTTACTGCAGGGAAGTCCACATAGCCTAAACTTCCATATTCTTTCCAATTTACCACTTTTTCAAATCAAATATAGATTAGTTTCTTTAATTGCCCTGTATGAATTCATAGCTGAAATGTTTGACTTCCCCAGAACTAATCGTCTGTCAAGAAGATATTTTGCAGCCAAGCAGATAACTTAATTGGATATTTAATTTAACTGCAGGCTTTATTTCTTCATATTCAAGCCTTATTCCTTAACATTTGCTAAATTATGCATTCTGAACACATCCTTAGCCTGTCTGTCTTGATGTGAGCGTTCTGTTGTTCTTTGAGACTAAACATGTTTCATTATTAGCTTCTAGTTTCCTGCCACTTCTGACACGATTTTCCCCATATTCTGAGAAAGAAAACATGACAGGCAGGTCCCTTCAGGAAACAAAACACAGACTGACTCTGCTGTCTCCAACCAGTTAGCATTTGGGGAATTATAAACAGAATCTAGAAATATTTCATTTATTTGCAGGGGAGGAACGTCTGGTACCGACACAAGGCACACCTCCTGGAGGCAGCAGTCCAGGAGTGCAGGACAACTCAAGCTGGCAGAAGAGGATACTGCAGAAGTTTTCTGCTACTCAAATAAATCCAGACTCCCTCTGACAACAACATACATTAACATCCACAAAATTTGCTCCAGAGCTTAGTAGATACACCAGCTCCACCACCTCCATACAAGAGCCACCGCTCTGCACGACCAGGAGCAGCGCATACACTCACACAGAAGTCAAGCCCAAGCAAAGACGGTGGTAATTAGTATTTTGTCCTCTCTTCCCCCTTAAAGTCTTCACATGAAAGGAAAAGGTAGTTTCAGATCCCAGCCTCATCTTCCCCTCACTGCTATCAGGTCTACAGTGCCGTTTACTGGTGAATTATTAGCCCAGCATAGTCCGCACCAAGTACTACAATCACAAATTGCTAAAGTCAATGGCCCATATTAGAGACAGGAGGAATCTCTCAAGTGTCCTTGCTCTCACCAGATCCCTAGCATTCTCCTGATGAAGTTTTTCATATTTTAGAGTAATGATCAGAATATAAGAGAAAAAAGAACACATACCCAAAATTTATATCCCATAGCATATGGCAAATTGGATAAAGAGCATAGTAAACTGAATAAATTACATACACAGGGATGCTTACAATTTTATTATCAACCTTGTATTTGGGCATCTGTTGTTCTCTTATAAGCTGCACTACTTCTGCTGATAATAGCCTCCCTCCATCTGATTAGCACAGTGTATGTGATCTCCATTGTGTAACTGATTAGACATTTGTTTGCTAATAATTTTTCAACATCACTTACTCAGACACTATTGATGTTCAAATGCATCTAATTACAAGACACTCGGAACTTGTTTGTAAAAAGATTTTAATTTGCATGGAGACAAGACCAAAATAATGGCTTTAAGTGTCCAGCAAGAAGCAGTAAACCCACCTCCATAAGGCTGATCTGCATTTATAGGTATGTAGTGTTTCTGCTCTCCCAAAGCCAGTCAGCTTGTGAAGCTGCTCTGACTGCCACCCTGGTGTTAGATACTGGACCTAGGTCTGTAGTCGAAGCAACACAAGGTCTGCCCAGGAAGTGTTACATGAAATCTGTCTGGGATATGAAAGTGCAGTTCACTGGGCTGACTTCTCCATCTTTATTCCTTACTGCTACTAATGTCAGGATAACCTTCAGGAATATTTCATGATTTGCCTTTAAAGCAGATCTAGGTCAGATTTCCCTTTTACCTTATTTGATCACCAAATTCTGTCATGAAGTTTACTGCAACACAATTTCTCTCTTTCTTGTCTCTTCATCAAGACTTAGAATACAGACTTCTGAAAACTGGAATCAGCACACAGCAAAATAAAACTATCTGCTCTACAGAACATGATGCACAGGCTGAACTTTCAGCTTAGGGATCAAGTCAACTTTAATTTAGCTGTCAAACTACGTTGTATGAAGCTTTGACAAAAAGCATGCACTGCAATATAATACATTACTCAAAACACTCTAAGTTGCAGCAGGAACAACAACAGTCCTATCAGTTCAAAGAAGATCTGATTAAGGGAACCACACTCTTTAGAAAAAGTTATGGTAAAAATGCATAACAAACACCTACAGAAATCAAGGCAGAGAATACTACATGGAGGAGATGGTGAATGACATATATACGAAGAGCTGAGATGCTGCCTTTCAAATGGTTAATGAATAATTAATGGTGCACTTGATGAAATGAATTTGCTTATTTTCATAATTTCCATACTGTCAAACCCTTTGCATCCACATCAAAAAAGGGACAGGAGGAGGGAAAGAAAATGGCAATTTGTTTGAAAGCTTGCTTCATTAATATTCAAGATCATCCATTTTAAAGCAGCCGTTTGCAAATCAAATACAGTCCGTGTGTGCCATTTTGCATATCAACGATATTTTAATATGAACAAACAACATCAAATTTCAATTACAAGCCCATGAAGCCAAAATCAGCTCTCAAATGAAAATAAGATAGATGAACAAAAATGCTCTAAATTTTTAGCGTAGGAATTCATAGAACTTTGAAGCATTCTCTCTGCTCAGTGAGCATTAGTCCTTTATCCCACAGGACAACATAAAGAACATATTTGGTTCAAGTGGACCTGATTCTCTTCAAATTTACACCACTTATATCATATGAAAGAAATCAATATAAAATCAGCTCAGCAGCCTGGCAAGTGCTCTTGCTCAGGTTTCACACACACCCTTTTGTCCTGCATACTGCATCAGCAGTGAGATCTCTTGAAAATGTTTAGAACAATTATTCCTGTAAAACTCTAGTATTAAATGTAGGATGCAAGTGCATGAATGAAAGCTCCTCATAGGTAGATATACAGGAGTATCCCTGATTTTGAAGGAAGTTAACTTTTGCATTTCTTTTACTGCACAGACTTAAGTATGTAGGCAGAAGAAAACATTCTCTCACTCTGAGGTGCTGTTTTTCATGACAAGTGCTAGTGCTGAAGCTCTTTATGTTTGCAGGCAACTCGGTTTACCTCAAGCTCTGCACAGGACCAGAAAGCACAGATGGTCTCCTCAGTAGCCCTTTGTTTAATGGGTGATCAGTGCAAGGCAGCAGAAGTGAAGGAAAACAATCCTTTCTTCTCCAGCAGGTAGAGCTTCTCCCAGTAGGTATAAACTGGTTCGGCACTCAGGCTGCCCTTTTCTGTCCTCTTCTCCTACCAGCCTACACCATTACTCTAGGCTCGCCCCTCTAAGGAAAAGGCTGCAGGAAAAGCCACCCGAGGTAGCCAAGCTCTCCATAGGGCATGTTAGGTTGGTGACACAGCACTAGCTGTGATCCAAGTTGTGTTTCCAAGCAGTGAAAAAGTTGAAATCATGCTGTTACTGCATCATTTTGGCAGATGGGCTCCTGAGCACATACTGTCTTGAAATTTGGCCACAAAAATACCCATAACAAATATTGTTTTGAAGAAACATTGCCAGTTAGTAAGCAAAGAATCATGGTAATGCACATTTGTTGGTAACCATTCGTTTGTTTTAACATATTTTCCAGCATCCACAGTATTTGGTAGTGGGTTAGTAAAGAGATTCTTGTTTCTAGGAATGCTTCTGTAAGACAAAGTCTTGGATTCAAATTCAGATGAGGGGGAAAAAACAAAATGTTTTGCACATTGTAAATGATGACTGCAATTTCCCTTCTAGCAAGGTTCTGCTAGAGTCTGGCAACAGTTCCAAGTGCAGGTAAGTCAAATATTCTTCTCTCAACCCAGCAAAAAAGACTTATTAAAACAATAACCACAAACTATTAGAACCTCATCACAATTTCAACCAAGTAAAAACAAACAACAAAGTCTCAGGCCTGTCTCCCAAAGACTTTAATCCAGACCTGCTTAATTCAGAGCTCCTAGAGTCAATACCACTCAGGCTGACTGCCAGTGTTGAAAACACTGCCAAGGCACCACAGACAAAACAAAAATCACTGTCCTATGTTATAGCAAAAATGAGAGGTGAAAAACTACCTGGTGAAGGAAGGAACCTTCTTTCTGCTGCAGTTTCTGTCTGAGATGCTGCTCTGTGTGGCAGCAGCATCACCAGTACAAATTAGTATGTTTACCTGCAGCACATAAATAATTGTTGATTTTTCCATCATGCAATATCATTAAGTTAAAACAAGAAAGGGCAAGTGAAATGACTCAAGGAATCTCAGTGGTCCATGTGGCAAAGGTGAATCCGGGTGTACATATATATGTACATACCTGCAGCTACTGAAAGGTTGGGTGTGACCACGAGGCATTGTGGTAATTTCAAACTGGTGTACCAACAGATCAGCTCACACAACATTTACAGACAGGAAGCAGGCCAGAGAAGTGCTAGGACATAGACCAGAGAGTTATCAGGAAAAAAGAAAAAAAGAGATACATTATAAAATATTTTCTAACCCAAACATTTTATTGCTGATGACAGAGAGAAGTGTGTCTGGATATCACTACAAAGGACTCAGCTGTAGCCACTCAATGAAGCCATCCACTGAAGCCAGTCAACTGAAGCAAATTGATGAGTTGGAAGAGCAAAAGGGCAGAACAGCAAAGATCTGAGCTACAGTGCCCAGGCACCCAGCAGGGAAGGGTAAGGGATCAACAATGCAATTAAAAGTCTCCAGGCAGCAACGGAAATATTGACCAGGAAAGTTACAGTTCAAGTGAAGAGACAACAGACAACTCCACAGAGAGAGGGAGAAGCATTAAGGTCAACCTAGGCAGGATTTCAATCAAGAGGAGCAAGCTAACACCTGGTCAGAGGCTAGGAGGGCATGAAAATTAATGTGAATACTGCAAAGGAGTTAGCCTGCTGAAAAAGGAAAAGTCTGAGCCTTTTAAACAGGAATACCCAAAGAAAACACACCAGACAGCCTAAAGCAGGGAAAGTGCCACACAAAATGAGCACATTTTTAAAGCAGTGAGGTATTGAAGTGTTCTGGGGAAAAAGGGTGGTGACGTTTACTTGGGAAACAGGGACAAACCTGCAGTGATTTAATTCGGTTTGGTGCACATTCTTCTCTATTACATAACACTTCTTAGTTCTTATGTAACGTATCCATGTCCTTGGAAGCAGCTATCTAGCAACAAGGGCAGGGCCAGGTACAACGGGGTCCCTTATTCTGCAATGCAAGTGTCACAGGAAGGCAGCCGGGGCACTGGCAGAGACATCTTCCCTCCAAACAGAACCGATCCCTATCAAAGGAGATGAAATGCAAGCCACTTCTGAAAAAGGAGTTCCCTTCACTGCTGAAAGGACATCACAAGCACAACGCAACTCCGGGGATGATGCCCCTCAAGAATAGAGCAGCGATGGCATCTCAGGTGATAGGTACAACACCCCAGCAGACGAGAAGGTACAACAGACATACCAAGCCAGTAAAGTGGCCTAACCCAAATTGTTTTTAGATCTACAATTAATTGTTATTTACTACTTCACATAAAGACAACAAATATGAAGAGAACAGTGGAGACAGGATTTTATTCCCTTAACAAGCACCACTGACCCTGGATAGCAAGTGACTCACTTCCATACGTGAACCTGGTGTGGGTTGGCTCCCCCTCCATTTGGAAAGGAACCAGCCAGCACATTTGCGTCAGCCTCTGCAAAACTCAGGTCTTCTTAAAACAACTTTCCAGAACATCTATTCAGTCCCGTTTCAGCAAAATGAGCAACAATATACCAGTACCCTAGACCTGATGTCTCATTGACACAAAATGTGCTTTCCTTCCTTTCTAATGGAAATTTGCATGACTTGAGCTTACTTTCCCTTCCTGTATTCATTTTGAGCACTCTTATGGTGTCTATTTGCACTCATTTCCAGAGCTAAATGGCCAGGATTTCTCCCCAGAAAGCCCAGCTCATGTACAAACTTAGACTGTACAGGGTGTGACACAGACCCTGCTTTTTTGCTCTGCGTACCAAAGGACAGAATGGCTTTAAGAAGAGTTACCTGGTTAATTCCTCCTTGCACTAGAGACTGAGTTAGTGTCCAAAATCTACACTGCAGGCATAGCAGGATTCAGTGTTTCAAATACATAGGTTTTGTTTCACTAAATTAAAAACCTTTGAAGTAGCCCAGTTAAGAAACGCAGACTACTCTGTGTCAGTTAAACTTTATTTAGCACTCCTCTAACTCACACATCACTCCCAAACAATATTAGGAATATTTTTGTTACTTTGCAATCACTGACTTTGATCAGGGAACCTAGACTGAACAAAGGACACCCTATTGTCATCTATCTGCCTTTGAGATCAGTCACTTTATGCATTCCTAGCCCATATGCTTAAGAACCAAAACACTCTGCTTTTTAATCAGGTGTCCTTAAAAAGTTTACAGAAGTTAAATTAATGCAGTTATATTCAAACTTGCAATCTGAAAACAAGCTCTGGGCTTGCCTAGGGTTATTTTCCTATAAAACCATGTCTATAAAACCATGTAAGATGGACTTTAATTAAATTCTTCTACTTATAGAACAGATATTTCCCAAGAGCTTTTAACTTTTGTGCATCCTTATTAAAAGTTATGCAACTTCTAAAAATTCTGCTTCTAACTGTTCTTTTTCTTGGATACACGAAAGTCATAGTTTTTCTACCCACTACAGGAGTATTCTTCTCCCTTTTGCTTTTATCTTTCCCTACTCCCCTACATGTCTTCAGTTTATTTTATTATTAATTTTTTTTAAAACTTTCTATATATCTAAGTTTACTTTAACATTTTATTTATATTTATTACCTTCGATGTCTTACTTCCCTCATTAGCCTGTTGATTTGCACCTGCTGGTTTCACTTCACCGTTGGATGGGGAAGGTCTTCTGGGTAACAAAGACCCTTTTTGCCCTTCAACCACAGAACAGCACCAAAGATGATAAAGATGTGCACTGGTGGAACAGCAGGACAGACTGCCACCTACGGCCTCTCCTTTCATGAGATACACCTTGTAGTTTTGGAAAACGTGACCTGTCAACACACCACCACTGTTCCAGCAGGTGAAGGATGGAGTTCAGCTAGAGATAACACTGAGGTCTTCAAATACAGCTATGTTTACTGAAGTTTCACATAATACAACTAGAGGTCAATGAAAAAACTTGCTGTAAATTACTGAAAGAAGTTCTGAAATTACAGTTGGCCAACAGCAGCATAAATGTAGATGAATGTCTGATTTCCATAGGCATAAATACTTCTTTGTAGAGATTAATTTGAGATCTGGATAAAAATCCATTACAATTTACATCAATGCTCCAAGGTGCATTGAAGTAAGCAGTAGCCCTCTGCTCTTACAGAGCACAGATTTTTTCAACCCAGCTTCCCTGATGCTGACTCTACAGCTGCAACCTGCCTGACAGCCATGTTCTACTCCTAGCACTGATTACTTTGTCATCTGGGCCAGTCACATCTCAGTCACATCACTGATTAGATCAACAGATGTGAAATAACTCACATTAAAGCCTCAGTATACAATTAGACTTTGTGAAGATAAATACAGTGGTCACACAATTGTTTAGGCATAACGCATTTAAAGCTGCCTACCAATAAGCAGTTCTAAGATAAGTGTCCCAGGAAGAGACATTACTTACCTTTGTAGGTAATCTTCCTTTCCCTAGAGTAGCAGCACTATCTGAGCTTTAGGGAAAAAAATCCATAGGCTTTTTTTTTTTTTTTTTTAAAGTACTATCACACCATGAATTTAAATGTACAGACCAAAACATAGAACTATTTTGTAATAGATTTCTAAGCTTTTTTCCTCTACCAATCTCTTGCTTCCATGAAGCAAGAACACACCTTAGTTTTCTCATACAGCTGTTGGAAAGCTACGTTATGCTGCTCATGGTATCCTAAGTAGACCCCGTGCCCTATCTAGAAACTGATGAAGAATCTAAAGAATAAGTTAACTAGTATTTACATGAAGCAATGAATTGTCAACTCTCCCCAAAAAAAAACAAAAAAAAACTACTGAAGAGTAACAGAAAGTGGCAATAGCACATACAAATCATGCTCTTAGAGTTACCTTTGATTGTAAAAATACAAACTACAAGGTAAATGCATCTAAAACTCCTGCAGCATGATTGAACTATTTTTTCAACTTATGTTGTCAAACCTTCAGGACTCGCTCAGCATCATCCTGCAAGGACTATTCCCTATTGACAAGGCATCTCCCACAGCTGCTGCACATCACCCAGCCTGGCATTTCCACCTAACCCCTGAGCACAGCCTCACTCCCTAGCAGCCAGCTTGGCTTCTTTGCCATGGTCGAGTTACAAAACAGCAGGAAAGCAGCAGGCAGTCAGGACACACCACCCGGTCATCCGCAGATAAAGCGGTGCCAAGCTACAGGCTCTCACCAGAAAGATGACACTACTGTTGACAGGTTTTATTCCTTTTCCCTGAAGACTTCTGGATTTTTCAGTTCCTTTCACCTACTCCTAGGAAGGTCACAATCTTAGGGATTAAGCACTTTATTGCAATAGTTGTAAAATGTCACTCATTTGATCATTTTGTGTTGGGTGGACGATGGGTGGGGGCAGGCAAGGTTTAAAGCACAAACATCAGCTTACATTTGAGGCCTCAAAGCATTTGAATCTTATGACCACGAATACAGACCATGTATTTTGAGAACATCACTCCAAACCATCTTGTCCTGTATCTAGCCACTAGAAATAAGCACATCTAGGGCTTATCTGCAGCACCAGTAAGGAATAACGAAGGCAGACCCACAAAAGCAGAAAACCTGAAAGAACACAAGTTTTCTTTTTGAACAACTCCAGTTACAACAACCACTTCTTTGGTCATGCAAGCCCTTTCCAGGATATAGCTGACTCCAAAAGCAGAGCAGCACCAAGTTATTCTTGCCATCTGAGTCACCTCTGCTATGCCAGCATCAACACCTCTGATGTTACTCAGGATGTTCCTTCTAATTATCTGGAGATGTAGATGTGCATGAATAATTTATATATTGGGTTGGTAGTAGAACCAAAATATATATTAAAAATTCATTCAGTTCATGCAAAAAATAGAGTACCAAGGTGTTTTAAGGGAATACAAATCAAAAAAAAACTCCCTTTTTAGGTCACTCTCTAGCTTACCTCTGAAGGATCTTTTTTTGTACCGGGGACTGGAGGTTTAAGAACGGTGTAATTGAAAACATTTATTTCAGAGTTTTAACAACCAATGCTCCTGAACATTCTTTGTCACTTTCAGAATAATGCGAAGTCTGTATTTCCAGTCTCTCATACATTCTTCAGCCAAAGTTACCGCTTGTTTTTAGTGTTCATCTGTGTCAACATGTACCCACATTTAGTTCTCTCCTGTTTAAGAGAATCAAAGCATGAATTAGCTACACAGACCCCAAGGCTGGCAGGAGCTACAGAAGTCAGACCTTTAGGACCTGATGCACAGCTTGGGACATGTGCCTTACCACCAGGTATAGGGGACAGGGTGACTGAGCCCTTCCTAATCATCACCCTGGATAATCTGTGACCATGCAACAGGCCTGAAGGTGCTTGGTCTCCACATACCTCCATAAAGTAGGATTAAACTGCATCAATGCTGGGCTGTTTTGCTCAAGAGCATCTGTCTTATGAGGAAAGACTACATGAGCTGGGCCCGTTCAGTCTAGAGAAGAGGAGATCTTAGCCTCTACAAATACATGAAGGGACAATGTAAAGAGGATGGGGCCAAACTCTCCTGAGTGGCAACCAGTGATAGGACAAGGGGTAACAGGTATAAATTGAATGCAGGAGCTTTCACTGCCATGAGGAAGAACTTCTTTATGGTTCAGGTGACAGAGCACTGCAACAGGCTGCCCAGAAAGGCTGTGGAGTCTCCCTCTTTGAAGATGCTCAAAACCCACTGGGATGCCATCCTGCATAACATGCTCAAGGTGATCCTGCTTGAGCAGGGGGGTTAGACGAGATAAACTCTGGAGATCCCTTCCAACCTCAACCATTCTGGGAGGATACATATTTCAAGTCATACGGGGAACTCAGTAAAAGTGTTCCTATGCACCCGTATTGCAGAGCTCCTAGTTACTGCACAGCTTCATCTACTCCTGCACAATTAAGTTCATCTGCAGAGCCTTCACCAGTACCCAGTTTCAATCTGAGCAATTTTAATTTTGGCACATGCATTTTCTTAAGGCGTATGTTCTAGAAAGTGGTTAGGGAAATAATTAGTCTTCAAAGCAGTGCACTATACAGGGAAGATGCGTTCACTGCCTGTCCCCCTTACATGGAGGATTAAGTGCTCAGTGGTAAAAGCACAGTTCTAACACCATGAACAGATAAATATTTTAGATACACAGGAAGGAGTGAAAAGAGTTCAGTACTTGATGCCAACAACTGTAGTTCAAGGATAAGACAAAACAGTCTCCCTCTCCGGGTTCAGTATTAACACATCAGAACTGCCTATCAAATGGTCTTGATACTCTCTTTAGATCTTAAGTGTACATCTATTTATAAATAAAATAAATTATAACCATAAAACTTAAGAGATGTGGGTCATTACACAAGAGTATAATTAAATCTGACTGGGTTCCTACAAGCTTCATAGAAGCCATGATAAAATCTTCTTGACTTGGATTAAAAATAAATTGCTGAGTAAATTAGATTTCCTGGTGTTTTATCTAATTAATCCACCTCTTAACTCAAATTGGCTGGCTTTTTAATTACCAGCTAATCTCACCCATATGATAAAGATTTTTTTCTGCTCATACCTTGTATTTTTGTAATACTCTGGTTTAAGTTGTTTTTTGGTTTTGTTGTTTGTTTGGTGGGTTTTTTTTGGTGGTGTTTAAGAGGGGTCTGACATTAATTTGTTTTGGCAGGTTATTGAAAAATCAAGACTTGGATGATGCAGGCTGAGAATCTAATTTATGTTGCACTCTTCTACTTTTACATGACACTGTACTGCACCACCATACAGCTGGGAAGAAACTCCAGCACACCTAGAGGATAACAAGCAAACAAATGCCATTGCTCTGAAAAAAAAAAAAAAATAAAAATAAGCCTCCCTACGTTAAAGTTACATGCAAGTGTTTCTCAGTTTCCTCAAAGCAATGCCAGAGGGTGATAGTCTAAATGCAACCCGCTTGAATTATTTCAAAAATACAAAGTGATCTTTGCTTCTCCTCCTCCCCCCCCCCCCCCCCAAACCGTGTTGAAAGAACAGCCTTGGAAGTTGAAAGCAACCTCAAAGGTTTTGCAATTTGACTGGCCCAAGAGGAAAAAAACAATTCAAGCCATCAGAACATAAGTAAGCAGGGGTTCATTGGGGAAATCTTGAGAACTTAAAATCAGTGTAAAACCTGCTGGAATTACCTCAAATCCCACAGGAACCTCAATCCAGATTCAGATAATACTGCCAGCAGTCTAAACATCCTGGCTCTTCTCTTTATGCTTCTTCACTTTTACAGGACAGCCTCAGACTCACAGAAAGTGTTCTCCCAGTTCAAAAGTGTCATTTTTTCTACATCTGTTTGCTCTAAGAACTGTTGGTGCCAGCTTCCAGAAGGTAAAGACTCCTGTCTTTACCACTTTCCAGAGAAGATTATGCACCTTGCATAATCCCAGAGGGAACTGCAGCCTCCAGGTAATCCCAGGAATTACAGTTTGTTGTGTTTTGTGTTTTTTTTTTTGTTTTGTTTTTTAAATCTTGTTGCTAACACTCATCCAGCTTCTTTAAAAAAAAAAAAAAAACACTTATTCTTTCACCAAGACACACAAAATTCAAGGAAAAAAAATAGGATTAGAAACCAATATATTTATTTACTCCTGTCTGTACACTGCTTCTACCTTAGAAGCCTTGACAAGCACTATTAAGCCAGCTAGCTCTCTCTACCTGTGTGTTGGGTAGGCCAGTCTCCATCATTGGTTCTTTCCTCCTGGTCACCACCAGCCAACAGCTCTTCTGCGAGCCAGCCTCCACAAGACTACAGAAACCCGCCTCAGCTCCCTTTTGCCTAACCCAGGCAGTTTTGTTTTTAAATACATAAAGGCTGTTTTTCATGGATTTTCTCTGATAAACAAAGCTACCTGTTTAGCAGGCACTTGATTTGCCTATTGTTTCCATTCTTCCTTACAACACCTTCCACCCACTATTAATCTAAGCCTGCTTTTCAATTTGTTTGGAATTAGCTGTATATTCAGCCAAGTCCTCCTTTCCCTTTCACCTCTCCCCAGCCCAACAATACAAGATAAGCCTGTTGCCACCAGACACTGAGAAAGTCAAAAAAAGCACAAAGGGTTTCAAGAGATGCAATGAATCCCTGGGGCTCCCTGGGAAGGACATGACTGACAGCATTCAGCCTGCAGCTCCCAGCCTGGGAGTCACTGCACCGCCAGCTCCTGGCAAGCTGGGCTGGGGAACAGCCCCTCTGTGCCTCTCGGATGTTCCCCCCACCTCCTTTAATATCTATCCACTGTTGAAGACAGTATCTGGCTAGAGGCACCTCTTATCTGATCACGCAGATAAACCAAGGCGTGTATGTCAGTCATCAATTCCTGTCACCCCTCTCTAGAGGCCAGATGTTTTAATCCTGCATTCAGTTTGATAAGGCGAAGAGGCTCTGTGCCAGGCAAATGGGACAGGACTGAGCTCTGCCTCTCCTGCTTTCTGCAGTTCATACAAAGCATCTCGCTCCATTGTTTTATTATAATCACAGAAGCCCAAATTACTCAGAATTTGACCATTCTGGGTATATTAGAGATAAAGGCCTTGTAGGACATCAGCAGTGTGACCCCACCAAGGAGAAGATAGGCTTGTTAAAGACCACACATGTGACAGTATCTGAAAAGAGACAGCCCTTGCTACACATTAAGAGCTTATTCTGCTAAACTCAAAGTGCTTTTTCTTCAGTTCTAAAATCATCACCAAAATGCACTGCCCTTGTGCTTTAAACTCTGCCCTGAAGGAAACCATACCAATATACTTCCCCAATTTTTCTGATCTATAGTGCTACCTAAAATCCCTACCTAATACAGTATTGCACTGAACCAGTAGCTGGATCAGACTGCACTGCTTATTCCTTGTCCCTGATGTACTACAGCATCAGAGATCTTCCAGGTTAACTATTTACCTTTTTTTTTTTAAATTAAAAATGCTCTGCATTATAGCAAACAATATTGGCATCAATTGACATAAGATAGCAGTTGTGTTACATGAGGAACTTTAAAAGCAAAACAGTTTTTTTCACCTGCTTCTACCATTTAAGCCAGAGATTTAACATCGAATGTTTAAAGCAGCCAAAGCCTTAATTAAAAATAAATAAATAAAACAAAACCAGCCATTTCAAAGAGCCATAGACCACGTTGTTCAAATACGACCCACCTCTAATCCTCAAATAACACCCACCTGTAATCCTCAAATACAGGTTCTAGAACTTCAGTCTGCTGGCTTTATGTGGTGTCAATACAAATCACACTTTTTCAGGTTATATGCGAGGAAACAGGGAGTGCTAAGCTAGTACTTTCAGCATCTTTTTTTTAAATAAGTGTAAAAATAATGTATTTTGTCCTTGCAAGAAAACTGTTTTGTCACCAGAAGCTACATTCACACCACTTCCACCCAAGTCAACCGCCATCTTTTTTCTTTCACAACGCTTCAACCAAAAGCCCCACCAAAAACCATAGCCCCAAAACTGAAGTAGTTTAAGGAAGTTTCCTGGTCATCCAAGAATGCCTCCCAGCACAAGCTCTCCAGGTATTTCACATCCATGTTCCAAGCAAACAGAATTCATACATCCTTTACAGGACACGGCCCCATCTGCCAAGGTTAATCAGACTGTCATATTTCTCCAGGTTTCCTAACACCAAAGCAATAAATTGATTTCTGCAGACAGCGGGCATCCGTTACACACAGAATGCTGGTCTCCTGGTCTCAAGGAGCTCTTTGCACAGCCACCTCTGTCCTATGTGGCTGCCAATGGAGAGCAGCAGAGCATATTAACTGCTATTAGCAGTGCATATTTACTGTGGAATCCAACCATTACACAGTAAGAATCTCCCTCACACACTTTAAGAAATATTCATAGGATAGGTGTAAAAATACATTGCTTTATGTCTTAATGAAGCATTTCAGTTTCACTGAATAGTATCATTCGGTAGCTGAACACCAGCACATCAGAAGGTGCTGATAGACAGCACAGCAAAGAGCTGTCTCCCAGCTATGTTACCTTGCAGCTGTCTTAGAAGAACAGGGCCTGTACCACATGAATCCTGAGCATCTGGTGTCTCTTGGTGGCTATCTCAATCCAGGATGCAGTCTCTGAGATGACAGCTGCCCTGCAGATGCCTATCAATACTGGGAATCTTCAAGGTCAGCTTTCAAGCAACACCCTGACTTAACAGGCCCTTCGTCTTGGGCCAACAGTTTGCCTCCAGCACAAACTCAAAGCAGGGGGTTGCAGTCAGCCTCCCGTTCCCTGAAGAGTTGCCCAAGGGTGTTGCAGGATGGAAGCAGCCCTTCTCCAAGTAGGAATAGAGGTAGAGCTACCGTGTAATGCTACCACAAAGCGGGGTGCAAACCAAGCCTGCATCCCACTCTTGGCCATAACCTACTCAGAGTCAAAAAACCTGTGGCTGTTCTGTACTTACCTATATATTTGGTCTGAATAAGGCAGTTCAGGCTCACAGCCTCTGACCTGTCCCTCCCCCTCAGCAGAAGCAAGGTAGCAATGCTAGAGCAGTTCCTTTACAGAGCTGTGGGCATGGGGTGGAACCCACCCTTGAAGTCCCATAATCTCCAGGCTGGAGAGCCAGGAGGCAGCACAAGAGAGCTAGGCATTCTTTAGTCCAAAAACCCCATTGCACAAGACAAACACAGAGCCGAAGTTCAGCAAAAAAGAAAAGAACATGATCTAAGACAACCTCATGATTGCCAGCAGCAGCAAAAAGTGAGGAGGCATCGTTTGTCATGCTCTAGAGCCTAGAAAACCTCATATGGGTTCATTTATCCTGGCAGTATCTCAGATGTCTAACAAGTCACCCCCTGAAAGGGCTAGAGCTATTTCACACCCATAAGCGTTCATCAGTAAGATCTGACATTAAAATTAAAACGCAGTAGTGTCAGTGTAAACAACATCTCAGAGGCAAAAAACAGATGGGGCAGTTTTTAGCTCAAGTGCCATATAAAAAGACATGGATAGCATAAATAGGAAGAGATTGACATGGCAAAACCATGTTAACTACATTCCTACTTTACCTGAGGAGGCATTTTGACAGGATTAGGTAAAACAATCCAGTTTTCATGAGTCACCTTCGCTGCAGATTACGGCAGTATGCTCCATCTTATCTCTCCATCTCTTCCAGGCATTAACATTTCTATGTCAATCTCCACAGAGCCAGAAGGTGACAGCAAGGTAGATTTAGACATTTCATATATTTTCATAAGACTGTTGCAGGGAAAGATTAATCCAATGATGTACGGTCACCAAAGTTTGACACTGTATAGTATGCATCAGTGGTTGTGAATTAGATGCATGATATTTCTGTTCAAGCAAAACCTTGAAAAGGCCTTAGGAATGATTTATTCCACTCAGCTGCCTACTTTCCACATTTTAGGTGCCAGAGCAATTTCTAAGATAGGAGAGGCTATGCATAGCTAGTAAATATTGATTTATAATGGTTAATTACAACCTGACCTGTAATACGTTTATAACTGCAGGTATATATACAGTGATAATAAAAAGCATTACAGCAGTATTGATGCACACCCTGCCACGACTGTTTGTGGTGGACAACTGCTTCGCATTCCATGCTGGGTAGGTCCCGTTTTGCCCATCACCAGCTCCCTGGCTGTCTCGTTACCTAACCAACTTAATTGCTGAAGCCTTTGGCGCCCTCCCTCAGTACACTGCAAATCACTCCACTCCATACAGCAGACTGAAGGATTGCTCAGTGGAATAACACAGCAGTAGCACAACGCTGCTTCTCCTGTTCCTTCCTTCCAAACAACTCACTCCTTGAAAACATGTTTTCTGCACCTCTGATACCAGAACAATTGAGAGGAAACTCCCAGTTTGAGAGGAAATTGTTTTCAGTATGTGTCTGTGCTTTATTGTATTGTATTGAAACGTTCAACAGTTTGTTTCAGTGGCCACTTAGAACCGAGTCAACATCCCCAGGCTGTGCCAAAGACAGGTATCGGTAATGCTGGACCGCACAGGACAAAAACAAGTTTCATGCTGTTGGTGAGGCTTTAGGCAGAAGGCTGCATCCAGTCTGGGACACTACACTTCAACATGCATGTCCACTGGAGAGCCCAGAAAGTAGCCAGCAGTTAATTCACTAACAACAACAACGAGCAGTTCAGAAAACTTGATCTGTAAGGAAGACTGAATATACTGCCATAGTTTATCACAAAAATTTAAGAAAATAACGTCTGGACCTTATGAAGTGTTTTTGTAAATGTGGCCAATTGAGGAGACAGCTATGAAACAGTCAGCTCAACTACAACGTAAAAGTCAAAATATTTGTTAAAATGTCAAGCCCCCTGCAAAGACTGCATCCTTAGCATGTTGTTCAAGACTAGGCACTTCATATTCTGGTGCAACTATATATTCTGATGTGACAGCAAGTGTGAAGGAAATCTTATCTTGAAAGTAAGTCAAGAAATTCTTCCAGCCTCTCCATCTTGCAATTCACGATAACCATCTGTCACAGCACAGAGCTGTACACTGAGTGACTATTGTGTGCATTAATCAGAATGTATATTGTGAAGTGTTATGTTATACACAATAAACAGATTTCAAGTTTTCACTCAAAACTACCATGCTAAGATTCTCCTTTCCAGATATTGCATGCAGTGTGGCAGCTCCCAAAATTTGCTTAGATGAACCTGATTCTTAATACAGCAATGGAAGTGAAATCCTAATAATGTTAAACTCCGCATTTTTGATCCAAGGCCATTTTTAACATTTCCAGGTCTCTCTCCCACACAGTTTACAAAGAAGTTTGTTTGTAACTAAAACTCACCTTTTTTCCCCACAGATGTACCTATTTCTGACAAGATTAAAATACTTTTTGTCAACTGTTTGCAACTTACAAAAAAGTGAAATGAATGGATTAAAACAGTTTTCAGATATACTGACAAAACATCTCACAAGGTTTTTCACTTCCATTGATTCAGCATTTTCTGTCAAAAAGAAGCACTTTCTCCTCTGAAAACCGTAATTGTATTATGCCCAGTCAATCCAGTGGAGAAAATCTAGGGTGCACAGGAAAAAAAAAATCTACTTTTTACAACCCATTCTCACTTCTTTTATTCTTGCATTCACCTAAGGGTGCACCAGTGACTCCAAGCCGACAAGTCGATGTGTTCCTTTGTCCAGCAAAATTCCAGACCTTGCTGTAAATTACAGAATTGCTATAGCTCTCAGGACACTGAAAGTTATAGCCCACCACCTATAATTAGCCTGTGATTTGATATTCTTTGCTCAGATGGATCTACAAAGTTGAATTATAAGCTCCTTCAGATCAGGACTAAGAAGTACCATGAAAAGAAGTACAAAAAAAAGAAGTGTTCTCCATTTATACACAGCACATCTTATGTTAGCCAAACTCAATGCTAATAACTTGCTTTCATAAAGCAATCACACAGCTCTAACAAAACTAAACACCCTGGAAAGTGTTAAGGTACATGTATCATTTTTCTCATCTTTAATTTTACATGGCTGCTAGCAGGGTTACAAATGCAGAGCTTAGAAGAAAAAAATCTCTCAGAAGTGATGTGTTACTCTAACTTTGTTTCTTTAATACATGAACTTTGTGTTTACTGGAAGAGTGCCTGCTATTATTTTGACCTCAGCATGCAACTTCAGTGCAGCACCAATCCAGACTCAAAGTAGCAGTGCTAGCACAGGATTTACACAAAGGAAATTTTCACGTACCTCATTCAGGAAACAGTGAATGTGGTTTTGCTAGTTCATCTTACCTCTCCATGTGCACTCATGCCAAGAAGTCTCATAAAACCTGCTGGGTTCAGGTACCCTCTGTCCTGCCAGCTGACTCCACTGCAACGAATGTACAACGTGTCACTGCCCTGAAAAAAAAAAATAAGATATAGTAACTTCATAGAAGGCCAACAGCAGCTGCAAGCAATACAGAAGACAATTTTAAAATAAGTTTTCTTTGCCTGCACTACCCCACCCAAGAGTGAGTTTGCAGTTTTCAGTGAAAGTGTTTACAATATTAGAAGTTTTAATAAATTTGCACTTTATAACTTCTGCTAAGTGTTAAGGGGCTGCTTTGTGAAGACCTTCAAAAACTCACTCTCAGATGAAAAATATCCTTGATTTCCCCACCAGTATACTGGAATTAACTCATATTAAGAGACAGGAATTAATTAGCCTGAGAAGACTTTTTAAACCACAACAAAAGCCTGAGGAGAACATAAATCCCTAGCAAACAATTTATACCTCCAGCATAGTTATTAATCCCTATTTTGCCAATAAGGATAATATGTGCAGGGATGCTGTGAGAAGCCTATTCCGATTTGTATACTTCAATATTACACATGTATATTTATATACAGATAGCCACATAAATCAGATATTCAAAAAATAACACCATGCTCGAAGTATTTGGTATTGACAATGCAGTCTTATCTTCTTAAAATGGAGTTGCAAGAAGAATTCCTTGAGCTTCACTTCTGTGTTGCTATCAGCATTTGGCAAACTTTTTTAAAAACACAGATCTCTAGATTATTCTCAACCAGACAAACCTTTCTCTGACAACCACCATAATTATTTCCCCAGGACCTTTCTCCTCCATTATTACTCCATGCTGAATAGTCCCCTCAGCCATGAAGGGCCCCTGCAAGCCTAAGGTAAGTTCAGATGCTTCCCTAGGCTGTGTCAGGGAGCACAATGTACTCCTCGTGAGTACAAGCCGCATGTCATGCATATTCCTTATGACAGTTTCACAAGGTAGGAGTTAAACCTCTCTAGACTAACAAACATAGGTAGCTGGTTTCCCAGCTCAGCCATTATTAAGTAGTATAGACGGTTGTCAGGGGTTTTTCAGAAACCTGAAAGAGATCAAACCTTTGACCTAATTACATCTGTGAATCACTTCAAAATTACAATTTTTTTCTTGAAGGACAAACTGCAGTGTTTCAGGGATAAGGGACTAAAGAAGCCATTTCATTCAGCCTGTTGTTGCCTGTTGGTAGCTCAACCAGCTCTGCTGGGTGCCATGAAGGAACCCTCATGGCTTGCTGTGCACCACTGGAGGGCAGGGGCAGCAGCCGAACCACGCTCCTACCCATCAGGAATCCCAGCTGACACAAAGCACGGCAGCTTTACAAATGCACACACTGCTCTATTTATTAAGGCTTACAGAAAGTATTTGCATGACTCTGTATCAGAGGGAAAGCACACTAATAACTCATAGCACTTCTGTAGGAAGTTATACCACAATAAACGACCTACTTCTCACTCCATCACCACTTCCCTGTCCTTTCTTCCTCCACACACTGGAGAAGCACTGGCTGCAAGCCAGCCGTTGAGGCTTTTCCTATGTCATGTGTGGGTAATGGCAAACTGTGGCAGACTACACAAGCACGACAAAGCAGCGTCTGAAAACATTGTGATTGTATGTAGTGATTAAACTGGGTTTTCTTTGACTATCACGGAAGTTGAAAGCCCAGATGCTCAGGAGTGCACTTGAATATCCAGCAGCCTTTTGCTCAGTACCATAGCCTCTTCAATCTCTTCCCAGTGTTACAACAGCTGTCGAGCTTCCAGTACTTCAGTTTTCAGGTTTGCCTCTTGATTTCTTTTTAAGCAGAAGATAGCAAATCTCCATTATTTAGAAAATGGAGAAGAGACACACCAGAAAATTAAAGAGCATAAAATTTAACATTTGTTGCACAACAGATCTTAGAAACTGTCTTGAGATGCGTTGGGAGAACACCTGGAGATGCACAGTTGATTAACAACAGAATTGCTGGAGTTTCTGTGAACAAGCTACTTTTTTAATGCATTTCCCCCAAAGCATTTAGACTTTCAACAAGCAGCATAACTGTTCTCAGAGATGCTTTGTTTCTGCCTAATTTTTAATCTGTTTCCGTCACTAACACACAAGAAGAACATGCAGTAAGGTGGTAGGGGTCTGTCTTGCATATGTGACCATCTCCCCACAGGTCCTCCAGGAAACTGGAGCCAAGGGGTGAGAGAGCACCCGGCCATTACAGACCCGTGGCTATTCAGCATTCAGGCCACCAGGAGCTCTTTCAGAGCAACAAGGTGTTTCCACAAGAGACTGGTTACTGAGCTCTGCCTGTAAATGTAGCAGTCTGCACTGCCTGCTCAGAAGCCTTTGTAGAGGATCAGTCCAGTCACAAATGATGGTATTTTGCAGAAAGATGACATGCTACAGGGAGAACATTAGAACACACAAGACCCATGCAAAACAACTCACGCACACTCTCTCCCCCAACAGAAACCCAAAAAGCTTGCTGCGCTGTGAGCAACAGGAGCAGTACAAAGCAAGCAGTTCTGTAGGCAGCTTAAAAGTGCTATTTTGCCTGTTTGAGCAGCCTGACTGGCATGTGAGTATCTGTCAAGCACTCACAACTTTTATCTGAAACATGCTGAATGAATACACAGCCCCAGAGGTCAGTGCCACTTCCTGATAAGCAAATCAAGCCAGGAGGATGGTTGGTCTGAAGCAGAGGCTGCACTGAGTAGGCACAGCTTCTGAAGGAAAGCATCAGCAACATAAGCAGCAGTACTGAGGCTCAAACGAATTTATAGAGCATTTAACAGATGGCAAGTGGTTTCCCTCTGTCAGGCACATCCTTTAGCATGTGTGGGAAGCACGGGGGCTTGTAGCAAGGGAGAAACTGGTGTCTGGCAGGCTCTGCTATAGACAGGATTGTGCCTGTCTGATGCAGACTTCCAGCATTCAATTAAGTATTTCAGGTCAACGCCAACTCAAAGGAAATATTCAGCATTTGCAACACATTAAGTGAGCTTCTCAGGGCCCTACCAAGTTCCTAAGGCAATTGCCAGACAAGCAAAGTTCACTGCCACTGGTTTTAATGGGGAAAAAGCTAATCAAATGCCCCCTCTATAAGGGTAAGCATCTTCAGGTGAAACTTCAGTGTTGAGCTACACCCAGAAAGACCTACAGATCTTCAGGAATCTGATCTGAAGCACATCACAAGGCTGGCTAGCTCTCAAGTTAGTGTTTTTTATAGTTGAAAGAAAAAGCAACTTGAACCATGGCAACAGCAAAGCCTGGAAATTTATCTGAAGTAAGGGCATCTATCCACTGCCACCTCCTGCAGGTAGCTGCCCATCAAGGCTCAGCTCTCACGAGGCTCCAGTTAGACATGGTGGGGACAGAGGGGAAGACAAGGACACCCCGGGTCACTGTGGGCACCCCTGTGGTGGGAAGACATTCTGAAACGCAGAGTCAAAACTGCCTGGGGCATCTAGAGACTGATTCAGCAGTCAGACTCGTTTGCCGCATGGGAAAGCAAGTTACCACCACTATTTTAGAGCTACTTCATGCTTTCAGGGCCACAACAGCGACAAGTTGATCATTATGCCCCTGGTTTAATCCCAATGAGGTTCCACAGCACTACAAATAGGCAAATAGCACTACTCAGGAGCCAGAGCTCACTGAAGTGCAACGCTCAGCAAGCCAGCTTCCCCCCAACCCACACACTACACCAGATGATGAACAGGGCAGAGCAGGCAGGCTGTTCTCCGAAGTGTCAGTGACTACAAAGGCTATGGCATAGTATCTCCTTGATGTGCTGCCATTAATGATCCCAAAATATTCCTGAACTCTACAGGACAGTTTTGAAATGAAAGCACTGGGATGCACTAGCTAAAGCCTTTTAACCCTGTTCCACTCAGAAAGCTTTCTGCACGATTACAGAGCAACCTTTTATCTGATGCCATCGTTTCCCTGAATCTCCGGCTTCAGCAGCATTGCCAGGTTACAGAGCTTCCAGCCTGCCCTGCCTCCCTCTGCTATTCTCTTCCTCCCCAGCTCACCCCCTCTGCTCCCCCATACACCATCCCAGCTGCCTCATCCCCTGTTTACACCACAAGTGTCCAACTATCACACAATCAGAGGCTGCACCATGAATCTGACAACTGAAGCGATACGGGCTAGTGGCACACGTAGGGAAGGGAAAAAGAAGAGGTTTTAGAGGGCGGACCAGTCCCCTCGGCTGGCCCCAGGCTGTGAGGACAGAGCAGGAGCCCTGTGCCAGCACAGCACAGTTACTGCATGCTAAGGGCTGTTCACAGGTGCCTGGAAACATCTGTGCTTCAAGGAACGTGCAATGCCCTCGCAGGCCTTGTTTAAGATTTCTTGACATGGATTAAGATCTCCTGCAGCAGCTGGGCTTGGCAGGCAGGGAAATGACCACAGAGCACCCGGTACAGAGGGTCAGGAGCTGCCTCCGCATCCCCTGCACAGCGCCTGGGCTTCCTCCTCTCGGCTGCAGTCAGCGAAGGTCCTTGGCACTGCCATCCTAAAGATTCATCTCCTGTCCATTGCCCAGCTTTAAACAAACAAAGAGCTATCTCGACTGCTAAATTAAGCATTTTATCATCAAACTGCCACAGGGTTTATGTATGAACTTTAAAGCAAGGGTTGGAGTATAAATAGAGCTGGTATGTTAAATAGCTTGTGAATGATTTATAGAAAGAGCTAGATTTGAGTAGAAGCCTCGTGGTGCAGAAGTAACAAGCACACATTTCCTCTACTCTGCCTATAAATAAAAAAAAGGTCATCAGCTCTCTGGGGAGAAAAGACAGTATTTCTCACTGAAGATATCCTTCTCCTAATAAGACACCAGTAGTATTGCATTTAAGGAGTGCTCTGCACACGAGAGCAATAGATGCATCTGTTTAGCTCCTGGTGTAATTAACAGATTACCAGACGGCCATAAAAAACAGTGAAATGAAACACCAAGACAAGCAGGAGCTGAAACATGATTTCCACTTCAGCTGCTAAAGTCCTCCCCAGCCCTTTGCTCCGACAGAGACAGCAATACCGGGCAGTAATGCGTTACACCAAGAGGGAGCAGAGGGCCCATAATGAGCTTGAGCTGTTAGGCACAAGGGATAAAATCTCCCCATGCTGGGACAATAAACCTAAGTGTTCTCATTGCTCAAAGTGACATACTGAGGATATTCTAAGAGCCTTCATGGATACATTCTAAAACCCCAATTAAAAAAAAAAAAAAATCAATAGAACCAATGATTTATATAAACCAAAAAATTGAAAACAGAAAATAAGTTAGCACACATGCTAGTTGAACAACTTCCAGAGACAAAGATCAGCCTAGATATTTTACAAGTCCCACACAGCTGCTAGAGACCAACCACCAAACTCAGAAAAAAGCTGAGCTTTAAACAAAGGCTCTGCCACTGCCTGGGCCTGTGCCAGTCCACTGCAGTGAGACTTAGCCCCAGCTTCTCAAAGGACAGATGCTCAAGCAGCTCAAACAGATTGGAGTTCCAGTTTCTGTGGTCTTTTTTTCCCTCAACAACCCCCACCCTAACATCTTTGAGCAGTTACTTCACCTCCGGATGGTGAACTCTTGCGTCCATCACCCGAGTCACCCAAGAATTAAAGCATCTGTGGCTCTTCAAAATCACGATATTGATTCCCAGTTAATGAGTGATGGAGGCTGGTGGCTCTTCCTTTCAGCCAAGACAATGAATATCAACACAGTTTAGAGCAAGATTTCAGAACCTTATCATTTGCTGCCAGATCAACTCTGCCCAGACAACAGTAGCAAAGGAGGCCATCTATGCCTGCAAGAAGCACCAATGCCCATTTGTCCACACACAGTAACGCTGCTTTCCGCTCAGGAGCTGCTCCATGCCCACACTCTGTGAGCCAAGAGCCTCAACCCCAAGGCTGCCATGAATGCCTGTTGTCCTATGAGAATCAAGCTGTCTCTCCCGGTCTCTAAGTGAGGGCAAACTTATAGCTGGATCCCCAGCTACCTGTAAGGGAGTTCTATAAAGTCAATTTAATGCTTAGCTCTTTACACAAAGCCAGTCTGGAAGACTAAACTCCTTTAAGCAATATTACACGCCTACTCACATCATACCTACAAGAGAGGTTAGTCCCATTTTAAAAATGGGAAGTGGAGAAAAATTGTTCAAACAACTTACTGACACCCAGCATGTTCAAGCAACTTGCTTAAGCAAGTGTCAGTTCGAGGACAGACCTACCTCCCCAGGCCAAGCTACAGCTCTGTAACGTAGGGATCAGCACCCAGGGGTTTGTTCGTTCTCAGTTCTTAAATAACTCACCGATTCTCCTGTTTGCTGCTTATGGTGAATGCTCCCTGACACCACCCAGACACACAGTGCCTTTAGAAGCACATAGGAAGTTCTAATGAATGCCTAATGAAGTTCACCCTCTGTCTATCCCTCTGCAGACCTATTAGCATTCATTATCACACCATGAGGTTTTTACATTATGAATGAGATATTAAAAGGAATTTGAGGGAAAAGGCAAGGGCAGCTTTTCAGAGATGGTGACCACGGAGGGTCTCACTCAGGTCAGAGAGACTTGTTGGTATTCTGCTCCCCAGAAGCCAATGAGATTATCAAAGCTGTCTCAGGCATTTGTACAGAACAATTTCCATTGAAACCAGTATCCTCTGACAGCTAATCCCAGAAGCTAACTCCAGCAGCTGCATAGAGTTTTAACAATTCACAGTTGTTAGAAAAGATATCCCAAAGACTGTGCCACTGCACACAGCCCATCTTGGGCAAGAACCTGCTGTCCTGCTAGGCTGAGCAAGTAAAAAAATACGCCAGGGTCCTCACCACTTGCTCCTGGCAGTATCTGGGTAATTTTGGGGGAGCTTTGGGGTAATATTTGGGAAGCTTTTCTTCAGCACCAACTTAATTACTAACAATGAACGCACGGTCTCATTTCCCTGAACACAGCAGGATCCAACTGCAGGAGGCCGTTCCTTTGTTCCATTTCTCAGCTCGACTTCCCTGCCATCACTACTCACACCTTTTGTCTTCTTATACATCCTCAAGGTCTCTCCCAGTCTTCTGGCTGTCTCCTGATACCAACTCCATCTGCAATTGCCCATAGCAAAGACACTTGCCAGCAACTACAACTATTCTCCAGCAAGCTTGTATATGACCAACCATTTTCACTCTGCTGATAAATGGCAGGAGAACAAACTGCCCCTGCTGAGCACACACAAGTGCACATGGTTGTGTCTATGCTGCACCATGAGTGGCTTCACCATTCCTATCCCCTGTTGCTTTGCCTGGCTTCAGGACAGGATGAAGGACCTGAGGAGTACCAAGTCCCTGAAACTGGAAGAAGACTCAGGGGCACAAACAGCAAAGAGCCACAACACAAGGCCATACACGATGGAGGGCTCAGAACAGCAGGCTGAACCATTCAGAAAGCAGGCAGCATTTGTGTGACCAACTACTCCAAGTGCTAGCTTGGCAAGAGAATTGGAAACCATAGCAAACAAACCCAGTTATTACACCCCCCTCTCTCAACCTTTGCCCACCCACTCACTTTAAAAAAAAAAAAAAAAAAAAAAAAACACTCCTACGACTGTAAATACACACTCACACCTTCCCTACAAATCAAAAATACTCAGGGAAGTTCAGCTGCAGATACGTGAACAGCATTAAGCTTCTAAATGAGACTGCACTGGAACGGACGCTTACAAAGCTGCAGTTGGCACTGGAAACAAAGGTGCCCATCTTAGGATGCTTCACATTCCAGCCCCAAACACTCTGTTGCCTCATGCATATTCCCTCCCACTTTTCTGCCTTCCCACCAAACCTCTGAGCCAAACACCTGCAACCTCTGTGGAGTCACTACCAGACCTCCATACTGTGGGATGAAATGCAGACGGGAGAAGCTAAGTTGATTTAAGAGGAAAGGGAAGGAGACCATTCAGGCTCTCCTAGATCACCTTTGCCTGCAACACCCCGAAGTCTCAGCCAGGCTGTAGAGCTGCTGCAGCAACTTCCATCAGACCTAGCAGCCTCAGGGACTGTACGCAGAGAAACAGGTGGGGTGAGGGGGAAGAACGGGAGTCAGCATAAGGTATGGGTTTAGACACTGTATGGGCATGGCATGCAACTTGCAACATAAAGGGCATTAAACCCTACCCACAGCACTATGAATACTTGGCAATATGGAGTGCTTCGTTATTAGCATGAGATTACACAGGGCACAACTCTTAATCAACATTAAGGACAAGGGCCACATCATAATTTGATCCTCAATTATGCACACTGGAGTCACTTAACATCAATGTGCCTTGGTCATGAAAAGACAGGCAAAACAGACTAATTATTTGGTGTTCATTCAATAAGTAAATCCGAATCCAGATGAGTCAGAAGTTTCAGAGAGCTTTCCATGAGAGCCACTTCACCATCAGCCTCCTCGTGGCTGAATCACTCTGCCAGTCCCCTTGCAACAGCGGTCCCACTAGTATTAAACAGGATTTGGAATCTCTCTGCAGAAGGGGAGTAATGTGTGTTCGTACCCTGTGATATTTCATTTGTCATAAAAATCAATAGAAATTTTCAGAAAGGGCATTTTTGTGCTCTGAATGTGCTAATGTGACATTCACTGGGCCAAATTCATCCCTGCAGCAACAACTGCCTTCCTAGAGCTCCCGCTGTGCCTGACTCAACGAGAGCCCAGTCTGAATAATCTCTTCCCACTGCCTGCAACAGGGGAAATTCCACCCGTGCTGCTGCGCAGGAGACAGCACAGAAATTATGCCAGCTCCAGTTCCAACTTGCATCTCCATTTCAGTCTGTCATTCTCAGGCTCTTCCACGACACAGACACTTTGCCTCCTGTGATTCACTCCCCACCACGCTCTCCTTGTAGGCTAGCACTGTATCCCTTATTTCCTAGTGGGAGTTTGTTTCACACACTTGGAGTGATCGGCAAGGCTGTTACGGCTACAGCCCCCTTCAATTTGCACACTGGAACTCCCATCCCAGCCAAAACCTCGGCCACCCACACTTCTCATCACAGCACATTGGGGTTTGCAGGCATCCCCACCCACTGACAGCTCCTAGGAACACGACGAGGACCTTTCATTTGGTGGATACAGGCAATTAAGAGAATGAGTTCATCACAAACTTGATTGCCCCAGATCCTCAGGAGCAGACAGCTGGCTTCCCACAGAGCTGATGGTGGTACTCCACCCTACAGAGGGTCAGCAGGGTATGTCTTCTGCTACAAGAGGAGCTTTGACCACTGCCTCCTTCCCCTGGGAAGGGAGAGGTGGGTCGGATGAAGGCAGGTTAGAGAGCTTCGGCCTTCTGTCAGCTGGCTTTAGACAGAGAAAGAGCTTCACTACAGAAGTCACGCAGACTATCAGGAGGAACAGTAACCACATGATGTCCAAGACAGAGCCAAACAGCTTCCAAAGGCCCAACAGACACAGCTCAGCAGTCAGGAGCTAGCAAATGCCAGCAGGGCAGTACCAAGGATCGTTCACTGCAAATAGATGTTAAAGTCACAGACTGCACCTGAGCCAAAAACTAAAAACTCCCTGTGAGCAGCCCCCTTCCCTGGGGGTCTGTCAGGTCCCGTTGCAGCTCCCCACACCACACCTCATTGCGGGCTGCTCACCAGGAGCCAGGGCTGTTCAGGCACCCAACTGTGCCCAGGCTCCCCCTGCTCCAGGCTTCCCTCTGCCCAGCCAACAGCTGGAGCCCCTGGGGCCCAGCAGCCTGAAGAGGACGCCCAGCTAGTCCACAGCCATCCCTGGGCAGTTGTGTGCCAGCACTGCCAGGTTTGCGAACAGGCTGGCAGCACCTCAAGAAATCCCTTTCACCTCCACTGCCACCTAGTGCAGCCTCAGAAAATCAAAATCCACAGACCCCTAAAGCAGCATTAACTGTGAGTTACCCAGCGCCGTCTTCTGTCTCCAAGTGAACCTAGCTTTTTTGTAGCACTCTCCTTGTACACGCTGCAGTCCTTAAGCACTGCTTTAGAGGATAATAAATTAAAGTACAGATGGACCTGAGCCAGAGCTAAGGTCAGAGAGCACCAAAACTGCAAAAGCTTCCGCTGGGTCTCCACAGACCAGGCCCTCTCCTCAGACAGCCACACCAGTGCTGGACCAGCAAAGGCGCCAGTTCCTGCCAGCAAAACACAGCCAGCCCAAGGGGAGAGGGCAAGGGAGAGAAAGCACTCATTACTGCCAGCATAGAAAGTCACTGCTTCAGACAGGTGCACTGAATAAGCCATCCGAGCATCACTGCTTGTGAGTTGATGGATGTTTAACATCCCCCCAAAAAGGGAAAACCCTGCACATAGCAGGCACCGACCAAGAAACAAGAGCTCCAGAACAGCTTGCACCATCCTCCCAGAAGGCAGGACACTGACACCATCCCAGTGCTTCTGCGTTGACCAGGGATTACTGAGAGCATACGAGGGGGCTGATTTCATCGCACTACATTATTGTTAAAGAAAAGCAAAGGGCTTTGTCTTATTGGTGAGAGGCTTTTAGAGATTGGATTTATAATTCATCTAAACAAAGCATCTGCTCGATCAGACTTAAATTCTGGACAGGTTAATACCAGCCTGTCACACTTGCCATGAGCAGCATCCTTATCTTGTCCATGTAGCTCAAGTATTGTATAGAAAAAATTGAAAGGAAAAACCCTAAGAGATGGAAGGAAATTAAAGTGGAATAGAATTAAAACACATTCACAATCAGGAAAGCAAATAAAAGAGTGTCACAGTACTCAACAGCAAAGCTGAGAAAGCAAATTGATTTTTTGGTTCACAGACAGAACAAAAGAAGAATTGTTTTCACTCAAAGCAGCTTAGTGTTACTTGACCCTTCTTTAAATAAAGATAGAGCATTTTTAAATTAAGACTACCTGCAAATTAAGAGCAAATATTATGCTTCTAACATCCATTTTTTCCCTCCTAATCCCCAACAAAAAATACGTTTGCAAGCAGTTTCAGCAGACAAATTTTTTTTTTTTTTTTTTTTGCAAATAAGAGTGGAGCAAACATCTTTCATTCAGTCAGTCTCCACAGACCTAATCTCTGTGCACATTCATAGATGTCTGCTTATCTGTTACAGTTTCCTCATGTTGGCATCTCAGCTAACACCACCTGAAAGCTCCTCATTTGTTCAGCCCTGATACGAACTCCTTCCTGATACCGGGAAGTAGAGATCGCTGTTGGACAAGCAGTGTTACAAAGCTGAGAGATCAAGGAGTTCAGCAGTATTTACTCTCCTGCACATAAAAATATACGACCTGTAGAAGAAAAACAGGAAGATTGTATCGCGGCTCTCCATCCCAGACTGCCTCCCCAAACACCCCTAAAACATACTAGCTGAGGAAACCAGGTAAAGCTTATGCAGCTTGCAGCCGAAGACAGATGAGCAATTTGCAGCTCCAGTCTCCACGATAAGCATCTGACAGATTTTACAGTGTCAACACATACATACTAAGGACAAAGAACATCCATGCTTTTCAGGGCTCCAGAAGACACATAAGACTTAGAAAAGCATTTTTAAGTAAATATAATTATTTGCCATAATTTAATGCAAAAAGTTTTTGTCAGCTGGAAAAAGCCAATTTAGTAATAAAATCCAGATGTCAAATGTACGCTGTTAGTCTAAGTTTAAAACATGACATTCTTAAATGACTAACATCAAGCAAACATTATTGAATTTGAACATGAGCTTAGACTTTCTTTGATAACTTTCTAAGTGTACTGCAGAACAGCTATTTCACAGAGAAACCGTTCTGCATCCTTCCAGAACTGCTACAAATAAAACATTCCAAACAAAATCTCTACTCCAGTGATTCTCTTTTCTATCACAATTTGCCTGCAGTGTTATTAAAAAAAAAATCTATTGCACAACAAAATGTAAGCAGAGCTCGTGCGTTCAATCAGCACTCCCACCTCACAGGAACAAATTCTATTTTCAATAATGTTAATTACTTTTCTTAACAGTCCTCCTCTTCTCCATTCACAGCTCCCATTTTAAGTCATCTCACAAACTTCTGCTAGGGTAACCCATGACTGTTTGAGACAGATTAATGCAATAAAACTATTTCAAATTGATTGGTTTATTATTTACTGAAAGATCAGATTGCTTCTTAAATAGCATGCATTTATTGAGTGCCAGCAGCAATCTAATTATTTCTTATGTTTCCAGTTAAACCTGTTAACAGCCCATGTCCAGGGACTCTCATTTCTCAGTGAGACGCGCGGACCTGCTGGTGGGGGTGATGTGCATTGCATCTGACATCACACCTGGTACAGCAAGAGCATCTCCATGCTGTAACTGATTCCTAGCAATGAGAAAAAACCTAGCCCCACTTCAACAAACCAAAGCATTGCTGCTGATTTCAGTGCAGCTTCATTTTCACGTATTGTCTAGGATGAAGGCAACCTTGATTCTGAGCTTCCAGAAGCTGTTTTCAGAGCTGCACCCCTGCTCACTGCACACTGTCCTGCAAGTGTCGTAACAGACAGATGGGAATGTCAAATAATTGATCTTTTCTCTTTAAAGCCCCCAGTAAGGTTTGGACACAGAACCCTAAGCACCATTTTCAAGGCGAGAAAGACTGGGATCTACAGGCACTAAAGGCAAAAAGGGTTACTACTATCTCGTATTTTACAGGTGTAAAATAAATTATGAGATTTATCATAATTTGTAGATCTGAGGACTGAGCTACTCTTGTCTATTATTTAATTGGAAGAGCATCATTTCTGTATCAAGTGTGTACACAACCAACTCTGACATCACCACCATACTTACCAGCATTTTTCAGGAAAATTAGATTACCATCTACAAAAAGAGCTAGCTGCGTATTTTGTTGTGTGAACCATCCAGTTTAGTTTTTTTTTCCCCTGCTGCAAGCAGCTAGATAACTAAGGAGAATTACAAACCGCCAGTGAAGCTTTCTTCACATAACCCAATGTCCAGTGACAAAACACATTTTGCTTTGTTTAATTTTATACCATCCCATCAACAGCTGCCAATATCTGGTCACCAGCAACCAGAGACAAGGTGTGAAGGGATCTGTTGTACTGCTGATCTTGCACCTCTTGTACTTGCACCTCTTGCTTTTGTCTTTGGTAGATTATGCAAGTGTCCTACTACACCAGTCAATATAATTTCCAGCAATATATATCTAGCAAAAATAAGAACAGCAAAAAGGCTGCAGCATTTAATGAGAAAAATGTTAGGCATTGATGCACATTTCTGACTAATTCAGTACATTTCACAAGTGTAGTACTCTTATTTCCATATGCATTTTTTCATCATATGTTCAAGCATGATTATGCAGCCTGCTTAATATTTCTGAATTAAGTAAAATGAGCCTCTTGTGAATAGAGTTGTTTATCATTCTAAGTATTTTATGTTGTTAAACTAATTCTATTTAATTTACTATCCACTGCCTTACACCTTTAATATATTTCAGTGATATCCCTTCAGGGTTTTATTTTACCCTAAAGTCAACTTCAGCGAAACAGTATGTAAACTCCCTTTCAATTCACCTTTGATTTTACCATTACTAATTCTTCACAGCTCTTCAGATACAGTGCATCCCTAATAGTATTCTGTGGCATGGAGACACTTGCACTTTTTTTTAAATCAGCTATTCCATTTGAGTTAAAAGCAAGTTGTCAGAAGAGCTCCCAGCAGCACACTGGGATTCCCATGAAGCCTGCTGCCCAGCCTCCTTCCACTGCAATAGCCCTGGCCACAGGCCACACCTCAGCACCTACACATTCAGCAGAGCCAGCCTGCTTGGTAACAGATATGCGATGGCTTCCTAATGGTCCAGAAGCCCTCTCATAGTCTGCATATTAAGTTGCATTGTTAATGGTTTCTTCCCCAACCTTGTCACTGTCACTTATCTACCACTTCATCTTACAGCCCACAAAATATATGATCTAGGCACACGTGAAGTGCTCCCTCCTGCCTCCTTGATCAAGCAACCACAATCACCACGGACAAATCTTAATATTTGCCATCTTAGCTTTCCAATAAGCATCAGACTTGTGATAAAGCCTCATGATTTAACGTTCCCTTCCTGTTTGAACCATCAGGCTACAAATGGCACTGTCTGAAGCTCCCTGCAGTACTGTTGGTCTTTGTGTGGCCTGAGGGCAATCAGCTTCTCGTTTGGTGACACATCAGCCCTCAGCAGGTCTCATGGCAGAACACACTTACCATGCTGCTCACATCCATCACAGCAGTACAAGCGATGCTCCGCGTGCTCCACCCTGGAGTCAGCTAACTACGTCACACAGCAACAGGAGCTCAGGCTGCACCAACCCTGGAAAGCTGTGGGAAGGTTGCAGTTCACAATAGAGATACTGCTCAGAAAAGGGAGAGAAATGAACCCTTGAGGAGTCACACCACCACGAGACAAGACAATTTGCTCCAGCCTCACTGCCTTTATCACATAACTGGCATATTTAAATGTTCAATGCAATGCTTGGTTTTCACTATAACTGTAACAGCCAAGACCTGCACTTGGTACATCAGCCAATTACTCCAATTCAAGGCTTTGCTAGAAGCCCCCACAGACCAGAATTCAATTCTTTTTATTTTTGTCACATACTTCACAATATTTAAGGCAATAAATATATGTCAACAAAAGGGTGCCTAGGGAAATCACACAATATTAGCGGAGCAAACTTTTTAATGTAGAGCAAGAAAAACATCAAGTTTAATTACTAGTTTTACAATAACTGTATGATACAGTAATTGGGATAGATTTGAAGTGCCTTCAGCAAACTCCATTTAAAGAAAAACATCAAGATAGTTAATAGTGATATTCATTATATTCAGCCATTAGCAAATATTCTCAACTAACACAGTAACTGGAAAAACAATTCCTAAAAGAAACACTTCCATTTCTCCAGTAATTACTGGAAATGAAAACATATTTAGTAATATGAAAATTAATTATTTGTCTGTACTGACAAACTCACAGCTATGAATGCTTTCTAATTAATGAAACCTTGCTTCAAGAACCAAACTTATTTTCTTTTTCTCCACTTCTATTCACTCATTAGATTAACAAAATGCTATTCCAGATTTAAAGCATTACTCTACTACTGTGCAACTCAGCTACAGTCACTTGTAAGGCTGCATACCTTCAAAGGCATCATTTTTAACTTATAACCATGTCAAAGTTTGAATAAGAGTATCTGATTTTGAGCCTTGTGGTTTACTTTCATTGCACATCCTACCCAACAGCACACTACCAAAGTCACTTAGAGAAGACCTCTGAGGATTAAAATACTCTTATCAGGCAAACTGCAATACAAAGCCACTAGAAAAATCACTAAGAATAGCTGATTTAACATGACACAACACAACGCATGCACAAAACGTGAGCATGTGTAAAACGTTGGTGCTCCACCAGCTTTAGTTCACATCAGTCCAGATTCCAGCTCCACACCAGCAAGCCTTTGTCTGCTGACTTAATCCTGCTTGTGCATTAACAAAAAAAACACAAGTATGACATAAAGTTGCCAGTAGACTAGAGTGCTTTCTATGCTGCTTTAGCCCTTACTGCTATCTACATTCAGAAAACAAACCAAGCACACTGCAAAGTTAATTCCCCCAAGCCCTTTTGATTTGGAATTGTTTTTTAAACCAGCATGTCTTGTCTGTGTATTAGACTCCGAGATAAACTAGCTACAGCATCTTGTGATAACATCACATACAGCAAACACTGTCATCATGAGCTTGATGATTTCTTTATCTCTAATATGATTTGTATATTTTGTCCTTGCAAGCGTAAATTACCTTCTTTGCTCCTTTTTTTCCTTCCCTTTTGCAACTCTTATCACTGCAAGGTCATCACACTATTATCAGCCACCATTCAGAGAACGCCAGTTGGCTGATAAAGTGCTCGGTGAAGCCTTCCATCCACCCGTCTAAGGATTGTGAGGCAGCTGGGAGAGGAATTGAGTCATTTGGAAACATAATTCAATGTCAAACTGGCTCACATGCCACAGTAACTCAGACCTGTAGCTCAGATACATACTGTGCCATAACTACAGCCTTAAACGTAACCATTGTTTTCATCAGGTAGCTAAAAACTCATTCATTACATCAAGCAAATTTTAATTGAGCATGTCACTGGAACATCAAATCTGGCTAAAAACAACTTGAAGCAAAGGTATTTCAGCTGGTGTTTTTAAAGCCTCCAGGAAGTCAGATGCACACCTTCAAATGGGACTTCTGTTTTATTTAGAAAATGTTGGCCTCTCTCCCCAGCTCCAAACACATGCCTGCAGGCACAGAAGGACCCCTGGTGATGGTCTCCATGCTGTCATCCCTTAACAGCTGCTCCTTCCAAACACAGTACTTGAAGGCTTAGCTTGAGGTTGGAAGCCCAGAGCTCAGCCTCCATTGTTTCTTTTACAACACGGATAAACTAAACCCCAAGAATCAACTCGCAAGTGTTAAATGTGCTAGAAAAACACGTACCCAAATAATTATAATACATCACTAATGCGGATTAAACACATTAATAAAATTACATGCAGAGAGTTCAGTCAATTGCTGGTATCTTTCCAGCTAATTAATACTTGGCACTGCATAAATACTCAAGACTGTATTTTACTCCATTATATTCATATAAGACAGCTTCCAGAACCTTTTTAGGTAGCTACTAATGAGAACTAATACTTGCCTGAGCAGAGCTCTGGACTAAGTTGAAATGCAAGGTTTAGCTGCAGAATTTATTTTACCTACAAATCCTAAAGAAAATGACTTTCACTTCAGGATTGCGATTCAGACCCATACCTCATGTGGATGGGCTAACTTCTCCAGATACAGCAGCTTTGCCATATGCCTCAATCCTGATCTGTTTGCAGGACAATATCCTGCACTTGGGAGTAGCCCCAGAAACCTATGAGTTCTGTATGTTGTACATACCTTGTTTGTAGCTGTGATGCTAACTACTATACATAAGTCGTTCTTTTGTGCACCTCTTCCTCACAGCAGAAGGGACGACTTCAGCCATTTTTCTTCATGATCAGAATATGAACGTGTGTTATCTGCAGACCAAACACTGCAGTGAGTTGGTCTGGCATCTTCCTCTCTCAGAGACTGCCACAGTAAGCCTTTGTTTTGGCACCCATTCCTTCCAGAAGCAACAACTGGGGCTAATTTAGCTTTGGTCTGGCTGTGTGGAAGCATTCATTTGGACAGTCAATAATGCCAGTCTCCAAAATGCCTGAAAAACAATGCAGCAGAGAAGCTAAAAGCCCTTTTACCTGTACTAAAAAAACATCTTCACAGTGGAGAAGTTCAGGTATTCATTTACATAGCAAGTATGCACCCTGCAGTAGATACATTTAAGGTGGTTGCAGAATTATCTGACCTGTCAGATGGGAATAACTGTCTGCTGACCCTAAACCTTTACAGCTCCAGAGCTCTGCGTCATGCAGAGACATTACCAGCTTCTATACCCAGGAATCAACAAGTTCCCATCTATTACATTATATTCATGCATTACACAGAAGAGGGGTAACTTCAACTCCTCTCTCCTACAGAGGCAGGTATTTCCTGCAACAATAAGATTTCTGAAAGAAACATGATGTTTGAGCTGATGATTTCATCTTCTCCACTGAAAATTAAACTGTTAGTTACATCAGGATGTCCTCAGTGGCCAGTCAAGGTGCTCTGACTCTACCACCACAAATGCCCAAGCAATCTTCCGTACTGCAAGAAAATAATCATTCCTCTGCAAAGTAGTAAAACTTTTCCATATCCTCCCTAGGACACCATGATTTTTCTGCTCCTGCCAAGTCTGGAGGATGACAGTACTAGACAGGTTATCATCACCCTGTCAGAAATTCTTCAATCTGCTGCTACTACTTCAGCCCAGTTTTCAATAACCACAGCTCACCCTGCTCCCTGCCAAAGTCTTCCGCTGCTGGAACACAGTCATTGCCGACTGGCAGGATTGCTTCGAGGAGGGGAAAGGCTTTGCTAGTTGTCTGCTGTGCATCTTCCCCTTCACTTAAAAAGCAGATGCCATTTACTGACAGTTCCCTGTCAACAGGGGACAACGGGCAGGTTGCTTGTATTTCTCAAGAGAACAAGACTCTCGAGAACAAGACCTGCAAATACCCACTTTAAACTTTTAAGAACCCATAAGCCAAAAGGCTTAATAGTAGCTCTTCAAATAGAAGGACAACTTAAGGCTAACTGCTCCATTAGCATGCAATACTAAAATAGATTTACATAAATAGAAAGTGCTTTGCTTTTTAGCATTCTTTCTCTTCAAATCATTCCATGGCAGAGGAGTTGTGACCTTATTTAAGCACCCTTTGAACTAGCAGCTTAAGAAATCTTTCAAACTCAAGTTTTCTTCAGTTAGCTGAGTCAAGGAACTTTCTCTGCAGCAGGGAGAAGATCAAACATTTGTTACAGGGTTTTACTCAGTAACGAGTAGGTCTGGTGGGTAAGCATAGAAACCTTGGCTGGGTCTCAACTGTGCTGATACAGCCCACTCCACAGAACAGACATTTCTATATCAGTTTCTATGTCAGTTTTACATATCACCAGACCTTTAGCATTTACCATTGAGAGTGCTTTCCTACTGCCTTCTCAGGCAACCTGAAGATGCCTGAACATGGACCACCCTTGCTTCCCAACACCCACCCTGGCAGGCTGCACCGGCTCTCAGCTGAGCTCTTGCTTAGATTTCACCTGAAATGAAAGCCGTGGGTGCTCAGAGCGTGTTCTGCACAGCACCCCTACAAAAACTTTCTTACTACAGGTGTTCACCTTGTGTCAACCTTTTTAAAGGAAAAAATAAAAATCTTTCAGCAAGCAGGACAGCCTGTCATAAAATTCAAGAAATGAAGCCCTGATCTAGCAAACTATATCCTTTCAAGTGTTTCTCATTCACATACATAGCCCCACTGAACTCAATAAGAGCAATGGGATCTATTTGGTGAGTATCTGCAGCCTGTCAGGATCCACTGAATGCTATGGAGCATGTGTCAGAGTATACGGGCTTCCCTGAACAACTCAAGTATTTCCAGCACTGAAAACAGCTTTAGGAACAGTATAAGTAAATAACACAGAATAGCCCTGTTTGCAAAGTTTGAAGGATCACCGAATGCTTTAACTGATCTGCACACAAAGAGCAGGAGACATCCTCCTCGAGGATACAAGCATCACCTCAGCGTCCCTCCGCCATCTTGTTGGGAGCATTAGTCCCCACACCTGAGAGTGCACAAATCGTTGTGAAATCTGCTTTCACGAGGAAAATCTGGCATACTTTAAAGCCTGTCATTCATGGTCTAATAGGTATGGCTGAGAGAAGACATAACCCCTGTCTACAAGGTTTTTCTGCTATTATCCAGACAGGAACTTTAAAAAAAGATGTCGTGGTTCCGCTCGAGTGGGCAGCCGAGCTCCACCACAGCCGCTCTCTCACTCCCCCTCCTCAAAGAGGAATGGGGAGAAAATATGTGAAAAGGGCTCAAGGATTGAGATAAGGACGAGAAAATCACGCAATAATTATTGTAACGGGCAAAACAGACTCGGCATAAGGAGATAGTAAGATTTACTGCCTACAACTAACAAGCGAGAGAAGTGAGAAAACAAAGGAAAAAAAAACCAAAAGCACCTTCCCCCCCATCCACCCTCTTCAACCTCCTCCCCCCGAGCGGCGCAGGGGAACGGGGAATGGGGGTTATGGTCAGTCTACAGCACTTCTTCTCTGCCGCTCCTTCTCGGTCACTCTCATCCCCTGTGCTGTGGGGTCCCACCCACGGGGTGCAGTCCCTGATGAACTGATCCGGCGTGGGCTTCCCACAGGCAGCAGCTCTTCCAGAACTGCTCCAGATATGGGTCCGTACCACGGGGTCCATCCCTCAGGAGAAAACTGCTCCAACCTGGCTCCCCTACGGGCAGCAGCTCCTGCCAGGTCACCTGCTCCTGCGTGGGCTCCTCTCCACGGGCTACAGGTCCGGCCCGGAATCTGCTCCGGCAGGGGTCTTCCACAGGCGGCAGCCTCCGTCGGTGCAGGGCCACCTGCTCCACCGTGGTCTCCTCCACGGGCTGCAGCGTGGAACCCTGCTCCACCGTGGTACTCCATGGGCTGCAGGGGGACATCCTGCTTCACCATGGTCCTCACCACAGGCCGCAGGGGACTTCTGCTCCGGCGCCTGGAGCACCTCTCCCCCTCCTTCTACACTGACCTTGGTGCAAGGCTGTTCTCCCACTCCCTTGACTCTCCCGGCTGCTGTGTGGCGCAGCGTTTTTTCCCTGTCTTAAATATGCTCTCACGGAGGCGCAAACAACATCGCTTATTGGCTCGGATCTGGAAAACAATGGGGCCCTTCCCAAACATGGGGCAGCTTCTAGATCTTTCTCACAGAAACCACCCCTATAGCCCCCTGCTACCAAAACCTTGCCACGTAAACCCACTACAAAAGATCAGATTATCATTCTTGTATTATGATCTTCCTCACACATGCCTTGCTTTGCTCTGCTCCCAGACAGAATCAGCAACCTCAGTACTGACTCACAAGGCCTGGAAATACCTTAGCTTGGCCTTCCCATTTCACACACCACACCAGCTCCAGAGCTGAGGTTACACCAGCAGCCATCTTGTCAAACACAGCCGCACTGAGGGAAGAACAGGAAACATCCACTTGTGGCACCTTAAAGGCTGCCGTTAATGGCTCTAGGTGTTGTTACATGCCTGAGGAGGAGCATCTGGACCCACATGTGTCCCTAGATCACTGAAGGAAAGTGGCTTGACTGCCGCAGACACAATGCCCTCTGGATCCCCCCGTGTACGTCTGCCCTCACCCGGCCCACAGCAGCTGAAATCAGTCCCAGACAGCTCCACAACTCTGCAAACTACAGAGGATAAACCCACTGCGCCCCAAAACCTTACCCACTGTGCCCCAAAACCTTACCCACTGCAGCAGGGCTCCACGAAGGTCAGGAGAAACCCCCCCCCAAGGCACACCAGTGACCTGACAGGGCCCCAGACCCTGCCCACTGCCTCGAGGGAGGAGTGCTGACACCCACAGCAAAGAGGCGGGAAGTAGAGACTGGGGAGTGGGAAGATGTTTCATCGTGTTCATGTGTTTTCTCAATACTCAAATCAGTAACTAGAAGTTTGTGCTGACTGGTATCAAGTTAAACTTCCCCACTAGGGACTGCTCTGCCTGTGCCACAGGGAGAGCTGGCAGGCAGCCTTGTCACCGTGCTACCACCTCCCTCCCAGCACTGGCACTTCTGTTTCTACACAGCAAGGTTTAGGTTGGAAGGGACCTCTGGAGGCCATCTTCTCCAACTCCCCTGCTCATGCAGGGACATCTAGAGCTGCTTGCCCAGGACTATGTCCAGGCAGCTTTTGAATCCCCAGGGAGAGAGACTCCATAGCTTCTCTGAGCAACTTGTGCCAGTTCAGTCACCCTGGCAGCAAAAATACAGTTCCTCACATACCTCCTGTGTTTCAGTTCATGCCCATTGTCTCTTGTTCTGTCACCAGCCCCACTAAAAAGATCCTGGCACTCTCCCCTCAGGTGCACCCAGCTGCCTGACATTCAGCCTTGCACAAAGCACCCTGCAAGTGCCCAAGGCTGAAGCCAGACAGCTGTCTGGCCAATGCAACTGGGATAGCATCCAGAAAATGAATACTAATGTATCATGTTTGCTTCAGATTAAAGCATTAATTATTGCCCTTCTACAGCCATAAGAATCCCCCCAAAATTTACTTTCTTCCCATATTCCCACTAAACAAGTTTGATATTAGTCTCCAGTTATTCATTTTGCAGAAGCAAATCCACCAGTGAGCTAACACAGCAATTTTACATACTAACTCCAAATCTCTTGCTTTTTTTTCCCTTCCCTAACTGCTAAGAAAAATGAAAGGTCAACGGTATAAAGGTACTGTTATCCAGGCACGGCAGGGGGGAGCATGGATGAGACATGGAAAACATACCCATATCAGGAACAACATAGTTTATGAGATCAGATCCTGCACCTAAAAGTGCCTCATCAGTAGCCTGAAAATTAAAGTGACCTAGAGCCACTTACATGAATTTTATTTCTTTGCTCCAAAGCAGGAGCCTCTGAAGGAGCCAACTCACAGCAAACATGGAATTTAAAATATGTCAGGTTTGGAAACAGTGAGTGGCTTGCCTGTAGCACTGTTTCTAATCATCTGAGAAGAAAAAAAAATCCTAATTCATATATATATATATACACACACATGAAAATGTTTGCTAGTCCTTCAGTGCTTCTCCAATGCATTGGAATATGTTGGGTTATGGTTAATAAAAACTGCCCCAGTACCTGGTATGATTAATGCTGATTACTCCAAAGAACAGGATGAGAACGAAGAGAATAAACATTTAGCCTCATTTTAAAAAACAAGGATTATATTCAAGAAGATTAAATCAGCAGACAGAAGTCTGGCAAGTAACTACGTAGTCCCATTTAAGCACTTGAATTATTTTCTTGTTTCCTTTAGGTCCTAAGCACACAAACACATGAAATTTAGGCATGTGCTGAACAACTTTCTTAAAGTAGACCCTAAAGAACTTCAGTGAAAACACCTGAAAGGGGAAGTTACCAGCTAAAAAGCTTTCTCTACTAGTGAGGTAATGAAGCAGTTGGCAGTTAGTCTTACCTGGATCCCAGAAAGAACCCCTCTAGAAGTACCAAAGTCTGATGCCATTCATTGCTACAAGTGTACAAGTGCCCTGCAGACGTGGGGCAAAAGAGCAGCAAAAACTGTGTGGGAAGCTGGCTCATGCAGAGACCACAACAGGCTTTCTCCAGGGCAGCTGTATACTGGTATTACAGCCCTCCAGCAACTTTTTGCTATTTGAACCTCACTTTGAATCTCTTCATTTGTTCTACAGCCCAGGCTGAGATACGGACTACTTGAGGTTCAGTAGTACCAGCTTAGATATAACATACCCTGTCCACATAGGGCACAGGGTCGGGCAGTTCATACAACAACACAGCATGTCAAGTGCCTGTTCCTTCTGGGAGTACCTTCCAGTCTCACCAAACAGAATAGAGGATGTTTTGCCAATAATTTAACACTGATTTGAAATTTTATCTTTTATCCACCTCTGATAGGCTTCCTCTACTACTCAGGCTGCCGCAATTAGAAAAGCGCTGCTGAGTTAAAGGGAACAGTGCTACCAAGGCTCACTGATGTCCTTCTTATGGACAGTCTCAAGACCAGTGGCTCAATAGGCTGTAAAATAAATTGGGATAGTATCAAAAAAAATTTAATAAACATTAAATAGTATTGCATTATGAATTTGAAATTCTTCCCTCTAAACGTAATCACAGCTGGGTGTTTTGACAACTTCTGAGAACTCTGCCAAAGCCATTGGAAATACAGGCTTTGTATCAGTGAGCCAAGGAATAATATCTTAGAAAAAAATCATGATCCACACAGCAGGTGGATGTTCTACTCTATCCTCAAATGGTTCATACATTATTTCCAGTGGAATGTGAAGATCATGACTGGGGAAGTGGAGAGGAAGGCAGACAGGACATCCAAGTTTACATATTTCTCATTATTTTTTCTCAGAAGAAAAAAAAAAAAGACAAATTTTCTCAGCCCTGCAAGGCCCAGGAATTTGTTACAAGCTCTTCATTGCTTTCTAACTCATCTTCATTCAAGACAGAGCAAACTCCTGGAACAAGACAAATAAGGCGCACAAGGCCATTGTTCTGTTCTTGCGGGGAGTGTTAAGCCTTATCCCTTTAGGGGGAAACTAATTCTCTATCTCTACCCTCTATGTACAGCGCCCAATACCAGTGAAAAACATGACAGAAACTGGGAGCAAACACAGAGTTATTGCTCCAGTGGTGCCACCTACACCTGCTCCCACACTCACAAGCACAGAGGCACAACTCTCTCCTCAGAAATAACACAGCACTTCACAGGAGAACTTACCTCAAGGTGCAGCAGAGGAGCTCACCATCTCACTTTTTCCTCCTCTGCAAACTCAGCTTGTGTTTCAATCTTCCAAGTTAAAGTATTTCATCAGGAGACCCAACCAGAAAACCCCTCATCTCCCTGCTGCCACCACTGTAAACTTAATCAGTAGGACTCTGTAAGCCAGGTTGTTTAAAAAGTGAAACAGAGGAGAGCACAGGTGATGGCTCTCTGAAATATTTATCAATAATCATGTTATTGCTATCAGGTTAGGCCCACAGCCACTTGACCACAGTGTATTGCAGAGACAGCTGAGTTCCCTAAAACCAGCTGCCTTCCATGCTAGTAGCTGTTTAACTGTGGTGTTGTGAAGGTCAGCCCTGACTACCATCTCTTATTTTTTCACTATCTTTTTCCTGTGCTGTGTTTAACACTGTGGCAGCTAGTCATTCTCTGTCTCTCCTAGCTTCATGTTTAAAAACACCTTCGTAAGCTGTTGGGATCCCTTTACCAACTCTAGCAGGGAGGAGTGACCTGAATCTGAATGATTTCCTACCCTCCAAACAAGTGCTTCAAGTAGTAAAGGTGGGACTGGCTGTAAAGGAGCAGAAAATGTTTCAGGGAAAAAGAGAAAGGCATGATTTATGTCCTAACCTGGAAAAGGTAAAAAAATCCAAGCCTCCAAGCTATTTTAGAGATCTGGAAAACACTTTCTAACCCAGACCTACTTTACCTGACAGATTTCCCCTGGGGAGGCTGAAAGGATGGAGCAGTGAATTTCTGCAAGGAGAGATTGTTTCTCCCAGTGGCAGACATACATGAAGAACCCCACTGGCTGCCAGCAGTGCCAGGTGTATCCCATACCCACCTGAATTTCACAGATTAGATAGCTGGCCTGCATAAACATCAGCTTTCAAGACAAGGACTTTCTTGTTCTGCAGAAAACCTGCTGAATGTTCTGGATTCTCTGGCTAGGGAATTGACATTTTCTTTTCAGGAGAAACACCTGGCAATTAGAGAGTTCTTTCTAGTACCAAATGAGATGGAAAGAGACAAAAAAAACTACATAAACATCCAGTTAAATGAAATTTCCAGAATTGTTATGGGCAAAACCAAACCTATTTTTTATTAAATTAAAAGTTCTTGTTCCATTTTTTTATTTTTACCATTACTGTAAGGAATTTACTTTAGATGATACAGTATAATAAAATAAAAACTTATTTAGAACTGTCTCTCTCAATATGCTGCTTTATTTCCAGTCTTTTAAAATATGTTTTTACTGAAATCAGCACTTTCTCATTAATATAATTAATCACAAATTTCTTAGATTCTTAGTGCCAGTGTTAACCCGAGTATTTAGCTCCTGAAAAAAAAAGTGATTACATGTCGTAAAGTCAGAAAGTATTTTCATCTGGAATATAAATGGAAGTAACCTTTCCAAACAGAATATATTAACATATGCTGGAGAATCCATTGGTTATTCCAAGACCTCTTTCTTTCAGTCTTTAATCACTAAGCCATCATTTTAGAGTAAGTTTTACAAATGACAAAAAAAAAAAATATAGCTGTCACATGAATGCATTTTTTTTCTTGATCCAGACAAGGTCTCACAAATGTGTTATGTTCGGTAAGTTATTTTTTAAGCAGAAACATCATCCCATTCCCTAAAATGATAAACAAATCTGATTCTTCAGTGTACCATTAAGCTCACTGCAAATGAAATAATCCTTGTCTGAGAGGTACAAATATGCAGATGGCTTCTCCCTATTTTATCTTATTCTTTCAAACAGAAGGAAATTAGAAGAAACCAGAAACTGAGAAATATCCCCAGGCAAGAGTTGCAAGACCTTGAAGAACGTGAAGAAACACATCTGTTGCCCTCCTCCTCTTGTGATATGAAGAACAAAGCTGATATGCTACAACTTAAAAAAGGGCTCCTGTAAGGAGAAAGGAAAATATTTAACATTACTTTAAGGAAGGAAGTTGTCAAACACTCAGGAGACCTGCATCATCGTGTTGTTTTAAAGAGCAGATCTCTCTGCTACATCTAAAATCAATAAAGTCAACTTCCTGCCTTTAGGACAAGTTGCAAAACTACGGATTTCAGTGCATGACATACTTTCCTTCAGTCCCTTTTCCCCAGATACCAGAAGCACCATAACATCTTCTTGAACATACATCTAAAAGCTTTGTCCCTCAGAGTCCAAGAGATGAGGGGTGTGGATCCACTAGCAGGGAGCAGCTACCTAGGGAACGGGCACTGCACTGTTCAGTGACTGAGGTGTAGATCTTGACCACTTTGCATCTCAGTGGCCATCATATAGACTATGTACAGCTGAATTTCCAAACATCTTTTATCTGTCCGGTCTGTTTAGACTGTAAACTCTTTGGACTTCATGTAGGAACATTTTATTATAGAAGTAATGGTTAGAATGACAGGCATGAGAGCTTCAGCTTGGCTTTCAGAAAGCCTTCACACTTCAGCCAATAAGTAAAAACTAAGTCAGACAATGTCCAGACCATTTAGCACTAAAAATTTCCAGATTTCCAGTATGCCCTGAAAGACAGAGATTGAAAACTTCCCTGCTCTTGACAAAATCTTTTTTTCTGAAACATAGTAATACCAGAGGAGTTTGGAATCTGGGACTGTTATGTACTTTATAGCTGTGGAGCAAGTGAATATAACGGACTCTTGGGGTGTGAAGAATAGGTGAAATGACTAACTGATTGTCAGTTGTACATTCTGACATTAAATCTGATTATTAAAGAAAATACTACAGCAAATATGATTAAAATTACAAAGGGAATTAGAATTTACTTAGTGAGTTTTGTTAAGCAAAGAATGATTTTAGATGCAGCTCTTGGCTATAATCACCAGACCTAGAGATGGAGTTTTGATACCTGAGAGAGAGAGGCTGAAACAGATGAAGAAAAAAAAACATGAAACAAGGGAGCATCAGAAAGGTTCTGCAGAATTGTAAGCAAATTCATGAAAGAGCTGGAAGCTGTAGTTCACAGGTCTCTAATCCACACCTCTGATGTCTCTAACAAAGTGAACCGGGAGAGACAGGAAGATGAAAGACAACAATGGAATTCAGTTCTTCTTCAAAAATGTAGCTTGCAAATTGTTTAACACTTGTGCATAAAACTCATCTGCCTCTGTGAACCACAGCTGGGAAAGGTGGAGTTGCTGGTAGAAGGAAGGCTGCATACTAATGGTGCTGTTCCTATAAGAAATGTCCAGGTTGATTTGAAGAGCATACAGCTTCACATACAGTTCTCCTTATGTCCAGATTAATAATCAAAACTAGGTTAGCCAAGGACTTTGGGCTCCATTTATGCCAGGAACTAAGAATTCCCATTCTTGACCCCACCAGCTTTGTGCAGGTCAGAGAAAGCAATTCCCTTTGAATTGCCCCTGACCTTAACTAGTGTTCAACATCATAACGTTCGCACTCCATCCTTCATCAACATCTCTGCAGGGAGGATCTGCAATGGTCTGAACAAAACTGGTCATGACCAGTAAATACAAGTCATTGTCCAGCCTTATCTAATATTGGATCTGAAGCACACTGAAGAGAACCCAGCAGTCTAAGGGCACATCCATGTCTACAGTCTGAATGTTTTGTTTTTAAGAGTTATGAGTCACACAAAATGTAATCAATGCAACTCATTTGCCCCAATGTATCTTGTGTAATAGAACAAACATTAACTACTATTGGGTATTTTTACGAAATTGCATTCTTTTAATTGATTTAGCACTATATTAGCTCTCTACTTCCTCCCAGAAATAGCACATAGTACAGAAGAAGTTTGATTTGGAACAGGAATCTATGTGTTTATACAGATCAAGACAGAGGTATTATTTCCTATATAAAAAATAATGAATGCAATAATCACAGACAGCATTCACTACCAGAAAGAGCACAGGCTCATTGACCTAGCAATAAGCTCAGGCAGGGCTTTATGGATGGAGTTTTTCACTAATTAGTTTGATGGAGAACAGAAATGTTGCACAGCATAATGAGGAATAAAACTTAAACAACCAAATACATTTGTGCCTTCTATTATCTTCTCTGCTCCTTTCTCTCCCTATTTACATAGTTGATAATTAAATAACTGAAGATCATTAAAAAAAAAAAAAAAAAAAAAAAAAAAAAGGAAGCCTTCTAATTGTGTAGGCCATCTTGCCATCTTTTTATTGAAAAGCTGAGGTTTTCCAGTATTATTTTATTCCCCTCCTTTAGAAGATCTGTCTACATAGATCAAGTGCAACAGAAACACACCTGAAGACTGAAGCTGTATTTAGATGTAAGTCTCCAGCTGAGTCTGGACCATGCAACAAGCATTTTGCAGGGGTATAGCTGCTGTCTTCTGGAGAGATCAAGCTTGTAGCCTGGGAATGGGAATTTTGACCACTCAATGCTCTTGTGGCAAAGCATGCAGGAAAAACAGCAGCTGATTTATGAAGTAGCCATCTGTTCCCTATATTTAAGACACAGCAGAGTGTGTTGGTACCAGCTTTCAGTGACCAGCGATTCTCATTTTAGAATGTTAGAATCCTATTGCAACTATTTATTTAGGTACCTGAAAATGCAAATAGATGTTTATTGGATATTTTCAAAAGTATGTAATTATGTGATTTTTATTAAAACCCTCTGAAATAGTGTCCTTGCTTGTTTAAATCATTTTAGAAATTCAATTTTTTAAGCAATGAAATATCTTTAAACATCGGCCTTCAGTGTTCCAGGAAGCCTAGTTGGAGAGAAAGATAACAGCTCTTATTTTAAAGAAGATTAGGAAAAACGACAGTGTGTGATAGCAGAGCATCCAGCTAAGGTGATGATCACCATGGGCTAAACATGTCCTAGAAGTCCCTTACTCTCTTATAACAAGAGGAAAAAAGAAAAAGTGAGCAAATAAAGATCAGCTAGGAGTCCAGACTACCAGTAATGAGAAATGCCCATCAATATTAAGCAGTTAAATTTATTGATTATTCATGTTTAATGAAGTACAGGATAAATCCGTTGTGATTTTATTTTGGGTTTTGTGATGTACACGTGAATCAGATTCAATACTGGTGATATTAATCATCCTGTCCTCACCCAAGAGCTGTATTTGTTGACATTTCACTGTTACTTATTGTCTCTCTGTTTCTTGCTGTTTCTCCCTTCTGCAGTGCTATACTTCTGCAGCATACAACGTACAAAGGGAGACATTTGTTTTGTCTTTTCCACTGTACCTGGACTGCTCTGGTCCTAGTGCAGGAACAGAACCTCTATGAACCAATGTCCCAGCTCAAAGAACTGGAAGTTACGCACAGACAAAAGAAAGTTAACTTCCTAAAACACCAAGATCTCTTTCTGGTCGTCTTCTACTCTGGTGCTCACCAGAAACAAAAAGCATTGAAAACTTCACGAAGTCCACCTGTACAGTAAGAAGTGGAATCAGTAATGAGAAATGAAAATGAGATGACAAATTTTAGAGGTAAATTTTGTGCACTTATCTATTTATTTAGGAAATTCAGTGTGTACAAGATTCCAGCAGACATGGTGAAAAGGACTTATCCCTGTGATCCCCTGGACATGGTGAGTGACAAGTCACAGAGGATGTAGCCTGAACACAAGGTTGGAAATCTGGGCACACCAAAAGCCAAGCACTAGAAGGAGACTGGGCTCCATCAGGAGAGAACAAAAATAAATAATATCGAGTGCAAAATTATACAAATCTGAAAGATTTCCAGCTTGTGGGTGGCACAGGAAGTTAAAATGACGCACTGGTGTCTGCAGGTATGCAAACTCTTTGGAAAGATGTAGGAATAAGCAACAAGATAGCTGATGAGTGACATTACAGAAAGAATTACATGATCACAAATAGGACTTATACAGATATAAAAATGAAAAACAACATACGTACTTTTTTTTTGTTGTTTGTGAAGTTCTGCCTTTATTGTATGTTGCTAATTCCATATCTGGTCACAACAGCTAGAGATCACTGCTGGACCATTTTGCTGAGCTTTGTATGAGTATGCATAGCCACATGAATCCTTATTGATACTGTAAAGCTCCTTACAGAGCTTGTTCTGAAGCGACACTTACTAGTTAAGGTTGGGCTTTCCTTTCCTTATGCCAGAAAAAACAAGAGAGTCACCCTTGTACTTGTACTCTGCAATCGCACTGAGCCTCCCAAAGGATTACAGTGCATACAGCTGGAGTGAAGAATAGAAGGGAAACACCATTTCTGATTTTAAATGCATAATCAAATTTGCATCCAATTTCCATGCTTATTAAAACAAAATAATTTGTTTCTCTCTGCACATGAAGTGTTTCACTCCTCTAGCAACAAAGAGGGTTGTTTCAGTCAGTCTGGTAATCACAGGTGCTGGTTAAAATCCGTCAGGCATGTCCTGATGGCTGAAAATAAGCCATGCAGGACCCAAGTCCGCAGTTGTGCATTTGATGAACTTTTTGAGCTTGTCTGCCTAAGAGAGATGATTCACATCTGTCACCTGTCGCGTGCAGTGAGGAAAGGGGAGACAAAGGCATGGGCAGCATACCTTTCAGAAGGAGCAAAGCCTATGGTACAGAGCAGAGAACATAAACATGCTTCCTACTTCCTAGCAAACACTAGAGACCATAAAACCAAAATAGTCCGTCTTCCTGTGGTTTACTTAAGTGTCTATTATTTTCTTTTGTGGCTAATAGTAGGAAGGCCTGGAGTGAAAAGTTGATGCTTGTTTACCAAAATGCTATGCAGCAATAAATAAACAAATAAAAGTAGCCAGAGTCACTGTGATAAGAGATCTGTGAAGAAATTGGAGTCTTCATGATGGGGATTTAATTATTCTAGTATCGACAAGAATGGGAATTAAAGGAGGAATCAACAGGCTGACTTCCACAGGCAGTAAAAAACAGGTTTATCTTTCACTGTTTATTGAGCCCTTAGATATGATAAATTCAATAATGGTCTGGTGGGTGTTTAGTGCTTTATGATAATATATCACTGGGCTTAAAGTAATCATGGTCTTAGGCTATGAAGGTAACAAATAAGACTTCATCATGTTGTTAAGCTCAAATATTCCCAGAAAGATGGTAGGAGAGGGGGGGGGAGAACAAGGGAAAAGAAGTGATATTTAAAGCAAACAGAGTAAATAATACAATCATGTTGATCCCAGTAATAGCAAACAGTTAAAAGTGATAATGGAAGTTACTGAAGTAAAGCAACAACATATCAAATACAGACAGAAAGCAATTACAAAAGGTATAATAGAAAATTGAAAGGACAAGCTAGCTGATGTAAAAAGCTCACAAAAGCTCTGTAAAACATTCAAGGGGAAAAAGTTGCACTTGCTAATAATAATCCACAAAGGCTCAGGGAATGCTAATTAGCGAAGAGCTGCTCTTTGTGTGTACAAGGACATACGGGCCTGTTCCAGGTTTAAACAACTGAATGACAGAGATTAAACTCATTGTTCTTTTAAAAGTTAAAAAAATCACAGTGTTCTGGCATCAGCTAGTAACGAACCAGAAATAGATTTACTGGATTTTCAGAGATTATCGAAGGCCACCAATCTATCTATAAGGAAAACATGACAGTGCACATTACATGGACCCGCCACTCAGCGTGATTTGAACCAACACCGCTGTGCACAACTTGGGAAATCCGATTGCCTTCAGGCTTTGTCTATGCTTCACATTTTATTGCACCTACCTTTGCAACAAACTCAGTTTAAATTACTTGTAGACTAGAAAAAAATAGAAATACGGATACCACACAAAGTAGGGAATACTGAACAGGAGACAAAATCATCGCAGGGTTCAATTATCTGTTCAGTCTCAGCTTTCACAGATGAGTCACTTACATGTCTAGCAGGATTTTGAACAGCACTTTACCTTCAGAATCCTCACTGCCTGTTTTCTTAGCACAGGGCTGAGAAGGGTGCTCATTGCTTATTATGACAGCTGTTTCTATCTGAAGAACAGAAATGCACAAGGACAGCAGCAGGAATCAAGTTGTGGTCACAGATACAGGGTGTGGATGGGTGATACTGAAGGCCCCCGGTGTTCCCTTTCTGTTTTCATAGTGTAGACGTATTTGCCGATAGAAATCAAAATAAGGGTAACTCCATGGTACTGAACTGCCAAAACAGAGGGTGTCCTGTCTGATCCTGCTGTCAGCCTTGGCTAAACTCATTTTATTTTCTTTCTTTAGTGGGATAGAGAAGCTTGCAAGTATCATACCTATTCACTATGTAAAAAGCAGCCTGCAAGGAGGTGGGGAGCCCCAGCCAGTACATCAGTGCATAAAGCAGCAACACTCATTTCAGAGATTCCCTCCTGAAATCCTATCCTCTGCAGGCAGAGGAACACCAAGCTGTTGACCCCTCAGGTACTTCACCCTGTTCTGCCCCAAAGAGATCTGCAGAGCTAATCTCACCGTACATTATCTTTTTTTCCCTAACATGATTGTAATTTTAAAAAATGAACACTTAACCCCAGGGATCTGTTGACAAATATGTATATTACTAAATAGTACCACTTAGCAAATATTGAAACTTAGACTTCAAAAAATAAAGGCAACAAGGACTATTGTAAAGAAACGTGTGCTTCTCTACCCTTGCTGAAAAGGCTCATTCCCCCCATTTTTAGTATTCATTCTCTTGCACGTTTTTGTTTTTAAATTGCTGCATCTTTACTTAACAACATTGTTGCTTATGCAGAAAAAATACTTTTTGGAACCTGACTTCATCTGACAGCCATAATAAAGAGAATGCTTTAGAAATTAAGCTGAATCATCTATACAGAAATTGTGAAACTCTGTATTAATGATCCATTTCATTCTTAAACAATAGAATTCTGTGCATCACTGATGAGACAACCAAATATACGTAATATTCATTGTTGCTTTAAAAAGAAAAGTAAGTAACATGCAATGCTACCTTCATTCAGAAGGCCTTATTCTCCTTTCCAAGATTCAGATGGTTGCCTGTATTCAGGTCTCTATGTAAACGAATTAACCGTTCTTTCACTACTATACCTGCAAAAAAAGAATACAAAACAGTGAGCCTTGAGTGTTTCCTATTAAGAGTCAACATCTAAATGCTAGTCCCATTTTGCATGTATTAATAGAAATAAATTAAAGTTGCAACAATTAAAACCGAAGCTGCTTTAACTGACATTTTCAGTAGGAAATACTGCAAAGGCCAGTCCAGCTCTTACTGGTCTTGGTTTTAAGAGCACAAAATCAACTGCAAACCTTAGCCGGGAAGAGCCAGCAATACCTACAAACTCACTTCAGAAGAGTGCAGAAGGTAGTTCTAAACTGAACCCCACTGTTTCTGCACTGAAAAGCCCAGAAATACAGTCACACAGAATAAATACTGTGTAGAACTGCATGCTGTTACACCAGCCCTGGGGCTGTGGGACGAAGGGCTGTGAGAGCTGCAGAGGTCCCCAGGTAACACCCAGGTTCTGAACTGAGCAGTTGGAGGCAGAATTTTGCCCATACAGACCACCACATTCATACAAATATCTCCTCCCAGTGTGTTGGGCTGGCATGCACACATCTCGATCTATTTTTGTTTTATCCATGTGGCTCTGGGGATTTGAAAGACCACACTGCTGATTTTTCTCCTTGGCTCTGTATATCTGACTATTGGTTTCTAAATATAATTGGAGATATTGATTTCTTGACATTTAGTACACAAGTTCTGCTTTAGAAAATTACCCCATGCATCAGTTTTCACTGTGTTCTCAAATAGCACCCTAACTTCTCTGCCAAGTGAGAAAGAACAAGCTATAGTTTTTGCGAGGAACAAACATTTCAACAAACATGGGGCTGGAAGCAAGCAGGCCACCCTTGTGTTGCAGAAGTGAAAGAACAAAATTTGAGCAAGGCACCAGGCAAATCCTAAAGGCAAAGCTGTCCACACAGGAGAGGCGTGGGCTCATGGTGACTATTCCCCTTTTAGGCTGCTCTCTGCCTCAGCCCCACCACTGCAAGCCCATCTCTGCTCTGCCACCTCAAGTCCCAGAGGCTGTTCTGTGCACCAACACAGCACAGCCCCAGCTGTCCTTACCCTTTCAGGCTCACACATCTCATCAGCATATACAATTTTTCTGGACAAATCAGTATTGGGATAAAATTACTACAAAATGCTTGCAAAAGTCTGGCACAAACCCATTTTCTGTACTCACACACTCAGACATTTTGTCTCTCCCAACTCACTACTGCTGTCAGAGGCTGCAAGAACTATTTACAAAAGCTGATCCTGAGATCTTCAGTTAGCAAGGGAAAATGGATGTCACAAACCAAATTGATTCTGTCAACAAATTAGCAAGCATTAATGCCTTTTTATTAACAGCATTCCCAGTGTTTAATGTCAATCATCAGCAAGTCCCACAGTTCAGAGGTCAGAATATCCCGTAGTCCCTCAAGTCATATGAAATCTTCATTTCCTCCTCATGCATTTCCCCCAAATAGCAATTCCTTTATCAACATTCACCAACCTAAAATCACAGAATCACAGAATCACAGAATTTCTAGGTTGGAAGAGACCTCAAGGTCATCGAGTCCAACCTCCAACCTAACGCTAACAGCCCTCCACTAAACCATATCCCTAAGCTCTACATCTAAACGTCTTTTGAAGACTTCCAAGGATGGTGACTCCACCACTTCCCTGGGCAGCCTGTTCCAATGCCTCACAACCCTTTCAGTGAAGAAGTTCTTCCTAACATCTAGCCTAAAACTCCCCTGGCTCAACTTAAACCCATTCCCCCTCGTCCTGTCACCAGGCACGTGGGAGAACAGGCCAACCCCCACCTCGCTACAGCCTCCCTTGAGGTACCTATAGAGAGCGATAAGGTCGCCCCTGAGCCTCCTCTTCTCCAGGCTGAACAAACCCAGCTCCCTCAGCCGCTCCTCGTAGGACTTGTTCTCCAGGCCCCTCACCAGCTTCGTCGCCCTTCTCTGCACCCGCTCAAGCACTTCGATGTCCTTCTTGTAGCGAGGGGCCCAAAACTGAACACAGTACTCGAGGTGCGGCCTCACCAGAGCTGAGTACAGGGGGACGATCACCTCCCTAGCCCTGCTGGTCACGCTGTTCCTAATACAAGCCAGGATGCCGTTGGCCTTCTTGGCCACCTGAGCACACTGCTGGCTCATATTCAGCCGACTGTCCACCATCACTCCCAGGTCCTTCTCTGCCTGGCAGCTTTCCAACCATTCCTCTCCCAGCCTGTAGCTCTGCTTGGGGTTATTGCGCCCCAGGTGCAGGACCCGGCACTTGGCCTTGTTAAACTTCATGCAGTTGACCTCAGCCCATCGGTGCAGCCTATCCAGATCCTCCTGCAGAGCTTTCCTACCCTCAAGCAGATCGACACACGCACCTAACTTGGTGTCATCTGCGAACTTACTGAGGGTGCACTCGATGCCCTCGTCCAGATCATCGATGAAGATATTAAAGAGGACCGGCCCCAGCACCGAGCCCTGGGGGACGCCACTAGTGACTGGCCTCCAACTGGACTTGGCTCCATTCACCACGACTCTTTGGGCCCGGCTATCCAGCCAGTTTCTAACCCAACGAAGCGTGCGCCAGTCCAAGCCAAGAGCAGCCAGTTTCTTGAGGAGAATGCTGTGGGAGACGGTGTCAAAAGCCTTGCTGAAGTCAAGGTAGACCACATCCACAGCCTTTCCCTCATCCACCCAGCGCGTCACTCTGTCATAGAAGGAGATCAGGTTCGTCAGGCATGACCTGCCTTTCATAAAGCCATGCTGACTGGGCCTGATCGCCTGCTTCCCCTTCAAGTGCTGCATGATGACTCTCAGGAGGATCTGCTCCATGAGCTTTCCTGGCACTGAGGTCAAACTGACAGGCCTGTAGTTTCCTGGGTCAGCCCTCCGGCCCTTCTTGTAGATGGGCGTCACGTTTGCTAGCCGCCAGTCGATTGGGACCTCCCCCGATAGCCAGGACTGTTGATAAATGATGGACAGTGGCTTGGCCAGCTCCTCTGCGAGTTCCCTCAGTACCCTTGGGTGGATCCCATCTGGCCCCATCGACTTGTGCACATCTAAGTGCCGTAGTAGGTCACCAACCAGTTCTTCATGGATAATGAGGGCCACATCCTGCTCCCCATCCCCTTCCACCAGCTCAGGGTACTGAGTATCCAGAGAACATCCGGTATTGCCGCTAAAGACTGAGGCAAAGAAGGCATTGAGCACCTCCGCCTTTTCCTCATCTCTTGTAACTAAGTTTCCCCCCGCATCCAGTAAAGGATGGAGATTCTCCTTAGTCCTCCTTTTTGTGTTGATGTATTTATAGAAACGTTTTTTGTTATCTTTAACGGCAGTAGCCAGATTGAGCTCCAGATGAGCTTTGGCCTTCCTAATTTTGTCCCTGCACAGCCTCGCTACTTCTTTAAAGTCCTCCTTAGTGGCCTGCCCACTTTTCCAAAGCTTATAAACCCTCTTTTTCCTCCTAAGATCAAGCCACAATTCTCTGTTGAGCCAGGCCGGTCTTCTTCCCCGCCAGCTCGTCTTTGGGCACGTGGGAACAGACCGTTCCTGCGCCATTAAGACTTCCCTCTTGAAGAGCGCCCAGCCTTCCTGGACCCCTCTGCCCTTCAGAACCGCCTCCCAAGGGACTCCACCAACCAGTGTCCTGAGCAGCTCAAAGTCAGCCCTCCGAAAGTCCACTACAGCGGTTTTACTGGTCCCCTTCCTGGCCTCGCCAAGAATAGTGAACTCCACCATTGCGTGGTCACTCTGCCCTAGACAGCTCCCGACGATCACGTCCTCCACCAGTCCTTCTCTGTTTGTGAAGAGAAGGTCTAGCGGGGCACCTCCCCTGGTAGGCTCACTAACCAGCTGCGTCAGGAAGCTATCTTCCACGCTCTCCAGAAACCTCCTAGACTGCTTTCTCAGGGCTGTGTTGTGCTTCCAGGATATGTCAGGAAATAAAAGTGTATTAAAAGGGTACAATTTATTACAAGTCCTCCAGCAGTTTTTCCCCATGTATTTCATCACAGCAAATTATAAATTTCTAGGTCATTAAGTTGAGAGCATGATAGTTTATTAGCTTCATCTCAAACTGTATATATACATGCTTTTTTGACATCCTTCATTTTTATTATGATCTTGGTAAAAGTTCCCTCAGATTGTGTTGTACAGATATGAGTTCAAGAAGAATGATTACCAATTGAAGTTTTAATTATTTAGGTCCAAACTAGTGCAAAATACCAACAAAAATATCAAAAAGCATTTTGCATCCCGTTGTCTAAGGTAGGGTTTATAAGCTTTAATATTTAAATGTAAAGGGACTTTATGTCAAGTACAATAGAAGAGAAACATTGCCACTTACTGGCAGTACCAATGTCTTCACAATAGTTGTAGGCATTTATATGCATCTTTCAAAAGCTCTATTAACCTTTATATTATTTGTCAATAAAAAGCCCCATTAACATTTAAACTGTGTATGTCTGTCTGTTTCAAACAAGAATCAAAAGATAACCTGTTAAGAAACAGGCTATTATTTATTACAGTCTACATTATCGGAACTGCACATGTTGGAGATTTCCAAAAGCTAACATTTCTTCAAGTAGTTTAAAAAAACTCCGTCAGCAGTTGGCAAAAAGGCTCATGGCCTGAGCAGGAGATTAGACGGATACACAGATAAATGGGTATCACAGACAGCATGGTACAACTTTGGAAAGAACAGTACAACCAGCTTGAGCTACTTCAGAAATGCTGGAGGTCTAAAGAGATCGCACTGCACATGAACTTGAAATTTAAACACTGCTTTTGCAGTAGGATCAACAGAACTTACCTGACATTAACAACTAATCTTACCTGACATTAACAATTTGTCTTTATTGATTAAAATCATGTATTTGTCCAAAGAAAACATATTCACTGGTAAGAACTGAAATCACAGCTATGCAAGTAACGGACTCTTCAAGCTGATGAACTGGAAGTGCCAAGGACGTAACTTATCAGTTCATGCATGTTCCCTAGAACTTTGTTGTTTCAAGTACCACTGATTTAGTAAAATACCTGTGTGCTGCTTCTCTAGAGCAAAGTGGGTATTTTGAAAGGTAAGGGAAAATGTTCCCAAAATACAGAGACCGAAAGAGAATTCAAGCAGTTTTGTTGTTTGTTTTTTTTTTTTTTGTAAAAAGTGTAAAGCCACTGCTTTTACAAATCATTAATGGAAACAGCATGACTCATTCCACTGAAGAGAAAAAGAATTCACTGATCGTCTTCAAGTATGGGAGATATACTCACAGTAACAACAGAGGCATTCCTTACTTTATAAAGAAACTTATAGACTCCATAGAAAATTTACAACCAAAATGGAGCTAGTGTGACAAATAGTGCTCAGGTAGCAACAAAAAAAAATACAAAGTTCACAAATTTATCAAAAAATGCATTTCAGTGGCTTCGCTTCCCCAGGATCCAATTTGATGGAGCGTCACTTCATGTAATCATCCCTTTCACCTCACGTCCGTCTTGTCTTCTGTTTTTTCGTTTGTCTTTTTGCTTCCTCTTGGCCACCTGTGTCAGAACCCGTCTGTCCAAGCGCACGTACTCCTTGCAGCCGTGTCGTCAGTTGCAGCAATAAGGGAATAAGCTAGGACAAAAAAAAAATAAAAGGGAATTAGCTTGTGATTTCAGTGACGTGTAAGGTCTGAATTTTAATGTTATTCAGACACATGCATCCCCAAATAAATAGAACCTATTGCATAAATAGCATGTCTATGTGTTTTGTTTTGGTTTTGTTTTGTTTGCTTTTTCCAAGAAACATCAAATGAGAAACTCAAAAATGCGAAGGAACTCAAACTTTACACTACGGTTTTCTAAAGGAAGGTAATTCCTCAAAAACTTGGCTACACTCTGTCTTTTCTTGAAATGTGTCACAAAAGGTGATCACTAACTCCATCTCTGAATATCCATCACAACCAACCTTCCCTTAACACAGTACACGAAGAATTCATGGATATTCCTCAAAAATATTATTTGAGTAAAGACAGAAACATGTGACCTACCTTATCATGATTGTACCCAGCCAACAACAGAAGCAGGGTCAGTGGCAATGCAATATAAGATCCTTGGGCAATATCTTGCTCTGGGAGCTTTCTCTGAAAACAGTGGAGACCACGGATTTTTTTTATTTATTTTTTAAACAGTAATCTGTGACACATTCATCCCTTCCCATCTGACTTCCTTCCAAGCACCCCTAAGATTTACTTTACTTTTAATTTCAAAGCAGATCATTCATCTGTTATCTTGATTAGACCCGTTCATCTGCTACCTTCCTGGGGTCTGTTGTTTTTTAAAGCTAATTCACCAACAGTCAGTCTCCACAGTTAACCTGTGGTTCTTTGATTTACCTGTCACATGCCACCCAAATCTCACCAACCTCAATGATAACACTACAGCAGCCACACTAGCACAAAATCTTCCAGGCGCATCTGCATCCTTCATTCGTAACTGCCATTTCATGTTCATGCCCCCACATTTCACTGAACATGCAGTGATGTAGAAAAGAAATAGGTAAATATTACTGAATGAATACTTCCCTAAACTGACCACACTGCTCAACTCTGGAATGCACAAAGACATTTCTCTCTCTTACAGGAGATTTCCCCTGACATTAGTTTGAAGACCCTTCTGCTTCACCTGCAAAAACTGAAAACTCTCTTTTGGGCCTGGTGACACTTGTTTCCTTTACAGAGAAGTCTTTCAAGGAATTCCTACAACGATCCTGTCTTTCTCCTTCAGACCCCAGTTACTACATCCTTTTAGTTACTGTAACGTCTACAACTCCTTTGCAAACTCCCTACGTGCTTCCCACAATACATCATGCTATTACATCACTGCCTGATGCCTTAAATGTGGCCAAAACCAAATTTACTGTCCCTTTAATGTCTCTCATAAACTGCTTATATTTACATTAACAGCAAGTTAAACCAAGACCACAAGATACATGCAAGCTAAACTACTCAGTCAATTGCTCTCAAGGTGAGCACTCAAAATAAATGTTTATCTATTTTGTACTTACAGTGGGACTAAAGACCAACGTAATGTGCTTATGATATCCAATGGCAGTGAACGAAACTTGAGGCAGGGTGTAGTCATACTGTGATTTAGTTAATGTAGAATCCAGGAGCACCACATAATTCTGTGGGTATAAAATTAATTCAGTCTACAGCACCTGCAGCAGTCTGAGGCAAAATTAGATTCAAAGGCAAAACTCAGTGTAATAAGCTTCAAATCTTCTGAGACACTGGTTACTCCAGCATGAATACAGTACTGCAGGCATACCAAAAATAACACTTCAGCATGCTCACGGAAGAAAAATAAATAAAACAAGCTAAGCTAACTGTTCAGCAATATTCTTACCTCTCCATCTCGGAGCAGTGGTGGGAAATGGAAGAAGAGTGATTGGCCTAAGTTGACTGTATGAATTGGGTTGTCAAGGTTTTCACTTTTGTAGAGCTTCACCTGTGAAGGAAAGAAGAAATCACAAAACAGATATTTCTGAGTCTGCACCAGAATAGCTATTTTAGATAGCCTGTATCTTTCAGGATAAAAGCACTTAAAAATTTATCATGGGTTTTATAAACAGAAAGGTGTCAAGCAAGAACACCTGGATTTGTTCTAACCTACGATGTGAGAAATAACAGAAACACACTAAAATAACTGCAGGGACAACCGGTATCTGCTATTTTCACATATCTAGATGTATTAGAAATAGTCCATGCTTTGCATCAAACAGAATTAAGTAATTATTTTAAATAATCCAAACACTTTCATAGGAATTTGCAGTTGGGGATTGTTTTTATTACTCTATTAGGCTCATTTTGCTTGGTTTCAATTCCCCTGAACTTATTTAACAAACTAGACACCCTCAAGCTACAGAATAGGCCCGAAATACTGAGCAAATAGTTTGCTTAGAAATGAGCATAATTAAAAGAGGATTGCATCATACTCAGTAAGGCTGGTGGGGGGCAGCAGTAACTCCTTTTATGAGATTGCATACTGGGTCTGGCTGGGATGGAGTTAATTCTCTTTATAGCAGCTTGTATGGTGCTATGTTTTGGATTTGTGGCCAAGTGTTGATAACACAGCCATGTTTTAGCTATAAAACATGTGTCCTCCAGAGGACACATTAAGCAAACTTTGGGGTTTTGTGGACTACTCTGCAGCAGCCTTCTGGCATCCATACAGATATTTGTAACCCCCTGGATCAGATTTTTGTAAAGACTCGACTTCCCTTGCACACACCCCAACTGAAATTCTCATAAATTCTGCACAGTGCTACCATAGCTGTGGCTCCAATCACAGCTCACTGGAATATTTCCAGTTGTTTCATCAAGGTTACACAACAAGAAGGGGCCAGACTGAGATCACAAAACCTCTCACTTCTGTCTGCATCAAATTTGAGCACATCTTTCAAAGACAAAAATCTCTGCACTGGAAGCAAGAGCTATGATATGCACACTTGCATTACATCCAGTGCAATGCCCAACCTAACATGAAACAGGTACAGGCTTGAATAACTTCCATATATTTATATCCTGATGTCAATTTCCTATATGCTTAGGCAGAATTGAAAGGGCCTAAATTTCCTGAGAAAGATGGAAAGCACGCTCAGGTGCTCCCCGCTGAAGTAAGTTGTTTTCCTTTCACACCTGCTCTGAGTGTTGGATGCTTTGGACAGCTCCCAAAATAACCAAAAGCTTAGCAATGAGATCTTGTCAGGTAAGATGCATAATGAACTAATATAAAAGAAATCCAGGCATTGTGTTTGTATTTGTAGACAACATTTCCAAAGAAAGAGCTTTTAAACTTGAAAAATTGTACGGTAACTCCTATCACAATAAGAACTCTTGCAGATACTTCCAGCAGTTACACCATAAGCCAAAGGATCACACGCATGTAGCAATTTTTTTTCAGATTACAGTACAGTTTTTTGAATTTTGAAAATTTCAGCTTTACTGTGTTTGTACTTTCTTCTATAACTGTACTTTTATATTAATGTACCCTATGGTATAGCTGCATTCACATGGCATCTTCTTGCTAGCTGACGTGCACGTCAAAAATTCCAAGTATTTCAGGAACTAATGCAAGTTCTCTGATGCAAAACACTCATTTCACCTCTGGTGTCTTCCTCTCCCTATGGACAGGCCATCTCAAAGCAGGGGAACAGACCAAGAAATGGGCAGGCCAACCTGACAAAATACTTCTTGCACATATTCCAATAAAATATTTGAGACACTAAAACAAAGCAGTGAGGAACACTGGAATCTGAATTCTATATGAAATTCAGATTCATCTTCATTAAACAATTAGTTGTAACTCGAATTAAATGTGTGCTTCTGGCTACTGAATGATTTCCAGTGATCCGACAAAAGAACATTGGGAAACCAAAAGCAAATACACTTGACAAAGATCGAAGGTTTGAACTTACACATAATGTGGACAGATATTCAGAAGATGTGATTACATTTCCACTTAAATCAAATTGATTAATTTGCCGAAATGCTATAATATTAATATCACCAATGTCACTGTTCCCAACCTGCAACAGACAACAGAGTCATATTTACAGACAGACAAAGAACAGAACACAAATACTGCTCAATTTAAAAAAAAAATACGGATTTTGTTCTCTAACAGCCACATGGAAACTTAAGGTCTTTCCAATTGCAGTTTTCCTCCAAAGAGTGTAGCTCACAATTACAGACTTGTACAGCACAGGGCTAATGGCATTAATTTATTTAAACTAAAAATGGAGGAAGTATCAAAAGCATGCATCAATGTGAAAGGCTGAGTTGCATCCACACAACAGCTTGAAGTCTGAACACTGGTTGCAGTATTTTATTTCTGTGCTGAGATGCATATTACTATGCTAGGATGTGTACACAGTTGATAAATGATAAATATATCACAATATAACCTGCTGCAAAAATATGTAACTTCATTGCCTTCAAAATTGTTTAAAATATGTAACACTTGTGTTTGTAAATCTCAGCTCTGATCAGAGTATGAAAAAACATTTGTCTAATAATAACTACAGTAAGAGGTAGGTTGCAGTCAGGCCAGGTATCATATAAACAGTCTGGCACCACTGGGGCAGTGTATTTTTTCCTGCTGGTGTCCTTCAAATGCTTTTCCATCCTGAAGAAAATGGCACCCAGTTAGGATACAATCTGCTGCACACAGCTCTCACTTGCAGTATGTAAGCTTCATGTGATTTGCTGGAATTTGGGTTGCCATTCCCTTCCCTTTCCCAAGCAGCAAACAGTCTTAGCAAGACGCTAAGGACTTGAAAGAATTCACCCTGTTTTGCTGCAAAGGAGGGTATCCTGGTCAGGCATGCATCTGAGCTCAAATAATGACTATCTCCCACTGAAAAGTTCTAGACAATAATGAAGGCTAATTAACCTTTGCTGAATGTCAAGAGATAAGTGAGAAGCAGCTAATTTGAATCTGCAAGGATGGAGGAGTATTTAACAAGATTTCATCAGTTTTGAATTTGAAGTTATTATTATATTTTATAAAGATTTACCAGTCTGAATGACAATTTCATCTACATCAAGACTGAAGGATTTGTACCAACTAAAGTACAATAAGGTATATTTATCAATCAATAAGTGAATATGAGGATAGGATAATATGACAAATTATGACAATCTCAAATCACTAATACTCTGTTCCACATCATAAAGAACGCTAGAAGATAATGCTGCATATTTATTCCCTCATTTCTTGACGTATACTTTTTATGACTGTAAAAGAATCCTTTTCACTTGTTTACTGTTTGGGCTTTATTTTATTTCAATTTTAAGTTATGATGCTGACACACAATAGGAGACCTGTATTTATGGAGCTAACTTGCTGAAAGCCACTTGTCGAAACAGAATGCATTCAAATATATTACTGCTGATAGAAGAGATGTAATGCCTAGACAGATGCATTTCATATTTAAGTGATACCACACAAAAAAAAAGAAAAAAAAAGTAATTACCTCAATTGCCCGGTGCTGTGGTAAAGCTCTTTCAATATGATCATTGCCTTCAGCTTTGAGTTGGACATGATACACACAACCAGGCTAAAAGCAACATTCAGACAGTAAGTCTCAATGCTGAATAACATGCACTTTAATTTTAGAAGATATTAATTGAATTTTCTAACATTCCATTAGTTTTCCTTATCCTAAATAGATAATTTAGCCCACTAAAACCATTAAGGATGTTTACTTCCAGTAAATACAACAGGACTATCAGAGCTTTCTCTAGTTTATTACATTATTAAAAGAAGTCACCTGCTGTGAAGTTTTAGCTAGAAAGAAAACACATTAATCAGGATTAAAACCAGATGAAATACTCCTTTCTACCTCAGCATAATTGCTTACTCCACACAGCAGTCCCAGAAATACAGGGTTTCCTGAAGAACAGCCTACTTCACATCCATGCTGCAAAACCCAACAGACCACTAGAATACACTGTCACAGTACTTCCACTAGAAAAACTTGAGAACAAAAGAGAATTCCCTGTTATACCACCTATATTTTTACTTGAACACCTGTGAGACACATTCTTGTGTCACAATGTGGGAACTGTTCAGTGTTTATGTGAAGGCTGTCAGCATATGCTGGCAGAAAGATGGACAGACACTACAGGAAAAACATTCTGTTTTACTAGAATGAACGATCACTACATGACAGTGCCTCCTAACAAAGACAGACTCAAGGGAATTTGAGCTAGCAAGTGTGATGGGAAAACAGAAATCTGTAGCTAATTCATAATTATTTTTTTTTTCATAAAAAAAATCATATTGTTCCATTATCACACTAACATAAAAGTAAATGTTTGAGGAGCATTCTAATCCTTACCAGAAGGCCACGTAGCCTGAATTTGCCTTCTTCATCAGTTATTGTGTCTTCTCCATAGATGCTACACTTTTCCTGCCCCACAGCTTCTACTGAAACTCCCTGCTCAGGCTCTCCATTTAATGAAGAAACTGTGCCATAACAGCTAGAGGGAGAAAGAGAAACAATTGCTACAGATGTGCAAATGCTGGTTTACTGCTTGTTTTTAAGACGTGCTATTGTTATAACTCATGGGAAAAGTACTTGATATAATTAGCATAGCACGCAGAAGGGGAATTTGTAATGTATATATAAAAAACTGCTTTAAAACATTTAAATCAGCTGCAGTTCAGAGTACAGCTTTAGGGATCCAAGTTCCAAGAACCCTCCAAAACAGCATCACTTACCCCTGAGGGCAGGGAAAAGGAGGAAGTCAGGTGCCTGAACTAGTATACAGTCCCTAAAATACACCTCACCTCTCCCACTGGGCAAAGCACAAGACATTTCCAGTGCCACTGACACAGTACTTTCATAGCAGTGTTTTTGCTTACAGCCACATCATCTGGGCCTAGCTATATATTCTAATGCATGAGAAGATGTTTAAAAAAAAAAAAAGTACTTATAAACAACATAATGAATTTATATTGTGCCTTCAAAAGTACCCTCCAAACCTTCAAAACAGTGTTTTTTCAGGAGAAAAAATATTTTCCATAATGCATCCTTACACAACATGCAGCATTTCGCACAGATTTTCAGCTCTACTGACCTGTACGCTGTTCTGTAACCAGTTATCCGAATTTTAAGATTCTGTCCTTCTTGCACTTCAATCATTTGTGATGATGGTTCAAAGCGAAACTCTTTCATCATGGGTTTAAAATAATACTGCCCTGGGCTCTGCAAAGATAAATGAAGCAAATTTACTGATACTGACACAAAAATTCACCAGCTCCAAACAATTGTTTCTGCAAGAGCTCCCTAAAGTTCTCTCTCCCAGCCATCAGCTAAACTGGTTGGAATATATGAGCACTGCAAAACAGGGAACACGTTGGCAAATGAACCAATGGAGCTCTACGAGAAAAAGCCTGAAAAAGGAAAAGAAACCATGACGCTAATACTTCATCACAAGACCACAAGGACAGGAAAGTGACCAGGAGAGAAGGATGTTTGCAAGGAAACTATTCATGCATGTCTACACAGATGTACAGATCAATAATCTAATTACATTTCTTTCCTCTAAAGACTACAATGATCACCAACCAACTGGCCTGTTTCACGTTTATAGACTGCCAAGTTTGTAACTGAGATCAATCAACATCATCTGTTGCCCATGGGGGAGATTTTCCAAGTGAGATTTCACATCTTCCACTCTAAGATTTTAAGTGCTGTCCACTCTGAGGGACCTACACCTCTCACAG